>NC_039366.1:95336231-96536231 GCF_003573695.1 Papaver somniferum | reverse complement strand
ATTCTAAAACATATGATATCATAAGATTAGAGATTATAACTTAAAACCTCTGTGGATTTACAGTGAGCAAAATAAGTATCAGAGGCAGAGCAAACTCACTTGTTGGCTTTGTATTCATGAACTTTTATGAGATTGATGGTCTTAAGGAAAGATCTAATGGTGGTGGTTTGGAGGATGGGAAGGTTTAATCTGTAGAAACAGAGAAAGAGATAGTGAAAGGGTTGTTTTTCACCCATATGAGAGGCTTCTTTTTATACAATTAGGTATTCTTACACATCTAGGGTTAGGAGGAAAATATCTTAACACTAACACTAACTCTACAGTAATTTAACACTATAGTACTAACTATACAGTGACATTCATGACTCATTCCAACACTCCCCTCAAGCAGGTGCATAGATGTCATGCATTCCTAGCTTGTCGAGGAAAGAGTTGAATGGTCGACTAGGAACTCTTTTAGTCAGCATGTCTGCAATCTGCTCTCCTGTTCTTACAAACGGAGTACTGATAATCCCTGTATTCAACTTCTCTTTAATGAAATGTTTGTCCACTTCCACATGTTTTGTTCTGTCATGCTGCACTGGATTGTAAGCAATGCTGATTGCAGCCTTGTTGTCACAGTACAACTTCATAGGACCTCTAGGCCTGAAACCAATCTCTGTCAACAATATTCTTAACTATAATAACTCACAGATTCCATGAGCCATAGCCCTAAACTCTGCTTCTGCACTGGATCTAGCTACAACTGATTGCTTCTTGCTGCGCCAAGTTACTAGGTTTCCTCCCACAAATGAACAATATCCAGAGGTAGACCTACGATCAATCACGGAGTCTGCCCAATCTGCATCTGTGTATGCTTCAACCTCTGTGTGGTTATTCTTAGAAAATAAAAGCCCTTTTGCTGGTGCCGACTTTAGGTAGCGAAGTATTCTATACACTGCATCCATATGTGTCTCTCTTGGAGCATGCATAAACTGACTTACAACACTCACATAGTATGCAATATCAGGACGAGTGTGAGAGAGATAAATCAGTCTTCCCACTAACCTTTGATATCTTTCTTTTTCCACCGGAATACCATCGGTGTCTTTTCCCAGCTTCTAATTCGGTTCAACTGGTGTGTCAACCGGCTTGCAGCCCAACATTCCTGTCTCAACTAAAAGATCTAAGACATATTTCCTTTGAGAGATGTAGATTCCTCTTTTTTATCTTGCCACTCCAATTCTTAGGAAGTAGCACAATTCTCCTAAGTCCTTAATCTTAAATTCCCTGGTCAAGTAAGATTTTACCTTCCCCATTTCTTCTATATCATCACATGTCATTATAATGTCATCCACATAGACGATAAGCATGGTCAGCTTTCTGTTCTTTGAACGTTTGAGGAATAAGGTATGATCTTCCTGACTTTGTCGAAATCCATATCTTCGCATACTTTGGGTAAACCGTACAAACCATGCCCTTGGAGACTTCTTCAAACCATATAAGGATTTCTTCAACTTGCACACTTTTCCTTGATTAGTGGCTGTTTGAAATCCAGGAGGAATGTCCATGTATACCTCCTCCTCCAAATCTCCATTAAGAAAAGTATTCTTCACATCGTACTGATGAAGTGGCCATTCCTTATTTGCTGCCAAAGATAACAAGACACGAATAGTGTTCATCTTAGCTACAGGAGCAAAGGTTTCTTGATAACCAATTCCATAAGTCTGAGTGTAGCCTTTAGCTACTAATCTTGCCTTGTATCTTTCAACTGTTCCATCAGACTTGTACTTCACAGTAAATACCCATTTACAACCAACTGTCTTCTTCCCTTTTGGCAGTTTGACCTCATCCCAGGTGTCATTCTTTTCCAGGGGTTCCATTTCTTCCATCGTAGCTACCTTCCACTTCGGATCAGCAAGAGCATCATCAATCCTTGTAGGTATACTCACAGATGATAAAAGCAATATAAGTAGGTGACAGTTGATGAGAAGACACAAAATTTGAAATAGGGTGGTCAGTAAAAAAAGCCATATCGAGTTGGAGGATTACGAGTACGAGTAGGATATCTAGAATACCTAGGGTTTTCTTCTTCTACAACATTAGTAGATTCATCAGCTGAAATATCATTCTCGTCAGTACTCAAAGTAGTTTCAATCTGAACTGTAGGAGGTTCTAGTTCAGAATTACCTGTCACCGGAATAGACAATTGACGAGGTTGAGAAAGAGGGTCCTTGTCTCTTCGTTTGTATACTTGAGGTTGAGGTTGAAGAAGTAAAGGAGACGTTGGTGGATTAGTCTTACTTTCCTTACTTAAGTTAGGTGTAGAGCATAGGTCATACCATAAATCATACCCAGACTGATCTTCACCAATTCTACTTTCCCCCTGAAGAGAAGTCTCAACTCTCGAAAAATAAGGTGTATCTTCAGTAAAGGTTACATCCATAGATACAAACACCTTACCAGTTGGAGGGTGACAACACTTGTAACCCTTTTGGGTAGATGATGACCCTAAATAAATGCACTTAAAAGCTTTAGGATCTAGTTTACTCCTACCTTGTTTGTGGACATGAACGTAACAAACACATCCAAAAACTTTTGGTGGAACACGTAAGGAGGCTGAAATGAAGTACCATTGGATAGAACCTCAAGAGGTGTTTGAAAATCAAGAGACCGAGAAGGCATATTGTTAATCAAGTGTGTTGTCGTAAGAATAGCATCGCCCCAATACATTATTGGCACATTCATACAAAATAGTAAGCATCTAGTAACTTCTAGTAAATGACGATTCTTACGTTCAGCTACTCCATTTTGCTGAGGGGTATCAGTACAAGTGGTTTGGTGAACTATTCATTGTTCTAAGAAATAAGATGATAATCCTTGGTTTAGGTACTCACCACCACGATCAGATCGTAACACTTGAATCCTAGTGTTAAATTGGGTAAGGACAAACTTATGAAATATTTTGAAGACATAATGGACTTCACTTTTGTCCTTCAATAAGTAGACCCATGAAACTCTAGAGTAGTCATCAATGAAAGTAACGAACCAACGTGCACCAGAAGAATTAATGACACGTGAAGGACCCCACACATCACTATAGATAATTGCAAAAGGAGATAAGCTTTTATTTATACTTAAAGGAAATGGGACACGTTGATGTTTAGCTAATTCACACACTTCACAATGGAGTTTAGATACTTCTAGTTCAGAAAATAACTTAGGAAACAACTTTTTTAAGTAGCCAAAAGAAGGATGTCCCAATCGTTTGTGCCATAGCCAGATTTGATCTTCTACCTTGGATACACTTGTTGAATTGCAAGCCCTTGTACTGCCATCTTGTGTTGTTCCTTGGAAGTCCAAGTAGTAAAGGCCCCCTCTCTCTTTACCAAGTCCAATCGTCGCTCCTGGGAGTAGGTTCTGAAATACACAATGTGAGTCAAAAAAGGTAACACTGCACTTTAACACTTTGGTTATTTGACTAATAGAGAGAAGGCTAGAAGACAAATTCGGAACATGTAACACAGTAGATAAAGACATAAATTTGGTTAGGGGTATTTGTCCTTCACCCGATACAATTGTTGGACATCCATCCGCTGTCAAGATACAAGGTTTACTAGGACTTGCACTATAAGTGGAGAAAAGATTTGACCCGGTGGACATGTGGTCAGTAGCTCCACTATCGATGATCCAAGAACCTTTAGACTTATCACATGTAGTGTTTAGTGCCCTACCACAATTCTCTGTGTTACCTGGTCGAGCCAAAGAAGTAGACCCAGCAGCATTTTCCTTGGCTGATAGCATCCGCGCACCTTCTTTAATCATCCGCTCCAGCTGGTCTTGAGAAGAATGGGAATAGCCATTCGCTGCTGATGTAGATTGAAGTTCCATCTCATCAGTAGTGTTATATGCCCTTGAACTAGTGTTGTGACCTCATATTCTTCCTCCACTACTTCCACTAGAGTTTCCCCCTCTTCTTTTGTTGTTCTGCCATTGCGGACGACCATTGAGCTTGTAACAAGTCTCCCTGGTATGTCTACGCTTGTGACAATAATCACAGTATAATGAGTCTTTCTCATCAGATTGTCGATTTTTTTCGCGTGTGGATGTTGGTGGAGTAGTCACATTCAAGGCGGAACTTTCTTGTGGCATTGCAGGTATCATAGCAGCTCGACGAAGTTCTTCCGGTCTAACTGTTCCATATACTGCTCGTAGGTTTGGCAATGGATCTTTTCCTAACACTTGGATTCTGATTGGATCAAAATCCGAGTCAAGCCCAGCAAGGAACTCAATAATTCCCCCTTTTTCAATTCTTTTCTGCAACTTGGCGGTATCAGCTGCATACACCATGTCTAAGGGCTGTAGGAAATCAACTTCTTGTCATATAGTTTGAAGTGCATTGAAGTAGACGGATAGAGGTCTGCTATTCTGGCGAGTCTCGGTAATCCGACGATTCAATTCATAAATCCGTGTCGCATCACCGCTCACAACATAGATCTGAGTGACTGCCTCCCACACTTCTTTTGATGTGGTTAAGCGCATATAGCTGCTCTTGAAGTCGGGAGTCATTGAGTCTATCAACAAACTCATTATCATGGCGTTCTCTTGAATCCATGTATCATATGTAGGGTCTTTTTCATCTGGACAAGTTTTAGTTCTGGTCAGGTACCCAAGCTTTCCTTTACCCGTAATGTAAAGTTTCACGCAGTGATACCAAACAAGGTAATTTGTATCATCAAGTTTACAAGATATCATATTTCTGCTCATAGTATCATTGTGAGAAACATCTAGAGATGTAAAACCCATAGACTGAGAAGAAACACTGTTCTCAGAGGTTTCAGCCATCATATCTACTTTTAACTCAACAGATAAGAGAGAAAAAAAGAACAACTTTTAAAGAAGGAACCACAACTTTCAAAAGGAGAAACCTTTGCAGATCAGCCACTGGTTCTTCACGAACAGCTTACGAGTCTAACTTTCAAGTCTAATTCCAGATTGAAACTATAGTAGCTTTAAAGGGGATCTAGGCTAGGTTTTCTCTTCTCAGCCTCCTTTGCTCTAATACCATGTAGAAACAGAGAAAGAGATAGTGAAAGGGTTGTTTTTCACCCATAGGAGAGGCTCCTTTTTATACAATTAGGTATACTTACACGTCTAGGGTTAGGAGGAAAATATCTTAACACTAACACTAACTCTACAGTAATTTAACACTATAGTACTAACTATACAGTGACATTCATGACTCATTGCAACATAATCTTCTACTGAGCATCCAATAGGGAAAGATCTAATGGTGGTGGGTCTGCGGTGGTCAGATCCCCTCAAAGCAGCAACCTACTGAGATATGTTAAAACAGGAAAGAACAAGAAATCTATTGGAGAGTGGGAGAAAACAGGACGTCGGATTGTAATATCATGGAAGCACTTACAGCCTTCTGGAAAGACTCATCAGTTACTCTTGGGGAGCTCTTTCATGAATCCTGGGCCACAACATTGCCTGAAAATCAGCAACATGGAGTGAGTTAGATAACAAATTAGCCCTGATCTGAGGTTGGGTTTCTGTTCGAAGAGGCAGCTAATCTTGCGAATCAGTTTTCCTCAAAAAATAAAATATTGGGTACCTCGTCCTTCTGTCCCGATAATGCATTTACCAAGGCATTAACCTCAAGAACCCGTTGTGCAGCATATGACATCCACGACTTCAATTCCTGGTCAGTCTCTTTACAGCGGTGCGGAGGAGTGAGCAAGAAAGAGGTAGAGACCACAAGCTTGTATGCAGGGGTAAAATTATCCATAGTGTCACGAGTAATGAGTTAACACATGTTTATATATTTTTTAAATCATTTTACTGATATCCATAGAGTTTCTTTCGTGTCATATTCTTTGCTCTCAAATTAGTTGTTGATGTTGTGTGCACTGTACTACGAGTGGACCAGGTATGCTTCTGTCTAAGAGTGGACCTCGGAAAGAAGATGGTCTAGGTCTCAACAATAACATTAAGACCGGTTGGAGTAGATTTTAGCTGAGAGTAGGCATCAGTGAATGCATTCAACTTCTCAGGATCAAGATCCATTACTAGTGCGGATTCATCAAACTGAACCTATGAAGCACCAGCTTCCTTCAATTCAGCAATAACTTCCCTCTGGATTCACAATTGACATAACCAATAAGATAAGATGCACAAGGAAATATACAAATGCATGATGCTCTGTAACAAATAAGTTTTCCTTACTTGTAGACTGGAATAATGCTTCCGAGAAGGGAGCGACAAGAGAAGGATTACTCAGCATCCTTGGTAGGTCTTGGTAGCAACAAGATTGCAGGGCCAAAAAGGACTGGGAATGTATCAATTCCAAGCTGTAGAATATAACAACAAAACAGTTACTAATAATGTTATACCAGTAGCGAAACCATTGAAAGGCCCTAACAAAGTTTTAATGGTTATTTAAACAAAAACTTGAAGTTCCTGTCCTTATGTTGCTAAAAATTACACATTAATTGTTAAAGAGAATCGATATCAAAGAACAAAAAGTGCATAGATTTTCAAGTACTAAACACCAACTAAATACTAAATGCAAAAAATTGAAGTTCCTATTCTTATTATGCTGCTACAAATTACACATTCATTGTTAAGAAAACCATTAACAATAAACAGTCATTGCACATGGATTCTCACTTACTAATAGCAATAAAAAAATAAACAAAAACAGCTAAATAATCAATGAATCTGTTCAATAATTGTAAATTCCATCTAAAACCTTCAAAAAAATTCAGTTCAACAACCAACTCTCAAAATTATGTAAACTCTCAATAGAGGGAAACCAATTCTGAGCATCATCATAGCAATCTGATAATAACATTCCCAAATCATCCTTCAACAGAGAAGAATCCTCCTCCATCTTCTCTACAACAGTACAAGTAGTAGTACATGTAGCAATGTCAATTGCTTTAGCTGCTGCTAGCAACTCTTGCTTTCTCTGTGAAACCTTCTCTTTCACATCAAGTAATTGATTCCTTACAGCCGTTAACTTTTTAATACTATCAATTTCTTCTGGATTTAGGTTATTCCACCAGAACCCATCATCAGAAACCCTAGTTGTCTCATCATCAACAACTTTTCCTTCTTTAATATTTTTAATGGTATTGTTTAACCTATAATTTAGATCATCCAAAGAAATAGAAGAAGAAGAAGAAAAACTGTAGGGTTTACCACCAGGTGAGATTACTAACAGAGAAATATCAGCACCGGTAAGACGACACAGATCAGCGGCTTTCTTGAATAGGCCTTGTCGTCTCTTAGTGAAGGAAACATTTCTCTTCTTTCTATCTTCAATCTTCTGGATCTCAATCCTTCGCTTACCCATAATCACAATCAAGATTAAGCCTTAAATTACAACTCAAATCAGATCAAGTCAAATCGCAATCAAGATTTAGCCCTAGATTAAGAAGAAGTGACAGAGAAAACCCACTCGAACAAAATCCCTAATTTTGAACTGATGAGCAGAGTGAACAGAGATAATGTTGTTGTTGCATTATAGAAAGAGGAAATATATAGACGTAGAAAGAACTAGATTTGGAAACAAAGACATAAACGCGTTTAAACTGGTTGAGCGGGAAAATAACAATATTTCCTTCACATGTCCCCAGAAATACTAACGATACCCCTTATCCATGTACCCCAAACGCTTCCTACCCCATCAAACAAGTTACTTTTGGTAATACCCCCAAACAAGGCTATCTTCGATCTCGATCCCTCCCCTGAATGGCAGACTACCACCACTACCTTTTCAATCAAAGAGAAACATTTATGGAAGCATATTTTAGGGGACCCGTTGTTTTCTCCAGGTGGGGGCCCTAGGACTGTGTCTCCCGGGATTTTTTTCCGGAGATTCTCACAGTAAACATAGAATCACCGTATTTTTTTAGTATTAGGATGATAGTGGTAAAATACCTTTGTACAAGTGGAGACATCCTACAAGTCGAGATATGAAAATAAAGTATGGCGGAGTACCAAATCCAATCTAACCAAGATATATACCACATCTGGCCAGGACGATAACGTGTGGAAAATAACAGAGAAGATCAAGGGTCGAGTTTGAAAAGGGAGACAAGGAATTTATTGATGCTGACAAAGAGCATAGGAGGTGAACAAAAGACCATAGTAAGGCGGATCCCAAACGCGTGGAGACTGGCGAGACGTATTGTATATCGAGTCGCAGAAAGGAAGACATCATGTGATTATGAAGAATATATGAAATAATACACTGGGAACTCGGGTTACACGCCACGATAAGAACACAACAACTAGGGTACACTTGTTCAACATTGTAATTTTAGGTATATCGACACTCTTTTCTATAAATTTTGGGCTAAGCTATCAGGAGATGTTTAAGTTCTTAAAGTGAGAAATAAGCATAGAGTAATACTAAGGGTGTTTTTGAGAGAAATAACTTATTCTTAGATCTTTGTAACCCCTTTTACTTAATAAGAGCAGATATTTCTCTCCACTGAACCTACGTAATCATACCGAACCATGTAAACCCTTGAATGATGTTACTCTTCATTGTTTTTTATATGCATGATAAATGAGTTTGATGTTCATATCGCGTTAATGGTTTGAGTTGTACAGTTAGATTTTTAACTATTAAACTTTGGCACTAGGAACAAGAAATGAAGTTATCTTGTTGAGTATTTTTGTGGTAAAACTTCATCACTAAAGAAGATCTTGAAGCTATTTATATAATATTTTTTCAAAGCTTGGAAAGATCTTTAGTGATGAAGGGACACTATCACTATTTCTTTTCCGACTAAGAAATCTAAAGAGTTTTCCTTTTACTTTTTATCAAAACTTTATTTGGATGAGTAATAAGCTTTCATAAACCTGAGAATATCTAACTTTAATAACTCTAGTGATTCTGTTTTGTTCTTTTTGTTAGCTTTATTTTTCAAAGATTAACAAACCTTTTTCTTGGGTTATGGTTTTAAAATTTTGTCTCTTTTCTGGTTTAGTTCTCTTTTGCTTCCTTCCAAGTTAAAAATTTATTTTTTCATATGCTTCTACCAAATATTCTTTTATAATGTTAGGTCAACATTAGGAGTTCAGCTGAAGAACATAGCTGTTAGAGCACTGCTCAGTCGAACTCGCAAGCGTTGTTATCTCAAGCTTGTTTGTCAAGTTTAGTTGTCAAAAATATAAGTCTTGATTTCTAATCTACTTATAGCTATGTCTCGGATTATGATAGAATGTGTAGTTGAGCTTTAGACTTCACGACATTAATCGATTGAAGACGAAGAACTACTAAGGGGATCTTGTGGAACTTCATAAACAAAAGGTATGTGGATACTTGAACTCATCTATCACTCAGAAGTCTATTTCTATCTCCTATTGAGATAAAAGTTGTATATTTATATAGACTTTACTTTATACACATTTGATATTTCGAGTTGAGTTTAACTGCGGCTGTGGAATATTGTAGGAGTCATCTTGTATCTGTATAAATTTCTTGATGAATACACTAAGTTTTGACTATGTGAAATCATCGAAACAAAGTTGATATGTTCTCTTTTAATCATGATATATCTCTATGAGAATTTCATTATGATCCCACTAGTTTTCGTACCTTTGCCAATTTATATTGACAAAAAGGGGGAGAATACTACAAATACATATGGTTTACGAATCATTATGTAAGGGGGAGTGGTTTTCATTGTGAGATGAAATATTGACTAAGGAGGAGTGATACATATCACCATAGTATTATTGTGAAAGTTGTGATACAATTGAACTTTGATGATGTGTAATAATACTATGACACTGTATAAAAATACGAAAAAATCTTGTTTTATTATATTGTTATAGCTACGGATATTTAGCAACTATGATGCTGAGTTGAACACGTTCAGAATCACTGGAGTACTTGGAAGTGACGAAGATTTCGAGTAATGTCGAAGAACCTGTTATAGCATAGCTCGGTTGAACCCACCAAGCGTTGGTGTGTCAAGTTTGGTTGTCATATTTTAGTGAATCAAAACTCATTTAAGAGTCGCTTGATTATGTACTAGAGTCAACTTCGTATAGGTTAGCTTGAAAGTGTTAGGATATGAGTCATTACAAGTATTGCGAAGACTTGAAGAAGTGAAGAAGTAAGAAGCTACAATGACAACATCATCCTTCCACTTGAGGTTAGTGATATTTGACTTGAACTGTTTCATTCCCTAACGTATCTTTCAAGTCGTGCATATTGAAAACAAAACTGCGAAGCATGAACACTCTAGATAGACATAGTATTAAGGAATACAATACGAGGTTTATTGCTTAACCATTAAACTTTGTAGATAAGACGTCGACATAATCGGTTGAATGCTATTGTGATTATGTATGGGTATATGGTGAGGATTTCATTCTAGGAAACAATGTTTTACATGTGTTTTAAGGAAGTAAGTTCATAAACTTGTTTATGAATCGAAAATGAAATCGCCAGGCGTTATTGGGATTGTTATTCATTGCATATCTTGTGAACATCCAATATGTGTGATTTAGTATAACCGCCCACGACTTGTTTGTGTTCTTGGTAAAACTATTCACAAAGGCTTGACTTATATATTGGTATGACTTTTATTAGTGAAACCGATCGTATGATCGATTTTGTGACTTTGTGTATGACCAACTCTGGGCAAAGGGGAACCGATCCTAGTAAGAGGTGCAACACATCACAAAGGGGAATCGATCCTTGTATGAGGTGCAACAAAGTTTGTAGCAGAAAGGGGAGCCGATCTCAAGCCAATCAATCGATTGTACTCGTACGATAGAAGATGCAAGATCAGATCACACAACTACGATAAAGTAGTATTGGTCTGGCTTCACAATCCCAATGAAGTCTTTAAGTCGTTAACCTGATTTTAGAGAAGAAAATCAAAGGTTAATGGAGATCGACTCTAGAGGGCGCACTAGTAGCACACATACGTGTGGGGATTAGTTTTGCACAATGCTAGATGTCTCCTTTATATATCCTTCAAATCAGGGTTTTGCCTTAGGTACAAATCAATCCTTATTCACCGTTAGATGAAAACCTGATTTAGATTCAAGCTAATATTTCTCAACCGTTAGATCGAAAACTTAGCTTGTCACACACACTTGGTTAGACATTTACTGGGTTCGTGAAAACCATGCCCAAACGTGTACGTGTATGTTGGTTCAACATAGTAACCCAAAAAGGTCAACCATATGAGCATTTCATATTAACCTTGTTCTTCTCCACCATAACTAGTTCAATTGACTCAAATGAACTAGTTAAAGAGTTGTTCAATTGCTATGAGATCTTATGTAACTACACAAGACATAATTGAAACAAAGATGATTCGATTCGATTGAATTGGCTCATGAAATTTATAGCCACGGTTTGCATAAAGCATTCCTTATGTTCAGAGCACATCTTTAGATCATAACCTCTTAAGTTCACAAACAAGTTCGCGGACTTAAGTTAATCGGTTGAGTTTTCCAAACTCAGCAGAAATTCTCGGAAAGAGAACTTCCGCCAGTTCGCGGACTTAGCACACAAACGAGTTTTGGAAAATCCAACAGAAATTCTCGTTCGAGAACTTCCGTCAGTTCGCGGACTTGGCAAGCCAATTCCACAATCCTCCCGATTTCTCTTGATCAACAAAGTTCGAAAACTTCGGTTCAAGGAATACATGGTTATGTAATCTAAACTATCATTTCAATCATTAAGACATTCTCAGAGGACGCTATGTAGCTGTTATTCACAGACCGATTCACGTCAGAGCAATTCTCTAAGTGATTGAAACTTTTCATGACTTTCGTCACTAGGTGAAGATAAACTTGATCAAAGCGAAACGCTTTACCAACACACAATTTCGAGATAAAAGATAAGCAATGAATGCTCAGCTCGAAATGTCAAATGTGTATGATCTAGTCTATATAGCATACGACTTTTGTCTCATAAGAAGTAGGAGACAGAAGATATAGACTTTTTAGTGATAGATAAGTTCAAGTATCCACATACCTTTTTGTTGATGAAGTTCCACGGTTCCTTGTATATATCTTCGTCGTTGTATGATGAATCGCCATGAAGTCCTTGAGCTCAACTACACTTTTCTATCCTAGTCCGAGACTTAGCTATGTAGGCTAGAAATCAAGACTTATAGTTTTGATCACTAACATTGACAAACATGCTTGAGATAGCAACGCATGCGAGGTTGCCCGAGCTATGCTCTAACAACTTTTATTAGTGAAACCGATCTTAAGTAATCTCCTGAGATGGTATGATCGATTTTGTGATTTTGTGTACGACCAACTCTGGGTAAAGGGGAACCGATCCTAGTAAGAGGTGCAACACATCACAAAGGGGAATCGATCCTTGTATCAGGTGCAGCAAGTTTGTAGCAGAAAGGGGAACCGATCCTATGGACATGTGCAACACGTTTTTAGGCAAATGGGAACCGATCCTATGGACATGTGCAACACGTTTTTAGGCAAAGGAGAACTGATCCTATGGACATGTGCAACACATTCAAGTTAGATACCATATATATGTGGGAACCAATCCTATGGACATGTGCAACAAGGGGGAACCGATCCTTTGGACATGTGCAATCGGCCACAAAAAGTCTCAATAAAATCCGAGCATGTTTTGTGTTTTTGACACAAAATATTATCCAAAAATATCTTTTCGAATTTTCTATTATTCTAGAAATATTAGAGATACCGAAAATATATTTGGTTAATGTGGGAAGATGTCGACACACTTTGAACACAGGCAATATTATTTATCTTTAATTGTTCAAAGTTATTCCTTAATAGCTACAGGAAGAAAATCCCAGGATCGAAACATAAATAAGTTAAGAATCTTTTAATTAAGGTCTTAATTTTATTTTAGGAAAATGAGAATTAGTAATGTGCGTTTACTAGTTGAGATTTTCCAAAGAGATTTTAGGTCATTATTTTGGACAGAGCATTTCCAGGAATTATGGAAATCGAATTTGGAATTATATTGCATATCTTGAGAGTATTTTCGGTTTTGGAAATTCCTTGGTGTCCAAACTTCCTTGTCTATAAATACTTGAAGTTTGCATTTCTGGCAAACTAATCCTTCGTGACAACAAACTTCCTCGTTGTGTTGTTACTGGTGAAGCCGTCTATTCGGAGATGAGAGTAACCTAATTAGGAGAAATCTCTTATGGCCGCTCAGTTTAAAGTCTTCTTTGGGATTGAGAAGCTCTACGAGTACCGCTGGTGGGAAACTAGATAATTACGGTTTATCTTGTGTTTTCGATTTATTTGATTGACTAATGGTGGTTGAACTTTGATTGTACCTAGTTTATTTATGCTTGATAATCTTCTCTTCTGATATAAGATTAACTCGAACTAGATCGAAGTTTCGACAGGGATCTTTAGACTGTTGTTAGTGCTAAAGACGATCTTGTGATAATCCATTGTTAACAGACTCCGTTCTGTGCGTGATTGATCACAAGAGATTCAATTTGTTGTGTGCAGGTGTTTATTGAAGATCTAAGATGATTTGAAGACAAAAAAGATATTGAAGATTTCTGATTTGGGGTTCATAATCTTTGGTGTGCACAATACTTGTTTCGGTATAAGAGGATCCAACTATAATCGGTTTATCCTTGTGGTAGATTGGTTTGATTAGTTGTGTAGATCGGCATCAATAAAAAAAATTGTGATTAAAAGTATTGATTGCAAAATCTTAACAATTACTTCGGTAGTTGAGAATAAGATAGATCTATGAACCTGACGAAGGAGTTTATGTTAAGATAAACAGAAGAGCCTTTGTCCAACTCACATCACTTGGTTGAATAGAGTTGAAACCAAACAAATTTGTTGTTCCTTTACTGTTTGGAATACGAACCAAAGGAATTGTTCCAAGTACGTGAGTTATTCATAAGTTGGAGGCGTGGGAATACATACGGAACTATGTGAACTATAGGTTTAATTGCTTGGTCTCAACTATACGAAGTCAGGTCTAATTTTGTGTAGCGGCTTAATCCTGAGGGTATTCAATTCTGGACAACGTCCCGGGGTTTTTCTGCATTTGCAGTTTCCTCGTTAACAAAATCTTGTTGTGCCATTTACTTTATATTTCCGCATTATAATTGTTTTATTATAATTAAAGTAAATTACACAAACTTTAATTCCTATTTACTTGATAAGCAATCCTATTGTGTTTGGTTAAGTCCGAAACTTTTTATCAAGTAAACATACTTCGTTGTTGTATTGTCTCGATCTTGTTTCGATATACGAACACACGAGGTGTGAACCGATTAGTTGCATTGTCTCGACTCAGTCCATAGACAATCACTTTCGGAGAAAAGACTTACAGGTAGGAAAAGTTTTAGCTTGAGGTATATTTGGGTACCCTCGCCTTTTCAGAACCAAGGAAATCAAGCATTTGGATGAGAAGCTATGTTTCTTTATTTTGTAATCCATATGTATTGATTGTTTTGTCACTAAAATTGACAAAGGGGGAGATTGTTAGAGCACTGCTCGGTCGAACTCGCAAGAGTTGCTATCTCAAGCTTGTTTGTCAAGTTTAGTTGTCAAAACTATAAGTCTTGATTTCTAGTCGACTTATAGCTATGTCTCGGATTAGGATAGAATGTGTAGTTGAGCTTTAGAATTCACGGCGTTCATCGATTGAAGATGAAGAACTACTAAGGGGAGCTTGTGGAACTTCATCAATAAAAGGTATGTGGAGACTTGAACTCATCTATCACTCAGAAGTCTATTTCTATTTTATCTCCTATTGAGAAAAAAGTCGTATATCTATATAGACTTTACATTATACACATTTGATATTTCGAGTTGAGTTTAACTCGCTTACATATTTCTCGAAATATGTGTTGGTAAGCTTTCGCTTTAACCAAGTTCATCTTTTATTCTTGACGAAAATCAAAAGATGATCATGTGAAAATTTCCTGGTAACATCTTATATGATTTGTGTGAGACAGTCATTTGATGTTGACTCAGAACGTTTCGTATTGATCATTTGATCACTTGAAAAATTGTTTTAAAGCTAATTGTTTATGTGAGACAACTATTCTCGTCTTCTAGGAATGTTTCAATGATTAAAATGGGAGCTTAGAACAATTAACCAACAAAGTATGTGTACTTGTATGTTGACTGCTGCAGGTGTATTCCAAGTCTGGGAATTTAGTATGCGTATGCATACCCGTATTCGTACTGATTCAACAGTTGAAGTCCGGGAACTATAGTATGCATACCCGTGTTGTAGGATCCAAATATCGCACAAGTATTTGTAAATGTGCGAGATTCATAAAAGGCTGTGCGATAATGTCGCACGGAGAATAGGAAATAAAAGGAAATAGGAAATAAAAGGAAATATGAAATAAAAGGAAATATGAGCTATTATCCACTAGGTAGCATCTTATATAAAGAGAAAGGTAGGAGAGAGAAAAGTAACTATTATCATTATCTTCTTATTCTTCCCCAAAAACCAGAGAGAGAGAGAGCTCCAAATACTCATTAACGGAGTCTCAATGTAATTCATATGTAATTCAATGATCTTAGTGAAACCTAACCCCGTGGATGTAGATCAAATTGATCGAACCACGTAAATCTTGTGTCTTATTTTCTATTTTCATTATCTTTATCTTTATTTTCATATCAAATAAGTTTAGATCTAGAAATCATATTCATGATAATACAAGGGGTGTGTTGTAGGATTTCCTGCAACTACATAATGGCGCTAGAAACAGGGAACGAGTAAAGGATTTATCTTTCCTGTAACTTGTTGATTCAAGAAATTTTCATGAAGATTAGCTACTGTTCATATTTTTCTAAATCTACAAAATTTAGGTTCAAAAATGGAAATTTTATGGAAGAAATCACACTTTCAGGGAGTAAACATCATCAACAATTCAAAGACATGGAAAGAGTGAGAGAAAAAATTAGTTGTTGTGGTGAAATTTAAGGAGAAAATGGAAGTTTCAGTGAAAGATTTTCATCTTCAAGAGAAGAAGGCAAATGTGAAAGAAGTTAAGGAAGGACGAAGAAAAGATAAGAGGCAGATACTGCAATTTCTATCACAAACAGAAATTCGCACAGATGGTTTGAGCTGGAGCGAGTAAGCGGTAGGTCACAGGTTCGAATTTCGCAGAGACACATATTTCTCATTTGCATGGGAGAATAAAAGAATAAGAGAAAAACATTGTGCATTTATTTCACAAAGAGATTCTTGAACAGTTGGTCAAGAGAACAATATGTACGTTCGTGGTCGCAAGTTCGAATTTCCTTGTGAGCATAGTTTTCTTCTTTTTACAGATAGCGAAAAAAATGAACAATTTCGCAATATTGTTTCATTAGTTCGCAAACAAGAGGTAGCACAGTTGTTCAAGCTTCGCTAGAGTGAGTTGTAAGACTCGAGTTCGAATCCCTCATCAAGCTTATTTTTTCGCACATTTTTGAAATCCTAAAGGCGGAGAAATGGAATAAAGTACAGCATTGTGTGTTTCTTTCGCAAGCAACAAGTAGCGCAGATGGTCAGAGAAGGAGTATGCAAACTAGAGGACATGGGTTCGATTCTCCCTGCGACCAAATAATTTTTGCTTCGCAAATATTCATTTCGCAGAGTTAATATTTGATTACTTCGCACAGTCTTTAATTATTTTACAAGATAGGGTTAGCACAGTTGGTCAGGAGGCATGAATGCAAGCAGCAGGTCGCGGGATCAATTCTTGCTTCTCGCATGTTTATTTTTATTATGCGAA
The DNA here is from genome assembly GCF_003573695.1 of Papaver somniferum. Classification (NCBI taxonomy): domain Eukaryota; kingdom Viridiplantae; phylum Streptophyta; class Magnoliopsida; order Ranunculales; family Papaveraceae; genus Papaver; species Papaver somniferum. The sequence continues at coordinate 96,519,489 of NC_039366.1, read as the reverse complement.
ATTTATACAGAGTTGCCTCTTACACATTTGGAATTTGATTACTTCGCAAGAACTTTGATTATTTCGCAAAAGAGGCTTAGCACAGTTAGTATGGTGCGAGAAAATCCAAGAAGCAGATCAAGGGTTCAAATCTCACTTCTCACACTTCTTTTTTGCTGCGCGAAATTCATACATTTCAAGGCATTTATTCACTTCTCTGAAAACAACAGCGACTCACATGAAAGATAAGTACCACTTCCTTGAACATTTTACTTTATACTAAGAACGAATAAAAAGATTTTTGATTTGATTTACAAAAAGCGATTCTATCGCACGATAACAAAAATTTCAAGATTTCAAAAATTACAAAAATTACTAAGATTTCAAGATTAAAAAAAAAATTCCATTTATATATATTTCTAGAATATTTCTTTTACAGAAAATAAAAGGTTTTTGATTTGATTTACAAAGATTTCAAGATTTCAAAGATTATAAAGATTACTGAGATTTCAAGATTACAAAGATTTCAAAATTACAAAGATTGCGAGATTTCAAAATTACAGAAAACTGAGAAAATTCAATTTACATATTTCTCTAGAATATTTCTTTTGCAGAGAATAAAAAGATTTTTGATTTGATTTACAAAACGCGATATAATCGCAGAATTACAAAGATTTCACAACTACAAAGATTTCAGAGTTACCATGTATTAGAATTTCTCTTGAATACTTATTTTGATTCAAATGATATGATATTATGAGAATGAATGAAAGAGATGACAAAAATAAAAGAATGAATGAAAGAGCAGACAGAAATGAAAAGATGAATGAGAGAATAAAGAAACGCGAACATTTTGCAGAAACAAAGAGACGCGAAAATTTCGCAGAAACGCGAATGAAATTTCGCAGATAGGGGCGAACCTTTATGGCGTACACCCTAGTTCGCGAATAAAATTTTGCAAGAGGAAAATGTAAGACCTAAAGTACTTCATATAAGGGGGTACCTATTGCATGGCTCAGGGAAAGGTTACACCGCCCGCGGAACCTGAGTCATGGAGATTTGGGGTCAATAAAGCCCATCCGGGAGAGGCACCTTGGATTCTCAGCTTAAGCATATGATTTAGGTTGGGCGACTAAGGTAATAAGGACTCTCCCAAGGAGTGCAGAATCTGATCAAGGCGCCGAGGTACACGGTTGAGTCAAGAGTGCCGGGGGCGTTTGAAGCGTCCTTGCCATTCTTGACAAGTCTTGGCATATACTGCACTCGGCCCGAAGAAAACCCCACTTAGGGTGCAGTCTCGTAACCATAATCCCTATAGGTAAAAGGTATAAGAGGCTGCGAAAACAATTGGTTGTTGTTAAGACCGGATGGGAGGAGCTAACCTTGTATGGTAAAAGTACGCCTCCTTGAAGGGGCAACCAGGGGGGAGATAAGGGTGGCACCCTCCACTAGGGAGCTGATAAGTGTCTTAAGACGCAAATGTCATGAGGCTTTTTACTCGCAAGGGTATTAAGGCTTGTCATATTTGTGCAACAATCCTGAAGAGGCAATAATACTAGAGAAAAAGATAAGACGAGATCAATGGGTCATTACATGAAAGTGTGAAGACGTCCTGCGATTTCGTCGCAAGACGACAATTTCATGGGGCTTTATTTTCGCAAGAATATTTAGGCCTGTCATATTGTCGCAACAATCCTGAAGAGGCAATAATACAAAAGAAAAAGTTAAGGCAATATCAATGGGTTTTTGCATGAAAGTGCAAATACGTCCTGCGATTTTGTCGCAATGACAAGAGGTGGCAAAATAAGACCTTTAACTAGGAAATCAAAATAAGACCACATAAGAAAATGAGTAAGCAAGTAAGCTTGCGAGAATGATTATATGTAAGCAAACAAGCTTGCGAATATGTACATGGAAATGAAACTGAGGCAGTGAAAATGCCGCAGACTTGATATTATGATCATACTGTTATGAGATACTACTAGTGCAGGAAAAAGGAAAGATGAAACACAAGTAAGAACTTGTGAGGAACAATAACTACACGAAGAGGAATGCATACACTAAACAAAAATCCAGAGAAATGGAGAATGGAGGCAATTTAAAGCCACATCAATTTTAGCGTGCAAAATGAGCTAAGTAACGCGAACATTAGCTATACATTGCAATAGATAAGCATTCTCATCATACAAACATCATACTCGTATCATAAAAGCATTGCATAAGCATTTCACAGCATAAACATCGCATACACATTTCATAACATAATCATCACATAAGCATTATATTCGCACAAGTACTTTACAAAACTGTACGGAATAATATTGCAGAACTTCGTAATAATATCGCAGAATTTCGCAGAATTTTTCAGAATTTCGCATGATTATTCAGAATTTCGCAGGATTATTCAGAATTTCGCAGAATGTATCAGAATTTTGCAGGATTATTCAGAATTTCGCAGAATGTGTCAGAATTTCGTAGGATTATTCAGAGTTTCGTAGGATTATTCAGAATGTGTCAGAATTTCGCAGAATGTGTCAGAATTTTGCATAATGTGATTATTTCGCAGAATGTGATTATTCCGAACGATATGATCATTTCGCTCAATTATTTCGCACAATTATAAGAAACTTGATGATATTATACTATCGCATGAGCACAAAACATGAGACAGAGGAAAGATGAGAATGAAGAAACAATTCGCACATTCAACATTTTCTCAAAGATTCTACCCTCATAGATAAAGAACAGAGGCAACTATGGATTACCAAGAAAAAATTTTATGTTCTTTATCTTCTCGGCAAGAATCACCAAAAATGGAGTAATAATTTCGCATGAATAGAGGCAATACTTATTATTCTCATTCAATGACGGATACTTCTTACATTTCGAGAATTGAATATTTCTTATACTTCATCAAGGATACTTCATGCTTCTTATACTTCTTCAAGGTTACTTCATACTTCGCATACTTCAAAAGATAATACTTCTTATTTACTTCGCAACATTCCGGAACTTCACAAAAGAATAGAGGCAAGTACGTACTTTTCAAATCCAGAATTCTTTCGCTCGTTCCTTCATCAACAAAGATAAAAGACTACTCCAACAACACGTATCTCGCTCCAACAACTACAACAACGGATTTTTTCCTGAAGATCGCTCTTCAAGCAATATTCAAGAAAAAAGAGGTAAGATGTAGGATCCAAATATCGCACAAGTATTTGTAAATGTGCGAGATTCATAAAAGGTTATGCGATAATATCGCACGGAGAATAGGAAATAAAAGGAAATATGAGCTGTCATCCACTAGGTAGCATCTTATATAAAGAGAAAGGTAGGAGAGATAAAAGTAACTATTATCATTATCTTCTTATTCTTCCTCAAAAACCAGAGAGAGATAGAGAGAGCTCCAATTACTCATTAATGGAGTCTCAGTGTAATTCATATGTAATTCAATGATCATAGTGAAACCTAACCCCGTGGATGTAGATCAAATTGATCGAACCACGTAAATCTTGTGTCTTATTTTCTATTTTCATTATCTTTATTTTTATTTTCATATCAAATAAGTTTAGATCTAGAAATCATGGTCATGATAATACAAGGGGTGTGTTGTAGGATTTCCTGCAACTACACGTGTGCATACTGGTTTCAACTGAGTTCGGTCCTGAACGACAATATGCGTACCCGTTTGCATACTGGAAGATAGACCAAGTCTGGAACTCTAGGTATGCGTACCCGTTTGCATACTTGAGTGGGTTAAGTTCTAAAATCGGTTATTCATGAAAAAATACATTTATATAATAAGGAATGCAATCTTTACAAACCGTGGCTAAAATGTTCATGAATTGATTCGAGTGAATCAAAATCGATTTTGATTCAATTGTGTCTTGTATACTCTATGAGAATATAAACAATTGAACAACTCTATAACTAGTTTCATTTGAACTAGTTGTGATTAAGATGAACAAGGTTGATATGAAACTGTTCATATGGATAACTTCGGTTAACTATTATTTAGCCAACTAAGTGTACGCGCTTAGGTACGGTTACCCATATCTAAATATAAATACATTTCATTTGTGTGTAACAAGCTAAGACAATCTAATGGTTGAAAGATATTAGCTTGAATCTAATAAGGTTTTCATCTAACGATGAATATTAAATGCTTTGTTACCAAGGTAACATTGATTGCAAACCCTGATTTGAAGACTATATATGGGAGAACTCTAGCAACTGGGAAACCTAATCCCCACACCTCTTGTGTGATACTAGTTGCGACTAGAGTCGATTATCCTTTAACCTCGGTTTTTCTAAAACCATTATAGGTTAACGACTTAAAGATTTCATTGGGATTCTGAAGCCATACCCAACTATTTTCTCTGTAGTTGCATGTTCTGATCTTACTTTGTTCTATCGTATTGAGTACTATCTTATCTAAGATTTGCTCGAGATTCAATCTATGACAGGTAAGATAAAAAGTGATCACAAAGCTCTTCATATCATTCTTTGTGATTCCACAATATCTTGTTCCGCTACCATACGGTTAAGATTATTGTGAGGTGATTGGTTTTATTAGGCTGTTCTTTGGGAATATAAATCTGGTGTATCAATTGGTTCATGTTCACCTTGATATATTAAAAGACGGAACAAACTTCGTAGGTAGTTATGTGGGAGACAAATTTATCTATTCGATAGACTTTTCTGTGTGAGACAAATTTGTTTATCAAGTCTTCGACTTTGGGTCGTAGCAACTCTTAGTTGTGGGTGAGATGAGCTAAGGGAATCAAGTACGTAGAGTCCTGCTGGGATTCAGAGGCGTAAGGAATGCGACTGTACCTTAATCAGTGTGAGATTGGTTAGGGCTCAACTACATTCCGGTCCGAAGTTAACTTGTAGTAGGCTAGAGTCTGTAGCGGCTTAATACAGTATGGTGTTCAAATCTGGACTAGGTCTCGGGGTTTTTCTGCATTTGCGGTTTCCTCGTTAACAAAACTTCTGGTTTCTGTGTTATTTCTTTTCCGCATTATATTTTCTGTATAATTGAAATATTATAGGTTGTGCGTAGTTAAATCAATTAAATAACCCAGCCTTTGGTTGTTGATATAAATTGATTGACACTTGAACATTGGCCTTTGGTACCGTTCAATTTATTTCTCATAATAATTAGGCTCGCGGATTTCTATCTGTTTGATTTGTGATTGCATTGAGAAACAGAGATATAACTCTTGGATTTATTTTCTTTGATTGAGTTTGACTGTCTAGTTGATTCTCTTGGAAATATATTGGAGTTATTCCATATAGATTTCCGAAACGAAATATCGGGTGTGGTTAGTTCCCCGCTTTTTCATATATTTCTACTTGAAAATACGAGGGTACCCAAACATACCTCGATCTAAAACTTTTCGACCTATAAGTCCTTTCTCCGAAAGTGATTGTCTATGGACTGAGTCGAGACAATACAACGAATCAGTTCACACTTCGTGTGATCGTCTACGGATACGAGATCGAGACAATACGACAACAATATAACTTGTGTGATTGATTATGGATACAAGATCGAGACAATACAACAACGAAGTATGATTACTTGATAATAGGTTCAGACTTAACCAAACACTATAAGATTGCTATCAAGAAATAGGAATTAACGTTTGTGTATTTTATTTCTAGTTATAATAAATCAATTATAATTGTGGAAATAGAAAAGTAAAAGACATAACAAGATTTTGTTAACGAGGAAACCGCAAATGCAGAAAAACCCTGGGACCTTGTCCAGAATTGAATATTCCCAGAATTAAGCCGCTATACAAAATCTAAACCAACTTCGTACAGTTGAGACCAAGCAACTAAACCTATAATTCACCTAGTTTCCTCAGTATCCCTGCGCATCCAACTTGTAATAAGTCACGCACTTGGAACAATTCCTTTGGTTCGTATTCCAAACAGTAAAGAAACAACAAATCTGTTCGGTAACAACTCTTTTCAAACAACGTGATATGAGTTTGACAAAAGGCTCTTCCGTTTAACCAATAAACTCCTTTGTCAGGTTCTTAGATCAATCTATTTAACAACTACCAAAGTAATTGTATAGACTATGCAATCAATACTATTAATCACAAAGAATTGTATTGATGCCGATCTACTCAACTAATCAATCCAATCTATTAAAAGATAAACCGATTATAGTTGGATCCCCAGCCGATCAAGTTTTGTGCACACCAAAGATTATGAACTCAAATAAGAAATCTTCTTTGTCTTTAAATCTTCTTAGATCTTCAATAAACACCTGCACACAAATAACTTGAATTGTGATCAATCACAAACACAACGAAGTCTGTTAACGATTAATTATCACAAGACGTCTTTAGATCTACAAACAGTCAAAAGATCCCCGTCGATACTTCGATCTAGTTTGAGTGAATCTTATATCAGAAGAGAAGATTCTCAAGCATAAACAAACTAGGTGCAATCAAATTTCAACAACCATTAGTCAATCAAATCAATCGGAAACTAATAATAAACTGCAATTATCTAGTTTCCCACCAACGGTACTCGTAGAGCTTCTCAATCTCAAAGAAGTCTTTAAAACGAGCGGTCGTAAGAGATTTCGCCTAATTAGGGTACTTTCCTCTCCGAATAGACGGCTCCACCAGTAACCACACAACTAGGTAGTTTTGCTGGCTCTGAGGATTAGTTTGCTCGAAATGCAAACTTCAATATTTATAGACCAAAGAAGTTTGGACACCAAGGAATTTCCAAAACCGAATATTCTCAAAGATATGCAATAAAGCCTAAATCGGTTTTCATAATTCATGGAAATGCTCTGTCCCAATATTGACCAAAATCTCAGTAGAAAATCTCCGATTAGTAAATGCACATTACCAATTTTTATTTTCTAAAGATATGCATTTAATTGTTGGAAATTAAAAGCATATAAAAATTAAAAACCTTAATTAAAAGATTCTCAATTTATTTCGATCCGGGATTCTCCTTTAGTTAGTAAGGAATATCTTTGAACAATAAAAGAAAATAATTACTGCACATGTTCAAAGTATGTCGACATCTTTACTTTGTAAATCCTTTTTCATATTTACAATCTTGGAACCGATTTCCCACACTTCCAAGAAAGTTTGAAATTGGTTCATCTGACTTCCAAGAACTATGTGATTGATTATCCTATCAAATCACCATTAATGGGTTTCACGGTTCTACCAAAACACAAAGCTTCGGTTCTACCTCCATGTGGGTATTAGGATCGGTCACACTAGCTTTCCAAAAATTGGTTGACTAGGTACTAGGATCGGTTACCACATTATTATGGTATTTACTTGTGATCGGTTGCACAAGTCATAGGATTGGTTACCAATTACTAAGACTTGTTGTACCTCTTACAAAGATCGATTGCACATACTTGTGATCAGCTGCACCTCTTACTAGGATCGGTTACCCAATGTCTAGAGTTGGTCATACCAATTACAAAATATCGATCATACCATCTCAGGTGATTATTTAAGATCGGTTTCACTAATAAAATTCGTACCAATACAAAAGTAAGGCATTGTGAATAGTTTTACCAAGATACATAAACAAGTTATGAGCGGTTATAGTAAACACATATATTGGTAATCTAAAGATTTGCAATGAATAACAATACCAATAAGCCTAGCAATTTCCCTTTCGATTCACAAAACAAGTTTATGAATTGTACTTCCTTTAAAAGAATGTAAAACATTTTTTCCTAGGATGAAATATTCACCCATACCCATACATAATCACAATAGCATTCATACGATTATGTCAATGTCTTATATACGAAGTTCAAAAGATAGACGTTATACTTCGTATTATAATTCCTTAATGCTATGTCTAACTAGAGTATAATCATTCACAGCTTCACGGTTATGTTTTCAATATGCACGACTTGAAAGATACGTTAGGAATGAAATAGTTCAAGTCAAATATTACTATCCTCAAGAGGAAGGATGATGTCGTCGTTGTAGCTCTTTACTTCTTCACATTCTTCAAGTCTTCGAGTAATACTTGTATGCCTCATATCCTAATAACTTTCTAACTAACCTATACGAAGTTGACTCTAGTATATAATCAAGCAACTCTTTAAATGAGTTTTGGTTCACTAAAATATGACAACCAAACTTGACATACCAACGCTTGGTGGGTTCAACCGAGCTATGCTCTAACAGTACTCTTAAAAGATCATGAAGGAAGTAAGTTTTCAAACAAGAAAAAATTAGGAATCTTGAAGATTCGATATCTAAAGATGAAAATTTTCTTTCTGCTATTTTTTTTTACCACCATTAGATATATCTCATCATGGCATATACGTTTTGGAGCTTAAAATCTTCAAAATCAGCAATTAAAAGTTCGATCTCATTCAGAATCATCATATTACGAACTAATAAGCACACATATCATCAATATTTGATCATATCGTGCTTAATCATGCAGTTTGTCAAGTAATTATACTGAATCGCGCATTACATTTGTGATCTATACTATGTGTAAAATGATGAAGTTTTAAGAACCTAGTTGGCGCCAATGAAGATACATTGATTCGACAGTTGTTACATACCTTGTCTGATTGTCGTCCTTAATTATGGAATACGATCTTGATTATCATTTTTTCTCTGATCTCTGATTCCGATGGTGCGAAGTCAGGATTTCCTAATTATCTTCTAAGTCGGTTGTGGTTAATGGCGGTTTAGAAGAGAATCAGAGAGAGGGAAGAGAGTATTGTCTGAAGTTTATTTTCTATTATCCGAATGAACTTGTTTATATCATCATCCTTTTTGGATATTTATACATCATCATCCTTTTTGGCTATTTATACATGATATGAATACGACAATTACATGTAGATGACTAAGCACGCGACAGCTTGGACTTGATAGTTTCCTACCTTGTGCTTGTACCGACCTGGGATAGTTTTTAGCACCCCCTTTAGCTGATAGCATCGAGAATATTTTTTAGCTTCGCACCTAAACTTAGGTATTCCGCGCCTAGCTCTGTGTCTTTATGATGTTCACCTATGGCTTGATCCTTGGACATCTGGTTCAGGTTTTCGACGTCTGACCTTGAGTCTTATTTCATGTTCTCAGATGTATCACTCTTCAGCAGTCAGTTCTCAGGTAGATGCTATATTTTGTCATCGACGATAATAGAACCCTCGATCACTTTCTTCATCCTCAACCAACCATAGACAAACTAGACCATCACAAGATCCCAATTAGTTAATAAACATAACCCAAACCTTTCAATGGCTAATTCATTTCACTCATTTCCAAAAATTCATCTATGGTGGTCAAGAATAATGAATCATGGCATATGGTGTAGATTCTATCAAAATCCTCATCACACTGAATCATATGTACAAGCATGAGAGTATCATAGTTCTTCTGAATATAAATATTGTGATGCATTTTGATAAAACCAGAATCAGAAATCACAGAAAACCAAGACTTGCAAACACACTTACAAACAAATGTATATTTCGTTGGAACCCTCGGAAGACTATCGAGGTAGATTTCTTCTAGAAGACTCGACATTGTTACGCTTTCTTCTTCGTTTTCAGCTTTTAAATTTCTTTTAGGGTTTAACAGACAAGCTAAACTCTTCAAATTTCCTTTCAGAAAATGTGTAAGAGTGAGAGGAAGTGATGGTCTTTAAATTAAAATCAATCAATCAAATTCTTCAATAGATGATTCGAGAAACTAGGGTTTCAAAATGTTTAATCCAATCCCTAGAGAAAAAAAAAAGCCAGAGGGAAGAGAGTGAGACAGATGGTTATTTTTGGGTATACCAACAAATGAAACCACTCCATATTGGATATAACAAATCGGATTAAGGCCCTCGCATTTTTGGTATATTTGTCCCGTATTTGTTGCCGTCAGACAATTATATCTAGCCTCTTTTCTTTCTTTTACATAATTTTTTTTTGACCTTGCTAGGGATATACCAATAGAGATGGACCAAATTAGTCCACCTTCCCTCCACCACAGGATTTAGTAGGGATGGGCTTTTAAAAATCTGAGCGGGACCCAAAACAACAATCAACAGTTAGATTTTATTGGTCTATAATTGGTCCATCATTTTTGGTCCACCTTTAGCTTTTATGTTTTTGAATTCTGTTGATGGAGGAGTTTTTGATTTTGTTGTCAGCATTAGATTTTGCCATAAACTTTGACATTGATCAAATACCTGTGCATCATGTCAATATCATTAATTCAACCTTTGGAAATTTGCTCCATTTTCACAAGTCATCCTTCCTCCAGCTGGTTCAATTTTCTTGTATAAGTAAAACCTTATCATTGCTATACAGATGCGTTCAATTTCAAAAAACTTCAACTAAGGGAAAATATTAAACCAGGATTTTGATGGAGTTATCTTACTTCTCCATGTCCATTATTTCTCTTTATCTTCCTTTTCTCTGTTTAACATTGTTTGCAGGAAAATCATCAGGTGCTATTGCACCAGCTTTATACCATTTTGGTGCCTCTTCTTTAGACGCTGGAAACAATAATTTCCTGCAAACTCGAGCTAAAGCAAATTTCTATCCATATGGAATTGATTTTCCAGGGGGATCAACTGGCAGATATACAAATGGTGCAACCTCGGGAGATTTCATAGGTATGAAAATACAAGGCCTTTTACCACTAACTATGCAGTATAGGTTTCTACTAATGCACACAAATATTGGAAGATCATGCAACAACATTTCTCGGCTTACCTTATCCACCAGCATGCTTGAGACACACCATCATTACTGGTATAAACTACGCATCGAGTGCTGCTGGAATTCTTCCCGAATCAGGATCGGCACTGGTAATATACAACAAGCCATCAAATGTTGGATGCAAAAAGTAACAAATACTGCTCTAACAAGGAGTTGAGTAACTGACTCTTCTGTTTGCTTGTTTGAGTGTATGCAGGGAGACATCTTATCTCTAGATGAGCAGATCAATTACTTTGGCAGCACAATGAGAAATGACTTGCCAAAGATTTTCAGAAGCCCGAGAGTCTTATCACATTACTTGTCTAGGTCTGTCTTTGTTATTGCAATTGGTGCCAATGACTATGTTGTAATATTAAGATTGCGGTAAATAAGGATTCGATGCTCGGACTTGAATAGATTTAAAAACAAAAATATATACAAAATTGTCACAGGATCAAGAGATACTGGGACTCAGGATTTCACCAATTCTTATACTCATGCGATTCAATTATTAATTCTAGACAATTAAAGCTTATATTGATAACAAATATCGACTCTTACTTTGCCAAACATAGATTTTGTAAGTATTATATGTAAATCATAAGCATGATGCATCAATAATCTCATGGATTAAGCATACATCATCAGACAAAATCACAAATAATCAATAAAAATCATAATTCCATTCATAATAGTGCAAATAGTCATAAAAGAATTAAATAAAATTACTCATGCATAAAGAATGGTTTCCTCCATCATCCCAGTATTGGGGTTTAGCTATTCATATCAATCACGCACTCAACATATTAATTCAAAGCTCAAAGTGTAATTAAAAGAGTCAAAAGTTATAAAATAGTAGTTCTGAGACTCACAAAACACGTCCAGAAAAGAACGACAACAGAAAACTGCAGCGAACTGCGACACCTCTCTTCTGTTGTTGAGCTGCTGAAAATAAGACTGTTTTGAAGCTGCTGAAAATAAGACTGTCCTGGAGAGTCTGTTCTTCGTGTTCTTGAAGCTTTTTAATGGCAGCAGCAGCAGCAGCTGAACATTGCTGCTACTCCATCTTCTTCGCTCCTCCTGGATCTGTATCGACCCCAAACTCTTCATGCCCTTTCTCTGACATAAAACCAACTATTTATAGGCTTTAAATCCCCTTGAAACTCGATCAAACCCCTTGGAAATCTCCATTATTCTTTACGGGTTGTTTGAAGAATAATCTTCTTCTTGTTGCGTTACAGGCTGTTTATAGCTATTCTCTCGTCTCAAATATCTTCTAGGACTTTTACCCAACTGTTTTGATGTATATCCCACGCAAGATATCCCATAAATCTCTCAAACTAATCTCAAACCCTAAACAGAAACCGTGTGCACTGTCTTGACTTTGTGTGGATTTTCTGACTTATCCAACCCAATTAGATGGGTATAATCGCTTCTAACAGGTCCCTTATGTCTTGTAGAGTCCGTGGGTACCAAATTTGCCCATTTAATCGCCTCCTAGGTCGCTCAAATCATTGATCCAAAACTGTTGACGCTGCTGCCTTTTTTCCCGCCAAAATCCAGTTTTGAAACTTTGAAGATGACCTCCCCCTATCCAGTTCCGGTGTCCCTTTAGTACATGCCCTGAAATGGGGTGCCCCTTAGTAATTAGGTTACCCCTTATCCAAAGTGAGAGTCCGTATAGTAATTTTCTGGGATATTTTCAACACTTTTTCAGGGTTCCTCCGGGGTATTTCTGGGGTGTTTCTGGTACGTTATCTACGGAGGTTCAAATGCCACATTTTGAGCCAATTTCGCCGCAAAAGCTTATTTCTCCAAAAACACCTACAAAGACATAAAATAACCAAATAAGTACAAAATCGAGCACTAACAATATAAACAATTGGGACAAATTAGACACATAAATGCGTCTATCAAATATCCCCAAACTTATTATTTGCTAGTCCCGAGCAAATCAAATAGAAAATAAAATCCTAACTCACTGTCGCAGGCATCGTCGATTGCATTTAGCGTATGCAATAAGCCTTTAAACCCCTAGGTGGCCCTAGTGGCCGAGTTATAGTCTCGGGTGGGTTTACCAGAGGTGTACCCACAAAACCTGTACTCCAGACCTTAGCTATCTACGCAGAACCTTGGAAGGCACTAAAGAATCTCCTTGGTTGACATACTTATTGACTACAGGAAGAAGTACCCTGATGCGAAATTCCAATTGCTGTACACGAGTTTGCACTCAAGCATACTAAAATTCATATAAAGTGACAGAGCTCTACTCAGATAGTTGCACTATGGACATCATATTCGGAGTCAAAACTAATCACATGGATAGATCAAGAAGATGGATATAGAAAACATAGATGGTTTTGATGTTTACTAAGTGAACGACGTTTCCCATATCTGTCTGAAGGCCTCCGCCAAAATGAACCTATCCTAATGGATTGAGATACCAGTCTGACTAATATCAACACACTGGCATATACAAGGGTACCAGTGGTCGATAACCTAACTCTAGGTCAACACAACTGGCATATACAAGGGTACCAGTGGTCGACTTTATTGAATTTATTCCTTTTGGTCAAATGGTCTGGTCTCAATTTTTTTCTTTTTTTTTTCTTTTTTTTTCTTTTTTGGTAACTACCATTTTTTTTTTTCATCCTTTTATTTTTTTTCATCTCTTTTTCTTTTTCAACTTTTCAACTTTTTTTTTTTTTTTCATGGTATCTCAATCACTCTAATTCACCCTAGCATTGGTAACAACTTGAATCGTGGGCCCCACCTATCACTTAGAGAAACATAGTTTAAAAACAAAATAAAATAAAAATAGAAGTGAAAAGGACTCAACGAGATATGGTGAAACTATCATGTTATTTCTAACACCTGAGCTCTGTGCTTTTATGAATAGACTCTTTTAGATGTTTCCATCTAATCAGATTGGTTCCTCAAACTCCTACAACCAAAATGCTTCCATCCACTTAGATTAGTTAGTGCAATCCTAAATAGGCATAAATTTCTAAGCTCTGGAGTTTATTTATTCATACTGCAACTAAAAAGTTTCTCCCATACCCCCAAACTTAAATCTAACATTGTCCTCAATGTTCTAAGATGAAATTAAAAGCATGAACAAGGAGAAACTGTTACCATTTGAAGCAAAAGAGATAAGGAAAGATATTACCGTGTTGCAAGAATATTGGGTTACCTCCCAAGAAGTGCTAAGTTTAAAGTCTTCAGCCAGACTTAGGAAAGGATTAGTCAACTCGAACCATAAAGTAACAGTCGAAATAATTGTGGGTCTTCAAAACGAAAAAGAGCTGACCAGAGGAAACTACAATAACCCAAGAAAGTGAACAAGAATAACATGCCCTTATCTAGTTTCCTGATTAAGATATTTATATCTAATTGCGGTTCAGGTTCAGGTTCTATGAAAGGGTCTAAATAAAATATTTTCCTCGGATGCATTTCCTCATAGGTTGGATCCAAATTATTAGGTCCTAGAGTCTGGAAAAACTCAATAAGAACTTAGAATCACAAATAATAATAACCTAAATAACTGAGGATCCTTTAAGTCAATCAGGTTTGACTTATATAATTGACCACAGTGAGAGTAGTGGTCATTCTTAAGCAAATGTGTCGATTCTAATTTCCTAAAGCATTTAGGTTTAGTCTCACAACTTAATATTCGACACATTTGAAATCTATATGTTCCCACATATGGAAGAAAACTATTTGGTGGGAAAACAAAATCAATCTTGGTATTATTGCCTGGGTTAACCACATCAACCAGAGGATGGGTTTCTAACAGTTGAGACTCTTGTTGGATATCATTAGGTTCTGGAAAACGATTATGAAGATAATCTTGTAAGATGGTTGAGGCATTGATGTCAAGTCCCAAGTGAGGGACCTTACTAAGAGTTAAAGCACATGGAGAATGATACTCACCCCCAAACTTAGAGTTTTCGACGTCTCTAGATAGACTGGTCATAACCACCCTAATTTCTAGGTCGGCAATTGATTTTTCTAAGTCAGGTTCATCCTCGCTAATCTCTACGAGTTCATCTAAGACTATTGTTTCTAAATCGTTTGACTCGATCTCAAGATAAACTGGTTCCTCTAAACCATCATCGGTTTCGTAAACAGGACATACTACATCGTCTGAAACGGGGGTATCTCTAGTCAAATCCTCGTCCTTTTGAATAGGTGAATAATTTTTAAAATTATTAGGATCTGAACCAGAAATAATATAATCATTATAAGGCTCAACTGGGGTAACAAATTCCTGATCACTATTCCCACATATTTCAGATTCTTCATCATCACTATCCTCATCATCATGATACAATTTTTGAAATTCAAGAATTCTCAATCTTTGTTCCAAACTACATGGTCTATGTTTATAATATTTCTCATAGATCGTTAGAGGTGATTCCTCAATAAAAGTTGGAGTATCCATATATCGCTGCCCACGCATATATTCACCAAGAGTCATTTCCGAAGACGTCTCTTGATAACGAGAATTTCTAGACATATATTCTCGCAACGTCATCGCAGGTGGCGTCTCCTCAAAAGGATTCATCAGAAGAAATATAAACTACAGAGGTATTCTATACAATCACAAACAAGGCCGACTCGACTCCACCAAAGCAAACCTAAAGATTTCTAGCAAACAAAAAGCATGATGGCTCCACTTAGATTGTTTCTAGACCAGCTTCTATCTTTCGAAAGGGAATTCGTTGCAATTTGAGCAAACCCCTCTGGAATCACTCCGAGTCAAAGTAAGTTGAATTGAGGCGAGGGAAGCTCAGTGGAGCTTTGATACCCAAGGCCTCACCGCTATCACAAGGCGGCGCAGTCACGCATTCAACTCACAGAAACCATCATGAACTTTGGAGTGTGCTTAAAGAGCAACCAATATTTTTCGAACGAGTTTCCTATTAAGCTCGTTACCCTATCGGTCTCGTTCTATTCCAAATTTTAAGCTTGGGTTCGCGTTTAGGTTTCGTTTTCCTAAGGCGGGCAAGAAGGGAACGGTGATGAAATCCGAACCCTTATCTTGTTTAGGCCAGGCCTTGCCCTTTACTAGGAAAATAAAGACAGTCCGGTTCGTCCTCAAACAATTATCACCTTAAGGAGTCCAGTAACCCGCTTGCAGGAGATTCGCGGGTGTTTAGAATTTTACCTCCCGTACCAGACGGGGATGAACCGTTGTCGTCGACTCGGGCCACGACTCCTATGCCGTGTGCGAACCCGAGGGGCCGAGACGATATAGTAATCGTCGTCCTTCCCTGCACACAGTTTATATAATAATAATTTTTTTTTTTTTAATAATACCCTTCCGTAGGGTTAAAAAAATAAAGTCCAATTTTTAAAGTCCAAAGTCCAAAATAAAAAAAAATTACAGTTTTCCTCACACACTCTAAAAAAAATTAAAAATTAAATCCTAAAATTGTCCTTTTTTCTTCTCTTTTCGCTTTTCGCTTTAAGCTTTTTCCTCTCCAAGTCCTTAGTGCTCCACTTCGAACCTGTAAATCAAAGACAAAAAGACAAAGTAAAAAGGAACAAATAAAAAAAAAAAAAAAAAAAAAAAACCTAAAAATTCTACCTAAGCACAAATCCGCGTCGGCGGCGCCATTGTGTTGTAATATTAAGATTGCGGTAAATAAGGATTCGATGCTCGGACTTGAATAGATTTAAAAACAAAAATATATACAAAATTGTCACAGGATCAAGAGATACTGGGACTCAGGATTTCACCAATTCTTATACTCATGCGATTCAATTATTAATTCTAGACAATTAAAGCTTATATTGATAACAAATATCGACTCTTACTTTGCCAAACATAGATTTTGTAAGTATTATATGTAAATCATAAGCATGATGCATCAATAATCTCATGGATTAAGCATACATCATCAGACAAAATCACAAATAATCAATAAAAATCATAATTCCATTCATAATAGTGCAAATAGTCATAAAAGAATTAAATAAAATTACTCATGCATAAAGAATGGTTTCCTCCATCATCCCAGTATTGGGGTTTAGCTATTCATATCAATCACGCACTCAACATATTAATTCAAAGCTCAAAGTGTAATTAAAAGAGTCAAAAGTTATAAAATAGTAGTTCTGAGACTCACAAAACACGTCCAGAAAAGAACGACAACAGAAAACTGCAGCGAACTGCGACACCTCTCTTCTGTTGTTGAGCTGCTGAAAATAAGACTGTTTTGAAGCTGCTGAAAATAAGACTGTCCTGGAGAGTCTGTTCTTCGTGTTCTTGAAGCTTTTTAATGGCAGCAGCAGCAGCAGCTGAACATTGCTGCTACTCCATCTTCTTCGCTCCTCCTGGATCTGTATCGACCCCAAAATCTTCATGCCCCTTCTCTGACATAAAACCAACTATTTATAGGCTTTAAATCCCCTTGAAACTCGATCAAACCCCTTGGAAATCTCCATTATTCTTTACGGGTTGTTTGAAGAATAATCTTCTTCTTGTTGCGTTACAGGCTGTTTATAGCTATTCTCTCGTCTCAAATATCTTCTAGGACTTTTACCCAACTGTTTTGATGTATATCCCACGCAAGATATCCCATAAATCTCTCAAACTAATCTCAAACCCTAAACAGAAACCGTGTGCACTGTCTTGACTTTGTGTGGATTTTCTGACTTATCCAGCCCAATTAGATGGGTATAATCGCTTCTAACAGGTCCCTTATGTCTTGTAGAGTCCGTGGGTACCAAATTTGCCCATTTAATCGCCTCCTAGGTCGCTCAAATCATTGATCCAAAACTGTTGACGCTGCTGCCTTTTTTCCCGCCAAAATCCAGTTTTGAAACTTTGAAGATGACCTCCCCCTATCCAGTTCCGGTGTCCCTTTAGTACATGCCCTGAAATGGGGTGCCCCTTAGTAATTAGGTTACCCCTTATCCAAAGTGAGAGTCCGTATAGTAATTTTCTGGGATATTTTCAACACTTTTTCAGGGTTCCTCCGGGGTATTTCTGGGGTGCTTCTGGTACGTTATCTACGGAGGTTCAAATGCCACATTTTGAGCCAATTTCGCCGCAAAAGCTTATTTCTCCAAAAACACCTACAAAGACATAAAATAACCAAATAAGTACAAAATCGAGCACTAACAATATAAACAATTGGGACAAATTAGACACATAAATGCGTCTATCAGACTATCACAACAACTACTTACAACCGCAGTTCTATAACAGAAGCAAAACTTATCCACCTCAACAATTTGCTAAACTCTTATTATACACTCTTGGACAACAATAGACAGTTTGTATTTAGATCAATTCTTTTGTAGTCAAGTTAGCGTTTGATTATTTGGTGATTATTTATGGGGATCTTTCCTTGCCTACGTTTGCTGATGACTTTGCAGACGATTTACAATTCAGGAGGAAGAAAATTTGTAGTTTATGGTATTGGTGCTTTGGGGTGCTTGCCAGTTATACTGGCCAATGTTAATCCGAAGCCAACAACTCCATGTGCAGAAAATATGAATAATTTGATTAACATTTTCAACAACGGACTTGCATCCAAGTTACAACAACTTACTTCTAGCTTAAAAGGCTCTTATTTCATCCGTGCTGATACTTTCACAGAAAGCTATGTTCAGTTACAAGATCCTGTAAAATATGGTACAGAGAAGTGTAGTTGATATCAATTTAATTTCCATTGATCAGTTTCACTAGTGTATATGTGCGTCAGATATTCTTTTGATCGGCAAGATTATATGTTCCTAACAAGATGACTGCACAGAATGTCAGGTAGAACCAAACCCAAAATTTCAAAACCCCCTAAAAATGAATATGCCAGAGAAAAGTCTCTTTGTTATGTGGATCAACACCAGATCTTTATCATCCGGATCCCTAAATTCTTTGTTCCTGACAAGATGCGTGTGCATTTACTTGTTTTTTTATGCTAATAGTGTAACTATCTTCTTCTTATTTTCAATGTAGGATTTTCCGAGGGAAGAACTCCGTGTTGTGCAGTTACAGCTTTCGGAACATGCCTACCTGGACAAGAACCCTGCACTGATAGAAACAATCATCTATACTATGACGGAGTTCATTCGGTTCAACGTGTAAATTACCAATTTGCAAGGAATTGCTTCAGTGGTTCAACCGTGTGCACCCCAATCAATATTCGACGATTAGCTTCAAAGATATAATGATAATGCACTCAGATACTTTACCTAATGGATTCAGACTTACTGCTTCATGGAAACTGTAGTGGCATAAAACCACACACTACATCCAATGGTATAGAAGATGAATTAAAACTCAGTAAAGATGTTCAACAAACATAGACACAAAGATATTTTTGATTACCTACGTCCATGGAGTGAAAGGATGAATGTTATTATTTCTTTTATTTGATTACAAGGTGTTCTCTCCTTCTCAAATGGTGTAACTCTCAAACTCTCAAATGTAGTGTCTTGTTTCTCTCTCTTTCAACCTGCCTCTCTCTTTCGACCAACCCTTGTATTTATAGGCCAAGGTCGACATACAACAGAATTACAATGTTGGTCACATTACATCAGTTTAAATGTTCTCTATCGGGCCTATGTTGGCGCTCGCCCATCTTTCTGGTATGGCCGATAGAGTCTTGGTCTTTGATAGTTCTTCACCCGAGGCCGAGTCCTGATCGTCTGGTTGACACGATGTCACCCTTCTTTCTTATCATCCCATTGTTTGACCAGCTCCCTTTGTCTGACCGAGTGCTTTCTGATCGTCCGTCCGACTTGTCAGAGGATAAGGGTCACGTCCCATCCGGAAACTATAGGGCCATCACGTCCGACCCACGTGACACCTCGCTCTTTGCGCTATTTGGTTCTATCCTGTGCTTCGCCGCTCTTTCCTCTTTGGTGTATCATAGCTTAAGATCTTTCTACCTAGCCCTGTGGATATCTACACCTACATTTATGCCCCTTCTTTCGCTCATGTGCTTGGAACGAGGGAAAGAAAATCGTTCCATCTTCCCACGTCCTTGAGCATGCCGAGAATTCCTCCATGCAGTTCCCCACTAAACATCCCTTTATGACTTGTAACCGCTGATGTCGGTCAAGATACTTCATCCTATAAATATCTCCCTTTATGTTCTTTTTCCTCTATTCGCCATTTTCAGAGAAACCAAGCGTTGTTGTTTCTTCTTCTTCACCTTCCTTCCTTGCCGACGCCATTAACTCCGGTGACCCTTTTATCTTCTCAGTCTTCATCTTCGCTGTTTCTGTTGGTGAGGTTTGCGACAGTCGTGGTTGGTTCTTCTTTTTACTTCTCTCTCCATCAAAGTTCATATCTCTCCGTTCGCTTTCTGCCATGGCTACTTCTTCTCCGTCAATGACTGAAAAAAGGCGCGTGAGTGATACCTTCTCTGAGGGAGATGTTGTTTCTCTTGATTCCTTATTTTTGCTTGAGAGTCCTTCCCATCACGAGTATCATGCTATAAATTCCCTTTTTCCTGATGATTCTCCCTCTTTTTCATATAGGGCTGATAAGAGAGCCTCCAAAGACTTGTCTGATGATGAGTTTATTGAACAGTTGAAGAAAGAATTCGGTCTTCAAAACTATGAAGTGACCCTAGTCTCGGGCCAAACGGATGTGTTGAAGAAGACCGATGTCGATAAGCATGAGCAGTCGTCCGAGGCGGTCATCGTCACTCGTGGGCAGTTGGAACTTGGCCTTCGCTTTCCTCTATAGAACCTGCCAGCCCTTTCTACTATGAGGTATTGTCGCAGCTTCGTCCGTATCGGGCCTTGACTCATTGGAATGGCAACACTTTCCCTCTGATGAATGAGTGGAGAGATCGAGGCGAGGGTCACGGATCTACGTCCGATTGGTCGACCTATAAGCCTGGAGACGCTCCCGATTACACTTCTGCCAATTTTATCGTGAACTACCGGAGCGGGACAGCTACCAATGGCGACCTTGATGATTTTTTTGCTAGCCCTCACCGTCAGAAATCTATGCCCGAGGGTGTTGACAGATTGATGCTTGATGCTGATCCCCTTGGTAAAGGTTCCAACAAGCGTGCTCGCCACACCAATGACCCATACTGGGACCGAGTTCCACTTCTTGTTCGCGACCAAATTTTGCATGGTAGCTTTCCTCCTCCTCAATTTCCTGCGGAGCCTTATCCATTCTGGGTGATTAACGATGATAAGGTATGTTGCTTTCTTTCCACTTTCTTTGATTCCTGTTGTATCGGCTTGGGGCACTGATTACTTTCTTATTGTAGGTTAAGCCTCAGGGCGAGTCTACCAAATCGGATTCTATTTCCAAGAAGAGGAGTGCTGGCACAAGGGTCGAGGAGGATCAGGGGAAGGTAACAAACATATAGCTTTTATTCTAAGTACACGTACTTGCCCCTGTTTTTTGCCTTCACATGTTCTGGCGTTGAACCTTGTGCAGAAATTCCCTCGACGCGAGGATGAAGATGTTGGAGGGTCCGATACTCGTGGTAGTGAAAGTTTGGTTCCAAGGCGCAATCCTTCTCGGGGGAAGGTGGCGGCAAAGGGCGTGGTGTTGAAAAGATCGGACATTGTGATCGATATCCCCGATCAAGATGATGAGGAAGATATATTCGGGGACGATCAGCTGTTTGATGAGGATGCTGGTGGCCAGAAGGAAGCGGAGGTTTATGTGGAGACTGCTGTTGTGACTCCTGTCGTGCAGTCTGGTGATCAGGGGCTGACCCAAACATCACTTTAAAGTTTCCCCAGAAGGATGTTGGGTCTCCCTCGGGTGTTCAGACGTCCTTTACCATATCAGGCCCTATTTGTGATTCACTTGGCGCATTGCACTCTGAGGAGTTCGGCTCCTATACTGATAAGCAGATGATTGCTGCCGTGCCCCTGTATTGTGATATCGCGTCGGTCTTTGATAATTTGGTAAGTGATTTGTTTGCACTTTTCCTTTGGATGTTATCGGGCCCCACTAATCTCGTCTTGGGATGGAATTTGTAGGCGTTGAATCGGTCGAGGTTGGAGGCTGCTCTCCGTCGACAGGAGATTAGGAAGTTGGAGGCTGCTCTTCAGCAGGAGAAGGAACGATCTGGAGATCAAACGCGCCGATGCCCAAGGTATATTGTTTGCAATAGTTGTGTTGATTGAGTTCTTCGTACCTATGTCCTGAGTCAATTATTATTCTTCTAGCCGAAATATCTAGTATAGATCTAGACGCTTCTTCGGAGTATAGGCTTATGAAGAGAAAGTGGGATATCGAGAAAGATCTTGTGGAGAATCTTCGACAACGAAGTTCCAATAAGTATGGGAAGATAGGCCGACAGGAGGCCGAGATCCAGCAACTTCAAGAGGAATTTGACAGATATCGCTTGTTTGAGTATGTCCTCGAAGAGATAGATAACTTACGGGCCCGCTTGGGCATCTTTCAAAGACTTGCTGGTGATAAAACGTTACTAGCCGATAATCTGGA
Source organism: Papaver somniferum (assembly GCF_003573695.1). Lineage (NCBI taxonomy): Eukaryota > Viridiplantae > Streptophyta > Magnoliopsida > Ranunculales > Papaveraceae > Papaver > Papaver somniferum. Next base: position 96,497,338 of record NC_039366.1, on the reverse strand, counting down.
GAGTCAAAATGGTTTCCTTAGGCTTCAAAATAATCTTCATGAAGATCGGCGACGAATTTTGAGGGGAAAAGTTGTGGCCGAGCAGTCCAACCGGGATCTTCTTGAAAGGACCAAGGGTTTCGATAAGCTGTCCAGTGATCTAGAGTGGACCCAAGCCCAGTTATCGATGCTACAAGTGTCCTATAACCGTCAGAGGGTCGAGTGGAGTGATCACAAGAAATATTTCCCTTCGAATGAGTTCAATAAACAATACTATAATGTGTTAACCTTGAAGCTTTCTAAGGCCGAGGACGAGTTGGCCAAGTCCGTGGAGTCGTTAGAATCTGTACTGCCAATTCTATCAGGTCTCTGGAGTGCATGTTGGGGAGACCTTAAGACCTAGTTAGTTTGTTGTTTTTACTCCGTATTCTGCTATGTTCCGTGTTTAATATGCTTATGATGTTTTGTTGCAGCCGAGCAGGGTCGTGTCAAGGATCTGGAGCGAGATGTGCAAAATCTCGGGCAGGAGGTGGAGCAGTGGAAGAAGGCCGAAGGTGAGGTGAAGGTTAAGCTCCATGCCGCCGAGGCGAGGTCCAAGCAGCTTTCTCAGCAGATTGTGGACGAGAGAAATGCTCATCAGAGCGAGCTTGCTGAGGCGATCAAGGCCGGTGTGAATGAGTACATCGCGCAAAAGCGCCTTGAGGTTGCTCAGAGAAAGGGGGGAGCCGGTGCTGTTCCACCCCGGAGTTGATCATGTCTTTTGTAGTGTTGCACCACTAATTTTCCCTTTGTCGTGGGTTGTAATTTGTTTGAACACTTGACCCATGCTTCTTTGAACAACTTCTTTGAGTGGGGTGCTTCGTCGCCATGCTTGTTTTTCTTTTTTATTTTCCTTGATAATTTCTGCCTTTATCATTGTGTTGACGTTGTTTAATTTTATGGTTGTTATCTTGTTGTTTGTGCTCCGTATCTGCATTTGATGTCACATGCCTTAGTATTAGTGCCTTTTCTGTCGAACACACTCAACAAGGAGGGTCATCGGGCCCGATGCCATGTCCCGGCCGAGGTATCTCATCACTATCTTTTAGATTCAGTGGAAGGGTTTTAGTCGTCCTAGTTCTGGTCCCGATAATCCCGAGTGGTTATCGACCAACCAACTCGGGCAAGTGGTCACGACCACCTGCGATGGGGGTAACCTTTCAGATGTAAGTAGGTTACCTAGATGAGAAGAAATCGTATCTTAACAACCTTTGGTATCTGGATTCCAACCACCAGTACCCTTAGGCTACCTCGACACTTGCACACTGCCACTGCCCCGAGTATCGAATATCCAGTCGATTGTAAGTCACCTCGACACTTCCAAACTGGCTTTGCCCCGAGTACGAATGACCATTCGAGTGTAAGTCACCTCGACACTTCCTCACTGTCTTTGCCCCGAGTACGAATGACCATTCGAGTGTAAGTCACCTCGGCACTTCCTCACTGGCTTTGCCCCGAGTACGAATGACCATTGGTCGCTCATGTCATATTTCCTACCCCTCGCTGTTTTAAAGAAATGAATGACAAGTATGTTTACCTGTTTCCCTCGAACCCCTCATGGGTAATAGAGTTTCAGATGTTGAGCGTTCCACGGTTTTAACTCGGGTTTGCCGTCTGGTTTGAGTAATCGATAAGCTCCCTCGCCAGCTTTAGAAACGATTGTGTATGGTCCTCCCCACTTTGCCGCTAGTTTACCGCCCTTTTTGTCACGTTCCCAATCGGCTAGATATTTCAACACTAACTGCCCTGGTTGAAACTCTCTTGGTCGAACTCGTTTGTTGTATTCTCATTGTAGTCTCCTTTGGTAATTCTCCATTTTTTGCAACGCCATCTCCCTTGTTTCCTCCAAGTCATCGAGCTTGGCCAATATTAGATCTGCCGATATGTTTCGCCTCCAGGCTTCAGTTCTTGTGGTGGGTATCATTGCTTCAATTGGTAGTATCGCTTCGGTTCCATAGGTCAGCATGAAAGGTCATAGCCATGTTGCTTCCCTTCGATTGGTTCGATAGGCCCATAAAACATTGTAGAGTTCTTCGCACCAATCACCGTATTCTCCATCTAATTTTTTCTTCATATTGTCGGCGATAGTTTTGTTTGTGATCTCGGCCTGCCCATTACTTTGAGGGTATATGGGGGTAGCCTTGATTTTTATGATGTTGTAGGTGTTAAATAGTAGGTCGATGTTTTCTCCCTGGAGATGTTTTCCATTATCCGAGACGATGGCTGCCGGTACTCCAAAACGACATATGATGTGCTCCCAAATGAACCTGAAGACGTCCTTGTCACGGATATGTCTCAGTGGTGCCGCCTCCACCCATTTAGTGAAGTAATCTGTCGCTACTATTAAGTATTTTCTCTGCCCTGATCCCACATGTAATGGTCCCACGATATCGATCCCCCACTTTGCGAAGGGCCAGAGGCTTAATACCGAGTTTAGGGTTACTGACGGTGCATGTATCTTCTTACCAAACTGCTGGCATTCTTCGCAAGCTTGCGCCATTTATTTTGCATCATCGTTCATATACGGCCAAAAGTATCCCATCGTTTTCGCTCTCGCTGACATACTTCGCCCCGAGCTGTGATTTTCGGCTGCTCCATAGTGTAGTTCATTCAAGATTGTCTGGCCTTCTTCCTTACTTAAGCATCTTAAGAGTGGTCCCAGGTATGATTTCCTGTATAGGATTCCGTCTCTTAGCTCGTAAGCGGTCGATTTGCTTTTCACTTTGTTGATCTCGGGTCGCCCCTTGGGTAACTCGCCTGTCTCCAAGTATGAATGAATCGGCTTTCTCCAATCTCCGTCCGGATATCTGTCGGCCGTGTTGATAGCCACGTCGACGTGTACCTCGGGTGTCTCTGGTATAGATGGGGCGAGGAGTCTCATGACACGAATACCCTCCACACTTGGGTCTGTGAGCTGGGATGTAATATATTCCAATGCGTCCGAGTGTCGATTATCTTTTCTGCATATGTGGCGAAATTTGATACTGGGGATCTGGTCGATATAGAATTGGGCGAGCTCCCAGTACTTCTGCAAAATCGGGTCGTGGATGGCGTATTTGCCTGTGATTTGTCGGATCACCAACTGCGAGTCGCTAGTTAGTATTACATCTTGTAGGCCCATCTCGACGATTAATCTCAGGGCGTGAATCGCATCTTCGTACTCGGTGACGTTGTTTGTCGCCTTAAATTCCAATCTAAACGAATGGACCATTTTTCGTCCCTTTGGTGTGGTAAAGACTATCCCAAGTCCCAATCCATCTTTGTTCGACGCTCCATCGACGAATACTTCCCAACGTGATGGGATACTTGCTTCGAGTAAGTCGGCCGAGTCTTCTCGATCTTCTTCCATTCCGGGTATGTCCTCGACCTCATCTTCGTCGCTTAGTGGAAAATCTGCCACTACTTGTGCCTTCACGGTTGTCCTCATTTCGTAGAAAAAATTGAACTGTTTAATTTGCACCCCCCATTTGGAGATCCTTCCAGATCGACCTGCATTGTCCAGTACCGCCTCAATAGGTGATTTTGTGAGCACGCGGATCCGATGGGCTTGGAAATACGTCATTAGCTTCAGGGTGGCGAAAGCTAGCGCTAGAATCATCTGTTCCATCCTTGTATAATTTTTCTCGGCCGGACTTAATGTTTTGCTGATGAAGTAAACAGTATTTTCCTCGCTCCCTTCATTTCGAACTAAGACTGCACTGATAGCATATGAAGTTTCTCCGAGGTATAATCTGAGGACCTCCGATGGCTCGGGTCTTTGTAATACTGGAAGACTTGCAAGATGTAGCTTAATATTCTGAAACGCCTCCTCACAGGCGTCTGTCCATTTGAATTTCTCTCCCTTTTTAAGAGTGCTAAAGAAATCCTTGCATTTGTCGGACGACCGAGATATGAATCGCCCCAATGCTGCTATAATTCCGTTCAGCTTTTGTACGTCTTTTATTGTGGCTGGTGACGACATCTCGAGGATGGCTCTGACTTTCTCGGGATCTGCTTCTATCCCCTTTGGAGTGATGATATATCCCAAAAATTTTCCCGATGTGACCCAAAAATCGCATTTGGTCGGGTTAACTTTCATTTTATATTCTCTCATCGTCCGAAAAATTTCCCGCAGGTTTCGGATGTGATTCTTCGCTAGGCGACTTTTTACTAGCATATCGTCGACATAGACCTCAATGGTGTTGTGGATCTGGTCTTCAAACATGTCTCCCACCAACCTCGAACTGTATCCCTCTTGAAGCTGGGTATATGATGTCACTCCTTTTCTCGACCTCTTTGAAGATTTCTTCTAGTGGAGCATTCAAAGGGGTGTATGTTCTCGCCTCGTGCCTCTGCCTCTTTCCTTTAGCTAACCATTCCTTCTTTCCGTTTCCTCGCGTAGGTGGGCTCGGTCTCTTCTCGGGCCGACGTTGAACATCGTCCGATGTCGACTCGGGCGCCGCACTAGCCTCTTGCACTACCCTATCCCTTGATTCCTCCTGAATTTCTTCTAGGGCGATGAAATGCTCTTGCATTTTCCTCATTTCTTTCAATGTCTGTGGTTTTTAAGTAAACATGGCTATCCAGATGGGGTCCGACCTCCCTAATGTGTTTTCGAACCCGAATATCTGCTGGTCGACTGGTACTTTCCCAATTTCTGTGCACAAATTTCTCCATCGATCGGTCAACGACCTGAGTGGCTCTCTAAACCGTCGGGCCAAGGTGAATAAATTATTGACCCTGGGCCGAGGTCTGCTGTTATGCATGTAAGTTTCGAGGAAGGCTTCGACTAGAGTCTCATAACTGTCGACGGTTCCAGGTGGGAGATTGTAGAACCACTTCCTTGCCTCGCCCTCCAGGCTTGCCGGGAAGAATTTACACATTACCACCTCATGGTTCTTCCATTGTATTAGGGACATAGTGTACATCTTCAAATGCTCGACTGCGTCTCCCGTACCGTCGAACTTAGATGGAAATGTGGGGAGCGTGCACTTGGGTAGGAAGGCCCTTAGTTCTAGCTCTTGGGTGAAAGGGGTCCTCTCGGCCTCGCTTATGACCTCGGCTATCTTATCTTCTTCTCCGTTTCCTGACAGCTTCCTTATCTTTTCTTCTAACTCCCTTAGCTTGGCTTCAGTTGCATTGTCGGCCCTTGTGCCTCTCTGTTGATGATTCCTCTCGCGCCCTTCGTCTTCTGTTGATGAATCATCGGGTGGACCGTACCCTCGGATAGGTGGTGTCGGGGGTTGTCCTGATCGGCCAGAATTGCTCAGTCCTGTCGTTCGTGGTACTCGCCCGGCTCGGCCTTGGTGAACCGATATCCCTCGGCTGGAAAACCCTCTCGACCTCGACCTCAAGTTCCGTAGTTGATAGTTCTCAAACTCTAAAGCTAGGTTCCTCTGCTGAAGATCCCTTAAAGACGTCTCTTGCCTTCTTTGACTTTTTAGAATTACGAGTAGCGTTGGATCCGTACTCTCATGGCTAGAGTGACCATTTGGATGGGCTAAATGAGCAGGGGGTGGCGCCGTCATCATTAGTAGGGGAGGTGGTACTGTAGGGGGTATCTAGGTCGATGCCGCTGGATCGACTCTGATAGTTGTTTCTCGTCCTAACTGTACTCGCCTAAGTCGTTCTTGCTCTCGTACGAGTGCTTATTGATACTCAACTTGTCGCCTGGTGTTTCGTCTCTGGGCATGCAGGATTAGCGCCTCCTCATCATCTTCTGTGTCTTATGCGGTGAGTCCATCTATTTGATCATCCCTCCTCTGAGTTGAGACGATTCGCTCCAGAGGCGAGGGGTCATCGTCTCGTCCCAGATCGATTTCCTCATCCACAATCGGCATACCCCTTACATCTGCTCGTGATTCCTCAGGTGGTGGATGCCCATCACTTCCCTGCCTCGGCCCCGTTACTCCTCCTTGCATACTACTGCTGGTGATCGTGCGGTTCCTCAGAGTTCTCCCCATCCCTGACGTGCTAGCCATCGGACACAGTATGTTGTAAGTCCGAGAGTCGTTCCTACATACGTCAGCAGAAACAGACAACACCTTACTTTGACCTGTTTTTGAAAAGTTTCTCTAGTACGTACGGTTTTAAAGGAAAAAGGTGACTGACACCAAAACTAAGTTTCAAAAGTAAGATTCCCTCTACTCTATCATGCTGACCTCGCCAGTCTGCCCTGTTTTGACTCTAAGTGTTTCTTTTAGACGGGTATCATGCTACGTCGCTTTCAAGGTTGCACGACGTCGCTTTCAGTACCACGACTCTACATTTACTACAATTTGTCCTACATTCCCTAGACTCCGAATCATTAACTCCTAGTTCTTTGCGAGTAAAAGATCCAAATTCGTACTTTTTATGAGGTCAGCACACCACATTGAAATTTGGATCAAAACTTATGAACTTCCTTGGAACTATACAGGGATGTCTTCTCTGAATTCCTTGGGTTCTTTCGCCGGCGACTGATAATCTCGTCGTGCTATTGTTTTGGAAATTTCACAAGCCAACATGGAACCTCAAGCAACTTCAACCACACATCGAAGATGTTATTTGGGAGTTTTAGAGATATTCTGTTGTTGAACTCGTATGACGAAAACTAAGATTGAAATACGGAGATAAGAGCGAAAACTAATACGAAAACGAAGATTGAAACATGAAAACAGACTCGCCTCCGAGCATGGCTAGCCGATATGTTATCAGGATCCTTCCCTGGCCTCGACCAAACGCTAACAACGTTATTTGGGAGCTCTTGAAGGATTCTCTATCAACCCGACTGCTCGGAATTGACCCAACTGAAAATACTTGCTAACGACACGACTTCAACAATGAAAACTCAACCATATCAACAAACCTCAAAACTAAACAAACATAAACAGACCTCACCAAATAGAGTTCATCCCATAGCATCAACTAACATACAAGGTGTTCTTAGGAGCTCTTGGATCGTCTCTGTTGGCACACACGGCCAAGGTATCCGGAGAACTTAGACAGTCCCCTTAGTCGGCGCCAGAATGTAGTGGCATAAAACCACACACTACATCCAATGGTATAGAAGATGAATTAAAACTCAGTAAAGATGTTCAACAAACATAGACACAAAGATATACGTGGTTCGGTATGATTACCTACGTCCATGGAGTGAAAGGATGAATGTTATTATTTCTTTTATTTGATTACAAGGTGTTCTCTCCTTCTCAAATGGTGTAACTCTCAAACTCTCAAATGTAGTGTCTTGTTTCTCTCTCTTTCAACCTGCCTCTCTCTTTCGACCAGCCCTTGTATTTATAGGCCAAGGTCAACATACAACAGAATTACAATGTTGGTCACATTACATCAGTTTAAATGTTCTCTATCGGGCCTATGTTGGCGCTCGCCCATCTTTCTGGTATGGCCGATAGAGTCTTGGTCTTTGATAGTTCTTCACCCGAGGCCGAGTCCTGATCGTCTGGTTGACACGATGTCACCCTTCTTTCTTATCATCCCATTGTTTGACCAGCTCCCTTTGTCTGACCGAGTGCTTTCTGATCGTCCGTCCGACTTGTCAGAGGATAAGGGTCACGTCCCATCCGGAAACTATAGGGCCATCACGTCCGACCCACGTGACACCTCGCTCTTTGCGCTATTTGGTTCTATCCTGTGCTTCGCCGCTCTTTCCTTTTCGGTGTATCATAGCTTAAGATCTTGCCACCTAACCATGTGGATTATCTACACCTACAGAAACTATGATGTAATATGTTTTGTTTGAGATAATTGTTTACCTCTCTAAAACCACAGTTGTGCGCATGAATAAACAATTGTTCATTTGTGTAAAAAGGGCATAGTATTCATCTCCCAGACCATTTTACAACACCAATCAATCTTACAAATTCAGCAATGCATTTCAAGCAAACAACAAAGTTAAAGCATTTGGATGTATAAGATATAGAGCTGAGTTATGGATTTCTTCATTGTTAGACAATAGAACCACCATTAACTCGTATAACTTGTCCATTAATCCATTCTCCAGAATCACTTGCAACAAATCCAACAACAGGTGCAACATATTTTGTCTCACCGAGTCGATTCATTGGGCTCATATCAGCAAATCGTTTAATTGTTTCCTCTGTTTTCCCAGCATAAAACAACTCTGTAGCATTAGGACCCGGCGCAATACATTTCGCAGTAATTCCAGTTCCTTTCAATTCTTTAGCCAAAATCTTTACCATTGTTTCTACAACTGCTTTTGATGCAGCATAAGCTGCATACCCAGGAGTTAACCCATTAACCAAAGACGCCGAAATCCATATTATACGCCCACCACCGCCTCGTGTCAACCGATTCGCTGCCTCTTTACAACAGAGAAATGCACCTTTATTATTAACACTAAATGTCGAATCCCAGTCTTCAACTGACGTAATAGCTACAGATGGGTATTTTGAGTCTAAAATTCCTGCACAATTTACAAGAATGTGGATTGTGGAACCAAAAACTTGTTCTGTTTGATCAAGTAAGGACTTAACTTGATCTGGGTCTTAAATGCTGGCTCGAATGGCGACTGCTCTAGGTTGAGACAATGATGATGATGAAGAACTATTGTTATGCAGTTCTTCAGCTAAGAGATCTGCTTGGGTGGAATTAGTGGATGAATAGTTAATAACGAGTTTAGCCCCTTGTGAAGCCAGATGTATTGCTATAGCTCGGCCAATTCCTCGTGAGGCACCTGTTACAATTGCAACTCGATCGGCTAACGGGAGGAGATTGGCTATGGGGTGGTTGGTGATACTCAGCTCAGACTCGGATGCATTTGCCATGGTTTTTAAAAAGTTAAGAAGATTTTGAATTTGATGACCGATGAGTGATAGTAGATATGTAGTATTACGAGGTATAGAGGTATAAGTAGAGGTGGTGGTGTATTTATTGGCGGAAAACGAAGGTTCCGAAACCAGCTAGGATGTTTATTCGAGAATTATTTATTTTTACTTTAATTCCTAAAACGACCTCACCTCTTCACAGTTATGCATGACGTGGAGTATCTCATAGGGGCGTGGAGATGTCGCTGGACTTTTCTTTCATGAGGCCTGTTTGGTAAAACTAGTAACAACGACTCCTACGATAAAGAGAGAGAAAAAATTGTTTGCAGTACACCTTGTTTGACCGCAATAGCTGACGTATTTGAGTTCGTCATACTTCGTTTGAGGATCTATCGTGTAATTGAGTTGTCACTTGTCTAAGTGGAACCGTTGCAGCCTCCGGGGACTCCAATCCGGTAAAGTTTGGGAGGGAAGCCGGTTCGTACGGACTACGAGGAATTGGTCACCAACTCCAGCACTTTCTTTTTCTGCTTCTGTTCCTTTTTGGGATTTTTCAATGCCAAACAGATATTCATTAAAAAAAAGAGGGAAATGAGGAATTTCCATAGGTAGGACTTGGGCTCCAACATCTTTTAATATAGGATGAAGGGCCTTCTTGATGGAGAAATCGCTCCTCTTTTTTAAAAGGGATTTTTTTTTTCCGGTAAAGAACTGGTGTTAACGAGTTTTGAACTCAGGTCACCGGTATCATCACCTAGTGACTTTACCATCGTATTACAGTGGCGCCGGCAATTGGGGAAATATTTGTTTGGTCCTTTTTTAGGTGGTCCCAAGTTTATTTGGTTTCTTGAAAAAACAGTTTTCTGTTTGGTCCATAATTATTTAAAAATATCAAACGGACAAAAACACCCTTTCGTACTATTTCAGTATTAATCTCTGTAATTCTTATATTTCATAATTATTTGGGTTCGTGCTCTCTGATGAGCTCTGAACTTCCTATTTCGTACAGGAGTTCATTCTTTCAAATGAACACTTAATGAAACCAAACTAGAAACACGTATGAAAACAGAGTTCATTCTTTAAAATGAACACAAATCAAAACTTCATTATTATGACAAAAAAATATAGTTAATTCTTTCTAATGAACACATAACAAGAACAAACCAAATTCAAACTAGAATATAGTTCATTCTTTAAAATGAACACCCAACGAAACTTTCATTATTATAAAATCAAAACCAAAACAGAGTTCATTTTTTCAAATGAACACCTAATCAAAGTTCATTATTATGAATAAAAAAAGTTCATTATTATGAATAAAAAAATAGAGTTCATTATTTCAAATGAACACCAAATCAAAACTATAATAGAGTTAATTCTTAAAAATGAATACATAAAAAAAAAAAAAAGAATTCATCCTTTCGAATGAACAAATAACAAAACTTTCATTATTATGAACAAAAAACAGAGTTCATTCTTTCGAATGAACACCTAATCAAAAACACAGATCCACAAAACACGAAGAACGAAAAGATGATTTATAGAGATTAAATAAAACTCACGAGAAAATCAAATAAATATTTGTAAATCGTCTCTTCATAATCTTTGAATCTTCAAATAAAATACACAACAACAACAACAACTCGTCTTCATCATCTTCATCGTCCCCATCATCTTCAACAACATCAACAACATCAGAGAAGAAAAAAATACACAAATCTTCATCGTCTTCAACAACAGAAAAATCGATCTAGTAATCTTCAAAATCAATTGTCTATATCCTCGTCTTCATCATCATCACCATCGTTTCTTCATCACCAAAAAGTGAAAAAAAACACAGAGAAAGTAGATCTAGAAACATGAGGAGAGAGAAAACAAAAATAAAAATGATTTCCTTCTCTCTTAATAATTGAGTATATATATGGTCCCAAAAGGGTATTTATGCCATTATTAGAAGGCAATTACATCATCCATGATGTCATCCTGCGTGGGTATTGTCCATCCTATGACCAAACAATAATTTCTAGGACCAAACAGTAATATATATTTTAAAAAAGGACCAAACAGTCAGTTGACTAGGTCAACTAGACCTAAATCACTCTATTATATAATTTCTAGGACTAAATGGTAGTTTCTACTTTTCAATTTGTCTGCATCCTTTAAAGGCAGATATCAGACCATATTATTGTTGCTAATGAAATAATACATAAAGTGAGAAATTCTAAAAGTAGTAAAGGGACTGATGGTGAAAACGCATGGTACCAAGTACACCACCAACTTTTTCGTTTTGATGGGAGTATGAATGTGTATAGTACTTTTAACAATCAAAAGATGCATAACAGTAAAAGCACATACACACACAAGAATTTTATTACCGAAGAAACTGCGACTTGAGAAAAACCGTGAGACCTAAGGTTGTTAATGGGATGCCGAAATCCGATAGCCGTTACCAATAAACAAAGTTCTTATATGAAATTTTCCTGCATAACGGTTATCAGAAGTCGATAATGTAATTTTATCGGTAATTATCATCCTAACGAAACGGCATCGACTGAGACACATACTGTTTGGTTAATTACTGATACCGATAGTATATAAGGGTCAAATAAATAATTTAACAATCATAATCCCATTTCTAATTTAATTTCGATCAAACTAAGACTCATCCAAATTCTAAAAACATATGGTACCCATCTTCTACTCGATCTCGAACAAATTCAAATCATTCTTCCTTATCTTCTATGTATGTACTCAAAACCACCTCCAATCTTTGATTTCTTCCAACCAACTCATGAACAGACAATTTGGAGCGAAATCGTTAGAAAAAATCATATACAAATTGTGATGTAATGGGTCTGAAATTGAAGTTAGGGTTTAATTCAAATTCAAGAATGAATGATGTTGTATGGATTGTGGTGATTTCAACGATACAACTTAGATGGGTTTTGAAGTTGTTTCGAAGACAAATGAAGTAAGATGGACAAGAAAAAGTTGTTAAGTCATTCAGTGGATTCACTAGGATGTATAATAAGCTAACAGGATAGCCTGAATTACTGAAAGAGAAGAACAAAACCAAAGAGCCTGAATTCTCCCTGAACTTTTTTGCATCCAGCTTTGGGCATGAATCCATAACGAAAATTATCGGTAGTTTTACCAATATCCCATAACCTCAACGAAATAGTATCGGCTAGAATTTTGAGAATTTCGCCGAAAATTATCGGTATCGGAGTTCCAATAAAAAATATCGGTAAGTATATAGGCTGAGCCACTTACTGTTTCGATAAGTACCGTTGACAGCCCTACCATGACCTCATCTGGAATTGAACCACAAACTGTATTAAGCCACTACAGACACTATCCTACTATCAGATTTCCGACTGGAATGTAGTTGAAACCGAATCCACCCTCACGCTCCTTACGTCTCTTGAACCTCGCAAGGCTTTACGCAATTGATTTCCTTAGCTGACGTTCTTTACAGCCTAAGAGTTCTTCAACCTCAGTGAAGATTTTTGATACCAATCTGCCTCTAACAAATAAGCATATTTGATTTCCCTTTAGATCAAAGATCGAGGCTTGGAAAAAAAATTTGCAATAGACAAACCTAACAAACCTCATAATCCGTAACACTTACACTCACTTAGATTAGAAGCCTGGATATTTTACCACCTCTCAAAAAGAACCTTCAACTTATCACTTAGAAATAATTTTTAGATATCTATCTTGACGAATCACAAAATCTGAGATAAAGAGAACTTTGCAATTTTTATCTATCTTGCCTGAAAGAGATTACGAGATCATTGATAACAGAAAAACAAGATCATGATACACGAACTATCAAGGTAAAGATAGTCAGATATGGATTCACGAATCCCCAAAGCAAAGTCTTTTAGTCGTAAACCTAATTATGTTTCTCAAAGAAAGTCTAGGTTCATAAAAGACAACTCTAGCTATCAACTAGGACACAAAGTGTCAGGGATTGAATTTCCCAGTTGAAAGAGCATCTCTATTTATATTTTTTCAAGACCGAGGGTTTCTTAGAATTCAAGCTAAGATAACTTGAGGATACTTTTTGTGTTTAGATGAAATTCTAATTAGGGTTTCAATTAAAACATGTGAGAATTAATCTTGATAATATAATGAAGAATACACACAGTGGTCCGGCTATGGAACCGTGTATAATGACAGTTCAGATTCGTCAAATATGCCTTTAGAACTAAAAGCAAGTTGATGTTTATTTGAACACTCAAGAGTTTAATCATGATGCACACACATAAGTGTTTTAGTGATCAATGAAGTCTTAAAAGTGTTTAAGAGAGTCGTAGAAATGATAAACATATTTAAAAAAATAATTATTTGAGTATCCGTTAAATTCTACTACGACCATTGGTAAAACGATTCGTGAACCGCATGACTAAAGTTTACGAGTCAGGGAGCTACGGTTTGTGAACCGGGTTCGCCAAGCCTACTCGGTTCGAGAAATCATATATACACTGTTCGCGAACTGGTTTCGCCAACCTTAAGCCTTTTATACCAACACCAATGTAATCCAGTTCACCATGGTTCATGAACTGTTCCCAACTGAACTTCTGGTTTGCGAACTGGTTTGCCAACCTTCCCTATATTTCTGAAATCAGATATTTATGGTTTCCAAACTGATTTGCAAACCTACCCTGAGCAGAAATATCATAAGTTCATGAATTTCTCTCTTATGATGTTTAAAACATCCCCAAATGATAAAATCACTTATATAGACGATTTTCAATTGATCCACAATTTAATTCTTGATTAATGAATTGTTTCGAACTAATGTTGTTAAGGACCTTTGAACATTTATGCTTGAATCATATTTCGGTACTTTTAACAAGGAAAGCTTGACTTGAAACTTCTTCTTTGTAAATCTATTAGAAGTCAGACAAACATAATATCAACAGATATAATGGTAAGATAGTGATTAAAACAGAATGGTTCAGTCTTTACATACATGATAAAATAAGTTATATAAATATCTTCGTCGATCTTCAGTCTTCGAGGGTGATGTCCGATACTCAATTGCCAAATTCTAACCTAGTCCTAGACTTGACTTAGTAGACTAGAAATTAAGAAATTATTTTGATCATCTGACATTGACAACAAGCTTGAGATAGCAAAATTTGTGGAACATTGCTCTAACAAATGGGATTAAAAATAGATACGGCAAAAGCTTTTGATAGGGTTGAATGAAATTTCTTGACTGAAATAATGTTACAGATTGTTTTTTTTTTTTTTAAAAAAAACTGGTGTGGTTTGGTTTATGGATGCATTTGTAATACTTCCTTGCTTGTTCTTCTTAAACCAACTAGAGGGTTGAGACAAAGAGATCAATATCTCCCCATATCTTTCTGTTTGACGTGGAAGATTTGTCGAGAACAATAATAAATGATGGAAGTCTAGGTTTGATAAAAGGAATTAAAATTTCCAGGTATGCTCCCTCTCTGAGCCATTTACTTTCTGCTGATAATTGTCTTATTTTATGTTAAGATAACATTACAACTTGTCATAATCTTGTTGCTTTGTTTAAAGAGTTTGGTATTGCTTCTGCCCAATTGATTAATCTGTCAAAATTTGGTGTGTTTTTCAGTATAAAAACTAAACCAACAACTAGAAGTGTTGTTATTAGATTCTAGGGTTCAATGTAATTCTTCTAAATGATAGATACCTAAGTGCCCCTCTTTTTACTAATAGATCAAAGATTGCTAGCTTTAAACTGATTCTTGAGAAAATAAAAAGATAGGTTGCAAGGCTGGGATGGTAAGCTGATAAACTCTGTAAGTAAAAAAAATTATGATTAAAATTGTTACTTCATCCTTTGTTGTTTATCCAGTGAACAATTTTAAGATGTCAAAGAAGATTTGTCACTCTTTAACTCGATTGCATACAAATTATTGGGGGTGGGGGGGGACTCGATTGCATACAAATTATTGGTGGGGTGTGGGGGGGGGGGGAATGAGAAGGGTAAAAATATTAATGGGAAAAATGGTATAGTACTCAAGTCTTGGATGTTTATGTATAAATAAAAAAAGGATGGTGGTTTCAAAGTATGGAAAAGTTAGGTTTTCAAAATATGGAAAAGTTTAACCTAGCCATGATTGTCAAGAAGAGATGGAGTCTAAAATAAAATCCAATTTATCTTTGCGCTTCCATTTTTAAGGAAATTTTTTTACCCCCTACCCCTAGTGATATTCTACATATAAAACCCACTCCAAACCATAAGAAGAAGTCCGCGTACCTTCTTCTTCCTCCTCCCATCAGTCCGCGTACGTGAGTCTTCTAGGGTTCATGACTTTACTCCATTAAATATTCCTTGGAGGAAAATAAGACAAAAAGGGTGGTCAAAGTTCATTCCAAGTAAGTGATTTCCTCTTGTTTCTTTCCAATTTCTAGATATCATGATGAATTTCAAGGTTTCAAAAAGAACTTCAAAAAATTTGGGTTCCTCTAGCGTGAATCTTCCATTAGACCAAAATGCTATTAGAATTAGGTTTGTCAATGATTCTTGTGCTGATGTTTTTGAAAGGATTTCATCTAATGGTTTTATTTTAGAAAATAAATTTGATTCTTCTAGCGGACATAAAGAGGATTTAGTTTGCTTTGAAAAATTCAATCTTGGAAACATCTTTGATGGTCTTGGTCAAGGATTTGATACTCTCACAAGAATTTTCTATGCCAACATTCATGATATTAATATTGAAAAAATGGAATTCAAAACCATGATAAATATAGAAAGGTTTTTTGTTAATAGAGAGTTGATTTCGAAGATTACCAAAATTCCCTTGAGTAATATTCGTCTACCTAGGCCAAGTGATGAACGACCATCATATGAAGACATATCTCTTGGTCTTTGTGGTAAGAAGGTTGTTTGGAACCAAGGAAAGTTTCCTACTAATGTTCTTAGTGTGGCCTTGATGGCTTTCGGAAAACTTGGTATCTCTAATCTTTGTCCTTCCACAATTGAGAATTCTCGGTGGAGTCGCGAGTTTTGCAGAATTGGTCTATTTCCTTGAATTGGGTGTTCCGAGTCTCGATATTTGTGGGTTCATCATTTTTCAAATGACCTCGATGACTTCACCCAACAAGAATTTAGGTTACCCTTGCTTTATTAGTCAAATCTTTCGTTTATGTGGCTTTGTCCAACATGCAATTCTCTTGGAGCTCCCAAACCTGTTCGTCCATGCACTTTCAGACGTATAAGGGAGAATGTGTGCAAAAGACAAAGAGATGATTCCATTGATGGTTTTTGTGATCCTACCACCTTGAGTCTTCTTCAAAAAATTCACAAAGGTGTGTGTAAGGTCGATTCAAGGGTAAAGTGCATGCAAGAACAATTGTCATTGGTTGCAACTAAGTTTCCCGAGATCAAGGAAGACTTGAACATGATTCAAGCATCTTGGTTTGTTCCGATGATGAAGATGATGAGTATATGTTTAGCTCTTTGACTTTATTTTGTCTAGTAAATCTTCTTATGAGAATTTTAGTTCTTGTGTTTTAGGAAGAATAACTAGTTTTTGGAATAGCCATTATTGTGATTACACATAGCTATGTCCAATATTTTCATCTTTATTTTTTTTTAGGTTTAATTGATTAAATTCTAAAATTGTTTAGAAGATGATTTTTGCAGTATTAATCTTTATGGTTTTATATATTGCAATATGTTATGGGATATGTTTGTTTGCGTCCGTGAACTATGATTGTCCCATACTTTGTCTAAAGTTAAGTCTTTCGTATATCGATATGCGAGTATTGATAAGAGAATGAATGAACTTTTGACATTACAAAAGTTAAAGCCTTTTATGTCATATTTTGATGGAAGAAAGGATAAAACTTTTGATTACGAGGATCATGTCTATTGTATGTCATTGTGCAAATAGTGATGGAAAATAGAATGAATCCTTATCTATTCCGCAGTATTGATCTTCCATGATCCATATTCTTTATGTATATACTGTGCGGCTCCGTAAGTTCTCTTATCTTGAGCATTTCCGATTAAATTAATCATGGGTTTTCTTGTGGTTAGTTTAATTGAGTATTTTTGGAATCAAATTCATATTCTTATGTTATTTGTCATGTTCAAAGAAATCCTTATTTTCTTGTGAAAGTAAGGTCGCTCTTGTTGTTCTTTCGGGAATGACATTTTATGGGGGAGAGTTCTTAATTGAACTTGTGCTTAATTTCCAAATCTTTGTGGGGAGTGCGGCTGTGGAATATTATAGGAGTTATCTTGTATCTTTATAAACTCCTTGATGAAAGCATTTACGGCTATATGATTGCATCTAAAAAGTTGACAGGTGCTTTCTTTTGGTCATGAAATATCTCTATGGAAATTTCATTAGGATCCCACTAGTTTTCGTACCTTTGCTAATTCCATTGACAAAAAGGGGGAGAATTAATGTGTAGTTCACACTACAAATACATATGGTTTACGAATCATACCTAGACACCCTTAAATCGAAATAGTGTGGTTTTGTGAGATAAACATACCTAGAAAGGGAGGTTTGTGAGACAAATCACCTAGAAAGAAGTTTGTGAGGCAATTAATTATTGTAAAATCAAGCTTAGCAAAACAGTTTAAGGTTATTTACTGTTTAGAGATATTGTGAGCGTAACAAAGAGAGAATTGTAATAGTTTTCTTGTTCATAATCTAGAGAAGATATTTTCTTCGAATCTGGTTTTCAGTGTGTTCTGTTTTCTAGTTTTTGTCTATTATTATTCTAAATTCCGCCTTTATAATAATACTCACCAAGGTACAGAGATCAATACGTATCAAGTTGGTATATGTAAGGGGGAGTGGTTTCCATGTGAGATGGAGTATTGACTAAGGGGGAGTGACACATGTCACCATAGTATTGTTGTCGAAGTTGTGATACAATTGAACTTTGATGTTGTATAATAATATATGACACTTTTAACAATGATCGAGAATTCTTGTTTTCTCATTGTTATAGTTACGGATTTTTAACAACGATGATACTAAACTTACAACCTTTTGAATCATTGGAGTACTTGGAAGTGACGAAGATTTTGAGTAATGTTGAAGAACCAAGGAGATCGGACATGTGGAAGAGAAGCTACAAAGTTCATTTATTTATTTTGTATTCCATATGTATTGATAGTTTTGTCACTAAAATTGACAAATGGGGAGATTGTTAGAGCACTGCTCGGTCGAACTCGCATGCGTTGCTATCTCAAGCATGCTTGTCAATGTTAGTGATCAAAACTATAAGTCTTGATTTCTAGTCTACTTATAGCTAAGTCTAGGACTAGGATAGAAAGTGTAGTAGAGATCAAGACTCCATTGCGATCATCATACAAAGACGAAGAACTACTCGAGGAACTTGTGGAACTTCATCGACTAAAAGGTACATTGACACTTGAACTTATCTATCACTCAAAAGTATATTTACTCTATATCCTATCTTGAGACAAAAGTCGTATTGCTATATAGACTTTGATTATACACATTTGCTATTTCGAGGCCGAGTTTATCTTGCGTATCTATTTCTCGAAATATGGGTTGGAAAGCTTTCGCTTTGGCCAAGTTCATCTTTACTAATGACGAAAGTCATAATAAGTTTCAATTACTTGAAAATGGATTTAACGAAAAATGGTTTGTGAATAACAATCATATAACGTCCTCTAAGAATGTTTCAATGATTGAAATGAGAGTTTAGAATATATAACCTTGGAAGGATACAAACATTGTGTGGTAACACATATGTGTGTAAGTCCTTATTCCTTGAACCAAAGTATGCGTACTTTGATGCTCGGGAAAACCGGAACTAAAGTCCACGCACCATCGGAAGTTCACGTCCCGTGATAATCTGTTGGAGTTTGTGAATCAAAAACAAACTCATTCTGGGTACTTAAGTCCGCGTACCAGTTCGCGTACTTAGGTTGGTTATTTTCTAAAAACGATTATTCGTGAACTTAAACTTATATAAACTAAGGAATGCATGTTTGCAAACCGTCGCCTATAAAGTTCATGAACTGATTCGAGTGAATCAAATCGTTTTTGCTTCGATTGTGTCTTGTATACTTCTATAAGATCTAAGCAACTGAACAACTCTCTAACTAGTTCATTTAAGTCATTTGAACTAGTTATGGTAAAGAAGAATATGGTTGATATGGAAGTGCTCATATGGATAACCATTTGGTTAACTACCGTTGAACCAACGAAGTGTACATGTTTGGGTACGGTTACACAAACCTACATAAATGTGCATTTCATTTGTGTGTAACAAGCTAAGTTCGATCTAACGGTTGAAAGATATTATCTTGAATCTAATCAAGTTTTCATCTAACGGTGAATATTAAATGCTTTGTTACTAAGTTAACATTGATTGCAAACCCTGATTTGAGAATCTATATAAAGGAGAACTCTAGAAACTGGGAAACCTAATCCCCACACCTCCTCTGTGATACTAGTTGTATTAGTTAGAGTCGATTATCCTTTAACCTTAGGTTTCTTCTCGAGAACCTGTAGGTTAATGACTAGAAGACTTCATTGGGATTGTGAAGCCAGACCAATACTACTTTTCTTGTAGTTGTGTGATCTGATCTTGTTGTTTCTATCGTATTTGAGTATAACCGTAATACTAGCTTGAGATTGATTTCTCCGATAGGCAAGATATAAAAGTAGTCACAAACACCTTCGTCTCATCGTTTGTGATTCCACAATATCTTCTTTCGCTAGTCGATTAAGATTATTGTGAGGTGATTGATAATTCTAGGATGTTCTTAGGGAATATAAGTCCGAGTTATCAATTGGTTCCTGTTCACCTTGATTTATCAAAAGACGGAACAAAAACTCGTAGGTATTTCTGTGGGAGACAGATTTGTCTATTACCGTAGACTTTTCTGTGTGATACATATTTGTTTATTAAAATCTTAGTTGCGGGTGAGATCAGCTAAGGGAATCAAGTGCGTAGTATCATGCTGGGATCAGAGACGTAAGGAGCGCAACTGTACCTTGGATCAGTGTGAGATTGATTGGGGTTCAACTACAGTCCAGACCGAAGTTCGTTTGTAGTAGGCTAGTGTATGTAGCGGCTTAATACAGTGTGTGTTCTATCTGGACTAGGTCCCGAGATTTTTCTGCATTTACGGTTTCTTCGTTAACAAAACTTCTGGTGTATGTGTTATTTGTTTTCCGCATTATATTTTGTTATATAATTGAAATATCACAGGTTGTGCGTTGTATTGATCAATTGTGAATCCAACCTTTGGTTGTTGATTGAAATTGATTGATCCTTGAACATTGGTCTTTGGTACCATTCAAGTGATTTCTTTTGTATTCAATTAGACTCGCAGATTTCTGTTTGCTTGAGTAGGTATTGAATCAAGAAAGTGAGATATAACTCTTTGATATACTTTTGTCAAGATTGAGTCTGACTGTCTAGTTGATTCTCTTAAACATATATTGGCTAGTCCATACAGATTGCTAATCGAAATATTGGGTGTGATTGTTAGACCCCCGCTTTTTCATACCGTGTGGTCCGTATCTATCTCAAATTACCTATAATTGATAAAAAAAGTGAATAAAAATTAGGGTTATTTGGTTTTTGGTACTTATATTTTGACCAACATTAGTGTTTGGTCTAACATTTGTCCAACTTAGGGTTTGGTACCTGGAAATCACGTTGACTTCCATTGACTCTGTTAGGTCAAGTTTTAATTAATTTGTAATCTAATATATTTATGCAATTACTATTTTACCCTTAATTTTGTTAAAAATTCTATTGAGTCTGCTAGGTCAACATATAGGGCTTGATATTGCAAGTCTGCAACCACCACCATCATAGTGCCACCAGCCACCAGCAACCAACATCACCATCACCACTTAGAACATGGCCAACGAATTTCTTGTTCTTGACAACAATTCCCCCAATTCCTTGTTCTTGACAACACAATCCCTAATTTCCCCTAATTTCTGCCACAATTCATAAAAACCCTAGAACCCTATCATCTTCTACTTATCAACTGATGAATTCTATAATACAACATTTAGGAAATTCACAAAGATTTCATCAGCAAGATACCCAATTACATATCTCAATTTCAAATCAAATTCAAAGAATATACATAACCAATCAATTTCAATTTACACCACAAAACAACACCAGCTCCTGCAATTATACCAATTTACAACACCAGTTGTATCTGATTCCAACACGAAACAACAATCCAACTATCTCCTACAACATTACTCAAGAACTCAACCACCACCAACAATTTTTCCTAATTTCCATTCACGGCTGCAATTCTAACTCAAATTTAGAATCAAGAGAACCCAATTCTTCCCATCCAATTCAGCAGACTAACAATACCCTTGATCATCATCGACAGAAACCCCTTTCTTCTTTGGCAGAAACCACCATGAACTCGAGCTAAAACAAAATATAAACCTTACCAGAATACCAATCTCTTCCTCTTTCATCTGATTCTTCAAATCGGCAAGAAACCCATAACTCCTCCGTTTGCGAATCGAACCCATTTTCTCTGCATATCATTCAACAGCGGCTACAGATTCCAATTGGGGAAAGACAAAATCGAACCGATTTCCTCTCTTTCCACCAATTCTTCGAACTTCAACAACAACATAAGAAAAACCCTAACCTATCACCATCTCTTTAATCTTGACAAATCTCATTTTCTTCCATCTAATTATGTGATTCCATTTCGATTTTTTTCAATTAGAAGATACCTAATTACAGAACTAAATTTTAACTTCATCTCAAATTTAAACAAGAGACATAACCACCGAATTTCCCTTAAAAATGAAACTGATACTCAAATAAAGACCCCCAAATCAAGTCTAAGAAAAAAGGATCTAAAATGTATCGGAGGCGGATGAAGAATAAATAATTAGGGATAAATGAGTTAGTGGGTATTTGATCTCAACCGTTGGCTATCTGGTTTCATCAAAGCCGTTGGATTTTAGTCCTCCTATAAGGGTATACTTGTAAACCCAATATTAATTATAATATAAATTTAATTAAAATATGGTCATAGATGGTCAAAAATAGTCAACGTGATTTTCAGGTACCAAACCCTAAGTTGGACAAATGTTAGACCAAACACTAATGTTGGTCAAAATGTAAGTACCAAAAACCAAATAACCCTAAAAATTATACTTGAGATATGTGTTGCTGACATGCTGCATAAAAAACCATTCCTCGTGCTATTTGATAAAATGAAAGATGATTAATGAGCTAAAGGACATGATATTATAAATTAACCATGCCAAGAGAATTATTTCTTGCTGAAATTTGCTTTGCTTATCTAGATCTATGTAATTCATGACGTACAGAGAAACTAAACATGTGAGAGATATGTTGATATGATGGTAAATTTTCTCCATGATTTTTCTCTACTAAGAATTATTTTTTGGTTCTATTGGAACAAAAGATATATAGAGAGGAGAGAAAATTGTGAAATTATAGAGCATACAGATCCAGGATTCGGTGGAACTAATATTAACGTCTAAAAGAATATCGCAAAATTTTAAGATCTCGCCTAATAACAACACTATTAAAATTTGAAATGCCCAATTTTTTTAACTTTTCGATTCTCTTTGGAGGATAGTGCTAAGGATTGGTCGTATTATTTGCCTTCCGGAAGTGTCACAACATGGAATGGATTGAAGAAACTATTTCTAGAGAGATATTTTCCTGCATCAAAGGCTACTCAAATTCGCAAGGAGATTTGTGGGAGGAAGCAAAATGTGGGAGAATCTTTATATGAATGTTGGGAGCGATACAAGAGATTGGTAGCCAGCTTCCCTCATCATCAATTTAGTAACGCAATGATTATCCAATACTTCTACAAAGGTCTCCAAACAAGTGATAGGAATCTTCTTGACGCTGCGGGTGGTGGTGCACTAGTGAACAAGACGGTAGCACAAGCTAGAGAGTTGATTGAAAACATGGCAGCGAACTCCCAACAATTATTGAGTCGTGGTTCAGATGTGCTTCTTAGGAGAGTAAATGAAGTGAGCGAGGTCTAGTTCGTCGAAAAATGGGTAACATGACAGCAATGTTGCAACAAGTTGCAGCCGCGGTGATACCAAGTTCTCTTCAAGGGTATGAAGACGCCAATGAACAAGCTAATGCAGTCTTTCCAAATCAACAAAGACGGTATGATCCCTACTCCAACACTTACAATCCGGGATGGAGAGATCACCCTAATTTTAGCTATGCCAACAAGCAAGGAACGGTTCAACAACCTACTTTGAACCTTCCGAGTAGATTTCAACCACAACAACAACAATTTAAGCAACAACAACAATCTAAAAATATGGGGTCCAACATGGAAGAGTTGCTGAAATCTTTTATGCAAAGAACGGAGAGTACGGTTAAGGAGTTGCAAACTCAAGTTGATTCCATGGCTATTGAGTTGAACCAGTTGAAGGCACAAAATGATGGGAAACTCCCTTTTCAACCTATCAACCCAAAAGAGGGTGTTAATGCAATTACGTTGAGAAGCGGTACACAACTTGTGCAACCCGAAGTTACTGATTCGGGCAAGGTGGAAACACCAAAGGAACCTGTTTTGGAGGAGAAAAATGAGGATTCTCCCCAAACTTCTGAGGTACCTATTTCTAACTCTAAAACTCCGGTTTCTACTTATGTTCCTCCTATACCTTTTCCTCGTAGATTTGCAAATTCCAAGAAGGCGGAACTAGAAAAAGAGATTTTAGACATTCTCAAGAAGATCCATGTGAACATACCACTCATAGATGAAATCAAGCAAGTTCCAAAGTACGCAAAGGTGTTGAAGGATTTTTGTACCAACAAGCAAAGGATCAAAGGTAATGAAGTGCTAAGTGTGGAGGAGAATGCTTCGGCAATCTTACAACACAAACTCCCACTTAAGTGCAAGGATCCCGGTAACTTTGACATTCCCGTCATAATTGGTAACACCACATTTAACAAAGCTATGTTGGACTTAGGTGCATCCGTTAATGTTATTCTTGCATCTATGTATAACTCACTCGATCTTGGTCCTCTTAAAAAGGATGGAATTGTATTGCAATTATCCGATCACTCTAATGTTTACCCAATGGGTATTGTTGAGGATGTTCTTGTGCAGGTTAATCAACTAGTATTTCCAGCTAAATTTTGCGTGTTAGAGATGGATGAAGGTTCACCAGACTCATCTCTTCCATTGCTACTTGAGCGTCCCTTCATAAAAATAGCGAAAACCATTATCGATGTTGACAAGGGAACGCTAACTATGGAGTTTGATGGAGAAATAATGCGTTTCAACATTTTCGAGACGATGAGATATCCTAGTGATGTCCACTCTTCTTTCTCCATTGATGTGATGGATACATTGGCGCAACAAATGTTTGAGTTGAATGGTGTTGATACTTTGGAAACCGTGCTCACTACACCCATTGTTGATGGTTTGGAGTATGGTGATGAGATTAAAGAAACCATTGGTTCTCTTGACTCATTACCGGGAAAATCAGCAATTAAGAATATTTCTTATGCTTTTTTACCTTGCAATGATGAAAAACTTGTACCATCAATTGTTAAATCTCCAAAGTTAAAATTGAAACCTCTTCCAAGTCACTTAAAGTACTTGTACTTGGGTGACAAGGAAGACTTACTTGTGATTGTTTCTAACGAGCTTAATGAATTACAGGAGAAAAAACTTCTAAGGGTGCTAAGGACGTACAAGACGGCCATAGGATGGACAATTGCCGATATCAAGGGTATAAGCCCTGCCGTTTGTATGCACAAGATCCGATTGGAAGACGATGCAAAGCCTACAAGGGAAGTGCAACGTCGTTTGAACCCTCCCATTATGGAAGTTGTGAAAAAGGAGATACTCAAGCTTTTGGATGTGGGTGTTATCTACCCCATATCCGATAGTAAGTGGGTAAGCCCGGTACAAGTGGTACCAAAGAAATCAGGTGTGACGGTGGTGGAGAATGATAAGAATGAACTTGTCCCAACTCGTGTGCAAACCGGTTGGAGGGTTTGTATTGATTATATAAAATTGAATGCCACCACTAGGAAGGATCACTTTCCGTTACCATTTATTGATCAAATGCTTGAATGTTTAGATGGACACTCTTACTATTGGTTCCTTGATGGCTATTCAGGTTACAATCAGATTGTGATAGCGCCGGAGGATCAAGAGAAAACCACTTTCACTTGTCCTTTCGGTATTTTTGCTTATAGAAGGATGCCTTTTGGCTTGTGCAATGCTCCAGCTACCTTTCAAAGGTGTTTGGTAAGTATTTTTTTTCAGAATATGTTGAAAACATAATCGAAGTGTTTATGGATGACTTTAGTGTCTTTGGTGATTCGTTTGACCTTTGCTTGCACAATTTATCGTTAATCATTGAACGATGTGTCGAAACAAATCTTGTGCTGAATTGGGAGAAGTGTCATTTCATGGTAACTCATGGCATAGTTTTAGGTCATATAATATCTTCTAAAGGCTTGGAAGTCGATAAATATAAGATAGACCTTATTCGTGATCTAAACCCTCCCACTACGGTGAGGGAGATACGCTCTTTTCTTGGTCATGCGGGTTTTTATGGTAGATTCATCAAGGACTTTTCCAAGATAACATCACCACTTTGCAATTTATTGCAAAAAGATGTGGTTTTTAACTTTGATGAAAAGTGTGTGGCGGCATTCAATCGTTTGAAAGAACTTTTGATTTCAGCCCCTATCATTAAACCACCGCATTGGAGCAAACCTTTTGAGATCATGTGTGATGCAAGTGATTATGCGGTTGGTGCGGTGCTTGGGCAGCGTGTGGGGAAGATACCTCATGCCATTTATTATGCTTCTAGGACACTCAATGAGGCTCAGCAAAATTACACAACCACTGAAAAAGAGTTGTTAGCTATTGTTTTTGCTTTGGAAAAGTTTCGCTCTTATCTAATTGGTACAAAAGTTGTTGCCTTTTCTGATCATTCAGCACTTAGGTACTTGCTTACAAAGAAATAGGCGAACCGAGGATCGTACGATGGATTTTACTCTTGCAAGAGTTTGATATTGAGATCAAAGACAAGAAAGGAATTAAGAACACCGTCGCGGATCACTTGAGCCGTCTTGCTATGGACAAGGAAACTATCCCATTACGTGAAATTTTCCCGAATGAGCAACTATTCTCAATTGCCCTTGGAGAACCATGGTACGCTGATATTGTTAATTACTTAGTTTCTAAAAAAATCTCAAAGAACTTGTCTCGTGCTGAGAGGGACAAACTTAAGAAGTTAGGAAACCAATACATATGGGATGATCCATACTTATGGAAACATTGTAGTGACCAAGTAATAAGAAGGTGTGTTCCCGAATCAGAATTTAATTCTATCTTGTCTTTTTGCCACTCATATGCTTGTGGAGGACACTTTGGGAGCAAGAGAACCGCTCTCAAGGTACTAGAATGTGGTTTCTATTGGCCAACTTTGTTTAAGGATGCACATGCATTTTGTACCACATGTGATAGGTGCCAAAGAACATGCAATCTAGGTGCCCGAAATCAAATGCCACAAACTATTATTCAATTTGTTGAGGTTTTTGATGTATGGGGAATTGATTTTATGGGATCTTTTGTCAATTCTAGTGGGAATTATTATATCTTTCTTGTTGTTGATTATGTCTCGAAATGGGTGGAAGCTAAGGCCACCCCAACTAATGATTCTAAAGTTGTTTCAGATTTTGTGCAAGCAAATATATTTGCAAGGTTTGGCATTCCAAGTGCTATAATTAGCGATGGAGGTTCACAATTCAAAAACAGGTTCTTGCAAAGCTTGTTAAGGAAGTACAATGTGTCGCATAGGATTGCAACACCTTACCATCCATAAACAAATGGAAAAGCCGAGGTTTCCAACCGAGAGGTGAAATCCATTCTAGAGAAGACGGTGAATCCAACAAGGAAATATTGGAGCATGCGACTCAATGACGCTTTGTGGGCTTATAGAACCGCATACAAGACACCTATCGGGATGTCTCCTTTTAGGCTTAAACCTTGTCACTTACCCGTAAAAATTGAGCATAAGGCTTTTTGGGCTATTAAGCAATGCAATATGGAGTTGGATGGTGCTGGAAGGAAAAGGAAGTTACAACTCCAAGAGCTTGAAGAGATTCGCAATGATGCATTTGAAAGCTCACTAATTTACAAGGAAAAGACGAAAGCATTTCATGATAGTATGATCACAAAGAAACAATTCTGCATTGGGCATAAAGTGCTTTTGTTTAATTCTCGTTTGCAATTATTTCCGGGTAAATTAAGGTCACGTTGGATTGGACCTTTTATTGTGACTAATGTGTTTTCTCATGGTGCAGTGAAAATTCGTAGTTTAGCTACAGGAAATGAGCTTAAAGTAAATGGGCACCGGTTGAAACCATATTATGAGAACTTCTCTTCGGAAGTCGTGGAAGGAGTTAACCTTGTGGAAGTACTCCATCCGGAGGAGCCTTAGCATGCGAGGAGATAGTCGGGCTGACGATTTTAAACCAAGCGCTAAATGGGAGGCAACCCATCGGTTTTGTATCTTTATCTTTTTATTTTTAAGCATTTTATCTTTGTTTTTGCATATCATTTGCGGAATTTCCCACCTTGAACTTTACTTTGAATGACTAAATTTTACATTGAGGACAATGTAAAGTTTAGTGTGGGGGAGCATTTATATGTTTATATAGTTAGTTGATTTGATGCCTTTAGTAAAAAACAAAAAACAAAAAACAAAAAAATAGAAAAATAGGAAAAAGAAAAAATTGCTTTAAACTCCGAAATCTAGCAACTTGTGCCTTACACTAATGAAAACATAGGAGTTGAGGAACCCATTAGTAGATTCTATCATATGAAAACACACAAAATATAAGAATAAATAACATGTTAGTTGTCACCATATCTCGGAGTCGTCACCATATCACGTTCTATTTTTATTTTTCCATATTTATCTATTGTTTCTCTAAGTGATTTGGTGGGGCACCAACATCGAATTGTTATCACTGCTAGGATGAAATAGAGTGATTGAGTTACTACAAAAAAAAATAAAAAAAATAAAAAGAGAGACTAGATCAATTTGACCAAACGGTGTATATATATAAAAAAAAAATTGACACTTGGATAGCAATATATGCGTGTTCTCCCTGTCTCCGTCGCCTAAGCAAGCGTGGAATGCAGGATCCATGGGAATTACCATGCAATCTGCTGACAAAAATCATGTGCTTGGATCCAAAAGATCCAATCATGTTGTCGATTTGAAAAAAAAAAATTGAAAAGAAAAACAAGAAGAAAAAATAATAATATTATTATTGTGTTGAATAAAATCGATCACTGGTTCCCTTGTATATGCCAGTGAATTGATCTAGAATTAAGTTTGTCGACCGCTGGTTCCCTTGTATATGCCAGTTGTGTTGATATTAGAATTCAGACCAGTAGCTCAATCCAATAGGATTTTTAGGTTTGTTTTGGCAGTGACCTTCAGACAGATATGGGAAACACCGTTCACCTTAGTCAACAGTTCGCCACCATCTACTTTCTATATCCATCTTCTTAATCTTTTCATGTGATTGTGGTTGATTCGATTCCGAGTATTGTGGTTATGTTCAACTTTCTGATAAAGCTATATTACTAATTTATGAATTGGATTTGAAAGTGGGTACTTCCTCCTGTAATCATTGATAGTATGCCAATTACAAAATGTTTGGTGTCAGTTTTAGACTTTTCACAGGTAGCTGGATTTTGGAAGTAAAGGTTTTGTAGGTACACCTCTTGTAAACCTTCACGAGACTATCACTCGTCCACTAGGGACACCTAGGGGTTTAAAGGCTTGTTATTTATGCTAAGAGTAACCGCAGCCTTAACGAGACGGAGATGTATGTATGTTTTAGAATTATTTTGTTTGATTTGCTCGAGGACTAGCAAAGTCTAAGTGTGGGGGAATTTGATAGGTGTCTAAAACACCTTAACATTTATCTATTGTTTATGCTTTCATTTCTAAGTTTTCTTGTAAATTATGTATCTTATGTTTGTTTTTGAGTATTTAGGTACTTTGGAGTCATTTGGAACAAAAGAAGAAGAAATGTCGCTAAAAAGGCAAAAAGGTGCAAATGCTGTTGGAGGCGGATTATTTCTCATTATTTTCTTTTATTTCTTCATCTTTGTCTGAAAAGCATGTCGGCTTTAGTGATGCAATATATCTGTCTAAAAAGCACGACAACTTTAGTGATGAAGAGACATTGAAAAATAAGAGACAGATGATGTTGGCGGAAGATTTCGAGGAAGAAGAAAGCGTTCATTTGGAACGAAAAGGAGCAAAAAGGAAAATTCACATGTGAGCTATACTTGGAGCGGGCTAAGGTGCGCGAGAAGTCAGTTCACTGATAGTTGAGCAAGAGATCGAATAGGCAGTCAGTTCTACGAAACTGACAGGTCAAATGATAGTTGCATAGCCCTTATCCAATCGACTGGTGCCGATAGTAGTTTTGGTTCCTACATGGCCCCAAATCTAAGAGTTCTCAATCATTTTCTCATCTGGAATTCAGATAGAGGTAGAGTGAGAAGTGGAGGGTCTGTCTGAGATTCTCCATCTGAGATCGATGAGCACAGGGAGGAATCGAGAAGATGATCGAGATAACTGGGTTGTTGTTGAATGAAGAATCAGTCGGAAATTGATGCTCGAATTGAAGATGGGTTTCTGAGTTCGAGTTACTGTTGATTGATAGATCGAACAAATTGAAATAAAGAGAGACAAAAAAAGTTAGGGTTTCAAAGAATACAGAGATGGCTATGATGATTGAGGTGGTAGGAGATGAATTTGTTGTTAATTTGAAGCTGTGAAGGAAGAATAGGGGTATGTTTCTGCTGGTGCTTAAGAGAATAACACAGAGGATTGACTTATGAGAAGAACAAGGTACTAAGGAGATATAGAAGAAATCTGAGATGGGTCTTGAGAAATGAAGAGATTGATGGTGGTCCAGTGATCGATCTGGTTATTAGGGTTTGCTGTTGATATATGAGAATGATGTTACTGAACCTGAGAAGCTATGCCATGGAACTGAAATGGGTTTTTGGTTTGAAGGTTGAGATGAATTCAGGGACTGATATTGCAGGCTAAGCCATGCTCTGCTGCCATGAATTTGAGCAGTTGTGAATGGTGATGGGAGCTGCAGGTGGATGACAAGGGTTTGATAGAGATGTAAATTGGTGATGCTGAACTGAGCTGAGCTGCAAGTTGGATGATTGCAGAAAGCTAGAATAAGTTTTGCTAGCCGAGATTAATGTTGTTGAAGATCAAATGAAATGGCAGTTCCAAGTAATGGCAGGTGGAGAAAGTGCTGGTGCTTGGTGTTCTGAACAGATTAGGATCATGGATTGCAAAGCTACAGGATGGCAGTAATGAGTTGGAGGTGATGTTGCTTCCATAGATGAATGTTAGGATTCAGGTACTAATTGCAGGTGCAAGATGGTGAAGATCTGTTGATACACAGATGAGATGAAGTATGGAACTGCATAATGGGTTGTGGAGCAGTTGCAATGGAAGTGATGATCAAGATGGTTTAAAAAAAGTTGGTTATAAATGTTGAATGAATGAAATGAGCAGGTGATTGGGTTGGCTCGGCGGAATTACTGGTTGAGTCTGTGTTGCAGTCAAGGAAATGGAAGAAATGGCTAGCTAGCTATGGCACTGTGTTAGTGTTTGAGCTGTTATGAAGCAGAGATGAAGCTACAATTCATGTGGAATAGGTACTGAGATTACAGGGAAGCTGGAATGCATCTGGTGGTGTTGTTGAGGCACAAACTGAAGAGATTGACTCTGTTGTTAGTGGATTCCTGGTGAGCTGCGAGGAATGGAGATGCGCTCTGATATGCAGGGAGCAGTAAAGGTATGAAAACGGTGCTGAGTGTGTTTGATTGCTTGGCCGCGAAATGAATAAGTTGCAGGTGAGATGGAAGCAAGGATGGGTTTGAGCAGCTGGATTATAACTCAAACTCTGGTAGTGTTAGTCTACAGTGGAGCTGTTGATGGGTACGAGTTGCTGAGGCAATAATGTTGTTGCAGGTGGTCTTGTTTGTGACTTGCAGTTATAGCTCACGTGGAGGAAATGGCTTGGTTCTGTGAGCTATACCTTGATGTTGCATGACTGAACTAGTAAGCAGGTAGAGAAGATGAGCTTTAAACTAAAAAAGCTGCAGTGCTGCAGTTTATGACATAGGAAATGGATTTGGTTGCTGGCAATTGAAATGTGGATATGTGCAATTGGTTCTGGCCTTGCAAAATGGACTGAGCTTTGCCTAGTTAGACTCTGATTCACTGAGTCAGGCACTGACTCAGCACTCACCCTTAATGACCGTTAGTCAGCTGTCCGTTTTGACGGTTGACTGTTATGTTTGACCGGCCACCTGATGATCGTCTGAGATGAATTCTGGTCACTTTCCCGGCCAATTTCCGGTACCTTCACCAGTTTTTCCGGCGACATCTTTTGGGCATAGTTTCTACATAGGTTTTTCTCACACTTGGGCTTGGTGGACTTCTATCTATTGGACCTTGGAAGATTTGACCTAAGAAGAGATACAAAAGGGAAGTTTTTGTACAACTTTTATGATCACGTATTATTCTTGGAGCTAAGGAGAGAGCCACTTTTGTTTACGCTACTGCTATCATCTTCTTTATTTGATTATTGATTATGATGAACTCCATAGATATGAGTAGCTAAATCTTATACTATTGGTTAAGGATGCAGTCGATTTCAAGAACTTGTGCTTGATTAATGCATTAGTTTTCTCTCTCGATTATCGTTCAAATCTCTACTGTTTTTCATAATCACATGATTGATGTATTGTGATAGGACTTAGATGTTTGGTTAGTTAAGTGGCCAACTAATTGAACCTGCATCCTTGTCCATAGCTATTTTAGGATTTTTCATCGAGCGATAACCCCGAATACAAGAACATGATATGATTACGGTTTGTAGTGATACGCTCTTATGATCATATGTAGAGTTTGACCATTGTCCGAATTGTCATGCGCAATGTATGACAATTGCATTGATTAGCCTATTTCCAAAACTTAATGCTCCTGGGAATTGAACTTAATTAGCGCAAGGCGTTAGGTTATTCTTTAGGTGGAATTCACATACGCAGCTCTAATGTGTGTGTTGATGAACTTAGGAAATTAATGGAATATCTTGCTCTCTTGATACTCTAGGATTTTGATAATAAAAGAGATTAAATTGTAATTCTAATCATGTATGCAAGCATATGTTTAAGATTGAAGATGAATTCCTTAACCAATATTCTCATCTTATTGATTACATCCAATTATTTATTGTCTTGATTTACTTTTATTGTATTGATAAAACAAATATTCCCCCATTTGGTTACTAAGAAACTAGAATTTTATAACAACAATTGTCTCTCTGTGGAAACGAACTCTTCCTTACCTTTTACTTCATTTATATTTTATTGAGTAAGAAAGTGAATTATTTTTGACGCATACGACAATGATCATTACTGCACATGTTCAAAGTATGTCGACATCTTTACTTTCTAAGTCCTCTTTCATACTTACAATCTTGAAACCGATTTGCCACACTTCCAAACAAATGGAATTGGTTCATCTGACTTTCAAGAACTACGTGATTGATCAAGAATACTCAATCACCAAACATGGTTTTCACGGTTCTAACAAAACAAGTTTCGGTTCTACCTCCATGTGGGGACTGGATTTAGTCACACTAGCTTTCCAAAAATTCGGTTGACTAGGTACTAGGATCGGTTCCCACATATATATAGTATCTAACTTGTACTTGTTGCACATGTCCATAGGATCGGTTTCCCTTTGCCTAAAAACGTGTTGCACATGTCCATAGGATCGGTTCCCTTATCTACTAAAAGCTTGTTGCACCTCATACAAGGATCGATTCACCTCTTGTGATCGGTTGCACCTCTTCCTAGGATCGGTTATCCTTTGCCTAGAGTTGATCATACCAATAACACTAAATCGATCATACCATCTCAGGTGATTACTTAAGATCAGTTTCACTAGTAAAAGTCATACCAATACAAAAGTCAGGCCTTTGTGAATAGTTTTACCAAGAATATAAACAAGTCATGAGCGGTTATACTAATCACACATATTGGTAGTTCAAAAGATATGCAATGAATAACAATACCAATAATGCCTAGGGATTTCCCTTTCGATTCACAAAACAAGTTCATGAATTTACTTCCTTTAAACAAATGTAAACATTGTTTCCTATGATGAAATCTTCACCTTATACCCATACATAATCACAATAGCATTCAAACGATTATGTTGATGTCTTATAGAAGTTTAATGGTTAAGCAATAAACCTCGTATTGTATTCCTTAATACTACGTCTAACTAGAGTATAATCATTCATGCTTCGCAGTTATGTTTTCAATATGCACGACTTGAAAGATACGTTAGGAAATGAAACAGTTCAAGTCAAATATCACTAACCTCAAGTGAAATGATGATGTTGTCGTTGTAGCTCCTTACTTCTTCACTTCTTCAAGTATTCACAATACTTGTCATGTCTCATATCCTAATACTTTCAAGCTAACCTATACGAAGTTGACTCTAGTACATAATCAAGCGACTCTTTAAACGAGTTTTGGCTCACTAAAATATGACAACCAAACTTGACATACCAATGCTTGGTGGGTTCAACCGATCTATGCTCTAACAATCTCCCCTTTTGTCAATTTTAGTGATAAAACTCTTACATCATATGGATAAACAAATTACAAGAATTCATTACACATACGCTTGATTCCCGAATTCAACAACACAATAACCTGTATACATTCGATCCATAAATGTCGATGTTGACATTATAATAACAAAGCTAATACCCCCACCTAAAGGTAAGATAGGTAGATTTTCAATCCGCACGTCTTTGATGTTCCCTTGTAGTCCATATAACTACAAGTATCATATGATATGGTACTCCCCCTTAGTTTATGCTTTTACTCTTTCGTTAGATAAACGTTTAAGCACAAATGTCCTTTCCCTTAGTGATACCAATCAATATAAATCAATACCAGTATCACTTGTTTACTCCATATATTTCTCCCCCTTTTTGTCACAAAATGACAAAGAAACGAAAAAATAAAGGACAAACCGAAAGGATCTTACAAATCTCACAAGACTTGCAACCTATAGAGTTAAGCACGAGGGTTCCACACACCATTTTTGATAACCAATATCAAAACCGAAACTACAAAGTAATTTTTTTTTGATATGTTACCAAGGAAACAATTGTCCGAAATAATTTTCCCTAATAGTTTAGTAAACCAAAAATCGACTAAGCACCTTAGTTCCTTTGCTAAACCGATTGTATAAATACAATCGCTTGTTCAATAAGACCAAAATAAAGGTAACTTTATTTTTCTCATCAGGTTCTAATTATCCATATAACTCAAACCTTTAACTTTTAAACAAGACAAGTACTAGGTTAGTTAACTAGCATTTCTTGTTAAGGTATTCGATTATACTTGAATAACCGAAACCTCCACTTTGATAAGTCTAACTAAGATCAGAATTAACTTAGTTTCTCTTATCCGGAATCGAATTGGACTAAACAACTCATCCCGAAAATATTTTCTTTCGTTAAGCCATGAACAATTCATACAAACTAAGTAAATCAACTTGCATAATTATTCACCTCAACCGGAAGCAATTGAAACAACATAGACATTAAAGCACCACAATTGCACCAAAATGTTATAAGCCTAAACGATTGATACCAAACAATAAAGCAAGATAACAATAGTTTTTCTTAACCGGAACAATTGAATCACACACACATACATACACAAATAATGGAATAAAACATCAATTGTACCGAAATTTTGTTAAGCAAAAGCAATAAATATACGCAATAAAATCACGCTTTTCTTAAACAAGAAAACGATTAACTAACAAACTCGTTACCTCAAATTTTGCATCCTCTTCTCCAATATGTTTGCATCTTCTTCCAGGGAGAATTGATATCGAAATATCATTATGTTGTCATCCTTAAAACAAAAGAATAAAAACAACCAACCTTTACCAGAGAAAAGTTGAAAATCGGTTTTTAACAATTGTAAGCAAAAGTTGAAAACTCCGAAACACATGCTTTTATGTTAAACCAAACGATTCAACATATTATGACTTTTTCACATATTTTTTCGATCGGAACCCCTCATGATCCTTTGATAAAGCCTACCAACATGGGATAGAACTTAATCCTGCTAAACCAAAAAGTCACCAAAACCATAAGGGTTCACAACATTATGAGATCAAATATTAAGGTAGTAAAACCGAAATCAAACATCCCATAAACATACATATCAATAAGATAAAGCATTCAAGCACATGCTATGTAAATCAAAAACTATCACAAGAAAAATTATAAATCAAATAATTTTATTCATAATGATAGTTTTATTCATAAAATAGACCTTACACGATTATTGAAAGAAATCAAACATTGTTGTCTATTTTCCTGGATTAAGTAGTACAATAGATAACTTAATCTCTAGTGGTGCTCTTGTTGTTCACTGAGGTTTCTTCAGTGTTCAAACTTTTGAAGCATGTCTCAAGAGACTTGTCTGCAACCACTTCTTGTTTCTCAGGTTTTTTCAACTTGAATCTTCATATCAGCAATATCAGCTTTTGTTTCCTCAATCTTATCTTTGAGCCAATCCTGATTTCGAACCGTTATTATAAGATTGGTTCTTAGTTCTTCAAAATCTTGGATATAGTCAATCATACTGAAAAACGGGGGTATAAAATCACACCCAATATTTCGTTTGGCAATCTGAATGGACTAACTCCAATATACTTTCAAGAGAATCAACTATACAGTCAGACTCAATCTTAAGAAAAGTATATCAAAGAGTTTTATATCTCTATCTCTTGATTCAATCCGCAATCAGCAAATAGGAATTTGCGAGCCCGATTGAATATATAAGAGGATTAACTTGAACGGTACCAAAGACCAATGTTCAAGTGTCAATCAATTCACTCAACAACCCAAAGGCCGGATACAAGAACTGATTGATCTTAACGCACAACCTGTGATATTTATATTATATAAATAAAATATAATGCGGAAAAAAATAACACATACACCAGAATTTTGTTAACGAGGAAACCGCAAATGTAGAAAAACCTCGGGACCTAGTCCAGAATAAACACACACTGATTATAAGTTGTTACACCAATTTCCTACTACCTATTCGGACTAGATATAATACCTTCTTCAGCACAAATAGAACTCCTAGCACAACACCGATTGTCTTTAGGAATTCTTCTCGCAAATCTTCTAGCAGAACCCAAGGCTCTCTTTAGAAGATACAACAACACGATTGATACGATACGATATTTTGTTTGCACAAAACACCGGTTTGATTTCCCTTTAGATGTGAATCAAGTTTTTGGAAATCTTGTGTTTATTTTGACAAAAACAATTACTAGGTAAAAGTAATATCAAAACAAACTTGTAGAATAGGGTTTTAACTTACAATCAATATACGTACACACAACGAGTCCGTGAACCTGAGTTTCGTAAGTGAACTTGGGTGATTCCAAATATCAATTTCCAAGTTAAGAAAACCCTAATAATTCTACAACAACTTCTTAAGGATTTTTACGAGATTCCTTAATCGAAGTTTTCTTTCTAGCTTCTGATTTCGACTAACAAGTGTTGGTATACGATCGGAAACTGAAATCTATCAAAACCTAGGGTTTATGATCAACAACTCTTGAATGGTTTTATATCAGAAGAGAAAACCTTAGAATAGTCAAGAGGTGAAAAACCTAGATTACAAGTTGTATGATCAATCATGAAGATTAAATCCAACTCGGCTTTGTGATCCCTGATGATATTTTTCAATGATGTTGTAGTAAGATGATTCGTTCACTCAGATTTGTTGAGAATTTGTTTTAAGACTTAATAAAGAAAATAAGGAAAAATATATCTACACAATTTTTCACAAGATGAAGAGACGCTGAGACGCGGGATTCCACTACTTTTCATATTGTTATGGTTCAGTCATTAACTCTAGACAATATAGCTCAAACAAAAGAAGTTGTGACTCTGGTTCTTTGCCAAAAATAGATTTCGTAAAATATTATTTGTAAGTTAAAAACATGACACATCTAATGTATTTAGAACTAAGCATGTGACATCTAACAAAATAACAAATAATTAAAAGAAATCATAAAACAATTAAATCTAAGCAAAAAGTCAATAAAATAATTAATTCATTTACCACAATCATGAAAAGTTGCTTCCTCCGTTGTCCCGGTGATGGGGTCTAGCTCCGCATGGTGAAAACACACTCAAAGGAATTTTTCATTGCTCAAAAAGGTGTTTACAAGGAGAAAGGGTATAAAACAGGGCCTTTGTAACAATTATAATTGTTACAGATACAACAATAAACTGTTACTGACGTTGTAGCTTCTACGACTGTCACTATGTGTCGCAACCACTGTAGCTATACGACCCACGGCTAAGTGTCGTTGTCACTGTTGGAAAACGACTGTCCTGGTAAGTCTGTTCTTCGTGTTCTTCAGCTTTGCAGCAGCAGAAATAGAGTTTCTGCAGCTTGATTTTTCGACTCTGTGGTGCTCTATTCCTCTCCCAAACTCTCCATCCCCCCTCTACAACATCCCAGAGCCCATATATACCGGACAACATCAAAAATCTTCGATCATTAATCCGAGTAATCCTCATTAACTCTGCCAGCTCCGGATTATATTTTTATTCCCTTTTCTTCAAAGCATGAGTATATTGGAGGCTTACACACGCCATACTCGTTGATCCTCATATCAGTCGGAGCAAAACACTGCCTATCCACATGCCAGCTACCCAAAAATATCACCAAAATCCCGAGAATAAAGCCACCGTGTATGACTGCCCTGTTTTACTTCTAACAAATTCTCCAGTCAAATCTAGCTGAACCGAACGACTATACGACATATGTTACACTCAGAGGAACAAACCCAATCAACTTCAGCCGTTGAATCTCCTTAAAACTCCTCCAAATCCAAAACAGGGATAATCGGGTTTTTAAAAGAAAAATACGCAACTCCATGACTTCTTCAATCTGAATCTCCAACCAATTATAACTCAAAACGTTGATCATACCATGCCTGTTAAGCCTAAACAAGCCTTCCCATGAAATTTCAGCCATTGAGTCTCCTTCAATTCTGCCCAAAACGCGAACCCTAAATTCTGCCATTGATGAACATAGTTTCCCGCCAAACTGAAAACTCAAATGAAGGGGACGACCTCCCCCTAACAGAGATGGGGGTGTGAATAGCAGTTGGTGCCCCTGGGGTGTAAATAGTAATTGGGGTGCCCCTTAGTAATTGAGGTGCCCCTTAACCAAAGTGAGAGTCCGCATAACAAATGTCCTCCGGGGGGTGCTGTAGACAACTTTTCGAACCGATTTTTCCAAAAATGTTTGTTTCCCAAAAATGCCTACAAACACATAAAATACCAAAATTAGTACAAAATTGAGTGCTAACAATATAGAAAATTGAGGACAACTTAGACACAAAAATGTGTCTATCAAATACCTCCAAACTTATTATTTGCTAGTCCTCGAGCAAAACAAAAAATAAAACCGAATTAATCTCGGGAGGGTTTACCAGAGGTGTACCCACAAAATCATGACTTCTAATTGGTCACAAGTATCCAAAGAGCTATGAGGACATACATATTCTCAACCAATCTCCAAGTAACTAGAATGCCAGAGAAATTAAAGGTGTCAGCTCTAAAGCTGACTGAAGAAAAGGGGAGACACATCCGCAACACTGCTAGATAAAGAGATATCCGCTACACAGCTAGATAAACATTGTAAGATGCGTCCGCTGCTTTACAGCTGGATAAGATTAGGAGAGAGATAAAGATGAGAGGGACATCTGCTACACAGCTGGACTAATTAGGTGTGATGAGTTAAACCAGTGCTAGAAAGATCTTGTGCCAGATTGAAAGCGGACTAACAAAGCAACCAAATGTATCTTTCTTCGACTCTCTCATAGTGCTCAGTAGAAACAACGTCTTCTTCGGTCTTCAACTGTTGATGATAAACTATCGAACCTCATAGAGCCTTGACAATTAACTCTTCTCTTCGATTTCTTGCTTGACTAAAAAATTCTACTTCCTTATGACCTTACTGAACAAAAAACAAAAAACTAATTATATAACAAAAAGAACGCAATGATGATTTTTTTTTTATTAACAAAACAGTTACAAGACAAAAATTTACATGGCCATGAGAGAAGGACTTAGAACTTGGATCTTTGCAACTTGTGATGTCTTGGTATCATGAACTTCAACAACTTAAATCGTTTGCTCTTATAACTTTTTGTAACTAAGTCTTCAACTTTGATTTTTGAATTATTCTCTTCTATTGTTGCTTCTAAACCTTAAACGTCTTCAACTTTTTTCATAGATTTTGATGTCCCCCTGCTTGTTGATGATGATAAGTTTCTACTGAGAGAGAGTCACAATCCAGTAACTAAGACTACATTGTGAGGTTGCTTTGTCTTTCTGGCATTTCCTGACCTACTTGCCTTTCCATCATGGATGGTTAGGTCCATCACGGTTACCCTCTAAAAGGAACAAGTTCTCTCCTGAATTTCAAAGATCTCAATGTCTTTTTCTCTAGTGTCTCAATAGGTTGTTATCTCTAGCATTCCAATTTCTATCTTTTCGGTGAGAACCAGTATGTAAACTTAGCTAACCGGATACTATGTGACGCTAGAAGTTTTTCCCTTACCCCCAAACTTAAATTTAACATTGTCCTCAATGTTCTAAAGATAAAATTAAAAACATGAACAAGGAGAAACTATTACCACTTGAGGGAAA
Source organism: Papaver somniferum (assembly GCF_003573695.1). Classification (NCBI taxonomy): domain Eukaryota; kingdom Viridiplantae; phylum Streptophyta; class Magnoliopsida; order Ranunculales; family Papaveraceae; genus Papaver; species Papaver somniferum. The sequence continues at coordinate 96,457,655 of NC_039366.1, read as the reverse complement.
AGAAATAAGGAAGAATATTACCGTGTCGCATGAAAATGGGTTACCTCCCAAGAAGTGCTAAGTTTAAAGTCTTCAGCCAGACATCAAAAGGAATTAGTCACCTCGTAGAATCATATAGCAGTAGCCGGAATAATTGTGGGTCATATGGATCAAAAAGTATTACCCACAAGAAGAGGAAAGTGCAACAGACCAAGAAGATACCGAACATACCCTTGCTTAAGACAACTACATCTAGTTGTGGTTCAGGTTCAGGCTCTATAAAAGGGTCTAAATAAAAAGCTTTCATAGGTTGGATTTCCTCAAAGCTAAGATCCGGTTCAGGCATTAAAGTCTGGAAAAACTCAACTAAGAACTTAGAAGCACATAACAACAACCTGAATAATTGGGGATCCTCTAAGTCAATTAGATTTTACTCACACAGCTGACACAATTAAAGAGGTGGTCTTCCTTAAGAAAATGTGTCGACCCTAATATCCTAAAGTAATTAGGTTTAGTCTCGAAACTTAATAACCGACACATCTGAAAATCGTAAGTTCCCACAATTGGAAGAAAAGTTTTTGGTGGGAAAACAAAGTCAATCTTGGTATCATATCTTGTGTTAACCACATCAACCAGAGGATGGATTTCTAATAACTGAGCTCTCTTATGGACACAACTAGGTTCAGAAAAGTGTGTATGGAGATAATTTTGTAAAATCGTTGAGGCACAAATGTCAAGTCGTACACGAGGGAACTTAAGAGTTAAAGGTAAGGCACCGGGAAAGTGATAATCACCCCTAAACTTAGAGTTTTCTGTGTCTCTAGATAGACTAGTCACAGCCTCCCTGATTTCTAGGTCATCAGATTCCTGGAAATGGTAAATTGATTCTTCTAAGTCTGGTTCATCCTCACTTATATCTACGAGTTTGTGGTCTTCTAAGATTAGTGTTTCTAAATCGCTAGACTCGAAAACATTATTCTCAGAGTAAACTCTTTCCTCTAAACCATCATCACAGTCATATAAAGGATTATCAACGAAAGTTTCTAGTAAAGGCTCATTAACTAAGGTGTTAATCATGGTTACTTCCTCCGATTCACTGATAGGCACATCAAATAATGGATTATACAACACACTGCAGGCTAAAGTATCATGAACTACATCGTCTAAAATGATGGTATCTCTAGTCAAATCCTCATCCTTTTGAATAGGTGAATAATTATTAAAATTATTTGGATTTGTACTAGAAACAACACTATCATTATAAAGCTCAATCGGAGTAACAAATTCCTGATCACTTTGCCTACATATTTCATGTTCTTCATCAATACTATCCTCATCATAATCATCTTTATAATAACATGAAAAATATCGTACCTCATCAAAACAGGTAGTGTTACCAATTATAACCTCGTTATCTCGATTATGTGAATAAAAACTATCCTTATTTTCAAGGGTGGTATTGGGAACACTATACTGGAATTTAAGACTATCCTGAGCAAGTTTTTCCACAATCCTATTTTTACTCTCAGTACATTGCTTGAGGGTCTCTTCTAGAGATAACTTAGTTGACCGCTCTACGGACTCTTTTGGGAGAAGAATATTATAAGTCTCTTTCATAAATAACTTCCGTGTTGACTCATTGAAACTCCTGAGAGACTCTTCTAGAGAAATAGAAGGATTGTTTTGCTTGTATGACCTGTGGGTATGTGGATAGTAATTGGGCTCACAATGGTATGGACCATAACCTTCAAAAGTTTCGCGTTCCCAATCACTATTCACTCTATGGTAATAAAAAGGATAATGTCCAAGATGCTCAGTTGGATACTCATTGTATTGGCTATTATAATACCAGTTCGACATCCTAACTGCAAGGGAATTCTAAACAAACACAAAGAAGGCTGACTCGACCACAACAAGCCTATTTTATCTAGCAAACAAAAAGCATGATGGCTCCACTTAGATTGTTTCTAGACCAGCTTCTAATCCTTCGAAAGGGAATTCGTTACAATTTGAGAAAACCCCTCTGGAATCAATCTGAGTCAAAGTAAGTTGAATATAGGCGAGGGAAGCTGCATAGAGCTTTGATACACAAGGCCTCACCGCATTACAAGGCGGCGCAGTCACGCATTCAACTCACAGAAACCATCATGAACTTCGAAGTATGCTTAAAAGAGTAACCAATATTTTTCGAATGACTTTCCTATTAAGCTCGTTACCCTATCGGTCTCGTTCTAGTCCAAATTTTAAGGATTAGGTTCGCGTAGGTTACGTGTTCCTAAGGCGGGAAAGAAGGAAACGGTGATAAAATCCGAGTCCTTATCTTGATTTGGCCAGGCCTTGCCCTTTACTAGAAAATTAAATCCGATTTTAGGTCCTCAACATATAAGCATACAAAATCATCCAGTAAACCCGCTGACAGGGGATTCGCGGGTGTTTAGAGTTCTTACCTCCTGTTCCAGACGGGGGATGAACCGTTGAAGTCGACTCGGGCCACCGACTCCAATGTCAGTGTACGAACCCGAGGGGTCGAGACGATATCGTAATCGTCGTCCTTCTCTGCATACAGTTTATATTTAAAACTACCCTTCCTTAGGGTTTTAAAAATAATGTCCAAAAGAATGTCCCAAAAATAAAGTCCAAAAAGTCCAAAAATAAAAAGAAATTTTTTTTTACAAAAACAAAATCCTATATACAGTTTCTAAAAATAAAATAAAAATAAATTAACTATATACAAAATCTTCTTCTTTACTCCTTTTGGATCCCTTCTTTGTTTCCTTATTCAGCTTCGCTTTTCTTTTCAACACTTTCTCTCTTTTTCTTTAGCTTAGCTCCAAATCTGAAAGCAAATAAGAAATACCAAAAGGCATAAAAAGGAACAAAAATAATAAAAAATAAAAATAAAACCTAAAAACAAATCTATAAACAAATCCGCGTCGCCGGCGTCAAAAATTGATGTGATTTTCAATTGAGTTGTAGTAAGATGATTCGTTCACTCAGATTTGTTGAGAATTTGTTTTAAGACTTAATAAAGAAAATAAGGAAAAATATATATACACAATTTGTCACAAGATGAAGAGACGCTGAGACGCGGGATTCCACTACTTTTCATATTGTTATGGTTCAGTCATTAACTCTAGACAATATAGCTCAAACAAAAGAAGTTGTGACTCTAGTTCTTTGCCAAAAATAGATTTCGTAAAATATTATTTGTAAGTTAAAAGCATGACGCATCTAAAGTATTTAGAACTAAGCATGCGGCATCTAACAAAATAACAAATAATTAAAAAAATCATAAAACAATTAAATCTATGCAAAAAGTCAATAAAATAATTAATTCATTTACCACAATCATGAAAAGTTGCTTCCTCCGTTGTCCCGGTGATGGGGTCTAGCTCCGCATGGTGAAAACACACTCAAAGGAATTTTTCATTGCTCAAAAAGGTGTTTACAAGGAGAAAAGGTATAAAACAGGGACTTTGTAACAGTTATAATTGTTACAAATACAACAATGAACTGTTACTGATGATGTAGCTTCTACGACTGTCACTATGTGTCGCAACCACTGTAGCTATACGACCCACGGTTAAGTGTCGTTGTCACTGTTGGAAAACGACTGTCCTGGTAAGTCTGTTCTTCGTGTTCTTCAGCTTTGCAACAGCAGAAATGGAGTTTCTGCAGCTTGATTTTTCGACTCTGTGGTGCTCTATTCCTCTCCCAAACTCTCCACCCCCCCTCTACAACACCCCAACAACCCATATATATTGGACAACATAAAAAATCTTCGATCATTAATCCGAGTAATCCTCATTAACTCTGCTAGCTCCGGATTATATTTTTATTCCTTTTTCTTCAATGCATGCGTATATTGGAGGCTTACACACGCCATACTCGTTGATCCTCATATCAGTCGGAGCAAAACACTGCCTATCCACATGCCAGCTACCCAAAGATATCACCAATATCCCGAGAATAAAGCCACCGTGTATGACTGCCCTGTTTTACTTCTAACAAATTCTCCAGTCAAATCTAGTTGAACCGAACGACTGTACCGACGTCTGTTACACTCAGAGGAACAAACCCAATCAACTTCAGCCGTTGAATCTCCTTAAAACTCCTCCAAATCCAAAACATGGATAATCGGGTTTTTAAAAGAAAAATACGCAACTCCCTGACTTCTTCAATCTGAATCTCCAGCCAATTATAACTCAAAACGTCGATCATACCATGCATGTTAAGCCTAAACATGCCTTCCCATGAAATTTCAGCCATTGAGTCTCCTTCAATTCTGCCCAAAACGTGAACCCTAAATTCTGCCATTGATGCACATAGTTTCCCGCCAAACTGAAAACTCAAATGAAAGGGACGACCTCCCCCCAACAGAGATGGGGGTGTGAATAGCAGTTGGTGCCCCTGGGGTGTAAATAGTAATTGGGGCGCCCCTTAGTAATTGAGGTGCCCCTTAACCAAAGTGAGAGTCCGCATAGCAAATGTCCTCCGGGGGTGCTGTAGACAACTTTTCGAGCCGATTTTTCCAAAAATGTTTATTTCCCAAAAATGCCTACAAACACATAAAATACCAAAATTAGTACAAAATTGAGTGCTAACAATATAGAAAATTGAGGACAACTTAGACACAAAAATGTGTCTATCAATCCCCAATACAAAGACTTTTATCTCACTCTTGTTCACGAAGAGCAGAACGTGGAAAACAACCTCAAAGCTTACACCAATTTGGGGATAAAAACGTGTAAACTCGTGAACCCTTTATTTATAGTGAAAAAGGTAGCTTAGAAGCTAAGCAAGGGTTTTGACTATTTTCCTTTTTCAAGACTCTCCTAAATATGAGAGTCTTTCCTAAGTTACAACTCTTGAAAAAATAATTAAATAAATAACTAATTAGCAAAAATTATATTTATGTGAATAAATCACATTTTAACTTAGGCAGGAAACACAAACACTTTAATATGGTAATCAAATATGTTTGGACAACCATCTTGCCTAGATAAGGAAACATCACCAACTTAACCAAAAATGCCTTTTAGTCACGTAATCGGGCCCAAGTCCGTGTACTGTTACAAACAGTCCATGGATTGTTTCCTACTAACGAATTGTAACAATTACAACAACACTCATAATTGTTACTTTAATAAATCACTCATAACTTCATCGTTATAACTCGGAATTAAGTGATTCTTGGCTCGTTGGATTCATAGGCTCATTCACTATAACATAAGATTCTTTAAAAGGATAAAGGTTATTGTATCCAAGGTCATGAATCAAATAACCTCAAGTATATATACATAAATGTACATTTACCGTCATCGGAATTGTTCCATAGAGTGAGCATATATCTTGATATATTAGAAAGGTAGAATTGAACAAGAATCCATAAAATCAATCACATACATTTGTTGATGTCTTCTTGTAGTCTTCAATCTTCAATCTTCATCCTTTAAGGATAGTTTCGATTCAACTTCTTAGACCTAATCTAGTCTGAAACTATCTTTAGTATGCTAAATCAAGAATGCATTTTGAAAACTAAGATTTACAACTAACTTGATATACCAACACTAGTGGGTTCAACCGAGCAGTGCTCTAACAGTCTCCCCCTTTGTCAATTTTAGTGACAAAACCATTTTATATATGGCTTGTACCTGTTAAAAGAAAAATCGATAAGCTTGATTTCCTTGGTTCTTCAACTCTTCATGTGTTCATCCTGTACTTGTTGAACATCCATCATAGTATTATCACACAACATCAAAGTTTCATTGTATCACAACTTTGAAAATAATACTACGGTGATATGTATCACTCCCCCTTAGTCAATACTCCATCTCGATATGAAAACCACTCCCCCTTACATAATGATCCGTAAACCATATGTATATGTAGTGTGAACTATAATAATTCTCCCCCTTTTTGTCAATATAAATTGGCAAAGGTACGAAAAACTGATGGGATCATAATGAAATTTTCATAGAGGAACTTCTTGACCAAAGGAAAACATATCAACTTATTTAGATGATATTACATAGTCGAAACTTAGTGACCTCATCAAGGAGTTTATTAAGATACAAGTTAACCCCTACATGTTCCACGACCGCTTCTCCCCTCAAAGATATATCAATTAAGCACAAGTTCAATTAAGAACTCTCCCCCATAAGATGTCATTCCTGAAAGAACAACAAGAGTGACCTTATACCAAAGATAAGGATTTATTGGATTTTAGAAACCCTACAAGGAGATACGAGTTAAGAACCAACCATTGAAAGTCTCTCATGAGATCGTGTTATTAGAAACAATAGAACTATCTCATGGTAACAATACACAATATATAATCATGCAGATCATGTATTGTGATCATCTTTTCTAAGATACACACTTTTATAAACAAGAATTGATATGCTTAGAAGGAAGAATAACCTTTTCCATAAGGATTTACACCAAGAATGGTTACCATAAGAGTATGAAAAAGATTCTTTGACAATAAAAACCAACATCCAATGGCATTGATTATTGCTTCTAACCTGTTATACATAAGAATTTTAATCACACATCAAGTTAGGTAATTGAGACTCATACATGTGGTATCTAACCATATTCATCTTAACCATAACTAGTTCAAATGACTCAAATGAACTAGTTAGAGAGTTGTTCAATTGCAAGGAAATCTTATGTAACTGCACAAGACACAATTGAAACAAAAACGATTTGATTCACTTGAATCGATTCATGAACTTTATATCCACGGTTTGAAAACTTGCATTCCTTAGTTTATATAAATATAAGTTCACGAAAAATCGTCTTTAGATATATAACCTTCTCAAGTTCGCAGACTAGGTTCGCGGACTTAAGTTACCGGGCAGAGTTTACAAACTCCAGCAGAAATTCTCAGGATGAGAACTTCGCCGGTTCGCGGACTTAGCTTCACACACTAGTTTGTCAACTCCAGCAGAAATTCTCGGGTTTGAGAACTTCGGCAGTTCGCGGACTTGGCACTTGCCATTCTTCCGTCTCTCTTGATCAACCAAGTTCGAAAACTTTGGTTCAAGGAATAGGACTTATACATAACTGTGTTTTCCACAACAATGCTTATATCCACCATTGGTTATATAATCTAAACTCTCATTTCAATCATTGAAACATTCTTAAAGGACGTTATATAGTTTTTACACCATTTCTCGCCAAAGCAATTTTCAAAGTGATTGAAACATAACATGACTTTCATCACTAGGTAAAGATGAACTTGGTTAAAGCGAAAGCTTACCAACACATATTTCGAGAAATATGTAAGCGAGATAAACTCAGCTCGAAATAATAAATTGTTCCACATATTCAGAAATTTCCCAACATAATATGTGTGCCCCAATTCTTTTGCAATCCTCACCGCATTTAATAGGGCTTCTTGGTGAGGGTGCACTTCCAAAACAATTAGGTTGTGTTTAGGTGAACAAAATCTTGCTCACCACAGGTATTTGAAACAAGATCAAACATGGAATCTAGGAATTTAACAACCTCCTTGAAACTTTCAATAAATGTTCCATACCTTTTTAAGATGTTATCCCTTGTCGAACTCTTGTCTGGGAGATCCTTCTTAATAGAACTCGTTGCTTTATTGGTCTTCTTTGGTACCCATTTCTGAGCAGCTTTTGGAGCAACCTATTTCTTTTTCTCCTCAATATAATAGTGAAACTTCTTTGGGGGAATACTGAAAGAAATGATATTATGAGACTCAGTTTTTCTCCAGTTTGGAACATCAGATCTTGTCATCCTAACAAAATCATATCTGGTTTTATCTCGTTTAAGAAATCTGCAATTCCTTTGCAAGTGACCTGGTTTTCCACAATAAAAACAATGTTTAGTATAATGGAAAAAGTTATGTTTAGTATTACCTGAATGTGTATGTGCTTGCTTTGGAGCTTGGAAGGATTTATTCTTTTCGCCATCCGTAGTTGGTAGAGATATTTTACTTTTGTCAACCGTGGAAGGTTTTGGTTGAGAAGAATATTTAGCTTTGACAAATTTTACCTTTTTGCAAATACTAGGAGCGTCTATTCCTTTATATCCCAATCCTCGTCTATCACGATGAATTCTACATGCTCCCAATATCGAGGTTAATTTATCTAAGCTGTTATTACTAGACAAACTCTCTTTTAAGCTTGAGTTTTCTTCTTCCAAACTTTTGACCTTCTCAAGTGAAATAACTAGATCATTTTTGGATGATTCACATTGAGCTTTGATATGTTATCGTTCCGAATCCAATAACAAGTTCATCTCAACGTTCTCCAAGTTATCTAGCTTAGCTTGAAGAATAATTTCCCGATCTCGACCTTCGGCAATTTCTTCTTTAAGCTTTCGTATTTCATTGAGATAATCTCTTGCACCACTAGAATCAAGTTGGTCTTGAAAGTCTTTATTCCGACTATGAAATCTGTCATATTTAACTTTCTCAATGAAAATGGTGCTTTTAGCTTCCGAGAGTTTTTGATGACATTTCTTAAGAAGATTATTAGAAACTGGATCCACATGGAACACTTCTTCGTCAGAATCGGAATCAGTATCCGAAAGAATTTTTTCAGAAGCTAATGAAACCTCGCCTGCGAGCTCTTGAGGATTATAATATTCAGGTCCATCATCAAGAGTAGGCAAATCTGTTGCATATGTCGATTGTCTACGGCTCCAACTAGGACATACTGAAGAAATATGCCCGAAACCACGACAGTTATAGCATTGTACATCATTATTGGGAGATGTTGTAACTTTAGAAAAACTCTTTTTCCTGTCTCTCAAGAGTTTTCTAAATTGTCATGGAGTAACATCCTTAGTATCTGGCGAAACAGATTTATCCTTAGAGGATTCAGAATTGTTTGCAGCTTTAAGAGAAATCACCTCTTTTTTTGCGTTTTCATTATCAAAGATCTTTAACTTTCCAGCAAGAGTATTTCTGGAGAGCGTAGAAATATCATTTCCTTCTTCAATGGCATGTTTCTTAGACTCGTATCTTGATGGTAGAGACCTGAGAATTTTGCACACAATATCTTTCTCCGGAATAGTTCTTCCTAACGAAAATGAGGAGTTAACTATTTGAGAAAGTCTTTGGTTAAACTCATCAAAAGTTTCATCACCAGACATGCGAAGATTTTCCCAGTCAGAAGCTAGATTTTGAAGCCTTTCTTCTTTCTCAGCGGCATTCCCTTCGAAAACGGTGTCTAAGATATCCCAAGCATCTTTAGACTTATTACACGTAGTAACATGGTGCTGAAGATCTAGGGTAATGGCGTGGATGATCGCATTTAATCCTTCAGAATTTTGCTTTGCAACAAGAATCTCAAGATCATTATAATCACCAATATTCTTTTCAACAGTTACACCGTCTACTGTAACTGATGGAGGGTCATAGCCATTAACAATACGAACCCATGATTGAAAATCTCGCGCTTGAATGAAAGAACGCATAACAATTTTCCACCATAAATAGTTCGTGCCATCGAAAACTGGCAGTAAGTTTATAGAGATAGCACCTCTGTCCATAGAATCAGATTGCTACAAACACAGACTTATGAGGTCTTAGCGTGTTTGCCTGCTCTGATACCAATTGAAAAAACGGGGGTCTAACAATCACACCCAATAATTCGTTTGGCGATCTGAATGGACTAACTCCAATATACTTTCAAGATAATCAACTAGACAGTCAGACTCAATCTTAAGAAAAGTATATCAAAGAGTTTTATATCTCTATCTCTTGATTCAATCCGCAATCAGCAAATAGGAATTTGTGAGCCCGATTGAATATAAGAGGATTAACTCGAACGGTACCAAAGACCAATGTTCAAGTGTCAATCAATTCACTCAATAACCCAAAGTTCGGATACAAGAACTGATTGATCTTAACGCACAACCTGTGATATTTATATTATATAAATAAAATATAATGCGGAAAAAAAATAACACATACACCAGAATTTTGTTAACGAGGAAACCGCAAATGCAGAAAAACCCTGGGATCTAGTCCAGAATAAACACACACTGATTATAAGTTGTTACACTAATTTCCTACTACCTATTCGGACTAGATGTAATACCTTCTTCAGCACAAATAGAACTCCTAGCACAACACCGATTGTCTTTAGGAATTCTTCTCGCAAATCTTCTAGCAGAACCCAAGGCTCTCTTTAGAAGATACAACAACACGATTGATACGATACGATATTTTGTTTGCACAAAACACCGGTTTGATTTCCCTTTAGATGTGAATCAAGTTTTTGGAAATCTTGTGTTTATTTTGACAAAAACAATTACTAGGTAAAAGTAATATCAAAACAAACTTGTAGAATAGGGTTTTAACTTACAATCAGTATACGTACACACAACGAGTCCGTGAACCTGATTTTCGTAAGTGAACTTGGGTGATTCCAAAGATCAATTTCCAAGTTAAGAAAACCCTAATAATTCTACAACAACTTCTTAAGGATTTTTACGAGATACCTTAATCGAAGTTTTCTTTCTAGCTTCCGATTTCGACTAGCAAGTGTTGGTATACGATCAGAAACTGAAATCTATCAAAACCTAGGGTTTATGATCAACAACTCTTGAATGGTTTTATATCAGAAGAGAAAACCTTAGAATAGTCAAGAGGTGAAAAACCTAGATTACAAGTTGTATGATCAATCACGAAGATTAAATCCAACTCGGCTTTGTGATCCCCAATACAAAGACTTTTATCTCACTCTTGTTCACGAAGAACAAAACGTGGAAAACAACCTCAAAGCTTACACCAATTTTCCAAAGGGGATAAAAACGTGTAAACTCGTGAACCCTTTATTTATAGTGAAAAAGGTAGCTTAGAAGATAAGCAAGGATTTTGACTATTTTCATTTTTCAAGACACTCCTAAATATGGGAGTATTTCCTAAGTTACAACTCTTGCCAAAATCATTAGTACAAAACAAAGCTAGGCTAAGTTAGCCTTTGTTAGTGGTGGTCAGGATTTGTTCTGAAAAGGATAAATCAAAGGCTTTGGTTCTCCTGAACACCCCCTACAACTCGCACGCGTGGCATTAATTCCAATGTTATGAATGAAAAATGAATACTCAAGTCAAGATATGAATTTTCAAAAATTACAACGGGGAGGTTCGAACTCATGACTTATTGTGTCATAAGAGTGGCCTCTAACCAGTGTTCCACCTTGGTTGGAATGAATAGAAAAGATAAATCAACGGTGGTGGTTTGTTCAAATTAAATATCATAATTTTTTTATTAATTAGTGTTTCACTAATTGCACACAATAAATAATCTATTCATTATAAAGTATTTTATTAATTAGTGTTTCACTAGTTGCCCATATAAATGACTAATCATTTTTTAATTATAAATGTTTTGTTAAATTAATTATAATATTTATTTCTATTAATAAGTAATTTTGATAAATAATATCAATAGACATTTTTGGCGACAATGAGTAGTAGAAGAGGTGGAGGCCGAAATATTAGTGGTGGTTAAGGGCGGATCAAATCACAATTATATTTATTTTTGTTCTTTTATCGTAAAATGGGATATAAAGTCCATTTTTCACATGTATCCAACTTGCCAAGAATTTTTTATCCCTCTTTCCTCAAAATCCTGGCTCCGCCCCTGGTTTGTGGTGGAAGAAGTAATGACGACGAGTGCTGGTGAGTAGTGATGGACAGTATTAATTTTATGTTGCCGTTACAACATCGATAACATCGTACTGTGGAAGATGTGGTTGGTTGTTTTTAACACTTTTGATAAATGAAGGTACCATATATTTCAGGGATGATATCATACAAGACAATATTTTCATGATCGTAGTTGGATCACCGAATGGTACTACATCATATAAATCATGATTTCTTAATGTTAAAATAAAATTGATTACAATACAAAAAATAATATATACACGGAAAAAAAATAATGAAACTAATCAATTGACGACATTTTGTTCAATCTAAATCTCATACATGGCATTTGTGATTGAAAATTAGAATTGCATCCAACAACCTACATGGGGTGGGCGGCAGTGATGGTGGCAGTGGTGGAGTCAAAAATTGACATTGAAGAGGCCTATTTTATTTTTATTTTTAAAAAGAGACATTTAAACTTTCATGGAATAAAACATAAATATATATGGACAAAATACTATTTATAAAATAAGCTAAAAAACTTATGTAGTTATTAAAAATTTAAGGGGTTAGAGCCAGGTTAGTCAACCCTTGGCTCTGCCACTAGGTGGTGGTGGATAAAAAAAATGGATTCATATGGTTTTGTGGTGATGGCGGGTATTGGTGAAAAAAAACATATTATGCTAATTTCGTAACGCCACAAAATATGTAACGTTATATTATAAAGTATAAAACGTGGTTGATCATTCTAATATTAAAATAAACTCGATAAAACACATTTCCATTTTAAAAAATGGTGTAATCAATTGCCATGTTATGTAATAACTAACCGAACGACACGAATCAAGATCAGAACATATGAAATTATTTATTATCGATTTGTCTATGTAAAGAGTGGTCAGGATTTGTCGTTGGCAAAGATAAATTTACCGCTGGTGTTTGTTCAACTTAACCATTTTTATGTGTTTTATTAATTAGTGTCTCATTGATTGTTCATAATGATTAATTAAATTTCTTTTATAAATGTCCCTTTAATAATCTAACATAAATACATAATTTTATTAATAAATAATTTTACTAAAAACTATATTAATTCTAATGGTGGTCGTGGAAGTAGGGTTAGTATAAACGGTGGCGGGTGTTTGTGAATGGTGGAGGCGGTAACATTACTATCGGTGGAAGAAGTAGTGGTGGTGGATGGTTTTTATGGTGGTGGGTGTTGGTAATAGTAGTGGATAATAATAGTTTTTGCTTTTTAGTGAGTTTTATTGACCGAGTAAAAAAGAAAAATCTTCACAAAACATGCAACATTGTATTGTGAAAGATGTAATTGGTTGTTTTTAGCACGATTGAGAAGGACAAAAATCAATAATTTCGAGGATGATATCGGAACGTATAAAACAATATGATCATGACTGTTGGATCACCGAAACGGTATCCGTATTATGTAAAGGCAATTGGTGTACCCGCGTAAGAGAACATTATCGCACTCTCAAATACTATTGCATTCTTTTTCCTGAAAGACCATCAATGTCGAGAAGTTTCGCGACAACTACCTACAAAGATAACAAACTTTCACTCAATTCCTGATATAAAACCTTATTGACCGGGAAAATGTATTTGCATTCTAAAATATTTGTTTGAAGATTATTTGTTCATCAAAATCATCATAAAAAACTCTAAATCATAATTTCTAAATTTCGCCTCTGATGTTTATAAAATATTTTATATATTTTACATTCTCAAATCATGCGACCTCTTGATTATAAATCAACAATATCAAATTACGGATCAATATGTATAGGTTTCATTCACTGGGTTAGAAGGTATAGTAGATACAGATGGGTAGATCACACAAACAAGAACATGACTGAGAATACTTCAATAATTTGGTCAATAAATAAGGTCAAAAATTTAAGATTAACTTTCTATAGGAATAATTAGATCGGCTTCGATAGGAGCCAACTAAAATATGGATTAATAATAATTTCCACGTAAGACAATCGCAACACATAGTTGGCTAACTCTGCTTATGTAAACAGTGGTCAAGATTTGTCCTTCCTCAATTTCTATGTTATGTGAGAAGAAGGTGATATCTAAGATTGAGGTACAATTCAAATCTATTAGATTCATACCATTTACAACTGGACGCCTTGAAAAAAATTGACGTGTTGTTATTATTACAGGTAAGGGATACATTGACCACACTTGAGCAAATAACTCACTTCGCAAATGATTGGTGTTGCATGTATTGTCTAGAATGCAACGAGGAATTTGAGGAAACAAGGCACCAGAAGAAGAGTTTTTGGGTATAGTAACTTAGACCTGGTGTAATACTTATGTTCTTTTGAAAAGACGAGGGTACCCAAATATACCTCAATCTAAAACTTTTCCACCTATAAGTCCCTTCTTCCGAAAGTGATTGTCTATGGACTGAGATGAGACAATACAACAAATTGGTATCACACTTCGAGTGATCGTCTATGGATACGAGATCGAGACAATACAATCAACGAAGTGTGTTTACTTGATAATAGGTTCGGACTTAAACAAACTCTATAAGATTATCTATCAAGTAAATGGGATGTAAAGTTTGTGTATTTTACTTCTAATTATAATAACAATTATAATTGCTGAAATAGAAGAGTAAAATCACACAACAATATTTTTTTAACGAGGAAACGTCTGTGTTAGTGGTGGTCCAGATTTGTCTTCAAAAAGATAAATCTATGACTGTGGTTCTACTGACCGCACCTTCATCTCGCATGCGTAAGTGGTGGCCAAGATTTCATCTCCCACTTGATAAATTTATGGCTGTAATTTCACCCATAAAACTAACATTTAATGACCCATTAATGAAAATCTAATATAATAAATATATTATAATAAATACCTAACTAATTAGTGTTCCACACTAATTAATGATATTAAATGATTTATTAATTTCTCATAATAATGTTTGTTCACTAAATGCTCATAATAAATAATCTCTTAATTTATTTCATTCCAAAATTTCTCTTATTTCTATTAATAAATAATTTTCTTAAAAACAGAAACAATATCAATAGATATTAGTCGCCATAGTTGTGGAAGCGGTGGCGGAGGTCGAACGAATCACTAATTTAATAATATCTTAGATATTAGTTACGGCGCTGGTTAATCCCTATAAACGCATAAATAACCACTAATTTAAGGAACAAGTACAATAGATCTGGATCTTCCGGTAACTCATATAATGGAAAAATTTATGTTTTGTTTATGCAATCCCATTAAGCAAAGTCAATACTAATATTTTGTTACTTCACTTTCTTATTATTATCATCAAGAATATAAACCACAGTTTGGATAATTTTGCCTATGTAAGTGGAGGTTTAGATTTGTCCTCACAGTAGATAAATCTAGGGATGTAATCGTTTGTCATAAGTGATGGTTGTGATTGAGATTAGAAATGCATCTAACGGACAAAAGTTATCACGTCGTTAAGGTTCCATAATTCTTCGTAATAAATAGTCTATTAATTAGCCATGATAATATTTTGTTAAATGTCAAATTAAAAATGATAATATATAAATTATTCTACTAATTATGATGATAAATATATTTTTATTAGTTAATACAAATGACAAAAGCAGACATATCTTTGAAATTATCAACTAAACCATGTCTGCTTTTTAAGTAAATACACTTAGTTAATTATAGGAATACGCATATCCCCACCGCTACACGCGCCTAAAAGCAGATAAATCAATAACTGTTGAAAATTACTTATTTTTAAGTACGCATAGTTAATTACCCTTGATTTAGTTTCTCAATTATTTGATAATAAAAAAGTTGTTAGAACATGGACAACAATAGTCAGTTTATACAAGGGTTAAAATTGAAATAATATTTTTAACTTATGATGAAGGTCGTGCCATTACGACGCGACTGAATAACTAAAGAAATTAATAAAACAAAGAAAGGTCGAACAATTAGGCAAGAAAGATAAGGACGCTCTGGATTCATTTTTGGGAAAGCTAAATCTACAGTTGTAAAATGATTAATTTAATTAACTTTCAATAATAAATGTTCTATTGATATTTCATAATAAATGTTTCTTGAATTAATCAAATTAGTATATTTTCATCGATACAATACATAATAAATTTATTTTACATTAAATCAGAAAGCATTAGTGGTGGTTATGATAATAGGCGGGGGTGATGGATCGGCGTTGGGGTAATTGTGGTGGGAGTTGGTGAGAATGGTGGAGTGATGACGTTAATGGTGCTGGTGGTGGTGGTGGTAGAAGAAGTAGTGGTAGTAGGATGAGAAAGGTGTCCTAAGATAGATAAACTATTTAGTTACCCTTGGTAAATTTTATTTGTTATTTTTTATTTGATATTAGTTTTAAGATTTGTTTTTCTTTTCTCTTTTATTTTTTTTAAATTAAAATAAATATTAAAGGCCAGATTTTTACAGGGAGAAGATAAATCAATAGCTGTAGTTTTAAGATTTGTCGGTTCGGGCAGGAAAGAAGATGAAACTTATATTAAAAAAACTGACCATATACAAGGCTACACGCGAACTAATTGTAAATTGATTTAGTTTCTTATATCTCTTTTTATTCCCTTTTTTTTCCATGATTTTTGTTTCTGCCATTTCTCCCCGACTTCATGCGATTATGCATGATTGAGAAATAGTTCATGATAACAAGTAAAGAGAGAAGATAAGAAAACAAATGGATCAAAAATTACAAATTATTAAACTTTAGGAAAATGAATAAACATAAATCTATGTAAATTTGGAATAATTTATATCACCAAAGAGAGAAAAGTAATTCCTGAAGCTAACCGATTTTGTAAGATTAATCTGATTGATTTTTGAAGTAATTTGTGTTTTCAGTTTTGTTACAAATTTGGTGAACGATCTTTGATGATTTATTTCTTTTCGAAGTAGGGACACTACTTTGTTTTGAAGAAGTGAATGAAGTGGTGTTCTACTACGCATAGGTCCATAGGATTTTGAGGAATTGGTGAAAGACTAACCATTTTTGTCATAAAGGATCGTATGAATTACAAAGCATAAATTTTGTAAAGATTAACCATATTTATACTAATTAATATAAGAGAACATTTATCTTTACTGAGGTAATATTTGTTTTTTTTTATCCAATTAAACTGGAAATTTTGAAGATATACGGGATTAAACAACTAAATCCTTTCAATAAGGAATATTTGTACTACTTAATCATGACTATTTCAAGTTCTATGTGGAATGTGAATATGAGAAATGTTTATGTGGAATGTGAATATGAGTAATGTTTGAAAATGTGATTGATTTGGGGTTCCAGCCTTCTACCAACCGTTTTACACTGTTGTACCTATGTTGAAGCCCAATTCAAAAAATAAATAAACAAGTTGATGGCATCGGGAGGTGTTAATGAGTTTTGGTGACATAATTTTTACGATGAAAAAAATAGACAATGATCAAGTCCCGTGCCGTAACGGCACGGGTAAAGGCCTAGTAATTAAATAAACGGTCCGCGAGTTATAATTCCAAAGGTGCCACTATCCATCCACAAAAAACCCATGAAAACAAAAGTAACACAAAAACCCCAAAAAAACAAAAGTAACACAAAAACCCCAAATTTTAATATTGGTTTCATCATATTTTTATGATGAAACCAATATTAAAATTTGGGGTTTTTGTATCAATTTTTAAAAAATTGGGGTTTTTGTATCAATTTGTTTACGATGGAGTTTTAATGGATCCCAACATTTGAGTGGGGTTTTTGTACCACAAGTTTGGTCACCTTGGGTTTTTACGATTAGTTTTGTTAAATAAATAACTAATTAGCAAAAATTATTATTTATGTGAATAAATCACATTTTAACTTAGGCAGGAAACACAAACACTTTAATATGGTAATCAAATATGTTTGAACCAATAGCCATCTTGCCTAGATAAGGAAACATCACCAACTTGACCAAAAATGCCTTTTAGTCACGTAATTGGGCCCAAGTCCGTGTACTGTTACAAACAGTCCATGGATTGTTTCCTACTAACGAACTGTAACAATTACATCAACACTTATAATTGTTACTTTAATAAATCACTCATAATTTCATCGTTATAACTCGGAATTGAGTGATTCTTAGTTTGTTGGATTTATAAGCTCATTCACTATAACATGAGATTCTTTATAAGGATAAAGGTTATTGTATCCAAGGTCATGAATCAAATAAACTCAAGTATATATACATAAATGTACATTTACCGTCATCGGAATTGTTCCATAGAGTGAGCATATATCTTGATAGATTAGAAAGGTAAAATTGAACAAGAATCCATGAAATCAATCACATACCTTTGTTGATGAAGTACTTGTTGATGTCTTCTTGTAGTCTTCAATCTTCAATCTTCATCCTTTAAGGATAACTTCGATTCAACTTCTTAGACCTAATCTAGTCCGAAACTATCTTTAGTATGCTAAATCAAGAATGCATTTTGGCGACTAAAATTGACAACTCACTTGATATACCAACGCTAGTGGGTTCAACCGAGCAGTGCTCTAACACATACTATCAGAACGAATCCACTTGGTTTTGGTTGGATCTTGTAGGTTGTAAGCCAACAGACATGACTCATCTTGTGATCCAACTGAACTATCAGAGTCATAATCAGGCATGATTCTTGATATGTTTTTCTTCTTCCTCTCTGTATTGATTCCTTGACAATCTTTAACCTTTTGAGCTTCCTCCTTATTAGCCTTTGTGATACTGCGAGTTATTGGAGGCATGCTCGGTTATATATATAAGGATTGATCAGGGTTTCAATAATAAAGGCAAGAGATAGTTTCCCTTTAAGAAGAGACAACTCTCGGACCGAAAATATCAGGAAATTCCGAAAATATTATCGAAAAATATTTTGTTTCCTTTGTCCGAACTTCTCAAGCTGGGAGGTTTATTAAAATTCGAAAATTCTAAATAAAACCTATTTTTGGAAGATCATGATAAACATGAACATTTTTTTCAAACAGACATGGATTCGCAATAATCCAAAAATGTCACAAAAATTTATGATAAGCAACTACACATAAAACAGATGTGCTCTCGTTTTATTGTGCTTTTCTCATCCATAATTAAGAGCACGGAAGTGGATGAGAGTGCACAATTTTGATACAACTAAGTTGTATCGGAGTAAGCTTTTTCTAGCTTACAACGAGTATCAGAACCATAGTTCATGTTTCTCCTTGGGAATTTCTGCCTAAAATATTTCTCCCAGAATAATGATCTTTTCTAACTCTCGAGATATGATCATGTGGAGAAGATGTATTGATGTGAGAATTTTCAGGGATAGTTAAACCTCTCTTAATTCTCTCAATGAGACTTTCATAAGATTTTCTCATTCTAAGGATTTTCTTATGATGCACATCAGCATGATTGTATGAAACAATTATCGGAAATTCCTGATTGTTTCTTTTGGCAGAGATTCTCTCTTTCCATTTCTTCTGGAGTTGTTCTTCATCAAAACAAGGATTGTTTCGATATGGGTGAGGAGGAACCTTTTTTCAGAAGCGATTATCAACTCTTTCCTCTGATTCTTTTGAGTTGATCTTATCGGGTAGTGGTATGATCTGTCTTTCTACTGAGGAATGGTCTTTCAATATTTTTACCACCGTATGTTGAAGAAGCATAAGTTTCCTGTCAAGTGACTAAAAATTGTATTCCTTAAGATCACGTTCACGGAATCGGTTCAAAGTTTCCTTTGGACAAGATTTCGTCTGATCATCAGTAGATTTAGAAGATGGTTTCTTATCCTCTTCTGACTTGATGTAGTTAGGTAAACTACCATCATCTTGATCTATTTCAGATGCAACTAAACCGGTTTTATCACAATCTGTATAAGTCGAGCAAAGACTTTTAGTTTCCTCAATATCAGAAGAAATCACAACAACATCATTGGTCAGAGTCATAAGACAAGTCTCTTTTTCTTGAGTAAGAGATTTACCAAGAGCTTCTAATTTGACAGTGATATCCATATTCTCTTTGGCTAGAATATTCAGTTGAGTGTCTTTATTTCTGATCTCATTCTTAAGAAGATTTGACTCTGTCTTTAATATCGGTACCTTAGTAGACAGAGATTTTATAGGCTTTAGGAGTTTTGCCAACTCTTTATCAACATCCTCTTTTTCATCAGAAAATGACATAGATGTTTTCACAACTCCTGGATCATGAGTTAAAGAAGTGGTAACATCTTCAACTTTTGAGTATTCATACTCTTGCATAACGTTGGCTGAATCAGACATAGATTCAATTTCTTGTAGGTTGGATCGCACCAAACACAGATTGTTAGATTTTTTCGTGTTTGCCTGCTCTAATACCAATTGAAAAGACGAGGGTACCCAAATATACCTCATTCTAAAACTTTTCCACCTATAAGTCCTTTCTCCGAAAGCGATTGTCTATGGACAGAGTCGAGACAATACAACAAATCGGTCCACACTTCGTGTGATCGTCCATGGATACGAGATCGAGACAATATAACAACGAAGTATGTTTACTTGATAAAAGGTTCAGACTTAACCAAACACAATAGGAGTACTATCAAGTAAATAGGAATTAACGTTTATGTAATTTACTTTAAATTATAATAACAACAATTATAATTGCGGAAAATAAAAGTAAATGACACAGCAAGATTTTGTTAACGAGGAAACCGCAAATGCAGGAAAATCGGGACCTTGTCCAGAATTGAATACTCTCAGGATTAAGCCGCTATACAAAATCAAACCAACTTCGTATAGTTGAGACCAAGCAACTAAACCTATAGTTCACCTAGTTCCATCTGTATTCCCATGCCTCCGACCTGTAATAAGTCACGTACTTGGAACAATTCCTTTGGTTCGTATTCCAAACAGTAAAGGAACAACAAATATGTTTGGTATCAACTCTTTTCAACCAAGTGATGTGAGTTCGACAAAAGGCCCTTCTGTTTATCTCAATAAAATCCTTTGTCAGGTTCTTAGATCTATCTTATCAACAACTACCAAAGTAATTGTTAAGATTTTGAAATCAATACTTTGAATCACAAATAATTGTATTGATTCCGATCTACACAACTAATCAATCCAATCTACCACAAGGATAAACCGATTATAGTTGGATCCTCTTTAACCGACACAAGTATTGTGCACACCAAAGATTATGAACCCAAATCAGAAATCTTCAAAGTCTTCTTTGTCTTCAAATATTCTTAGATCTTCAATAAACACCTGCACACAACCAACTTGAATCTCTTGTGATTAATCACGCGCAGAACGGAGTCTGTTAACAATGGATTATCATAAGACGTCTTTAGATATACGAACAGTCTAAAGATCCCCGTCGAAACTTCGATCTAGTTTGAGTGAATCTTATATCAGAAGAGAAGATTTTCAAGCATAAACAAACTAGGTGCAATCAAAGTTCAACTATAGTTAGTCAATCAAATCAATCGAAAACAAAAGATAAACCACAATTATCTAGTTTCCCACCAACGGTACTAATAGAGCTTCTCAATCCCAAAGAAGTCTTTAAACCGGGCGGTCGTAAGAGATTTATCCTAATTAGGTTACTTTCCTCTCTGAATAGGCGGCTCCACCAGTAACAACACAACTGAGGTATTTTTGCTGGATCTGAGGATTAGTTTGCTCGAAATGCAAACTTTGATATTTATAGACAATGAAGTTTGGACACCAAGGAATTTCCAAAACCGAAAATATTCTCAAGATATGCAATATATTCCAAATTCGGTTTCCATAATTCCTGGAAATGCTTTGTCCAAACATTGACCGAAAATCTCTTGGAAAATCTCCAACTAGTAAATGCACATTACTAATTTTCATTTTCCAAAAATAAAATTAAAAACCTTAATTAAAAGATTCTCAAATTATTTTTCGATCCGGGATTTTCCTTTAGCTATTAAGGAATATCTTTGAACAATTAAAGATAAGCATTATTGCACATGTTCAAAGTATGTCGACATCTTTACTTTGTAAGTCCTCTTTCATACTTACAATCTTGAAACCGATTTGCCACACTTCCAAACAAGTTTAGAATTGGTTCATCTGACTTTCAAGAACTACGTGATTGATCAAGAAAACTCAATCACCAAACATGGGTTTCACGGTTCTACCAAAACAAGTTTCGGTTCTACCTCCATGTGGGTACTGGATTTAGTCACACTAGCTTTCCAAAAAATTGGTTGACTAGGTACTAGGATCGGTTCCACATATATATGGTATCTAACTTGTACTTGTTGCACATGTCCATAGGATCGGTTCCCCTTTGCCTAAAATCGTGTTGCACATGTCCATAGGATCGGTTCCCAATCTACTAAAAACTTGTTGCACCTCATACAAGGATCGATTCCCCTCTTGTACTCGGTTGCACCTCTTACTAGGATCGGTTCCCCTTTGCCTAGAGTTGGTCATACCAATAATACTAAATCGATCATACCATCTCAGGTGATTACTTAAGATTGGTTTCACTAGTAAAAGTCATACCAATACAAAAGTCAGGCCTTTGTGAATAGTTTTACCAAGAACATAAACAAGTCATGAGTGATTATACTAATCACACATATTGGTAGTTCAAAAGATAACAATACCAATAATGCCTAGCGATTTCCCTTTCGATGCACAAAACAAGTTCATGAATTTACTTCCTTTAAACAAATGTAAACACTGTTTCCTAGGACGAAATTGGTGACTGGGCAAAGAGTACCTAAAACTACAACCTATGTTTTACCTACAAGTATACAGGGTCTTGATGAAGCTAGTGTGCAAGTAGGGGAAAGTCCACAGGGACAAGGAGGGTGATATGTTGTTTTCTAAGTGATTTCCTAAAGAATTCTAAATGGCAGTGACATGGGAGGGACTAGGATCTTGAATCCACCCTTTTCCTAAGCTAAGTCCTCCTAGTTCTAATAGAGTCTTGTTCCTTGTATAGATATTAGTGAAGTTCTAGCCTCATCTAACTATCTAGATGGCAGTTGAGGCTCTATGCCTGCTGCTCATCAAAGGATGGTCTTAGGAGAATGGTTCAGTGTCTCTAAGATGATCCTAATCCTAGTTCTAGCTGCCTTCTCACAATGCAACTAACTATGGATTTACCTCTTAGATAGCTAAACAATCCTGAAGGATATTCTAATCACAACTAAGGTGTTCCTACAAAGTACTAACTGTCTGATTAAAGTACAATTAGTCAAAGTTATGAAAAACAATCTGTTAAGCATGAGTTGCAACACATTCAACATAGAAATAACCTGACTACAATGGATATAAGGCATACATTGTGAAAGTAAAATGCTGACATGTTTAGATTATATTTATCCACAACATTATATCACAACAAGAACACTGTCTAGAATATGAACAACTTAACATCAGAATTGAGGTTTCATCTAAACCCTAGACATGAAATCAGAACATAACAAACATTGTGCAAAACAATTGAAAATAACACAGTTGAGGAACTGGCTAGTCCAGTCCTCTTGGGTGAAGCACTGGCTAGCCCAGGCATATCTTCAACACAACACCCACAACCCATATTTATACCCAAATTAATCAATTAGGGTTTACAGAGAAAATCCCCAAATCCCCAAATTACACATTTGAAATTAGGGTTCGACTTTACCTAATTTTACGTGACAAATCACTCAAGAAGGTAGACCCATTTCTTCTCTGACTCTCCTGCTCCTCTCCATGCCTTCCAATTGCGTTTCTAACTCGACCTATTCTATTGATTTCTTACCTAGGGTTTCAGAGAGAAATCAGGGAAGAAATCGAGAGAATAGATGGCTAGAAGTTTAGGGGAATGATGGGTTTCAGTGAGGGATAGCCATGATGGCTTTTGGTGGTTGATTGTGGTGGTTGAGGCAGTGGAGTTGGCGGAGTTGGTGGTGAAGGTGAGGCTGTTGCAGACGGAGTGGAGAAGATGGAGGTGGAGTTGATGGAATTAGGGATAGGGGTGTGTTTGGTTCTGCGGGTATAGGTGTTTGGGTGTTGAGCGGTTGCATCAAGTCTCGATGATTCGCGAAGCTGAGCCGTGGGATGCGGAAATGATAGATTGATCTAACGGCTACAAGTGAAGAGGCTGGTATCGACCGTCGGATGCCTGATACAACGAAACTGACGGCTCAAGATGGAGTTAGGTGTTGTAGTGTTAGACAGGAGCTTCAGACTTTGATGTACTGGCGATGCTGCAACCATTGGATTCAGATGTGATCCAATCTGACGGCTGACGAAGGAGACGGGTATGGATATTGGAAATGGGTTTGGGTAAGGGTTTTGGGCCTTGGGTATGCCAAGCCCATATCTTCTTTAAGAACAATTCTTTCTTGTTAAGCCCATTTCTAGCCTTTTGGTCTTGTGCACAACATTCCTCGCGGCTTCCTTGCGTGATTCCTATCGGCTTCCACCACTTTTCTGCTCTTTTCGCTCCGTAATTCCATCCAAACTTTATTTAGAACCTAAAAATACAAAATTAATTAAGAAAAGTATTTATTCTTGAAAACAATGAAAATACAGAATATGGGATAAAATGGAGAATTAGAGCACAAAAGATGAGTTAATTGCCAACAAAAAGATATAGAAATATGCACTTTTTAGCACTCATCAAATACCCCCAAACCTGAATTTTACTTGTCCTCAAGTAAAACAAAACTAAGGAAATCCTACCTATACCACTGTCGCTGGTCTCTCGAATGCATTTAGCGTATGCACTAAGCCTTTTAAACCACTAAGTGTCCCTAGTGGACGAGTTTAAGTCTCGTGAAGGTTTGCTTAGAACGTACCTACAAAGTTCTAGTACAAAATATAAGCTCAGATTCCATGAAATGTGACATGTGCAAGACAGTAAAAGCTCACTGCAAAATGGAGATGTCAATCTAGCTATCAAAGGCACAATCCTAGCACTGATAACAAATAAAGACATGTGATAAGAGTGTAAAGTGTATCTACACATGTGTAAAGAAAGATCAGATGTTATGACTATTAATCACCAAGAGATAGTTTCTCAGGCTAAGAACCGAGGTCGAAATCTAGCTAGCTGTCCGGACTTTACGAGAATTGTGAATGAGTTGGAGGTATTTCACAATTACTCGCGTTGTACATCAATGGCATACACCCTTCATTGCTTATAACACAAAAACACAAAAGATGACTCTTTACATGACTCTTATTTACATTGACTACTCTCTTTTATTTTTGGAACAAGAGAGGATGGAATTGATAAATACTTTTTTTTTTTTTTTTTTTTTTTTTTGAATATATACATCGTTGTTTTTTTTTTTTTTTTTTTTTTAACATGGTAACACTTTTGATACATATACAAAAGGAAACAAAAAATTACATGACTCTTAGCAAGAGGTAGCCCTTTTTGATGCACCCAGTTAAATTCGATGGTTGTCTTTCTTAATGTAACCTCCACCTTTTATCCCAGCCAACCAAAGAACAAGCTACTCAAGTCTCATTCAGTATTCTAAAGTGATTGGCAATCTAACTTCCTATCAAACACCTTGAAGATCGAGGCTATACATGTATTGTTAGATTGTGCGTGTGCAAGTTTCTTATCACATGTGAATTGTGCTAGAATCAGGGTGCCTAAATATCTAGACTAAGAATCCTTATGTTAACATACATGCACAAGAGTCAACATTTCAAGGTAAATGAGCTCCATTTTTATGATTTTTTTCAAAAAGAAAGAGTTATGTTTTCAATTATTGCATGCTATCGTGGTATCTACTCTTTACCCCCAAACCTAAACTAAACATTGTCCTCAATGTTTCAAAAGATGAACAAAATTGTAATACAACATACGAAGAGGATCATGCTGAGTAGAGAAAAAGGAAAGAGATTACCCAATTTGACGGCGAAAGCAAGATTAGAACTCGTTATTCAAGGCTAGAATCCAACATTTTTTAGCCGAGATCATATTGGATTAGCACAATATATACAAAAGAAACAAAAGACTTATCTAGAATATTATCTACTGGATTATATACAAGAAAATTCACCATACACTAACAATCTAAAGAGTTGAGGATCAACCCAAAAGACGAAGTGTAGACATTTCAACAGCTTCACACAATAATAATATGATAGGCATGCAAGTGAAGTTGTGAAACAAAATGAGCTACCCCCAAACCTGGATTTTTCAACAGATAAAATTTTGGATACAAAATCCCGCAGTTTTGGGGGTTCATCATGCACAAGGTCTAACTCGAAATGGACTTTGCTAGGGACGGGAAAACATGCATATTCCAACTGTGGCTCCTTAAAGGTATTGTATTTGGATGCAAAATAGTCCAAAAGGACTTGGGAGGCACACAGTTCCAATCCTAGGTTGGGAATTTTCAGAAAAGTTGGTTTAAAAGTTTTGTTACAAACCAAATCTAGGTTGGGTGGAAGGCCATCAGATTGTGACTTATGTAGGAAGATAGGCACATCATTATTAATCAAATCAACATCTCCTAAGTCTTCTACAAGTGTCACAACATTCTCACCATGCTCACACAAATCAGAATCATCAACATCATCAGAAGAATTATTCTCATGCATCGGCAAATCAGTGGAAACATCACAACGTGACCCAGGTAGAGAATCAGACACATCAATTATATTTTCATGCATATTAGTGTCAACAAAAGATTCTATACTACCTAAGTCATTTTCATAGGACAGATGCACATGCTCAAAATCAGTATCAACATCACATGTATATGGAATACTAGAAGAAACATCATTCATGAAGGTCGAGGCAGAGAAGCCTAATGTATTTGAACCCAAAGGTTCCATAACATTTTCAGTATAGACATGTTCTTCTAACATAACATCATAATCATCATCATCATCATGATAGGGATTTTGTAATCTAGGATAGATTTCAATCCTAAGGTCGGAGCTATCACAAGAATAAGACTCTAACTCATGGGGGTGACTCATACCATGTGGCGTTGTCCCTGTTTCCCTAACATATTTCCATTGATGGGTTTTCTCTGCAATTTCAGCTAAAAATTTCCATGCATCATCCACAGATTTATCAAGAAATTTACCATTACACATAGACTCAACCATGGTTCGAGTTTTAAAGTCTAGTCCCTCATAGAGGATGACGACAAGTCTCCACTTCTCAATTCCATGGTGCGGACATTCGCTCAACAAATCATTAAAACGTTCAAAATAGTGAAAAACAGTTTCCTCATTCAATTGGACAAAACAATTGATACTTTGACGAATAACGATGGTCCTATGATGTGGAAAGAATTTTTTGAAAAATAGATCTGTGAGTTGGTCCCAAGTGTAGATTGATTGTGGTCTCAAACCGTAAAACCATGTTTTGGCCCTTTCCTTTAGAGAAATTGTAAACAAACGCAATTTCAGAGAGTCTTCGGACATATGATCAGGTTGCATAGTCCGACAAATTTGTTCAAATTCTCTTACATGAGTATAGGGGTTCTCAGAATCGAACCCTCGAAATATAGGAAGTATTTGTATCATGCTTGCATTTATTTTAAAAGGGTTATTGGTTTGAGGTAAGACAAGACATGATAATGAAATTTTTATTGTGGGATACATGTATTCATGGAGAGCACGAGGTTGGCCCATATTGAAAAGACACAAAGTCCACTATTTGGTTTTAATGGGTTTTCAAAATTTTGGTTTTTTATGGGAAAATTTTGGTTTTGATGGGAATGAAAAACATTTGGTTTTTATGAGATTTGAAAACTCCTTTTGGTTTTAATGGGATGAGGCCCAGCTAACTGGTTCAAATTTTCTGTGGGACAAGCCCAGCGAACGGCCTAGAGATTTGAGTACACGGCCAAACTAACGAGTTCAGCGAACCAAGCCCAGGAATGCACGAGGCCTAGCTGGGTATTTGATTTTTGGGCTCTCAGTTAGCCAAAATACGAGGCCCACTTGGGCTTAAAAACGTTTTTCAAATTTTTGTTGGGTCAAGCCCACAGTTCAGTTCAAATTACAAACCCAGTAGAAAATGGAAGCCCACAATTTGGGTTCTCTTAATGGGTTTAGGCTTACTCTTTAAGCACAGCCCAGCTGCTCTGATTTTGGTTGCACAGCCCAGTTGGGCTTGGTTCTCAGCAACAAGCTCAGACCAACAACTCAACAACAGCAGAAGGAAAACAGCAGCAGCACCAGAGGCTGGCTGTAGCAATGATCCAAGCACAAGTAGCAGCAGGAAGAAGTAGCAGCAGCAGCAAGGAGAAGAAGAAAGTAGCAGCACAGCTGCAGCAACAACAGCAAGAGCACCAGAGGCTCAGCACCAATTAGTAGCAGCACCAGCAGCAGCACAGGTTCAGCAGTACCTGTCACTCAACCAAGTTCTTAGTTCCAGAAGTTTTAATAACTTGAGAGCAAGATATGCAACTGCTACAAGATAAACATGGCCAGAGATGCTTGCACTACACAGCAGGTTACAGAGCTACTAAGATGCAAGAAAACAGATAATGCAGGATGAATATGCAAATGCAAGATGAAAATGCTCCTAAGTTATGCAAATTATGCAATGATATGCAAGTATGACATGACAGTATGCAATGCAGCTAAGTTACACTAAGTTACACTACACAGCAGCTAAGTTACACAAAAAAAAAACAGCAAAGTAAGATAAAAAGAACAACAACCACACAACGCCAAGTCCCCGGCAGCGGCGCCAAAAACTTGGTGACTGGGCAAAGAGTACCTAAAACTACAACCTATGTTTTACCTACAAGTATACAGGGTCTTGATGAAGCTAGTGTGCAAGTAGGGGAAAGTCCACAGGGACAAGGAGGGTGATATGTTGTTTTCTAAGTGATTTCCTAAAGAATTCTAAATGGCAGTGATATGGGAGGGACTAGGATCTTGAATCCACCCTTTTCCTAAGATAAGTCCTCCTAGTTCTAATAGAGTCTTGTTCCTTGTAAGATATTAGTGAAGTTCTAGCCTCATCTAACTATCTAGATGGCAGTTGAGGTTCTATGCCTGCTGCTCATCAAAGGATGGTCTTAGGAGAATGGTTCAGTGTCTCTAAGATGATCCTAATCCTAGTTCTAGCTGCCTTCTCACAATGCAACTAACTATGGATTAACCTCTTAGATAGCTAAACAATCCTGAAGGATATTCTAATCACAACTAAGGTGTTCCTATAAAGTACTAACTGTCTGATTAAAGTACAATTAGTCAAAGTTATGAACAACAATCTGTTAAGCATGAGTTGCAACACATTCAACATAGAAATAACCTGACTACAATGGATACAAGGCATACATTGTGAAAGTAAAATGCTGACATGTTTAGATTATATTTATCCACAACATTATATCACAACAAGAACACTGTCTAGAATATGAACAACTTAACATCAGAATTGGGGTTTCATCTAAACCCTAGACATGAAATCAGAACATAACAAATATTGTGCAAAACAATTGAAAATAACACAGTTGAGGAACTGGATAGTCCAGTCCTCTTGGGTGAAGCACTGACTAGCCCAGGCATATCTTCGACACAACACCCACAACCCATATTTATACCCAAATTAATCAATTAGGGTTTACAGAGAAAATCCCCAAATCCCCAAATTACACAGTTGAAATTAGGGTTCGACTTTACCTAATTTGACGTGACAAATCACTCAAGAAGGTCGACCCATTTCTTCTCTGACTCTCCTGATCCTCTCTATGCCTTCCAATTGCGTTTCTAACTCGACCTATTCTATTGATTTCTTACCTAGGGTTTCAGAGAGAAATCAGGGAAGAAATCGAGAGAATAGATGGCTAGAAGTTTAGGGGAATGATGGGTTTCGGTGAGGGATAGCCATGATGGCTTTTGGTGGTTGATTGTGGTGGTTGAGGCAGTGGAGTTGGCGGAGTTGGTGGTGAAGGTGAGGCTGTTGCAGACGGAGTGGAGAAGATGGAGGTGGAGTCGATGGAATTAGGGATAGGGGTGTGTTTGGTTTTGCGGGTATAGGTGTTAGGTGTTTGGGTGTTGAGCGGTTGCATCAAGTCTCGGTGATTCGCAAAGCTGAGCCGTGGGATGCGGAAATGATAGATTGATCTAACGGCTACAAGTGAAGAGGCTGGTATCGACCGTCGGATGCCTGATACAACGAAACTGACGGCTCAAGATGGAGTTAGGTGCTGTAGTGTTAGACATGAGCTTCAGACTTTGATGTAGCTGCGACCATTGGATTCAGATGTGATCCAATATGACGGCTGACGAAGGAGACGGGTATGGATATTGGAAATGGGTTTGGGTAAGGGTTTTGGGCCTTGGGTATGCCAAGCCCATATCTTCTTTAAGAACAATTCTTCCTTGTTAAGCCCATATCTAGCCTTTTGGTCTTGTGCAAAACATTCCTCGCGGCTTCCTTGCGTGATTCCTATCGGCATCCACCACTTTTCTGCTCTTTTCGCTCCGTAATTCCATCCAAACTTTATTTAGAACCTAAAAATACAAAATTAATTAAGAAAAGTATTTATTCTTGAAAACAATGAAAATACAGAATATGGGATAAAATGGAGAATTAGAGCACAAAAGATGAGTTAATTGCCAACAAAAAGATATAGAAATTTGCACTTTTTAGCACTCATCAGAAATCTTCACCTTATACCCATACATAATCACAATAGCATTCAAACGATTATGTCGATGTCTTATATAAAAAGTTTAATGGTTAAGAAATAAACCTCGTATTGTATTCCTTAATATTACGTCTAACTAGAGTATAATCATTCATGCTTCGCAGTTATGTTTTCAATATGCACGACTTGAAAGATACGTTAGGGAATGAAACAGTTCAATTCAAATATCACTAACCTCAAGTGGAAGGATGATGTTGTCGTTGTAGCTCCTTACTTCTTCACTTCTTTAAGTCTTCGCTATACTTGTAATGTCTCATATCCTAATACTTTCAAGATAACCTATACGAAGTTGACTCTAGTACATAATCAAGCGACTCTTTAAATGAGTTTTGGCTCACTATAATATGACAACCAAACTTGACATACCAACGCTTGGTGGGTTCAACCGAGCTATGCGCTAACAATCTCCCCCTTTTTCAATTTTAGTGATAGAACTCTTACATCATATGGATAAACAAATTACAAGAATTCATTACACATACGCTTGATTCCCGAATTTAACAACACAATAACCTGTATACATTCAATCCATAAATGTCGTTGTTGACATTATAATAACAAAGCTAATATTCCCCCTAGAGGTAAGATAGGTAGATTTTCAATCCGCACGTCTTTGTTATTCCCTTGTAGTCCATATAACTACAATTATCATATGATATGCTACTCCCCCTTAGTCTATGCTTTTACTCTTTCGTTAGATAAACATTTAAGCACAAATGTCCTTTTTCTTAGTGATACCAATCAATAAAAATTAATACCAGTATCACTTGTTTACTCCATATATTTCTCCCCCCTTTTGTCACAAAATAACAAAGAAACGAAAAAATAAAAGACAAACCAAATGGATCTTACAAATCTCACAATACTTGCAACCTATAGAGTTAAGCAAGAGGGTTCCACAAACATTTTTGATAACCAATATCAAAACCGAAACTACAAAGTAATTTTGTTTTGACAACCAAACTTGACATACCAACGCATGGTGGGTTCAACCGAGCTATGCTCTAACACTTTTGATCCAAAATATTGAGTCTATTATATGTCTTTATGCATATATTTATGAAAAATAGAATGAATCTTTGTATATTCCGCAGTATTGATCCTTCCCTGATCCACTTATATGTGAAAGTACTATGCGACTCCATAAGTTCTCTAATGTTGAGCATTTCCGATTAAATTAATCATGGGTTCTCTTGTGGTTAATTTAATTTAGTTTTCTGGATACAAATTCATGTTTCATGTAATTTTTTAATGTCCAAAGAAACCCTTCTGTTCTTGTAAAAGTAAGGTCTCTCTTGTTGTTCTTTCGGGAATGACATTTTATGGGGGAGAGTTCTTAATTGAACTTGTACTTAATTGCCAAATCTTTGTGGGGAGTGCAGCTGTGGAATATTGTAGGAGTTTTCTTGTATCTTTATAAACTCCTTGATGAATACACTAACTTTCGACTATGTGAAATCATCGAAACAAAGTTGATATGTTATCTTTTAGTCATGAAGTATCTCTATGAGAATTTCATTATGATCCCACTAGTTTTGTACCTTTACCAATTTATACTGACAAAAAGGGGGAGGATTAATGTGTAGTTTATACTACAAATATATATGGTTTACGGATCATTATGTAAGGGGGAGTGATTTTCGTGTGAGACAAAGTATTGACTAAGAGGGAGTGAAACATATCACCATAGTATTATTGTCAAAGTTGTAATACAATTGGACTTTGATGTTGTGTGATAATACTATGACACTGTATAACAATACGAAAACATCTTGAAGGAAATCAAGCATTTGGATGAGAATCTTCAAAGTTTATTTATTTTGTAATCCATATGTATTGATATCTTTGTCATTAAAATTGACAAGAGGGAGATTGTAAGAGCATTGCTCGGTCGAACTCGCAAGCGTTGCTATCTCAAGCTTGTTTGTCAAGTTTAGTTTCCAAAACTATAAGTCTTGATTTCTAGTCTACTTATATCTAAGTCTCGGATTATGATAGAAAGTGTACTTGAGCATTAGACTTCACGACGTTCATCGATTGAAGACGAAGAACTACTAAGGGGAGCTTGTGGAACTTCATCAAGAAAAGGTATGTGGAGACTTGAACTCATGTATCACTCAAAAGTCTATCTAATCTATCTCCTATTTGAGACAAAAGTCGTATAGCTATAAAGACTTAAATTATACACATTTGATATTTCGAGCTGAGTTTAACTCACTTACATATTTTTCGAAATATGGTGTTGGTAAGCTTTCTCTTTAACCAAGTTCATCTTATATTCTTGACGAAAGTCAAAACATGATCATGTGAAAATCGCCTTGTAACATCTTACATGATTTGTGTGAGACAGTCATTTGATGTAGACTCGGGATGTTTCTTATTGATCATTCGATCACTTGAAAATTGCTTTGAAGCAAATAGTTTGTGCGAGACAGCTATTGTCTTCTTCTAAGAATGTTTCAATGATTGAAATAGGAGTTTAGAACAAATAACCATGATTGGATATAGCACACTATGCGTACTTGTATGCTAAATGTTGCAATTTATTCCAAGTTCGGGAACCATAGAATGCATACCTGTACACATACTGGTTGGTTTATTGAAAGTCCGAGAACTTAGTATGCATACCGGTATGCATACAGGCGTGAGGTTCAAATTCCGGGATTCAACTGAGTTTCGAGTACGCATACTGGCGAAGCCAAACTTAGTTCGACCACTTAGGTATGCGTACCTGTTTGCATACTTGAGTAGGTTATGTTCTAAAATCGGTTTTTTCATGAACTAATACATTTATATAATAAGGAAAGCAATCTTTTGCAAACCGTAGCTATAATGTTCATGAATTGATTCGAATGAATCGAAATCGATTTTGCTTCAATTGTGTCTTGTATACTTCTATGAGAATATAAACAATTGAACAACTCTAGAACTAGTTTCATTTTAGTCATTTGAACTAGTTATGGTTAAGATGAATACGGTTGATATGAAAGTGTTCATATGACTAACTTCGATTAACTATTGTTGAGCCAACATGGTGTACACGTTTAGGTATGTTACTCATATCTAAATGAAATCACTTTTCATTTGTGTGTAATAAGCTAAGTTCGATCTAACGGTTGAAAGATATTAGCTTGAGTCCAATCAGGTTTTCATCTAACAGTGAATATTGAATGCTTTGTTACCAAGGTAGCATTGATTGCATACCCTGATTTGAAGACTATATAAGAGAGAACTCTAGCACACCTCATGTGTGATACTAGTTGCGACTAGAGTCGATTCTCCTTTAACCTTAGGTTTTTCCAAAAACCCAGTAGGTTAACGACTTGAAGAGTTCATTGGGATTGTGAAGCCAGACCTAACTATTTTCTCTGTAGTTGCGTGTTCTGATATTGTTGTTTTCTATCGTGATTGAGTACTACCTTCTCTAAGATTTACTCGAGATTTAATCTCCGATAGGCAAGATAAAAAGTAGTCACAAACATCTTCGTCTCATCATTTGTGATTCCACAATATCTTGTTTCGCTACCATACAATTAAGATTATTGTGAGGTGATTGATATTACTAGGTTTTTATTCGGGAATATAAGTCCGGTGTATCAATTGGTTCATGTTCACCTTGATTTATAAAAGACAGAAAAAAACTCATAGGTATTTCTGTGGGAGACAGATTTATCTATTAAATAGACTTTTCTGTGTGAGACAGATTGGTTTATCAAGTCTTCGAATTAGGGTCGTAGCAACTCTTAGTTGTGGGTGAGATCAGATAAGGGAATCAAGTGCGCAGAATCCGGCGTGGTTTTAGAGGTGTAAGGAACACGAGTGTACCTTGATCAGTGTGAGATTGGTTAACAACTACATACATTTCATTCTGAAGTTAACTTGGAGTAGGCTAGTATCTGTAGCGGCTTAATACAGCATGGTGTTCAAATCTGGACTAGGTCCTGGAGTTTTTCTGCATTTTTGGTTTCCTCGTTAACAAAATTTTTGGTGTCTGTGCTATTTCTTTTTTGCATTATATTTGTTTATATAATTGAAATATCATAGGTTGTGCGCAAGTTCCATCAATTGTGAATCCAACCTTTGGTTGTTGATTATATTGATTGCCACTTGGGTATTGGTTTTTGATACCGTCCAAGTTATTTCTTATATTCAATCGGGCTCGCAAATTTCTTTTTGATTGATTGCAAATTGAATTGAGAAATTGAGATACAACTCTTGGATATATTTCCATTGATTGAGTCTGACTGTCTAGTAGATTCTCTTGGAATTATATCGGAGTTTGTACATATAGAATGCTAAGCAAAATATTGGGTGTGGTTGTTAGACCCCCGCTTTTTCTATTGGCATCAGAGCAGGCAAACACATTTAAGACCTCATAACTCTGTGTTTGTAGCGATCTGACTCTATGGATAGTAGTGTTATCTTAGATAAACGCATCATCAGAAATAAAAGTTATGTTTCCATGAAATCTATCAAAGAGAAAGATTCGTCTATCACGAATTTAGAGGAACATTGTGTTCCAATGAAACATGGTTGCACTGATAAGTGTTACCCCGATTACCTTTCGAACGAGTCTGACTCTGTTAAAGAAAGGGAGGCAGCCAAAGAGAGTGTGATTTTAAAACTTATTAGAATCCAGGCTGATAAAATCAATCGGTTGAAACACAAAGTCAATGTGCTTATTAGTATGGTAAATGACCGTGACTCTCACTTAAAGGTTCACCATGAACTAAACGCCTTAGTATGTTCTTCACGAACCTTACTAGAGGATAAACTCAAAGATGATGCGTTGGAAATTGAACGTCTTTTGATGAAACTCTCTATTCAAGGATGTTCTGATGAGTCCACTATACCAATCGCTTCTAACTCAACTGAGACATCAGTTCCAGAAGCTAAGTTGCAATACCTTCCTATTGGAAAAGATGTGCCTGGTTCTTCCTCTAATCAAGGAATCTCCACACCACACGGAAGGAATAAATCTCCTAACAATGGTGTTAAGATTGTTCACTATAATCACTTCGGTGATCAGAAAGTGTGTCTCTTTTGTGATTCAAAAGGATACGTCGAACGTAAAAGCAAATCTAGGTTGAATGACAATTCTATAGTTCAACTTCAGCACACCTTAGATTCAATTCTCAAAGGTGTAATGACATTCATATGTCTAAACCAATTGGTTGTAGTACTCACCCTGTGAATCCTTCTGAAAGTCAGTTATATTTGTTCCTCGAATGTTCAAGATCGCAAAAGCCGTCTTAACACAAATCGTCCAAGAAGAATTCAAGGATCTTCTTCGGTTAAAAATGAAGATGTTCTTGTTCTCAATGTGAAAAAGGTACCAAAAGAAAGCAAAAATGGAGATATGAAAGACAACCCGAATTTGATAATTGAAGGATACAAAGAGATCATAATCAGGCTGTTGAATCCCTCTAGACAAAATTCTTCAGGTAAGATTCCATACTATGAGTCGTATCTTGATGATAGTAAGTTTTATGATAACTTTTCACATCAAAAAACTTTCCTCAAAAATTTATGAAAAAGAGGTTTCACTGTGAACACCATTTATTTAATGAGCTTAGGGCTCATACTTGTGCTAATTAATCACAAGGTTGAAATCTCACTCACAAAAAAAATCCTGGTTGAGTGAGATATGGTCAGCTATACTTTTGGTAAAATGGTTTCTAATTAATCGAGCTATTTTCTTATAGTCCTCAGCTAAACTATTGTCTACAGACATCACTGCCTAAGTATTGTTTATGTCTCAAGAATCTCTTTGTTTTTTTCTTATTGTTTTAGTTTCGAAGAAGTTTTTGTTGCAACAAAGTTGCCTGCTACTCTTGTGCTCTAAATTGTTTCTCTGTGGAGAAATAAAATTTATTTATCCAAAAATTTGTGAAAGAAAACCTTCACGTAGCAAAATTATATTGTTTTGTGTTACCTTGTAAAAAGGTACGTTTTGTCTTGGTTTTGTTTTTTCTTTTGGGTTCGGATTGTGTTCGTACGGGTACCCATGACTTACTTGTCACGAACTTCCTTTAGAAACCCTAAAAGTTACTGTCCCTAAGAAACCATTTAAATACCAAACATATTGATTC
This sequence comes from Papaver somniferum, assembly GCF_003573695.1. NCBI lineage: Eukaryota > Viridiplantae > Streptophyta > Magnoliopsida > Ranunculales > Papaveraceae > Papaver > Papaver somniferum. The sequence continues at coordinate 96,421,277 of NC_039366.1, read as the reverse complement.
ACGTATGCATACTCTAGGTTATTGTCTTTTTGTCAAGAATGTCTTCATCTTCTCGCACAGGTGGTTTTGCAAGAGGTTTTCTTGACAAAGGTATTGGTTTCGAGTCCAAAGGGAGGAAGAAAAGAAACCTAGTAGAAGATGATGATGAAAATCATGATGCCTCATGCTACTATGCCTATACTCATCAAGATATTGAGAATGAGGATATGTTCTGCTGAAGTGGTTCATGATTTTTTAAATACTTTGAGGAAGCAAAACTGTAACTCGTTGATACTATGAAGGGTCTTGATGTGTTAAGAACTGAGTTGAAAAAGGTTAATTCAGACCTTTTTCTCATGAAGACACATGTTAAAGATCTTCTCAATGAGGATATTTTCTTTGAAGAAGCAGCGGAAGCTGTCAATCACAAGCTCAAAGGACTTAAGACTCGTGGGGGTTCCGGAAGTGACCTTTGATTTCTGTTCATGGTAGGTTTTGTTGGTTTAGGAGATTATTTTTTTTTTTTGATTGTTGTCTTTATTTTGTCTAGGAAACTTCTTATGAGAATTAATTCTTGTGTTTTAAGAAGGATAACTAGAGTTTGGAATATCATCTATTGTGAGTACACATAGATATTGCCAACGTTTTTCATCTTGCAATGTTTTTAGATTTATTTATTTAAATTCTAAAGTTTGTTTGGAAGATGATTTTGCAGTATTAATCTTTATTGGTTTAAATATTGCAAAAAGTGTTATGGGATGTGTGTGTTTACGTCCGTGAACTATGATTGTCCCATATACGTCAAAACTTAAGTCGATTATGTCATTTTGCAAATATTGATGGAAAATATGATGAACTTTTGATCGCAAAGATTAAGTCTATTATATGTCTTTATGCAATATTGATGAAAAATATAATGAATCTTTGTATATTCCGCAGTATTGATCCTTCCCTGATCCACTTCTATGTGAAAGTAATGTGCGGCTCCATAAGTTCTCTCATGTTAAGCATTTCCGATTAAATTAATCATGGGTTCTCTTGTGATTAATTTCATTGAGTTTTCTGGATACAAATTCATGTTTCATGTGATTTTTTAATGTCCAAAGAAATCCTTCTTTTCTTGTAAAAGTAAGGTTGCTCTTGTTGTTATTTCGGGAATTGCATTTTATGGGGGAAAGTTCTTAATTGAACTTGTGCTTAATTGCCAAATCTTTTGTGGGGAGTGCGGCTGTTGAATATTATAGGAGTTTTCTTGTATCTTTATAACTCCTTGATGAATACACTAAGTTTCGACTATGTGAAATCATCGAAATAAAGTTGGTATGTTCTCTTTTAGTCATGAAGTATCTCTATGAGAATTTAATTATGATCCCACTAGTTTTCGTACCTTTGCCAATTTATATTGATAAAAGGGGGAGAATTAGTGTGTAGTTCACACTACAAATACATATGGTTTACGTATCATTATGAAAGAGGGAGTGGTTTTCACGTGAGATGAAGTATTGACTAAGGGGGAGTGAAACATATCACCATAGTATTGTTGTCAAAGTTGTAATACAATTGGACTTTGATGATGTGTGATAATACTATGACAATATATAGCTACGGATCTTCAACAACTATGATGCTGAGTTGAACATGTTCAGAATCACTGGAGTACTTGGAAGTGACAAAAATTTCGAGTAATGTTGTAGAACCAAGGAAATCAAGCATTTGGATGAGAAGCTACAAAGTTTATTTGTTTTGTAATCCGTATGTATTGATAGTTTTGTCACTAAAATTGACAAAGGGGAAAATTGTTAGAGCACTGCTCGGTCGAACTCGCAAGCGTGGCTATATCAAGCTTAGTTGCCAAAACTATAAGTCTTGATTTCTAGTCTACTTATAGCTAAGTCTCGGATTAGGATAGAAAGTGTAGTTGAGCATTAGACTTCACGACGTTCATCGATTGAAGACGAAGAACTACTAAGGGGAGCTTGTGGAACTTCATCAACAAAAGGTATGTGGAGACTTGAACTCATCTATCACTCAAAAGTCTATTTAATCTATCTCCGATTTGAGACAAAAGTCGTATAACTATATAGACCTCGATTATACACATTTGACATTACGATCTGAGTTTAACTCGCTTACATATTTCTCGAAATATGTGTTTATAAGCCTTCGTTTTAACCAAGTTCATCTTATATTCTTAACGAAAGTCAAAAGATGATCATGTGAAAATATCCTTGTAACATCTTACATGATTTGTGTGAGATATTCATTTGATGTAGACTCGAGATGTTTCGTATTGATTATTTGATCACTTGAAAATTGGTTTGAAGCAAATAGTTTGTGCGAGACAGCTATTGTCTTCTTCTAAAAATGTTTCTATGATTGAAATGGGAGTTTTGAACAAATAACCATGATTGGATATAACACAATATGCGTACTAGTATGCTAACTGTTGTAAGTTATTCCAAGTTCGGGAACCATAGTATGCATACCCGTACGCGTACTGGTTGGTTTAGTAAAAGTTCGAGAACTAAGTATGCATACCGGTATGCGTACTGGTGTGAGGTTCAAGTTCTGGATTCAACTGAGTTTGGAGGTATGCGTACCCGTTCGCATACTGGCGAACCCAAACTTAGTCCGGCCACTTAAGTATGCGTACCCGTTTGCATACTTGAGTAGGTTATGTTCTAAAATCGGTGTGTTCATGAACTAATACGTTTATATAATAAGGAATGCAATCTTTTGCAAGTCGTGGATATAATGTTCATGAATTGATTCGAGTGAATCAAAATCAATTTTGCTTTAATTGTGTCTTGTATACTTCTATGATAATATAAACAATTGAACAACTCTAGAACTAGTTTCATTTGAGTCATTTGAACTAGTTATGGTTAAGATGAATATGGTTGATATGAAAGTGTTCATATGGCTAACTTCGGTTAACTATTATTGAGCCAACAAGGTGTACACGTTTAGGTACGGTTACTCATATCTAAATGAAGCCACTTTTCATTTGTGTGTAACAAGCTAAGTTCGATCTAACGGTTGAAAGATATTAACTTGAGTCTAATCAGGTTTTCATCTAACGATGAATATTGAATGCTCTGTTACCAAGGTAGCATTGTTTGCAAACCCTGATTTGAAGACTATATAAGGGAGAACTCTAGCAACTGGAAAACTTAATCCCCACACCTCCTATTTGATACTAGTTGCGACTAGAGTCGATTCTCCTTTAACCTTGGGTTTTTCCAAAAACCCAGTAGGTTAACGACTTGAAGACGTCATTGGGATTGTGAAGCCAGACCCAACTATTTTCTCTGTAGTTGCGTGTTCTGATCTTGCTATTTTCTATCGTGATTCAGTACTATCTTCTCTAAGATTTGCTCGAGATTTAATCTCCGTTAGGCAAGATAAAAAGTAGTCACAAACATCTTCGTCTCATCATTTGTGATTCCACAATATCTTGTTTCGCTACCATACAATTAAGATTATTGTGAGGTGATTGATATTACTAGGTTTTTCTTCGGGAATATAAATCCGGCGTATCAATTGGTTCCTGTTCACCTTGATTTATCAAAAGACGGAACAAAACTCATAGGTATTTCTGTGGGAGACAAATTTATCTATTCAATAGACTTTCTGTTAGACAGATTGGTTTATCAAGTCTTCGACTTTGGGTCGTAGCAACTCTTAGTTGTGGGTGAGATCAGTTAAGGGAATCAAGTGCGCAGAATCCAGCGGTTCTAGAGGCGTAAGGAACGCGACCATACCTTGATCAGTATGAGTTTGGTTAGGGGTCAACTACATTCAAGTCTGAAGTTAACTTGGAGTAGGCTAGTGTCTTTAGCGGATTAATACAGTGTGGTGTTCAAATCTGGACTAGGTCCCGAGGTTTTTATGCATTTGCGGTTTTCTCGTTAACAAAATTTCTGGTGTCTGTGTTATCTCTTTTCCGCATTATATTTATTTATGTAATTGAAATATCACAGGTTGTGCGTAAGTTCAATCAATTGTGAATCCAACCTTCGATTTTTGATTATATTGATTGACACTTGGATATTAGTTTTTGATACCGTCCAAGTTATTTCTTATATTCAATCGGGCTCGCAAATTTCTATTTGTTTGATTGCAGATTGAATTGAGAAATCGAGATACAACTCTTGGATATATTTCCATTGATTGAGTCTGACTGTCTAGTTGATTCTCTTGGAATTATATTGAAGTTTGTCCATACAGATTGCTAAGCGAAATATTGGTTCCAGCATGTTTGAGCTTAAACTCCAACATGATACCATCCTTCCTTAAGCTCAAACTATGCCAAACTGATCTTTAATTACCAAACACGCAAACATAACCACTGTGAACAGGTAGTAACCCTTTGCAACGAACCACTGTAACCAACCATCACACACTAGATTTTGCCGACAGTGGATGGAGGAGATACATGCTTGTTCTCAAGCATCTAACCCACGGTGGAGCGAGGAGCTTGTTCTCCAGCATCTAGCCCACAATGAAGCGAGGAGCTTGTTCTCCAACATCTAACCCACAGTGGAGCCAAGAGATACATGCTTGTTTCTCTACCATCTAAACCATCTGTCAGCACCACCGTCTCTCGACATCAGTTCTTCCCTTGTTCAATGCTTGGCCATAACAACCCTTGTTATTTACAACAATACCTTTCACAACAAGTACTATCTCACGTTATCAGAATCAGTCTTTAACTGATTTTTCTCGACCAACAATCTTTTATTTAACGATGACAGTACTCCTTCTCAGTACCTCGAACATACCCATCAGAACCACTTACATCACTCTTTGTTTCTGAGTTTCTCTATGTAACAACCTTCTTTTCCCTGGCATGCAGCTGCATCTTCCAACTGCCCATCTCTGCAACTTTGAGTTTTTACAACAAACCCAAGCTTCCGAAGTTCCTCCCTTTCTCGCATTATCAATTTTTTCCACAACTTCAAATTTGTAACAACCTTCACAGTCATCGATGACAACCCTAAAGTTGGATATTTTTCAATAATAAGTTACCCAGCCGTTTGTTTTATAAAACGGCTGAACTTTCTTACTTGGCAGTTTAACGGTTGAACTTGATTTCTTCAACCTTCACAGTCATCAGCTCTTCAATTTTAGATCGAACTTCTTCACGACTTGTACTCCCTTCTCTTCGAATTAAACATCAAAAATTCAATCTCAACATATTGCATAAGCCCACAACATACCATCATAGACCCAGCAACTACGGTCTATTAACCCTAACCTATTGATTTTTTTTTCTCTCGACTTCACGCTTAACACAGTAACAAAAAAAAAACCAACCATGAATTCTCTAACACCGAAAACAGAAGATTCTTCGACTTTTTCTCCCTCTCCTCCCTCTTTCTCTAATCTGGCTCTGATACCACATGTAGAATTGAGCAAGAGAGAGGAGAGCATAAACGCGAAAGCATAAAACGACTACATTGATAATAATTTTGGTGTACAAATTCTCATGGCTCAACAACCTACTTATAGTTTAACAAACTTGACGACTAAGCAATGACACTTTCCTAACATAAACCAAACTCTAAATAAAAAACACTTCTAGAAACACAAAGAATTTCTAACCATAGTAATAACCAAACATAGAACTCTTCTAGAAGCAAAGCAACTTGTTTCTCAAGTTAACTCGACTTCCATAACGTGTCAACTGTTCCTGTTGATGCACCCTGACTGTGTCAACTATACTGGTTGATCCAAAATTCATAATCTTGGTTTACTATGTCCAACAGATAATAAAAAAAAAATCTTAGTTTCAAGCATGAAATGACTTAATGGAAAACATTATGAGCACTAATGGTTAAAAATGGAATCGACTTATATGAACCTGTTTGATAAGGATAAAAATGGAATAATTAAGAATGAGGGATGTTCTGATCAGAATTATGAGCACTAATGATAAAAGCAAACTTACAATGAAAAGTAGTTTTTCTGACTACAATAAGATACCCAGGGTCCTTGAGCAACATAATTATTCCTCGACTCATCGGGCATGCAGCACAAAACGCAGGCCAGGTAATCTAATAAGACAGTAAGAGAAAATAATATCAAATGTGAAACTAACCAATTCGAAACCTGATTGAAAAAGAAAGAAATCTAGCTCATGAGCATTTGCTTCCAAAAACATCCTACTATATAAACCAACAAAGGACCTTAACATTATTTTAAAGCTAGTTAAGGATGTAGATACACTTTTATAAAGTCCAAGTAGATAATCTATCCCAGCACAAAGAGAAATTATAGAGCAACTCCTCAATCCCAGTACATGCGCGAGTAAGTGTTCACCATAGAATTTTCTTTCTTTTTCTCAAGTACTTTGATAAACAAAATTTAAGTAGCCAGTGCATGGCGGATAACAACTTAGAAAAGAAATTGGACACTTAAAACTGAACAATGTAAGCATTAATTTTTTTCTCCATGCAAGGCAGTATTCCAGATTCAAGGAACATTTATTTCTGAGTTTTTCTTTTCCTCCAAAATTACTTTATGTCTAAAATTGAATGTTGATTATGTTGTTTAACTTAGCTATGCCATTGTTATAGGCAAATGGTTCAAAGAACTTCCAAATAACGTTTGGAAAGTATGTGTAAATACCATAATCTACACCACCCACGTGGCGACCATCAATGACTAAAGCATGTTAATATGAGGCGACACAGTGTACCGTATCATCCCAAGACTGCTTAAAAATAACGCCAAGGTCACTTTAGTAAAGGACCAAACGTTTTTCCCCATATATAGAAGGTGATTAGGTTATAGGAAAAAGGGGGGCTTTTTCTCTCTTTCTCTGGATCCTGCTGATATTCATGAACTCTGAAGAGAGTTCTTCTTACCAAATGTACAGACAAAAACATATAATGGATTTGCAGATCTTCCTCCCGTGGACGTAGGCACTAGCCGAACCACGTTAAATCATTCGTGTTCATGTTTCTTTACATTTCTGCACTATATCTTTTCCTCATGATTTTAGATTACATCTAATTTGTCTATTACTCTTCCGTTTCGATTAATTGTTTGTGATACTAGATTTTTAGTAGTCACAATTTGGCGCTAGAAACCCGTCAAGTGAACCTTTGTTTTTATTACAAACAACAAAGATGAAATTGAAATTATTTCGCAATTTATTTCATGTTTCTATCGGGATCGACCTCTGTATCTAATCCATTTTGTTTCCCTTCAATTTTTGTTTTATCCATTATCTTCGACCGCAAGCTCGAGATGTTCGACAAAATGCCAAGCTAGAAGAACAGTGGAATACGACTAAAAGACGTGTAATCTTCCCAGGCATTTTTCATTGGGTTTTTTCATTTCAGTTCTTTTTTGCAGTCATTGGACGTGCTACCTTTCGTAAAAGCTAAAGGAGCCTCAAAGTTTCCCGACGTACAAGCTACGCGATGACGACGATACAAACTCATTCCAATGGAGATGATCTCGAAGCGCAAACTCAACGGCGACTGGACAAATTTGATGCCGATGGCCAGTCCAATGTTGCAGGACAACCGCTATGTAACCGCAGCGTACGCCGGCTCAAGTCTAGAGACGATAATGCAAAGCCGACGAAGAGGGTACAAAACCTTACAACGAAGGATCAAAGTAGACGACGACGGTCCAGTCCTGATGCCGATGACCCAGCTGACATGAAGTATATGATGTCCCGAAGATGATGCAAAATCATACCACGATGGTCCATGCCTACGGTGAAGATACAAAGTAGAGGCTAAGAGGAGGCGTAGTTCATGTTAGGGAATGATCTCCCATGCAAATTTCAATCGATTCCTTGTCCCTTTTTTATGCAGGTTCGTGACTAATGGCCAAATGGGTTACCTGCCTAAGAAATTTAGCACGCTGTTGTTGTTGCTGCGATGTGGGAAGACCAACTGACATATGCCGGCATGATTCAAAGAGGATAACAACGAAGGTTCCACCAACGCAGGCTCTGCTGACGAGGAACCAACAACGAAGGTTCTTCAACGGTGACATACACCCTCTATTCTTCGACCATACTTCATGAAGAAACGAAGATGCTCTACACCAAATAACAAAGTGAACCCGCACACTACAACAACCCCGATGACAAGGAAGATTCTAGCCTTCCCACAACAATCCGAAGCCTTAATCCGAAGCCTCAATCCGAAGACTCAACATCGAAGCCTCAGACTCAACTCCGAAGCCTCAACCCGAGGACTCAACATCGAAGCCTCATTTCCGAAGACTCAACTCCGTAGCTCAATTCCGAGGACCAAATACCGTTCCACAAACTTCGATTCCGCAGCTCAATTCAACTCCGAAGCTTCATCTCAGATTTTCACCCAGGTTTATCTCCTCGTCTTACGATGGGGCACGGATTCTTTTCCTCTCGGAAGCTTCAGACACCCAGCTTCCAAAAGCAAAAGAGGGGCAAACATACATTGAACAATGTAAGAGCTTAATTAGGTAGTGGACAAAAATCCCATGGTGCATCCCGCAATACCACAAAAAAAGAAGACCATAGAGAAAAAAGATAAGTGTTTGATTCTCTGGCTAACCTTTATAGTATGATAAAATGGCATTTGTTGTTGCTCTTCTTCTTGACGGTGCAGGGGGGATATGCAAACTTCAGATAGGTTGTTTCTCAACTACATTTGCCTATTAACCATCTTGTCTTCTAATCTTTTGTGCAAATGTTTTCTAATCCTTTGTTGATATTTTGTGTGAATGTTCCTCAACTGAATTTTCTTTTGATCATCTTGCTTGCCTTCTGACCCTTTCTGCGAATCACTAACACTTGATACCATTTACATGTTTACCACTCTCTTTAATCCTCAACATTGCATTTCTATGGTCCCTTTTCTTGAAAACACAGGTGCAAAAATGCGTTAATGGAAGGTTCAAGAATGAGTTGAGTCAATAGCAGGTTTCTTCTCAACTATCTGTGCCATCTTGGAAATCTTTATTGTTACATCATACTGGGGAAAGCACTTACATGCAATCTCTCAGGACTCCCCCGTAAGTGTCTATGAGTGTATGACCGGGGGGAAGGCTTCCAGAAGAAAGAGATACCCAACATGACACGCCTTTGGCAGCTCGGCGGAACGGGTGTTTGTTTATATTGCATACGCCACGTTACCGAGAGTTTCGGATCCCCACCGCTTGGTAATCCCCTGGCCAGGGTTTAGCCAGCGGGGTGACAGGTCCACACGTAACGCAAGGTAAAACCCCCTTGTGAGTTTACGAGATCAAACACTCATCCCACACTTACAAAACATGGACTTCAGCACCAATCGATGGTTTGATCCGCAACAGACAAGACATAAAGCTGCCATGTACATATGCTGCTACTGCTGTGTGCTGGACATAGTTGTTAATAGCCGTCAGTCACCAGCCATTTTTGCTGTTGCACACAACAATGACGAGAAATCATGTACCAATGAGAAAGTGTAAGTCGCATTTGAGCTCTTTGTTTGCAGGGATGTTTCAGAACTTCGGTAAAGAATAGGGGAAGGTATTAATACTTCGGTGTATCATATTCTTTACCGAAATTCTTCTACAAAGAGCCCAAGCCATTCAACAAGGGACAATACTTCTTATTACTCCCTATAAACGGTAAAGAGTGGTATTTCTGTCTTATACTTCATACTTCTAATTGGTTATACTTCGTGTACTTCATATTGGGTATACTTCATACTTCTTATTTAATAATACTTCATGCTCATTACTGGTAGTGCTTCAGACTACTCCAAGGATTGATAATCCTTATTTCGGAACTTTATACTTCTTACGCGAAGTATACTTCTTCATCAATTTATACTTCTTGCTTCTAGTACTTCATATACTTCTTATATGAGAAGAGTACTCCAGGTACTTCAAGTACTTATACTTCATGTTTCTTGTCGAAGAGTACTTACTGCGGAGTCTTATGTTTATCATACTTCTATTCGTTAGTGATCATTGTTACTTCGTATACTTCTATAATCACTCCACATACTTCTTATATGTTTCTCAACAATACTTGTTTCATTACCTCTACACTCATAAAGCGCTACCAATCGGCAAGTATTGCTAGACTATATCCTTTATACAGGAATCATTGGTTATTATTACTAATTGTGTTTCCATATGGACTAATTTGGCATAGCAGGAAAAACAAAAGGTGCAGGCGCCTTCAGTCAGGACAAGGTACTAGTACATACGAAGGAGAACTGAACTCGTTCGGCTTGTACAACTGTAACAGAATGATGCAGGCAACTTAACCCAACTCACATGTGTATGCATCCTGCAAATGTTAATAGATCAGTTTCAAGGTTTCTTTGGTTTTGCAGGTATGTAAGCCTAGAGTAGTACATTCAGTCTACCCCAAATGGCCTTCAACATGATACTCCGTACCATCATCACTACGCGCATGTGTACTACGGACGATGCAATTACAAACCTTCTCAGATTCAATCCTTGAGTCGACATTGATCAAGGATACCTCGGAATCTCACAAAGAATGGTAGCAGAGTGTATGGCCCAGAATTCAGTAAGTACAGAAGAGTACTCGCTGCTACTGTGCATTTACCGCAGAGCCCAGCAAGTACCGAGCAGTTTTATTACTGTTATGGAAGCACGCCAAGGACCCAAAGCATGTAGAGCCAACTGATGCAGAAAAGAGCTCAGTTTATTAAAACTTGCAAGCTGAGGACGATAATGATGATAATTCATACCGATGACAATGGCGAAGCATGGTCCATCCGCTGCCCAGCTCAACTACGAAGATTCAAGCAACCCGAAGATCTAAGCTTCGCAGTCCAGGTGAGGGGATTACGACAAGTTCTTCCCGTTCATTTATTTGCAGGTATACGACCAACAACCAAATATCTTCGTGGGAGCAGCGAAAATAAAAATCTGTTCATCCAACCCTACGATAAAAAGGTCTACAAAGATGTTATCCAGTTCAAGCAAAAAATCAAGCCACGGTCTTTTACAAAGACTCCCAGTTAAAAATTGGCAGTATCAGAAGTACACTGCCAAGTGAAAGGGCAAAGGGAGGACGTGGAAAGAGTAAGAGACCTGTTATCTCTAAAAAGAGGAATATAACTGGGTTGTTTTACTTTCTCCCTTCGTTGTTTGAAGACCTTTGTTGCTACTCACCTGCTGACGATGACACATACAAAGTATGAACTACAATGGTCATTGACAAGTCATGTTACGATGTACATAGAGATAATCTTCGGGAATACTTCCAACCTAAATCGAGCAAGGGGCATGGCGGATGATGTCACGAAGCCATGTCACGAAGGGGCAGGGCCGACGATGTCACGAAGCCATGTCACGAAGGTGCATGATTGACGACGATACGAAGGCATGTCACGAAGCCATGTCGCGAAGCCATGTCACGAAGGTGCATGGCCAACTGCGGTGATAATCCTTGCAGATTCCATGGGCCTTAAGAGTTACGCAGAGGCTGCAGTTCGAGCAAGGGCGGTAATAATTCAAGTGAATACTACACATGTGTGCGTGCGAAGAACACAAAAGCTTTTCGACAAAGATTATATGAAGGAAACAACAAACGAAGCATGAAAGATTATGGAAAGAGTGATTTTTCTTAAGGACCGCTCATTATCAACCCTCAAGAAAAGGGGCAAATTGTAAATACCATAATCTACACCACCCACGTGGCGACCATCAATGACTAAAGCATGTTAATATGAGGCGACACAGTGTACCGTATCATCCCAAGACTGCTTAAAAATAACGCCAAGGTCACTTTAGTAAAGGACCAAACGTTTTTCCCCATATATAGAAGGTGATTAGGTTATAGGAAAAAGGGGGGCTTTTTCTCTCTTTCTCTGGATCCTGCTGATATTCATGAACTCTGAAGAGAGTTCTTCTTACCAAATGTACAGACAAAAACATATAATGGATTTGCAGATCTTCCTCCCGTGGACGCAGGCACTAGCCGAACCACGTTAAATCATTCGTGTTCATGTTTCTTTACATTTCTGCACTATATCTTTTCCTCATGATTTTAGATTACATCTAATTTATCTATTACTCTTCCGTTTCGATTAATTGTTTGTGATACTAGATTTTTAGTAGTCACAGTATGAAAATTGTCCTAAGAATATCCAGCCGTTATCAGAGATACAAATGTGAGTATCTCTGTGTTATTTGACGCCACGTATTTTTGTCTATCTACACTCCGCAGCTAATGCTTATTCATTATACATTGTGAGACTTCTGAGTGTGAAAATGGAATTAGTTCAGATTGGGGATGCGACATTGGTTATGCATCTGTAGTCATGATCAATTTGCATCTCTTAAATGGATACTAATGGATTTAGGAAAATTTGGATAGTAATCTCAATCTCCAGGATTGAGTATTCACTTCCTGCAAATTTACTATGCTCTCTTACCTACCACGTCTTAAATTTCTTGACAATCTTCTTACATGCAATGTATTTTTAAATAATTATTCCTGCATGTTTGGTGTTTCTTTCCAAAGGATTCAGCAAAATAGAGGAGTAACGTAACAGGTTGTGGACAATGTTACTGATGATATCCTTCTGAAAGAGCAGGTGAGAATGGAGTTCATTCAATAGGTATTGTCGTTAATTATTTTATTAGGTCTGTAGATGCACGCCGGGGAAAGAAAACAGCGAAAAGAAAATTCAAGAAAAGATATGAAACTAACAGTATGTGGGTTTTACCTGACAGTGTCATTTGGAATTAGACTCCTGAAACGACAGAACTTAGAGAAGTTGATAATAAAGAAGATCGAGATTTCTAAAATTCTAAGAACCATGCTTGAATGTTTATAGATTTTCTAATTATAATAATGATGAAATCGGTTATCTTCCTAGCTTTGCTACATATTTATTTAGCTGAAGTGCAAATTCCAGTTCTTGGTGCCAAACTGTATATTTCATATTCACACATCAAGTCGCGTCATAGCCTTAAGTACTCATGTCTTACTTCTTATATATGTTTTTCCTAATTTTTACTTTTCAAAGCTCAACTAATTTGAATGCACTATCATTCTCATTATCTTTACTCTGAATCCCAGGTGGACCTACGGAAGCAACTCATTCAAGATTCTGCATAAAAGATGATCAATAGGGCTGTTCATTGTCGGTTTTGGTTCGGTTTCTAGCCAAACCAAAACCAAAACCAATACTATCGATTTCTAAAAATCTAAACCAAACCAAACCATTAACCATTGGTTCGGTTTTTTAATGGTTTTATCCGGTTTCGGTTTGTTCCATTGGTTAATGGAAAACCGACTGTGCCGTTCAAATCTTTAAAAAAAATAACACAGTTGAATTTTTTTAACCAACCTGCAAAATATAATTAACACATAAGCGTAGTTCATAATTCAAATTTATAAGCATAGTTCAACACATAAACATTAAATATTCAAAATACATAAACTCTAAGTTCTATATGCTCCAAATTTCATATTCAAAGTGAGATGGACGGGGTAGATTAAATCTATTTGATTTTAATCAACGGCCTATACTTATTGGTTTTCCATTGGTTTTTGATTCTTTTTCCAGGTCAAACCAAAACCGAACCAATAATGTCGGTTTTCAAAAAGATTTACCATAACCAATCCATTAGTAAATGGTTTGGTTCGGTTTCTTCCTTATCGGTCTGGTTCGTCCGGTTCCGGCGGAAAACCGAAACCATGTTCAGCCCTGATCAAATCGCATCAAAATGTTACAGCCACCAAGATGCTACCATGACAAATGGCTAATAAATCGATTTGAGATTATTGAAAATTTTGTAAAAGTTGAATAGTTCACAAACTCCCAGCTATTTAATGATATTTTTATCGGTTTGTGGATGTTTGCGTGTTTTTTACGCTTTTCCGAATTAACATGATTTGAGTTGATTAACTCGAAAATCTCCGATCCAGACACACGACATCTATCTTGCTACAGTATAACGGAACTTGAATTTGACCCATAATCCTGGGTGCGGGTTAGTATCTATCTTGATTTTAATTTGGGTATGTCCATCTCAGATTTTGATGTCAGTTCGGACTCCATCTCGACCTTGACAGTCCTTCATCTATCTTCTGCACTATGCCCTAATATCTACGCGCACAAGCTCGAAACACATAATGGTGTAACATTGTCCAACTTCTCTACTACTACAACAGTAAGAATCTTTGGATTATCAAAATTCGTCCTTCAATCAAATAGTGGTAGTTCATTAAGAGTTGATACCGTTGACCTCATCCACTACATGAGATTTGCCTGCCTTCTTCCATGGCTGCTATAGATTCATCTCTCTTCTTTTGTGCTACTGTTTGCGCATTGGCTGGGTTGGGTTGCAAATTTTTCTTTGGGTTCTTGCATATTGTGTTACTCGGATCTGCAATTTCTATCAACTTTTCTAACATGAAATGCTTCGGTAATTCTGTGCAAGCTTCTTATTTCATTTTTATCTTCTCAAAAACCTTCCCAATTAAAATTTGCTGCCACTTTTTCGTGTACACAACGCTTCCAGTTTTATGTATCGAATCAAGACAAATGGGATTACACTTCTTGTGGTTGTTATCAGGATTTCACAAGTACATGATAACCCACGAGTTTTCGGGATTATGCACAAAGATAACATCTTCCTGCAAATGACTTTTACCCATAAAAGATTTCGTAGTAATTCTCTTTATACGCATATATTGGGGTTTTTTGTTAATATACGACACGTTCTGGGTGTATACCAAGGAGCGTCCTTAATTTAATGCCCAGATTAATTATTTTTATGGTGTGGCTTTGAAAAATCAAAATACCTGTCATGAAATTTTATCCGTTTGCTTAACTACTAATTACCCCGTAAGACGACATACCAACACAGAAACAACCTGGTGGTGAGGGTTGTGGTTGTCTCGCGTGTGTTTGAGTAGAAAGGCAGGTGGGGAGTGAGTAATGACGAGTGGGACAAGATTTAAGGAGGAAATGAGGCATACATCCTTTATTCACCCTATCGATTTACAGAGATTCCTTCCCCTAAACTCGGTAGTCCGTTTGTCTTTCTTACTGTGCATTGAGACCATAACAGGCCATCGATTGGTATATGGACTGACAGTACTTGCAAATTACTACGGTGGCGCCACGTAGTAGTCTACAAAAGAGCCATGTGAGGAAGATGGACTGCTATATTAAAGCGTCCTCTCTGCACAGCCTAAAACCCTGTCTCCAGAACCCCAATTCTACCATTATTTATCAAATCAGAAGAACAAAACCCTTGAAGAGAAAATACATTGAGTTTGAGTTTCTTTAGTAGCAGCTGCAGTAGTAGTATTCTTTCAAGAACCAGTAGGTATTTTCTTCATCCTTAACAAACCCTTTCCTTTGATTTGATATGATGTTTTGCTGCTTGAAAGGTTTATCTCTTCTCCATTTTCATACCCACTTTTCCATTTTTAGCTTTTTGATGTATTTTTTGATCTATGATGTGTTTTGTTGCCCAATCTCTTATCCTCTCTGCACAGACTAAAACCCTGTTTTCAAAACCCCATTTCTCCCTTTTATCTATCAGTAAATAACCCTTTGGTGACATACATTGAGTTATAGCTTTAGTAGCAGTGGTAGTAGTATAACTGTTGAAGAACAAGTAAGTTCTTTAAGTTTATTAAACCCATTCCTCCGGTATGATGTTTTTTCTGCTCTCCATTTTCTGACCCACATTTCCATTTTCAGCTTGTTTAATGTGTTTTTTGATGTTCTGTAGATGTTCCTTGTTGGCCCTTTGTGTTTCATTTACAAGAAATCCCATGTTTGATGTAAAAGAAAAAATGGGTTTCTTATACTTTGACCATACAACTAATGAGTTAGGGTTTTTATCAGAATCCATTTAAGGTTTAAGTATTACTCTGTATCTGCTAATAAATGTGTTTTTCTCATATTTTCAAGGTTTAAATATGACTATGTAGTTCGATTCCTTTTGGGTAGAGCTTCAGTTCACAAGCATACTGTAGTAACCATGTAGTGTAACAATAAAACAGTTATATCTAGTCTAATCTAAGTTATAATCTCCATCTGGTTCTGCTTTTTCTAATTGTAGCAAAAGTTAAAGCCTCTAAGTTGCTAGTAAGGTTTGATTTGATGAAGCTGATGCAGATTTTAATGCTATTGTGGAGTGGGTTTTCGTAGTTATAAACAATAAATGAATGCCTTCTTAGTATATCTGTTTTGCTTTTTTTTTGTAGGTGCATAAGCAAAATACATTGTTACAATGGTACTGACACTGAGGCTCCAAAAGGAGACACTGCTGTTGCATCTTCAAGAGTGAAATGGAGGATTGAGAACTTTTCTAAGTTGAGCAAGATGCATTTTTCGGATACATTCTCTGTTGGTTGTCATAAATGGTATGTGTACTTCCCTACCATTTTTATACTTGATTCGTCTAGTTTGCGTTTAAGTACCATTGGTTTTTGTTATTATGCTTCTAAAAATCTTTTTTCTCACTAGGCGGTTACTAATGTATCCTAAAGGAGCAATTCAGGGGAACTTATCTCTTTACCTTTGTGCTGTGGGCTTCTCCAATCTCCCTTCTGTAGACTTCCATTTGGGTGTTATTAACCAATTTGATAATAGCTACACAGTCAGAAAAGGTATGTTTCACTACTTCAACGAAGCTGGTTGTACTGCTGAAGCATTCTAATAAATTTATGTTCATTGTTGTTCGGATCACTCAAAAACATAGGTTCCACTTAGTGCGCAAGAAAATTTGCATTGCAATGAAGGAATAAAGGCCTTAGTTTTGTAGGAAGCTATTCCAAGCCTTCATTCTCATTCACATTTTGGGCCTCAATAGAAAGGCATGAGAGTGGTGAATTCTTGCAAGCAGTTAACCTTTCTGCACAGTTTCATTGTAATGCAAATTACAGGGGAGCTAACATTGTTCCACTGAGAATGCAAGAAAATTTGCATTATAGTGAAGGAATAAAGGCCTTAGTCTATTACAAACCTTCACTGTCATTCTGGGCCCTAATAGAAAGGCATGAGAGTGGTGAATTGTTGCAAGCGGTTAACTTTTCTGCACAATTTCATTGTAATGCGAGTTACCATGGAAGACAACATTGATCTCCCTAACAAATATATTTCTTAAGTTCTTGCATTCCACTTTAAGGGTCACTTCAAACTGATTGATAGTTCTTGTATATTTTCGTGATCTATTACACTGTGTAGAATTAAAGATCAATGTTGGTTTGAAACTTAGGACACTTGTGAGATTTCTAGCATGAATTGGATACTTGTATTTACAAATTGTTTAACATTAGCTTTCACATATTCAAAATCGGCCAAGCGAGGAACAATATAGTATCTGGTATACCTTATTGTCATGATAAACCTCACATCCTTGTGATCTGCAGGTGCGCATTACAAGTTCACTGCACTAGATCGTGCTCGGGGTTTTACATCTATGATGCCTCTTAATGAACTCAATGGCCCCCGTAAAGGATACATTGTGGAAGATATTTGCATGGTTGAAGCTGAGATTACTATGCCTGGAGTTCCTGAGTATCAAATACCAACTTCTTTGGAGGTTAGGATTTATTTATGGCTCTACTCATTATTGATATCAAAAAAAAAAATCTACTCATTAACGATTGTCCTCCTGATCTTGTTTCCAATAAAACTTTGTTTTGTGGATCTTGCGTTTCAGGCACACAATGGTAACTTAATGGAAGTAGAACTGAGTGTAGAGGCGCTCGCGGAAGTTGTGACGCCTACGCAAGATATCCACCCAGTTGCGGCGCCAACACAAACAAGTGAACTTACAGGGATAATGGAAGCTGTAGCTGAGGTCAAAGTTTCTGGTGCAGCAAACAAAGATAAGTTTCCAGGTGCTGGCCGACTATATGAAGAAGGTAGATACTGCAAAGAAGTTATTATGGATGAGAAATTCGAAGAAGTTGGAGGCTTCAGGGTACTGAAAACACAAGCGTCATTATATAAAGAGATCTGGTTGAATTATGGGCACATTGCTTCAAGCCAAGTTCTTAAGGATTTATATTCTTCCCAGGTAGCCATTGTCACTGAAATAATGACTTGTATTGTGGATATGTATTGGTACCGTCTCGAGGAGGTTTCTTCAGAAATGATCGACACGTGGGATAAGAAGATACAAGTAGCAGAGAAACTTGAATTCAACATCGGTTGGATTCGTGACCGCTTAGAAGATATTAAGATAAAATTTGCTGGGGAGAAAAAGCTTCAGGACACATTAATGGAACAGGATCTGGCAAAGTCACAAGTTCTCGAGGCTGAGCAGCAGTTGGTCTTAGCAAATGATAGGTTGAATATGGCAAAAGAGCGACTTTTCGGCTTGGAAACTAAGACTTCTCCCTTACTTCTAGAGAGACAAAATTTTCTGAAAAAATGTGGCGGTCGTTTGCTGCTTTTTGATGGCGTGCCACATGCCATGGCTCCAGTGGAAAAGGATGCAACGGCGATCGAAGAACCTATTGATAACAGCAACTCAGAGACAGTGCCTTCTACAGGAATTGCGGCATCAATTCCTCGAAGAACAAGAACCTTAACTACATCCATGTCACCAGCTAATGAATCAAAGAGAAAATCATCTGGTGATGGTGCAGGTGGTGGTAATGGTCAACCTTCGGAAAAAAAACCAAAAGCTTCAAAAGATGGGTGTGCAGTTACATTACAAAGTATTAGCGACTCTCCCATGCCTTCAAGAGGTTCATTGTCACCAGAAACCGTGTCTCTTGTGTAGTTGTAGGAAATCCTACACTACACCCCTCACAAGATTTCAATAATATTCAACTCATTTTAAATTAACAATCTTAATTTTATTGATGAATCTTTGAACAATCTTACAAGAAAAGATAAAGGAATCAAGAATAACCACTGCTCTAGATTTTCTCTCTCCTATTTACTTGCTTCTCACTCAGAAAAGATCTCCCCCTTTCCTTTACAACTGAGTGGCTATTTATAGGGAATTACATAGTGGATGACAGCTAATATGTCCTTTATTTTCGGATATGGCTTGCGACATTCTCGCGACCTTACAAATTTTAATCTCGCAAACTCTCTAATTTTCGCAAGATCATCACATTTTTCTCATGATTTAGCTGACGTCGTTTATTATTTCGTTTCTGAAGTTATTTTGCGACGCTGTCGCGTTGTGTTGTTAATAATTTCGCTGAGGCATTATTGCTGCGAGATTCTGATTCTACATCTTGCCTCTTCTCATATCTTCTTTACGAAGTAGAGAATGATGTGAGAAATGCCGCAGCTGTTCATCTCTTCATATTCTGCATTTATCACACGTAATCTTTCTTCCATCTATTTCTTGACACGTCTTCTGTAACCGGTGCTTTTCAACCGCTTACGTCTTTTCGCATTATTGGTGTTTATTTCTTCGAGTAAAAAATCTTCTTTATATATTCTTCTTACTCTTCTTTCCATTTTCTTTTTACTTTCTCTTCTCTTTTTTTCTCTCATCTCTGCAACTCTATTGTTCTTCCGTAAGTTCTGCTACTGTAATTCTTCCCTCTTCAATCTTCTTACTTTTTATCCATTCCCATACTCTATATTCAGATATGCCTCCAAGTGGCCATAAACATGAGAAAAATTTAAAAGACGTCCAAAAAGATCTTGCTGAGAAAGGTTTCACACTTTCTACCATTCCTGGTGAAAGTGCCAAGTCAATTCTTTCTATCAAACTTTTCTCTGATCAATATTGTGATGATCGATCAATCATAATTTCGCTAGGTCAAATTCTCGCAGGTCTCCCCATTCCTCTTTATGACCCAGATATTCCTCTGTTCTATGAAATTCTCGCTCACTCGGGATTTTCGCGAGCTATCTTCCAATTGAGTGGGGATTGCATCCGTCTGATGCTGGAGTTCGCTAACCGTGGTGCTGGTAAAGGATCTCTTTATTCCAAAGAACTTAGGGATCCTAAATTCGCAGACTTGGAGATAATCGCTGAAAAATATACAGTAGCGAGTTTCTTTGAAAATTATGAATTGGTCTCCATCAAGAAAAAGAATACTCGCTGGGGTATTCGCTTGAAAAGGAAAGATAACATTGATGAAGCTAAAATACTCATGCGAAGTCTAATGAACGAAAACAACACCAATAGACTGCCGTAAGTGTTGAAACGTAGCAGTATCTAGAGGTTTCGTGAGAATATAAATCAATTGTTGTTCGGAAGGCACAAATTTCATACTATGATACCAGTTTCATAAATATATCTAATAAAATGAAACCTGATGTCGATGTGCTTAGTTCTTGAGTACTGAACAGGATTCTCAGTGATGCGAATCGTGCTAGAGTTATTACAAAAGATTTTCATTATTCCAGTGTCAATTCCATAATCAGCAAACATTTGTTTCATCCATAGAAGTTCAGTACAACATGATCTTGCAACAATGTATTCTGCTTCACATGTTGAGAGAGATTGTGAATTTTGTTTTTTGCTATGCCAAGCCACAAGATTCAATCCTACATAGTAGAAACCTCCAGATGTACTCTTTCTGTCTTCCACACTTCCTGCCCAATCAGCATCTGAATAGGCAGTAAGACCAGTGTTAGTATCAAAAGTATAAGAAAGACCATACCCGATAGTGTGTTGAATGTATCGCATGATCCTTTTTGCAGCTGCAAGATGAGACTCCTTTGGATTAACCTGAAATCTAGCACAATAACGAACACTAAAAGCAATACCAGCTTAGTAGTTGTGAGATATAAAAGACTTCCAATGATAGATCGATAAATTTTTTGATCCACACTTACTCATTTCTTGTCTCGATGTAGTTTACCAGTGGTGGGCATAAGAGTTAGTTTTGGAGTTGACTTATCAAGACCAAACCTTGGCACAAGATCCTTAGCATATTTTTCTTGAGATAAGTAAATTTCATCCTTATGTTGTTGAATCTGTAATCCTAAAAAGAATTTTAATTCACCAACATTGCTCATTTCAAACTCCTTACCAAGAGAGACTTGAAAATATTTTGAAAGTTTCTCAGATGTTGATCCATAAATGATATCATCTACATATACTTGAGCAATGACAACATCTTTCCCACTCCATTTGGTAAACAAAGTTTTATCAGCTCCACCTCTCGAAAAACCTTTCCTAAGAAGAGAAGTAGTTAGTTTTTCGAACCAGGCACGAGGTGCTTGTTTTAACCCATATAATGTCTTGTTGAGCTTACGGACATGATCTGGGAATTCGGGATTTTCAAATCCCTTAGATTGAGCGACATAGACTTCTTCCTTTAAATTTCTGCTTATGAACACGGATTTTATGTCCATTTGAAATAGCTTAACCTTAAGGAAACAAGCATGATCTAATAAAAAAACGAATGGACTCAAGGCGTGCTACAAGAGCAACATTTCGTCGAAGTCGATACCTTCAATATGTGAATATCCCTGAGCGACGAGTCTGGCTTTGTTTCTGACAATGGTGCCAAATTCATCAAACTTGTTCTTGAATATCCATTTGGTACCAACAATATTGATATTGGAGGGAGAAAGTACAAGCTCACATACATCTTGTCTTTGAAATTGATTTAACTCTTCATGCATTGCATTCACCCAAAAGGGATCACTAAGAGCTTCATCAATTTTTTTAGGTTCTACTTGCGATAGATAACAACCAAAAATGCAAATATTTTGAAGTTGTCCTCTCGTCTTAGTTGTAGAATCCGTTCCTCCAATAATACTTTTAGTGTCATGATTCCTTTGAACCCAGAGGTGTCTAGGAGGAGAACATCCTTTTTCAACAGGAATAGCCTGGTCAGGGGTTTTCTCCTCGTCACTAGAAATGTCAGGATCAGTAACTGTTGGAACAAATTCTACTGATTCTGGAATTTCCTTGACTTTCTCAATTGTCTCAGTTGGAGGAAATTAGGCGGGAGAGCTATCATGACGAAAATTGCTCAGATCATCGATGATGACGTTTGCAGATTCCATCATAACTTGCGTACTGAGATTAAAAACTAAAACACCACGATTATCAGATGCGTAACCAAGAAAGAAACCTTCATAGATTTTAGAATCAAATTTCCCTTTCTGTTTTCGATCTTTCAGAATGTAGCACTTACTTCCAAACACTCTGAGATAGTGTAGGTTGGGTTTCTTACCGTACCACAACTCATAAGGAGTATTTAGGGTTCTTGACCGTAGGTAGACACGGTTAATCAAATGGCATGTTGTGAATACAGCTTCTCCCCAAAACTTCAACGGTAAGTTTTTGTTATGGAGCATCACCCTTGCCATTTCCTAAATGTTCCTATTCTTCCTTTATGCAATTCCATTTGTCTGTGGAGTAATGGGTGGTGAATATTGTTGAATAATCCCCAGTTTGTCACAAAATTCAAACACCTTAGAGTCTTTGAATTCAGTTCCACGGTCACTTCTGATTTTCTTTAGATTGCGACCTTGTTCATTCTGGATTCAATTAACAATAATCTTGAATTCATAAAGGGTTTCATTCTTATGAGCTAAAAACGCCACCCAAGTGAATCGATATAATCATCTACCATAACTAAAGCATACTTCTTCCCATCAGCAGTAGGTTGTTGAATAGGGCCGAAGAGATCCATGAGTAAAATCAAGTGGATATTTAGTGAGAATATCTCGAGATGATTTATGTGGAACTTTCGTTTGTTTACCCTTTTGACAGGCACCACAGACACCCTCAATCTTGGCATTGATTTTGGGAACACCTCTAACAAGTTCTTTTATTGATGATCTTAGTTAGAAGGCGATAATTCATGTGACCAAAATGTTCATGCCAAAGATGAGTAGATTCCACCTTAGTTAAATTGCAAAAATTGCTAAACTGAATATCTAAAAGATAACAGTTATTTTTACCACGAGTTCCCTGAAAAATTACTTTTCCAGTTTTGTCTACAATGTCACATCCATTCGCATTGAAGACAACTTTATGTATTTGTCATAAATTTGACTAACAGAAAGAAGATTAGCAGTCATACCTTTAAAGTATACTACATCATGAATTTCAGGAACACCAGGCAGTTTGATCGTCCCCTTCTTGCTTATGTAGGAACAACTCCCATCTCTGAATGTTAATGGTCCTCCTTCAAATTCGTTTGAGTTCAAAAACCACGAAATATCTCCAGTCATGTGTCGGCTACATCCACAATCAAGAAACTATTGAAAGGGTGATGTTGATTTTAGAGCAAAATCTCCCATACTAACACTACTAACCCTATTGGGTTTTCTTGTTAGATTTGTACACCTTTTGAGAGAAGTAAACAGTTGTTCAACATTCTTGTGAAGATCACTAGAAACCTTTAAACTTTTCTTGAAGGCAATACACGTATGTTGAAAATGATTATGAGAACCACAAAACATACATTGACCAATATCAACAAACTCATTTGAGAGCTTTTTCATCAGGTTTCACAAAGCCTAAACCTCGCTTATCTCCTGACTTTCGGAAATTCTTCATGGAAGAATTAAAGGAGTTATTCATATCCATAGAAGTAACTTTGAAAGACTTCAAATCCTTATAATTTGCAATATCTGCAACAATATCAGAACTGATCAGGATTTGTTCATCCAACTTCTTTTGGAGAATAACTAGCTCTTCAGAACATTCTCGAATATCATAGTTTTTGATATAAATTTTGCAATGAAGACCATCAATTTTCCTAATCAATCGTTGTTTTTCTCGAAAAGATTTTTGATGATTTTTTCTAGATCAATGCACTCAACCTCATTGATGGTTTCTAAAATATACTCGCAGTTGAGTAAATCTAATTCTGGTGAAGAGTTTATAGATAATTTATTATCCACAGAGTCAGATTGCTACAAACACAGACTTATGAGGTCTTAAACATGTTTTCCTGCTCTGATACCAATTGAAAAACCGGGGGTCTAACAACCACACCCAATATTTCGTTTAGGAAATTCTTACGGACTAACTCCAACATATTTCCAAGAGAATCAACTAGACAGTCAGACTCAATCAAGGAAAATACATCCAAGAGTTATATCTCAATTTCTCAAATCAATCTGCAATCGAGCAGATAGAAATCTATGAGCCGGATTAATATGAGAAATAACTTGGATGGTACCAAAGACCAATATCTAAGCGTCGATCAATTTCAATCAACAACCAAAGGTTGGATTCACCTATTGATTGAACTACGCTCAGCCTGTGATATTTCAATTATATAAAAATAAAATGCGGAAAAGAAATAACACAGACACCAGAAATTTTGTTAGCGAGGAAACCACAAATGTAGAAAAACCCCGGGACCTAGTCCGGCTTTGAACACCACACTGTAATAAGTTGCTACAGACTTTAGCCTACTACAAGTTAACTTAGGACTGGAATATAGTTGAGGCCTAACCAATCTCACATTGATTAAGGTACAGTCGCGTTCCTTACGCCTCTTGAACCATGCAGGATTCTGCGCACTTGATTCCCTTAGATGATCTCACCCATAACTAAGAGTTTCTACGACCCAAAGTCGAAGACTTGATAAACAAATCTGTCTCACACAGAAAATTATATTGAATAGATAAATCTGTCTCCCACATAAATACATGTAGGATCAGAATCTCGCAACAACAGTATGAATGCGAAACTATTAACAACATATTGCGAAAGCGTCGCATAATGATCTCAGAAACGACATAACAGATAATGTCATCTTCAAATTAAGAGAGGTATGACGATTTTGCGAAGATTAGAAGACTTGCGAAATCAACATTTGTAAGATCGCGAAAGTGCCACAAGACAAATCCGAAAATAAAGGATGGATTAGCTGTCATCCACTATGAAAAACTCTATATAAAGAGCCGATCAGCTGTAAGGAAGGGGGAGATATTTTTAGAGAGAGGAATAAAAACAATTAGGAGAGAGAAAATCAAGAGTGGTTGTTGTTCTTAATCCCTTTATCTTTTCTTGTAAGATTGTTCAAAGATTAATCAATAAAATTAAGATTGTTAGTCCAAAAATGAGTTGAATGTTAATGAAATCTTGTGAGGGGTGTAGTGTAGGATTTACTGCAACTACATAATGGCGCTAGAAACAGGGACTGAAGGTTGAAAGTTGAAGATTGTTGTTGAGATTGTTCAAATGAACAAAGTGATTAAACAAATCAGTGAACTAGTTAAAAGAAAAATGATTAGAGTCAATGAAGATGACAAAAGATTGGAGTGTAATATGATAACAAAAACAATGGTTAATGAACTCCATAAAAACATCAAAGGAAGGATACATAAACGAGATTTTGAAGGAAGGAAGGTTATGGCGGTAGAAAAGACACCACCCTTGAAAGATTGGGAAAAGCAAAAAATCACATTCATGGTAGTAGAAATACCAAAAGAAAATTTGAGCCACACATCTCCATTGGTTATTACAGTACCTATTACACGAAAAGAGAAGGGGACAACAAAAAAACCCACAGAAGAATGGATATTGAACAGAACTTTAGTCGATAGAGGAAGTTCAATGGATATAATATTCTATCATGCGTTCAAAGGAATGGGATTCAAAGATGAATAAATGTCTTGTTCAACATATCTTGTTCATGGCTTTGGAAAATCCACAACAAAACCTAAAGGAGAAATAGTGGTGTGAATTCCACTAGGAGGGATCGAAACACAAGTGACACTCTGCGTAGTGGATATGGAATCACCATATAACATGCTGTTGCGGAGGCCATGGATACACACAATTAAAGCTGTAGCATCAACATTGCATCAATGCATCAGGTTCACCATGCCAAATGGAGTAGGTGAGATTAGAGGAGATATTGACAATGCGAAATTATATTATCAAATTGAAGTAAAGCATTATGAAGGACGAGCAAAAAAGCGACAATTTCGCAGAAAAATAGCAAATGAGGCAAATAAAGAAGAAGAATTTAGAGTGTACATGATAAGAGCAAAAGAAGGTAAAGGAATACCCAGCGAAATTTCGGAGGAAGGAGATGGACCTGTGAAGATGATAAAAGAGCCAACACCAATGGGAGAACCCAAGGACAGTTACACTGCGGCAGAACCAACAAAAGAAGTAAATGTTGGGACTATAGAAGAACCCCTAATATTGAGGATTGGAACCAAGATGGATGCAGAAGAGGAAGAAAGAACTGTCAATCTTTTGCGGGAATATAAAGATATTTTCGCGGGGAGCATAGATGAGATACCTAGAATAGATCCGTCAATTGCATGTCATAAGTTGGAGATTAACAAGAATGTGAGACCATTTAAACAGAGAATAAGAAAAATCGCAACAACCTACCATCCTCAAATAGAAGAAGAATTATAGAAAATGCTCTTCTTGGAGGGCGGGAATTGACGGGGAGGGAATGGGAATTATAAGAGAAGCTTAAATACCCGAGTGGATAGCAAACATGGTTGTTGTTCCAAAGAAAAATAAAAGGATAAGAATTTGCATAGATTTCACTGATTAAGAAGGCTTGCCCTAAAGATAGTTTTCCATTGCTGGATATTGCTCAAATGGTTGAATCAGCAGCGGGAAATGATAGAGTGTCTTATTTAGATGGGTACAAAGGTTATAACCAAATCCCTATCGCGAAGAAGATCAAGAGCATACTGCTTTTTTCGTTCCAAGAGGTTTATACTGTTATACAAAAATGTCGTTTGGTTTGCGAAATGCAGGAGCAACGTATCAAAGAATGGTAGAGAAGGTGTTCGCGAAATGGATACACAAAACATTAGAGGTGTACGTGGATGACATGTTAGTGAAGAGTAAAGAAGCCAAAGATCATGTACAAGATTTGAGGGAGATTTTTGAACAGATGCGGCATATAACATTAAACTGAACCCTGAAAAATGCATTTTTGGGGTTGCATCGGGAAAATTTTTAGGCTACATTGTATCAAAAGAAGGAATACAAGTTGATCCAGAAAAGGTACAAGCAGTTCGTGACATGCCAACACCAGCAACGTAAAGGATGTACAAAAATTGAACGGACTTTTAGCTTCGCTAGGAAGATTCATTTCGCGATCATCAGACAAATGTAAACATTTTTTCAATATACTCAAGAAGGGTGTGAAATTCAAATGGACTGATGAATGTGAAAAAGCTTTTCAAGGGATCAAAGAACACCTTATGAATACATCTATTTTACAAAAGGCAGAACCAGGAGAAGAACTATTGATCTATCTTGCGACAACATCACATGCTTTAAGCGTTGTGTTATTGCGAACGGACGCAGGAATGGAAAAGCCCATTTATTACATCAGCAAAACATTTAACGCTGCAGATAGGAATTATTCAAAGATTGAGAAGCTAATTTTAGCATTAGTATACGCCGCATTTGAACTTCGCATATATTTTCAAGCACACAAAATAAGGGTGCTAACAAAAGTACCAATTGAATCAGTGATGAAGAATTCAAAAAGATCAGGTAGGGTGGAGAGATGGAATGCACAAGTAGGACATTTCGAAATCAAGTATGAAATATTATCTTCACCAAAATCACAAGTTGTCGCAGATTTCTTAGCAGAATTTCCTTTAGAAGATGATGAAGCGATGGAGGAGATGATGGATATAGAAGAAGAACATGGAGATCCAAAAGACTTATTAACATAACCAAATAGATGGGAGATATTGGTAGATGGATCATCAAATGGGGAAGGAAATGGGGTTGGAATTGTTTTAATTTCGCCAGAATGAGCGAAGATGGCTTTTTCATTCAGATTGGAATTCGCTTCCACTAATAACGAAACAGAATATGAAGCTGTGGTACATGCCTTAAAGTTCGCAATAGAAGTGAAACTAGAAAATACCAGGATCACTAGTGATTCGAAGCTAGTTATTCGCCAAATAAAGGGAGAGTACACTACAAATGAACCATCCTTGAAGAAATACAAGAAGCTCGTTGAAGAATTGTCAGCGAAAATCCCAAAGATAAAATGAAGGCACATTTCAAGGAAGGATAACAGACTCGCAGACGCTTTTGCTTTCATCTCAAGCATGATGACAAATCCAACTGCGGATGCATAAAAATACACACACTTCTATCACCATCAATCAATAAAGAAGACGAAGAAGTGAACGAAATGATGATAGAAGGTGGAGAAGAAGAACAAACAAACAATATCGCAGATTGGAGAACAGAACTTCATGCATATTTGGCGAAAGGAGGAACACCAAGAAACAGATTGGAAGCACACAAGTTAAAAAGCCGCGCAACAAATTATGAATTAAGAGATGGGATGCTATACTGAAAATCCTTTAATGGACCATCACTCAGATGTTTGACACGAGAAGAAGGAGAAAAGGTGCTAAAAATGTTACATAGTGGGGATGCTGGAAATCATAGCGGGGGAAGATCTTTGGCACATAGAGCAAAAATGCAAGGCTATTACTGGCCATACATGCACGAAGATGCAAAAAAATATCAAGACGTTGCGAAGATTGTCAGCGGCACGGAAAGAAAATACATGCACCTGGAGCACCATTGTCATCTTCAACCAGTGTATGACTTTTTGGAAAGTGTGTCTTAGATATTGTGGGGCCATTTTTACCAGGATCTGGACAAAGAAGATACTTAATAGTCGCAACAGATTATTTCACAAAATGGACAGAAGTAAAGGCAGTACAACATATTCGCGTCAAAGATATCTTTACATTCATATTCGAAAATATCATTTGCAGATTCGGAGTTCCCGCGCAGTTGGTATCTGATAATGGGAAACATTTTGAAGGACAGAACATAGAAATGTTACTTAATGCATTTAAGATAAAATATGGAAAGTCTGCTCCTCTGTATCCACAAGCTAATGGGCAGGCAGAGGCAACAAACAAAACAATTGCAGATATATTAAAGAAGAAATTATAAGGACATCATAGAGTATGGTGCGAACAAGTACATAATGCAGTATGGGCTTATAACACAACTAGGAGAGAAGCTACTGGAATGTCACCTTTTTGTTTAACATACGGAGTTAAAGCGGTGTTACCAACAGAATTTGTTATTCCGACGACAAAGAGAGAAGCTTGGGAGAAAAATCTTAGTGCGGGTTTGATCTTAAGCAAACTTGATGAGTTAGAAGAAAAAAGAGAAAGAGCTTTACAACATA
Source organism: Papaver somniferum (assembly GCF_003573695.1). Classification (NCBI taxonomy): domain Eukaryota; kingdom Viridiplantae; phylum Streptophyta; class Magnoliopsida; order Ranunculales; family Papaveraceae; genus Papaver; species Papaver somniferum. Next base: position 96,392,227 of record NC_039366.1, on the reverse strand, counting down.
TGGAAAATTATCAGCAAAGATTAGCCCGAGAATATAATAAACGTGTCAAAGTACGCGAATTTCAACCAGGAGATTTAGTTCTGCGAGAGACACCAATATATCAGCGAGAAAATGGTGGAAAGTTAGCAAAAAAATGGGATGGACCTTACATCATTAAGGAGATAGTTGGGACAGGAGCTTATAAATTAATGGATCCAGAAGGTAGAGATGTTGGTCATAGACTTGACAGACCATGGAACAGATTGTACTTAAAGATATATTATCCATAAGAAGCTTTGAGAAGTTATGTATGACGCAACAAAACGATTTCGAATAAACATTCAATGAAAGAATAGTTGCGAGATTATTCATATCAAAACAAGATCATTATGTGCGAAACTTTCGCAGAGATAATCATAGAACAATGACATAAAAGAAAGGGGCGAACCTTTATGGCGTACACCCTAGTTCGCGAATAAAATTTCGCAAGAGGAAAATGTAAGACCTAAAGTACGTCATATAAGGAGGTACCTGTTGCATGACTCAGGGAAAAGGTTACACCGCCCCTAGAACCTGAGTCATGGAGATTTGGGGTCAATAAATCCCATCTGGGAGAGGCACCTTGGATTCTCAGCTTAAGCATATGAATTAGGTTGGGCGAATGAGGTAATAAGGACTCTCCTAAGGAGTGCAGAATATGATCAAGGCGCCGAGGTACACGGTTGAGTCAAGAGTGCCGAGGGCGTTTGAAGCGTCCTTGCCATTCTTGACAAGTCTTGACTTATACTGCACTCGGCCTGAAGAAAACCCCACTTAGGGTGCAGTATCGTAACCATAAGCCCTATAAATGGTTGTTGTTAAGACTGGATGGGAGGAGCTAACCTTGTATGGTAGAAGTATGCCTCCTTGAAGGGGAAACCAGGGGGAAGATAAGGGCGGCACCCTCTATTAGGGAGTTGATAAGTGTCTTAAGAAGCAAATGTCATGAGGCTTATTATTCGCAAGGATAATTAAGGCTTGTCATATTTGTGCAACAATCCTGAAGAGGCAATAATACAAAAGAAAAAGATAAGATGAGATCAATGGGTTTTCGCATGAAAGTGTGAAGACGTCCTGCGATTTCATCGCAAGACGTCAATGTCATGGGGCTTTATTTTCGCAAGAATATTTAGGCTTGTCATATTATCGAAACATTCCTGAAGAGGCCATAATACAAAAGAAAAAGTTAAGACAAGATCAATGGGTTTTTGTATGAAAGTGCAAGGACGTCCTGCGATTTTGTCGCAATGACAAGAGGTGGCATAATAAGACCTTTAATTAGAAAGGAAAAATAAGACCACATGACAAAACAAAATATTTATAAGTATTCATAACAGATCATTTCTCGCAAGAAAGATAATGAGAGGCAAGTATGGGAATCAGTAAACAAGAGGCATTATCTTTTTCGCCAGCAAAATACTAAAAGAGAAAATTAATTCCAAAGTTGGTTGAAGAATATTATTCGCAAGAAATAATAAAGATGAAACAGTTCAAGAAGATAGAACTAGATAAGAAGCTCATGCTTCAGTATTAATTCCAGTAGAAGGAGACAATGGACGCTCTTCGCCAATGTTCTCATTATCGCCAGCCTTTTCTTCATTTCGATTCTGATCTTCACCAACAATAATTTCTTTGAGAGGGACTTCTTTTTCGCCGCCATCTTGATTATCGCCAGCAATTACTTCTTTAGAAGGGATCTCTTTTTCGCTTCCATCTTGATTAGCACCAACAGTTGCTTCCTTAGAAGGGATCTCTTCTTCATCTTCCAAAATACTATTCTCTCCACCACTTTCATAATCATAATCACTGTCAGCAAGACGAGGAATTTCATCATCATTTACTTCCAAAAGTTCGATTGATGTAGGTGTAGTTGCAGGAAATCCTACACTACACCCCTCATATGATTTCATTGTTGATAAGCTCATTTAGGTTAACGCTCTTAATTTTATTGATTGAATTCTGAATGTTCTTACAAGACAAGGAAAATAAAGAAGATCAAGAATGATCTTTGTTCTGAACTCTCTCTCTCCTATTTACTTGTCTCTCACTCAAAAAAGATCTCCCTTTTCCTTTACAGCTCGAATGACTATTTATAAGGGAAATACATAGTGGATGACAGCTAATCTGTCCTTTATTTTCGGATATGGTTTGCGACATTCTCGCAACCTTACAAATGTTGACTTCGCAAGCTTTCTAATTTTCGCGAGACTATCACATCTTTCTCATGATCCTTGCTGATGTCGTTTCTGAAATTGTTCTGCGACGCTTTTGTGCAATACCATTGATAACTTCGCTGAGACATAACTGTTGCGAGATTCTGATCCTACATCTTGCCTCTTCTCATATCTTCTCTACAAAGTAGAGAATGATGTGAGAAATGCCTCAACCGCTTATTTTCTCATATTCTGCATTTATCACACGTATTCTTTCTTCCATTTATTTCTCGACACGTCTAATGTAACCGTTACTTTTTGACCGCTTAAATCTTTCCGTATTAACCATGTTTATTTTCTCGAGGAAAAATTCTCTCTATATATATTTCTTTTCATCCTCTTCTTCTTTCTTTTTATTCTCTCTGCAACTTCATCGTTCTTCTGCAAACTCCATTGTTGTAACTTTTCTTCTTTCTTCTTCAATATTTTTAAATTCTTCTTCATCTTCAAATTATATCTTCATAGTTCGTGATCTTTTTCAAGATAATTTCCCTGCTATCATTTTTCATGGATTCATCAAGGTTAGTCTTCTCTTTTCTTCCTTATAAGTTTTGCTGAAATTGGTATATTTGAAATTGATCTTGTTTATTGCCTTATGTGATGTTGTTTATGTGATTCCCACACTCTTGTTATTTCAGCAAAAGCGGCTCCAACACTAAATTTTCAGTTCAGAATCCTAACAATCCCAAATCACAGCATAAAGTTGTCGTTCATAAAAGAAAGTCTGCGAATGAGAAGGTAGTAAGAAACACTATCTTTTTCTAATAACAATATTGTTGCCTCTGTTTCTTATCTAGATTGTAATTCGCAGGGTGATAAAGATCTTCATAGACCTCACAAGAAATCTCGCCACCTCAAGGATGTTCCAACTTCTATTCCCTTCCATCTACTCATTTCTTCCAAATCTCCTGCGACATCTTCGCAAGATAAACCTTTATCTCAAATTCGTGAAGACGCTGCCTCTGACTTCATTTCTTCCAAATCTCCTGCGATATATTCGCAAGATAAACCTTTATCTCCAACTCGCGAGAATGATGCCTCTGATTTCATTTCTCCAGTTGATCTTCCTATGAGTGAAATTCCCCTTGTGGTTCCTTCTGCGAATGAAGCCTCTTCTCTTCCCATTGAGAATGTTTCTCAACCTTCTATCTCTACTAGTTCTCTACCTAAGTCTCCTCCTTTGTCGAAAGAGACCGTGGAAGGGATATATATTTCTTTCAAGGTTTTATCTGAGATTATAGATGATGGCAAGAAGTCTTCTAATGATCCCATCAAGTCTACTGTTTGTGAAATTCTGAGCAAGCATTTGGGTTCTGACAAAGCTGCTTCGCAGACAACTTTAGAAAAAGAATGTAATGCTCTTCGTCTTGAAAATCAGAAACTTCATAATGTTTTGTTGGATCGTGATAATGTTCGCAAGAAGAATGATGAATTAAGAGGTATTATTTCCTCATCTATGTCTTTAATTTGCTTTTTCGATGGTTTTATCCTTCCCCTGCTTAATTATCCTTTAAATCCCTCTTTCGCATGTTAAGCATTAAATCAGAAACGAGTAATGGAGAGATATCAATTTGAATCTGCTGTTGAAGAAGCCCGTGTTGATAAAGAATTCTTAATGGATCAATATAACCAATTAGATAATCTCTATTCATATTCTCTTGATCAAATAAATAATCTTACCAATGAAAATACCCAATTAGTTGAAAAACAAGATCTATTAAGTAATGAAGTATCTCGTCTTTCTTATTCTTTAACCAAAGCTAATTTAGGGATGGAAACTTTATCAGATGAGAATAAAACCTTGTCTCAAGAGAAGCGAGTTTATTTAAAATAGATGGCGATATCTTCGCAACAACTTAATGTTCTCCAAAAAGTATGTGCTGACCAAGAGAAATCTCTTCACTCTTTAAGAAATGAACTTAAAGAAGTAACAGAATCATCTATCACTGAAAGAGATTCACTCATTCAAGGTAGAATAGCTTTAAGTGTGAAGGCAAATCAGCTTAAAGATCAATATTCCAAATTAGAAGAATCTTATTCTTCTCTTGCGAAGAAAAATGCCTTCCTTGTTTCTAAAGAGAAAAATCTTCAGTCTCGACTTAAAGGTTTAGTTGGAGATAAATTTGATGACGTAATGGATCGTTGGGAGAATAGTTGTCTATCCTTGATTCAACATCTTATTTCGCAAAAGGAAGGTAGTCATAATAGTTTGACTGCCTTAATTATCTTTCCTTTGTCATATCTCTCTGAATTCCTTATCTTTATTCTATTTTTCGCAGAGTCTGAGAAGAATCTTCATTCTTCTATTTCTGATTGTGAGGCTAAATATGCTAAAATTCGCAAAGAGAATGCATTACTCGTCTCTACCCTTACTGGTTCTCGCGACCGGGCAGAAAGAAGACTTGATTATCTTGCTTATTTTAAGGATATTAAAGATAGGAGTCATCAAAGAGCACTTCTTCGCCAAGTTCATCTCCGGGCTGAATTCCTTGTAAATGACATTTTATTGTCCAACTCTCTTCCTCCTACATCAATTGATCCTTTAGAAGTAGATGATGATGAAGTTCCTCGTCCTGATGATAGTGATTACGATTATGAAAGCGGTGCAGAGGATAATTTCCTGGAAGATGAAGAAGAAGTTCCTTCTAAAGAAGTATCTGCTGGTGTTAATCAGAATGAGAAAGAAATTTCTCCTGAAGAAGTAGTTGCTGGCGATAATCAAAATGCTAGTCATGGCGAAGATCAAAGCCGAAATGAAGGAGAAGCTTGCGAGAATGTTGGCGAAGAACTTTTGTCATCTCCTGCTACTGATATTGAAGCTTGAGCTTCTTTTCCAAGCTTTGTTTTCTTGAGCTGTCTTATTTGTATTACTTTTGAGAGCTACATTTTTCAATCGTCTTTGGAGTCAACTTTTTTTTTTAATATTTTGTTGATAAGAAAGATAATGCTTCTTGTATATCGATTCCCATACTTTCCTCTCATTATCTTTCTTACAAAAAATAATATGTTATGAATGTTTATAATTAGTCGCCCAACCCAAGTCATATGCTCAAGTTAAGAATCTAAGGTTCCTCTCCCGGATGGGTTTTATTGACCCCAAATCTCCATGACTCAGGTTCCGGTGGAGGTATAGCCTTTCCCTGAGTCATGTAATAGGTACCTCCTAATATGACGTACTTTAGGTCTTACATTTGCCTCTTGCGAAATTTTATTCGCGAACTAGGGTGTACGCCATAAAGGTTCGCCCCTTTCTTTTATGTCATTGTTCTCTGCGAAAATTTCACACATCATGATCTTGTTTTGTCATGAATAATCCTGCAATTATTCTTTCAGAATTCATAATTTCTCAAAGCTTCTTACGAATAATATCTTTTCAAGTACAATCTGTTCCATGGTCTATCTAATCTATGACCAACATCTCTTCCTTCTGGGTCCATTAATCTATAAGCTCATGTTCCAACTATCTCCTTCATGATGTAAGGTCCATCCCATTTTTTCGCTAATTTTCCACCATTTTCTCGCTGATATATTGGTGTTTCTCGCAGAACTAAATCTCCTGGTTGAAATTCACGTATTTTGACACGTTTATTATATTCTCGAGCCAATCTTCGCTGATAATTCTCCATATGTTGTAAATCTTTTTCTCTTTTTTCTTCTAATTCATCAAGTTTGTTTGGAATTAAACCCGCACTAAGATTTTTCTCTCAAGCTTCTCTTTTTGTTGTCAGAATAATAACTTCTGTTGGTAACACCGCTTCAACTCCATATGTTAAACAAAAAGGTGACATTCCAGTAGCTTCTCTTCTAGTTGTATTATAATCCCATACTGTATTATGTACTTGTTCGCACCATGATCTGTGATGTCCTTCTAATTTCTTCTTTAATATATATGCAATTGTTTTATTTGTTGCTTCTACTTGCCCATTAGCTTGTGGATATAAAGGAGTGGACTTTCCACATTTTATCTTGAATGCATTGAGTAACATTTCTATGTTCTGCCCCTCAAACTGTTTCCCATTATCAGATACCATTTGTGCAGGAATTCCAAATCTGCAAATGATATTTTCGAATATGAATGTAAATATATCTTTGTCGCGAATATGTTGTACTGCCTTCACTTATGTCCATTTTGTGAAATAATCTGTTGCGACTATTAAGTATCTTCTTTGTCCAGTTCCTGGTAAAAATAGCCCCACAATGTCTAAGCCCCATTTTCCAAAGGGCCACACACTGGTTGAAGATGACAATGGTGCTCCTAGTACATGTATATTCTTTCCATGCCGCTGAAAATCTTCGCAACGTCTTGATATTTGTTTTGCATCTTCATGCATGTATGGCCAGTAATAACCTTGCATTTTTGCTCTATGTGCCAAAGATCTTCCTCCACTATGATTGCCAGCGTCTCCACTATGTAACATTTTCAGCACCTTTTCTCCTTCCTCTCGTGTCAAACATCTGAGTGATGGTCCACTAAAAGATTTTCGGTATAACAACCCGTCGCTTAATTCATAATTCGTTGCTCGATTTTTTAACTTGTGTGTTTCCAATCTATTTCTTGGTGTTTCTCCTTTCGCCAAATATGCGTGAAGCTCCATTCTCCAGTCTGCGAAATTATTTATCTGTTCTTCTTTTTCATTATCTATAACCATAACATCCACATCTTCCTCTTCGTTATTGACTGATGGTGACAGAAGTGTTTGTATTATTATGCATCTCGCAGTTGGATCTGTCATCATACTTTAGATGAAAGAAAAAGCGTCTGCGAGTCTATTATCCTTTCTTGAAATGTGCCTCCATTTTATTTTTGGGATTTTCGCTGACAATTCCTCAACCAGCTTCTTGTATTTCTTCAGGGATGGTTCATTTGTAGTATACTCTCCTTTTATTTGGCGAATAACTAGGTGCGAATCACTAGTGATCCTGGCGTTTTCTAGTTTCATTTCTATTGCGAATTTTAATGCATGTATCACAGCTTCATATTCTATTTCATTATTAGTGGATTCAAATTCCAACCTGAATGAAAAAGCCATCTTTATTCCTTCTGGCGAAATTAAAACAATTCCAACTCCATTTCCTTCTCCATTTAATGATCCATCTACCAGTATTTCTCATCTATTTGGTTCTGTTAATAAATCTTTTGGATCTCCATGTTCGTATTCTACATCCATCATTTCTTCTACTGCTTCATCTTCTTCTAAAGGAAATTCTGCCAAGAAATCCACAACAACTTGTGATTTTGGTGAAGACAAAACTTCATATTTAATATCAAAATGGCCTACTTGTGCATTCCATCTCTCTACCCTTCCTGATTTTTTAGAATTCTTCATCACTGATTCAATTGGTACTTTTGTTAATACCTTTATCTTGTGTGCTTGAAAGTATATGCGGAGCTTAAATGATGCATAAACTAAGGCTAAGATTAACTTTTCAATCTTTGAGTAATTCTTCTCTGCGGTATTACAAGTTTTGCTAATGTAATAAATGGGTTTCTCCACTCCTGCGTCTACTCGCAATAATACAACACTTAATGCATGCGACGTTGTCGCAAGGTAAATCAATAATTCTTCTCCTGGTTCTGCCTTTTGTAAAATAGTTGTATTCATAAGATGTTCTTTGATTCCTAGAAAAGCCTTTTCACATTCATCACTCCATTTAAATTTCACACCCTTCTTGAGTATATCGAAAAAATATTTGCATTTGTATGATGATCGCGAAATCAATCTCCCCAGCGAAGCTAGAAGCCCATTCAACTTCTGTACATCTTTTATTTTTGCTGGTGTTGGCATGTCACGAACTGCTTGCACTTTTTCCGGATCAACCTGTATTCCTTCCTTTGATACAATGTAGCCTAAAATTTTTCCCGATGCAACTCCAATAGTACACTTCTCGGGATTCAATTTAATGTTATACTGCCGCATTTGTTCAAAAATATCCCTCAAGTCTTGTACATGGTCTTTAGCTTCCTTACTCTTTACCAACATGTCATCCACGTATACTTCTAATGTTTTGTGTATCCATTTTGCGAACACCTTCTCTACCATTCTTTGATATGTTGCTCCCGCATTTCGCAAACCAAACGACATTTCGTATAATAATATAAACCTCTAGGGGCAAAGAAAGAAGTATGTTCTTGATCTTCTTCAGCGAGAGGAATTTGGTTATCCCCTTTGTACCCATCTAAATATGATACCCTATCATTTCCCGCTGCAGATTCCACCATTTGAGGAATATCGTACGGAAAATTATCTTTAGGGCAAGCTTTGTTCAAATTAGTGAAATCTATGCAAATCCTGATTCCCTTGTTTTTCTTTGGGACAATGACCATATTCGCTATCCATTATGGGTATTTAGCTTCTCTTATAATTCCTGCCTCCAGCATTTTCTGTAATTCTTCTTCTATTTGGGAATGGTAAGTTGTTGCGATTTTTCTTATTCTCTGTTTAAATGGTCTCACATTTTTGTTAATCTCCAGTCTGTGGCAAGCAATTGTTGGATCTATTCCTGGTATCTCATCCATGTTTCCTGCGAAAATATCTTTATATTCTCGCAGTAAATTGACAGTTCTTTCTTCTTCTTCTATATCCATTTTGGTTCCAATTATCAACACTAGAAGATCCTCTTCAGTCCCAACATTTATTTCTTTTGTTGGTTCTGCGGCAGTGTAACTGGATTTAGGTTCTCCCATTGGTGTGGGTTCTTTAATTGCTTTTATGGATCCTTCTCCTTCTTCCGAAATTTCGCTGGGTATTTCTTTGCCTTCTTTCTTTCTTATCATATATACTCTAAATTCTTCTTCCTTCTTTGCTTCCTTTATCAATTTTTTGCGAAATTGCTTCCTTTTTGCTTGTTCTTCATAACGCCTTACTTTAATTTGATGACATAATTTCGCATTGTCAATATCTTCTCTGATTTCACCTATTCTACTTGGAGTGGGGAATTTAATATATTGATGCAACGTTGATACCACAACTTTTATCGCATGTATCCATGATCTTCCTAATAACATATTATATGGCGATTCCATATCCACCACGGACAATGTCACATGTGTTTCGATTTCTCCAAGTGGAATTCGTACCACTATTTCTCCTTTAGGTTTTGTTGTGGATTTTCCAAAGCCGTGAACAAAATATGTTGAATTGGACATTTCTTCATCTTTAAATCCCATTCCCCGAAATGCATGATAAAATATTATATCAACTGAACTTCCTGTATCAATTAAAGTTCTGTTCAACACTATTCTCTTGTGGATTTTATTGTTGTATCCTTCTCTTTTCGTGTAATAGGCACTGTGATGACCAATGGAGATGTATGGTTCAAATTTTCTTTTGGTATTTCTTCTGCCATGAACACAATTCTTTGCTTTTCCAAATCTTTCAAAGGTGAAGTTTTTTCTACTGCCATAATTTTCTTTCCTTCAAAATTTCGTTTATGTATTCTTCCTTTGATGTTTTCATGGAATTCATTAACCAAACTTTTTGTTATCATATTACACTCCAATTTTTTGCCATTTTCATTAATTCTATTCATCTTTCCTCTAACTGATTCACTGATTTGTTTAATCACTTTCTTGATTTGAATCTTCTCAATCAACAATCTTCAACTTTCGATCTTCAATGTCCCTGTTTCTAGCACCATTATGTAGTTGCAGGAAATCCTACACTACACCCCTCATATGATTTCATTGTTGATCAGCTCATTTAGGTTAACGCTCTTAATTTTATTGATTGAATTCTGAATGTTCTTACAAGACAAGGAAAATAAAGAAGATCAAGAATGATCTTTGTTCTGAACTCTCTCTCTCTCCTATTTACTTGTCTCTCACTCAAAAAAGATCTCCCTTTTCCTTTACAACTCAAATGACTATTTATAAGGGAAATACATAGTGGATGACAGCTAATCTGTCCTTTATTTTCGGATATGGTTTGTGACATTCTCGCAACCTTACAAATGTTGACTTCGCAATCTTTCTAATTTTCGCGAGACTATCACATATTTCTCATGATCCTTGATGATGTCGTTTCTGAAATTGTTCTGCGACGCTTTTGTGCAATACCATTGATAACTTCGCTGAGACATAACTGTTGCGAGATTCTGATCCTACAGTAGGAGGAAGAGATTTGGACAATAAAATATCATTCACAAGAACTTCATCCCGGAGATGAACTTTAGGAAGAAGTGCTCTCTGATGATTCCTATCTTGAATATCCTTAAAGTAAGCAAGATAATCTAGTCTTCTTTCTGCTCGGTCGCGAGAACCAGTAAGGACAGAGATAAGTAGTGCATTTTCTTTGCGAATTTTGGCATATTTAGTCTCTAAAACATAAATGGAGGAATGAAGATTTTTCTCAGACTCTGCGAAAAGTAGAATACAAAATTTCAGTAAGATGAAGAACTCAAAAAGGTATGACAAAGAAAAGATAGTTAAGGCAGTCAAACTGTTATGACTACCTTCCTTTTGCGAAATAAGGTGTTGAATCAAGGTCAGACAACTATTCTCCCAACGGTACATCGCATCATCAAATTTATCTCCAACTAAAGCTTTAAGTCGAGACTAGAGATTTTTCTCTTTAGAAATAAGAAATGCATTTTTCTTCGCAAGTGAAGAATAAGATTTTTCTAATTTGGATTATTGTTCTTTAAGTTGGTTCGCCTTTACACTTAAAGCTATTCTACCTTGAATGAGTGTATCTCTTTCAGCGATAGATGACTCTGTTACTTCTTTAAGTTCATTTCTCAAAGAGCGAAGAGATTGTTCTTGGTCATCACATACTTTCTGAAGGATGCTAAGTTGTTGCGAAGATATCGCCATCTTGTTTAAACAAGTTCGCTTCTCTTGAGATAGAGTTTTATTCTCATCTGATAAAGTTTCCATCCCTAGATTAGCTTTAGTTAAAGAATAAGAGAGGCGAGATATTTCATTACTTAATAAATTTTGCCTCTGAACTAATTGGGTATTTTCATTGGTAAGATTATTTATATGATCAACAGAGTATGAATAGAGGTTATCTAATTGGTTATATTGATCCGTCAAAATCTCTTTATCAACACGGGCTTCTTCAACAACAGATTCAAATTGATATCTCTCCATTATTCGTTTCTGGTTTAAGGCTTAACATGTGAAAAAGGGATTTCAAGTACAATTAAATATGGAAAGGATAAAATCATTATAAAGGCAAATTGAAGACACAGATAAGGAAATCACACCTCTCAGTTCATCATTCTTCTTGCGAAGATTGTCGCGATCCAGCGAAACATTCTGGAGCTTTTGATTTTCGAGACGAAGAGCATTACACTCTAAAGTCATCATTTGGAGATTCTTATTCAAGGTTTCAACCTCTTTTTTCCAAAGTTGTTTGCGAAGTAGCTCTGTCAGATCCAAAATACTTACTCAGAATTTCGCAAACACCATACTTGACAGGATCAATAGGAGACTCCTTAACATCATCCATGACCTCAGACAAAACTTTGAAAGCAATATCTATTCCTTCCACAGTTTCTTTCGAAAAAGGAAGAGGCTCAGGTAGAGAACTGGCAATGATATAAGGTTGGGAAACATTATCAATAAGAGGAGAAGAAGTTTCATTCATAGAAGGATTAATAAGGGGGGTTTCAATCATTGAAAGGTCAGTTGAAGGGATGAAATTTGAGGACACCTTTTCACGAATTGGAGATAATGGTTTAACTTTCGAAGATGTCGCAGGATATTTTGAAGGGATAAGTAAGTGAAATGGAACAGAGGTTTCAACAGTTTTGAGGTGGCGAGATTTCTTGAGAGGCTAGTTGGCATCCTTGTCACCATGCGAATCACAATCCAGATAAGAAACAGAGGCAACAATATTGTTATTAGAAAAGAATAATGTTTCTTACTAGCTTATGATCCGCAGACTTTCTTTTGTTTACAACAACTTTATGATGCGATTTGGGAATATTAGGGTTCTGAACCGTAAATTTGGTGTTAGAGGCGTTTTTGCTGAAATAACAACAGTATGGGAATCACATAAACAGCATCAAATAAGGCAGTAAGCAAGATCAATTTCAGCAAAACCCATAAGAAAGAAAAAAGAAAACTAACCTCGATGAATCCATGGAAAACACCAGCAGGAAGATTAATTCGTAAAAATTAAAAAGGAAAAAAGTTAAGAACAGTGAAGATCTACAGAGGGAACAATATGGAGATGAAGAAGAAATTAAAAAGATTGAAAGAAGAAGAAAGAAGAAAAAGTTGCAATGGCGGAATTTGCAGAAGAACAATGAAGTTGCAGGGATGATGAAGAGAAAGTAAAAAGAAAAAAAAGGGATTAAAAGAATATATGTAGAAAAAGTTTCCCAAGAAGGTAACCACATTTAATGTGAAGAGAAGACGTGAACGGTTAAGAAATAACGGTTTCAAAGACGTGTCAAAAAATAAACGGAAGGAAAGACACGTGTAAAAGATTCATCATAAAATAATGTGAGAAGATGAGTAGCTGCGACATTTCTCATATCATTTTCTCTCCTTCGCAGAGAAGACATGAGAAGAGGCAAGATGTAGGATCAGAATCTCGCAACAACAGTATGAATGCGAAATTATTAACAACATATTGCGAAAGCGTCGCAGAATGATCTCAGAAACGACATAACAGATAATGTCATCTTCAAATTACGAAAGGTATGACGATTTTGCGAAGATTAGAAGACTTGCGAAATCAACATTTGTAAGCTCGCGAAAGTGCCGCAAGACAAATCCGAAAATAAAGGATGGATTAGCTGTCATCCACTACGAAAAACTCTATATAAAGAGCCGATCAGCTGTAAGGAAGACGAAGATCTTTTTAGAGAGAGGAATAAAAAACAATTAGGAGAGAGAAAATCAAGAGTGGTTGTTGTTCTTAATCCTTTTATCTTTTCTTGTAAGATTGTTCAAAGATTCATCAATAAAATTAAGATTGTTAATCCAAAAATGAGTTGAATGTTAATGAAATCTTGTGAGGGGTGTAGTGTAGGATTTCCTGCAACTACAATACCTACGAGTTTCTTTAACGTCTTTTAATAAATCAAGGTGAACAAGAACCAATTGATACGCCGGACTTATATTCCCGAAGAACATCCTAGTAATATATATCAATCACCTCACAATAATCTTAATCATATGGAAACGAAACAAGATATTGTGGAATCACAAACGATGAGACGAAGATGTTTGTGACTAATTTTTATCTTACCTATCGGAGATTAAATCTCGAGCAATTCTTAGAAAAGATAATACTCAATACGATAGAACAAAGTAAGATCAGAACACACAACTATAGAGAAAATAGTTGGGTCTGGCTTCAGAATCCCAATGAAGTCTTTAAGTCGTTAACCTATAATGGTTTTAGGAAAAACCTAGGTTAAAAGAGTCGCAACTAGTATCACACAAGAGGTATGGGGATTAGGTTTCCTAGTTGCTAGAGTTCTCCATTATATAGTCTTCAAATCAGGGTTTGCAATCAATGTTACCTTGGTAGCAAAGCATTCAATATTCACCGTTGGATGAAAACCTGATTAGAGTCAAGCTAATATCTTTCAACCGTTAGATCGAACTTAGCTTGTTATACAAAAATGAAATGTGACTTTATTTAGGTATGAGTAACCATACCCAAACGTGTGCACATAGTTGGCTCAACAATAGTTAACCGAAGTTATCCATATGGACACTTTCATGTCAACCTTGTTCATCTTAATCACAACTAGTTCAAATGAATCAAATGAAACTAGTTCTAGAGTTGTTCAGTTGTTTATATTCTCATGGAAGTATATAATTGAAGCAAAATCAATTTTTATTCACTGGAATCAATTCATGAACATTATAGACGCGGTTTGCAAAAGATTGCATTCCTTATTATATAAATGTATTTTGTTCATGAACAAACAAATTTTAGAACTTAACCAACTCAAGTATGCAAACGGGTACGCATACTTAGAGTTCCGGACTTGGTCTGGGTTCGCCAATATACGAACGGCTACGCATACATTTGTACGTGACCAAACTCAGTTGAATTGTATGACTTGAACTGTTAAGCCGGTACGCATACAGGTATGCATATTAAGTTCCCGGACTTCAACTATCAAACCAGTACGCATACGGGTATGCATACTATGGTTCCCGGACTTTGAATAACTTGCAACAGTTAGCATACAAGTACGCATACTGTGCTATATCCAATCAATGGTTAATCGTTCTAAACTCCATATTAATCATTGAAACATTCTTGGAAGACGGGAATAGCTGTCTCACACAAACTATTAGCTTCAAAGAAATTTTCAAGTGATCAATAGATCAATACGAAACATTCAGAGTCTACATCAAATGATTGTCTCACATAAATCATGTAAGATGTTACCAGGCGATTTTCACATAATCATCTTTTGACTTTCGCCAAGAATAAAGATGATCTTGGTTAAAGCGAAAGCTTACTAACACATATTTCAAGAAGTATGTAAGCGAGTTAAACTCATCTCGAAATCTCAAATGTGTATAAAATTTAAGTCTATATAGATATACGAATTTTGTCTCAATAGGAGATAGAATAAAAATAGAATTCTAAGTGATAGATGTGTAGGATCAGGTTCTCGCAACAATTATGTCTCATCGAAATTATCAATGGTATTGCACAATAGCGTCGCAGAACAGTTTCAGAAACAACGTCAGCAAGGATCATGAGAAAGATGTGATAGTCTTGCGAAGATTAGAGAGCTTGCAAAGATAACATTTGTAAGGTTGCGAGAATGTCGCAAACTATATCCGAAAATAAAGGACAGAATAGATGTCATCCACTATGTATTTCCTTATAAATAGTCATTCGAGTTGTAAAGGAGAGAGAGATCTTTTTTGAGTAAGAGACAAGTAAATAGGAGAGAGAAAGTTCAGAACATAGATCATTCTTGATTTCTTTATTTTCCTTGTAAGAACATTCAGAATTTAATCAATAAAATTAAAAGAGTAAACCTAAGAATGAGTTGATCAATAATGAAATTATATGAGGGGTGTATTGTAGGATTTCCTGCAACTACATAATGGCGCTAGAAACAGGGAAGAGTGGAAGATTATTCTAGAAAAAGCTAAAGATTGATATTGAGATTTGTGAAAATTTAAAGTAATTGATTAAGAATTTTTCATAATTTCTTGAAATAATGTTAGCATTGAAGAAATGGCTAGAAGAAGAAATACATCTGAACAACCGACTACTATTAGAAGAAGCAAAAGAATTGCTGGAAGAGAAAGAAGTGAAATGGGAGAATCTACTAGAATGAGAAATAATAGAGAAAATATAATTCAATCGCCAATTCAACAAATACTAGTTCAAGAGAGGAATACAGATTATGACAGAGTGAGCGTACACAATTGGCGATCAAATTCAGCAGAAGAAATAGAAGAAGAGCAACAAAATAGAATTTATAGACATGAAGAGAGAAATCAAGAAGCAGATGAAGGAATAATTCATGGAGGTGAAGAAATTGGAGTGTTAGAAACATTGAGACGAAGAATACATGAAGAAAGAAGAGCTGAGGCAGAAGAACGTGCAAATTTAACAAGACAAAATCACGAATTAAGGATGGAGAATATTAGATTGCAGAATAGAAGATCGAGAAGTATTACAAAATCATATTCCAGATCAACCAGAAGAGAAATGAGGCAAAATTCACCTACGATCAATGTTGGAAACAATATTCAAGAAGAAATATCAAATCCTAATGAATAATATCGCGAAAATAGAGAAAGAATTGATGATCGTTACATTCCATAAAATGAAACTTTTGATGATAGGCAAATTGGAGGAAATCAAGAGAACGGGCGAAGGAAATTAAGAGGAGGGAAGAAGAATTTTACATGTGAGAGAAAATCAAAGAAATCAACAGACAATTGAAGAAGAAATTGAAAGGCATAATGCTGAACAAACACGTTTAATCTGCAAACGTGAAAGGTTGAGAGCGGAAATGGAAGAGCAAGAGCTTCAGGAGACAATTCGCCAGAATAATCATGACAACCGAGAAAGAAGGCGTATACAAAATCGGAATAATGATAATCTCAATGAGGAGTATGATAGAGTGAAGAGAATGGTTGAAAGGCAGCAAATTGAGTTGATAAGAAATGAACAAAATTATGGAGGGGAAAATGAACGACATCATCATTTGTGAATTCAAGATAGGGATGAGGAAGAGAATCGCAGAAGAAGACGAGATGAGGATAATGAAGAAGAGATACAAAATTTCGTAAGAGAAGATAGACGTGAATGCAGAAGAAGAGAAGCAAAATTAAAGAGACCAATGGGTCAAGATTCAGGAGTAAATAAACAAATATTGAAAGAATTAGAAGAAATGAGAGGAATGCTAAATAACAGAGGAGAAGTAGGTAGAAGACAATTGGATGAAGCAATAGAGGAAGCTGCGAAAACTCCATTTACAAGGGAAGTACAATTAGGAGGAATACCACCGAAATGCAATTTCCCCGCATTAACCAGCATTTTCGATGGAACAACTTGTGCAATTCAACACATTAAAGCTTACGTGAGGTGCATGTTACAATGGGAAAATCATGATGCGGTATTGTGCAAATATTTCACATCCATTTTAACAGGAGAGGCGTTAAAATGGTTTGAAGGTTTACCAAAGAATACAATAACCTCCTTCAATCATTTGCAGACCACATTCTTGGGAGCATATATAAGTAATAATTCCTCACGACCTGGTATAGAAGATGTGTTTGGATTAAAACAAAGGATTGGTGAAAGTTTGAAACACTTGACTAAAAGATGGAGAACTATGTGTAGCGAAATGGCTGGCCGTGTAGATGAGAGATATCTCATATTATCATTATCAATGCTATGTTTGCAACAAACCTGTTGTATGTCAAATTTTCAGAGTCAAGAATACGATTACAATGACTGAATTGCGAGAACTTCAAGAAGAATACATTGCTTTAGAGGAAAACAAAATGAAATGGAATCATATCCAGTTGCGAACACCAGCTCACAAAAGCGAATGCAAGCTTATTACCCAAGCTAATAAATACAGTGGCGAATACTTCGCAAGTACAACAAGAAAAGGTGACAGTAACAATCAGCAGAAGTTGGTAGCTATGGGAGTCGAGATCAAGAAGAGTATGAAAGAGAAAGAAATTTCTACAGTCGTGGAGGAAATAACAAGATTCAAAGACTCGATCAACCGCAAGAAACTTATGGAGGTCAAAGACCAAACTTTAATAGAGGACAAGGAGGTCACAAGGTGTATGGGAAGAAATCAAGATGCCACCTCTAAATGCAAGTGTGGAGAAGATATGGGAAGCTATAATCTTGATGGAAATATACCAACACCATGGAACATGGGAACGGAACCACCTCCAAATCACAGAAGTCATGAATTTTGTTCTTATCATCATTTTCATGGACATACCACAAACGATTGCAGAAATGTAAAGAGAATTATTTTGAGAATGATAGATCAAGGAAAACTAAACGACTTTCTGGTAGGGCATCCGCAATCTCAACCATTACCACCACCGCCAGAAATCACAAAGTGAATACGATGAAAAAGAAAGAAACATTCTTCATAGAAGTTGGTGCAAAAGCAAAAAATCTATTCTGTCACTCTATCGTACATTCATATAAGACAATTGAAGATTTTCATGATAATGTTTTAAGTAGAGTGTTCGCAAGAGATAATAATGGAAGAGAAATTATGAATATTGCGAAAATTTCGCGACTAGAGGAATGGCAGAAACAGATCATTTCTTTACCGCAGAAGAATTCCCGAAGGAGAAGAGGTGCATGACAATCCATTGGTAATAAAATTAGAAATTAATCCAAAACCAAAAGAAGATGAGGATGATGAAGCTGAAGATTCATGGGCAATCAATAGAATCTAGTCGATACTGGAAGCTCTGTGAACATCTTATTTTATCATACTTATAAAACCATGGGTGGAAGAGATGATGATCTTATACCATCAACATATAAGATATATGGTTTTAATGGTACTGCTAACAAGCCTAAAGGGGAGGTTACTATGCAAATTCCATTGAAGGGAATATCTTCTGAAATCTCATTCTGTGTCGTTGATGTAGAATCACCCTACAATGCATTAATTGGTCGACCTTGGCTACATGGGATTCTAGGTGTAGCTTCAACTTTCCATCAATGCATCAAATTCCCTCACCCCAATGGTGTAGGAATCATAAAGGGAGATTGGGTTGAAGGAAAGAAATGTTACGAAACTGAGATAGAATCTTGCGAAGGAAGAGCAAACAAGAAGGAAAACTGGCGACACAAAATCAAGGATGTACAAAGAAGTGAGAAGTTGATGGTGGATACAATCGAAAAGAAAGGAGAAGAGATGTTACAAAATAATGCTAGCTCAGGATAAAAAGGATGAACATACCATTACCAAGGAAGCAGTAGCAGAAAATCATAAAGAAGCAGAGGAGGGAAAGTAATAAAAACAAGAAATGTATGAATGATTAAGTTGTTGCGATAATCTCGCAATAAGTAAAATTCTCAAAAATACATTTGATTGAACAACAAAATTGAGATTGCGAAATTCAGATACAATATTATGAATTGCGAGACTCTCGCAGAGATAATGAATTTTACAGAAAATAATCAGAAAAGAATGACAAAAGAGAAAGAGGCGAACCTTTATGGCGTACACCCTAGTTCGCGAATAAAATTTCGCAAGAGGCAAATGTAAGACCTAAAGTACGTCATATAGGGGGTACCTGTTACATGCTCAGGGAAAGGCTACACCGCCACCGGAACCTGAGTCATGGAGATTTGGGGTCAAAAAGCCCATCCGGGAGAGGCACCTTGGATTCTCAACTTAAGCATATGACTTAGGTTGGGCGACTAAGGTAATAAGGACTCTCCCAAGGAGTGCAATCTGATCAAGGCGCCGAGGTACACGGTTGAGTCAAGAGTGCCGAGGGCGTTTGAAGCGTCCTTGCCATTCTTGACAAGTCTTGGCTTATACTGCACTCGGCCTGAAGAAAACCCCACTTAGGGTGCAGTCTCGTAACCATAAGCCCTATAGGTAAAAGGGATAAGAGGCTGCGAAAACAACTGGTTGTTGTTAAGACTGGATGGGAGGAGCTAACCTTGTATGGTAGAAGTACGCCTCCTTGAAGGGGCAACCAGGGGGAGATAAGGGCGGCACCCTCCATTAGGGAGCTGATAAGTGTCTTAAGACGCAAATGTCATGAGGCTTTTATTCGCAAGGGAATTAAGGCTTGTCATATTTGTGCAACAATCCTGAAGAGGCAATAATACAAAAGAAAAAGATAAGACGAGATCAATGGGTTTTCGCATGAAAGTGCGAAGACGTCCTGCGATTTCGTCGCAAGACGGCAATGTCATGGGGCTTTATTTTCGCAAGAATATTTAGGCCTGTCATATTGTCGCAACATTCCTGAAGAGGCCATAATACAAAGAAAAAGTTAAGGCAAGATCAATGGGTTTTGCATGAAAGTGCAAGGACGTCCTGCGATTTTGTCGCAATGACAAGAGGTGGCATAATAAGACCTTTAATTAGGAAGGCAAAATAAGACCACACAGGAATGAGATTTTGAAAAGAAACAAAATTCACTTCGCAAAAGGTTGCGAAATTATACAATAAGAAAAGTTTATGAATCTCTCATTTGGATTCAAATAACAGAGGCAAGTATGGGAATGTATGAAATTAGAAAATGTTTTTGTCTCCATATGAGAGATTTACTCAAAAATTCAAGAATTAATGATTATATTGATTAATGTATTGCAAAGAAGAATTGTTTTAATTTACGCAGGTCAAAATGAAAAAACACAAATATACAGAAAGAAGAAATAAATGTACAAGTATTACAAAGAATCAGAAGAAATAAAATATTTCTTGGTTAATCCTTCATTATCTTCATCAGACTTTTTCCTTCTTCATCTGCGTCAGAATCTCATCACCATCAGAACTTCCATCACTATCAGATTCTTCATCGTCAGCTTCACTATCAGAGATAATCAAACTGGGAGTATTCTGTGGGATTTCTTCTAAAAGACAAGGGTAATCAGAATGTGGGATATTATGATCATCACAAACCATCTGGATGGTTTGATTGCGAAAATGCATAGCGTCATTCTTAAAATTCTCAATGGTGATTTTGATTTGATTCTTCAATCTAGAATACTTGTCGTTGCGAGAAGAAAGATTCTTTGCGAGTTCCTCCTTTTCAGCTTCAAGTTCTTCAATCTTTTCACGATATTTATTTTCAGAATCTGCGAACAAAAGACAACCAATTATTAACTTGATGAAAATCATAAGAAGCAAAAGATTAGTAAAGAAGAGCAATTAGCAACCTTCTCTGTCAGAAATCATGTCTCTAATCAAGGTTATGTTCAACTTGGAGACTAACATTTACGCCTAAATCTTTTCTAGCATCATCTAAAATTTTCGCAGCCCAGACAAATTCATCCTCACTACTTATGAGAAGACGAGAACGAATTTGATTTTCCCTTTCGCAGAGTTCAATATTCTTGCGGTTAGCTTCATCTCGCTCAAGTTGAACTTCAAGAGAGCCTCTTGGAATTTCGCTAAAGCCTTGGCACCTTGATCAGAGATACGATCTTTCATCTATGAGACCGCTAATTTTGGTTCTTAATCATTGGTTTTTCTTTGGAATCAATAAGGAGACGCTTAAATCTGTTGGCTAAGCCTAAACTGGATCTATGATCAATTTCTAAGAGGCGAAATTTCGATCTAAGTTCATTAGAGAAAGATGAAATTCTATCATTTGAAAAGCTATTTAAGGAATTGTTAAGACGTTCAAGAAGGGTATCATTATCCAAGGCATTAGGAAATGAGCGAAGAAGGGTGCTTCATCAGAAAGACCATAATGTCTGCAAAAAGGATTATTTAAATAAGATAAAACAACAGGATGAATGAATAAAGAGAAAAGAGAAAAGTAACATACCATAAAGCTGATTATTAGCTTGTTGAAGACTAGAAATTTTATTCTTATACGAGGAAGAATCAATTTCTAATTGTCTATTTTTCTCGCGAAGACTTTAACTTCAGCTTCCAATTCTTCATTCTTTTTGCGAAATTGAAGATTTTCTTTTCAAGATTTTCGCGTCTTCTCTCTATCTGAGGCAACAGCAAAAGAAGCTTTTCCAGCCTGCGAAAAGAAATAAAAAATATTAATATAGAAAGATATTTTGAGTTATAACAATGAAAAGTAAAAAGATAAAAGTATACCAGACTATTGAGAGAATGCAAAAGTCGGGAGTCACGATCTAGAAACTCCGCGAAGAGATATCCATCCAGTAAAGGGACATCACAAAGTAGCGAGAGCTTTGCAGGTATTTGCGAATTGGCTATCTCCCATCCCTTGTAGAGAATCAGAAAAGAGGCCAGAAAGCTTAGCCATAGAAGATTCAGGTGGAGAATCTTCAGTTGCAGCAAGATCATCGTTATCCTCATCACCCTTATCATTTTCAGAACTTTCGTTAGGAAGAGCATTTGAAGGAGAAGGATAACGGACCTTTCTTTTCTTTGGAGGAGGACCACTTGATTTTTCCCTGGGAAGAGTACCTTTACCCTTATCACCAATCTTCACAGCATCAACATATTCTTCTACTTCAGCAATAACCTTCACACACATATATAAATAAGAAATGGAAGCATGGAAGTAACAGTACTATTTAAAGTCATAAGAGAAAGTTTCTTACCTCATCTGTGTATGAGCAAAGAGCTAATAGAGTACTAGATTTCCCAGTCCTGTTATAACTATCCTTTAGTTTTTGGATCTGCGAAATGTCGCAAGAGTTAGCGAACAGAATAGTAAAAACCAATAAAGAAATATAAAATGAGTTAAAGGAGAGAAACATACCTCTTTCTCTTTCTCGGGCCAGGAGAAGACCCAAGGTTGATATGCAGCGAGATTTGCAGGAAGAATGTTTGATCCAGCAATGTAGGGACCCTTTAGCATTAAAGGAAAGACACACCATTTTTCATCTTTGGACTGGCGAGGAGTTGTATTTTTACCAGAATGCCAGTCAATATCTTGCATAAGAATTTTGGCTTCATCAATGTTATCTTTTCTTCTTAATCGAATGCCCCAGCGAGTATTCTCCTTCTTCATGGAGATAAGTTCGTAGTTTTCAAAAAAATTCGCCATTGTATATTTCTCAGAAACTATCTCTAGGTATGCGAATTTTGGATCTCTAAGTTCTTTGGAGTAAAGAGATCCTCTACCAGCACCACGATTAGCGAACTCTAGCATCAGACGGATGCAGTCCCCACTAAATTGGAAAATGGCTCGCGAAAATTTTGGATGAGCGAGAATTTCATAAAATAAAGGAATGTCTGGGTTATAAAGAGGAATAGGGAGACCTGCGAGAATTTGACCTAGCGAAATTATGATTGATTGATCATCACAATTTTGATTGGAGAAAAGCTTGACAGAAAGAATTGATTTGGCATTTACACCAGGAATGGGGGAGAGTGTAAGACCTTTATTAGCAAGATCTTTTTGAACATCTTGTAGATTATTATCATATGTATGACCACTTGGAGCCATGATTGAATAAAGGGTATGGGAATGTATGGAAAGTAAAAGAATTGAAGGAAGAAAAAATTATAGCAGCAGAATTTGCAGAAGAATGACAGAGTTGCAGAGATGAGAGAATAAAAATAAAAGAGAAAGTAAAAAGAAAAGTGGAAAGAGGGAGGGAGAAGAGTATATAAAGAAAATTTACTTCTCGAAGAAATAAACACCATTAAGACGAAGAGACGTGAACGGTTGAAAAGTAGCGGTTACAGAAGACGTGTCAAGAAATAAATGGAAGAGAGAGAGTACGTGTGATAAATGTGAGGATATGAAAAGATAAGCAGTTGCGACATTTCTCACATCATTCTTTACTTTGTAGGGAAGATATGAGAAGAGGCAAGATGTAGGATCAGATTCTCGCAACAATTATGTCTCAGCAAAATTATCAATGGTATTGCACAATAGCGTCGCCGAACAGTTTCAGAAACAACGTCAGCAAGGATTATGAGAAAGATGTGGTAGTCTTGCGAATATTAGAGAGCTTGCGAAGATAACATTTGTAAGGTTGCGAGAATGTCGCAAACCATATCCGAAAATAAAGGACAGATTAGCTGTCATCCACTATGTATTTCCTTATAAATAGTCATTCGAGTTGTAAAGGAGAGAGAGATCTTTTTTGAGTAAGAGACAAGTAAATAGGAGACAGAAAGTTCAGAACAGAGATCATTCTTGATTTCTTTATTTTCCTTGTAAGAACATTCAGAATTTAATCAATAAAATTAAAAGAGTAAACCTAAGAATGAGTTGATCAAATGAAATTATATGAGGGGTGTATTGTAGGAATTCCTGCAACTACAAGATGAGTTCAAGTCTCCACATACCTTTTGTTGATGAAGTTCCACAAGCTCCCCTTAGTAGTTCTTCGTCTTCAATCGATAAACGTCGTGAAGTCTAAAGCTCAATTACACATTCTATCCTAATCCGAGACATAACTATAAGTAGACTAGAAATCAAGACTTATAGTTTAGGCAATTAAACTTGACAACAAGATTGAGATAGAAATGCTTGCGAGTTCGACTGAGCAGTGCTCTAACAATATGCAAACTTGGTTCTCAGACTTTAACAGTTAAAACAATTCGCATATTGGTATGCAAACTTGGTTTCCGGAGCTCAATCATATCAACACTGTTTGTACACTAAGTACGCGTACTGTGATTTTTTTTTCTAGACATGGGTTTTAGTTCTAAACTCCCATATCAATCATTGAAACATTCTTAGAAGACGACAGTGGCTATCTCACACAAACCATTAGCTAAGCAATTTTCAAGTGATCGAATGATCAATACGAAACTTTCCAAGTCGACATCAAATGAATGAATCACACAAATCATGTAAGATGGTTAAAGGAAATTTCACATGATCATATTTTGACTTATTATTTAGTTTCCAACAAATAATTGTTTCCAACTAAACTCGTCAAGGATAATGATGATTGAATTTAATAAGCGAAAAAAGCTACCAATACATATTTTGAGAAATAAATAAGTGAATTATACTCAGTTTGAAATAACAAATGTGTATGATATGAAAGTTTATATCACTATACGACTTTTGTGTCAATAGGAGATAAGAAAGAATGAATAAGTTTTAGTCTCCACATACCTTTTGTTGATGAAGTTCCTCCGAGTTCTTCAGTAGATCTTCGTCTTCAGTTGTAAGTGTCGTGAAGTCTAAAGCTCAACTACACAATCTATCCTAGTCTGAAACTCCTATAAGTAGACTAGAAATCAAGACTATAGTTTTGATCAACTAAACTTGACAAACAAGCTTGAGATAGCAACGCTTGCGAGTTCGACCTAGCAGTGCTCTAACAATCTCCCCCTTTGTCAATTTTAGTGACAAAACTGTCAATACATATGGATTACAAAATAAATAAACTTTGTCGCTTATCATCCATCATGCTTGATTTCTTTGGTTCTTCAATATTCCTTGAATTCTTCACCACTCCAAGTACTCCGGTGATTCTAAATGTGTTCGACTCAGCATCATTGTTGTTGAATATCCGTAGCTATAACAATATGAAAACAGTTGTTTTCAAATACTGTTATACAGTGTCATAGTATTATTACACAGCATCAAAGTTCAATTGTATCACAATTTTGACAATAATACATGGTGATATGTATCACTCCCCGTTAGTCAATACTTCACCTCACAGTGAAAACAATATGTATGTAGCGTGAACTACAAAATAAGTCTCCCCCTTTTTGTCAATATAAATTGGCAAAGGTAAGAAAACTAACGGGATCATAATGAAATCCTCATAGAGATACTTCATGACTAAAAGGAAACATACATATCAACTTTGTTTCGATGATTTCACATAGTCGAAACTTATTGTATTCATCAAGGAGTTATTAAAGATACAAGATAAATCCTACAATATTCCACAGCCGCATTCCCCACAAAGATTTGGCAACTAAGCACAAGTTCAATTAAGAACTCTCCCTCATAAAATGTCATCCCCGAAAGAACAACAAGAGCGACCTTGCTTTTATAAGAAAAGAAGGATTTCATTGGACATTAACAAATTACATGAAACATGAATTTTTATCTAGAAAACTCGAATAAATTAATCCACAAGAGACCTTATTGATTAATTTAATCGGAAATGATCAACATAAGAAAACTTACGGAGCCATACAATACTTTTACATAAAAGTGGATCAGGGAAAGATCAATGTTGCAGAATATTCAAAAGTTCATTCTATTTTCCATCAATATTTGCATAATGACACAATAGACGTAACTTTTGATGTATATGAGATAATCATGGTTCACGGACGTAAACACACATATCTCATAACATATTTTTGCAATATATAAAACCAATAAAGATTAGTACTGCAAAATCATCTTCCAAATAACTTAGAATTTAAATAAATAAATCTAAAAGATGAAAATCCATTAGCAATAGCTATGTGTAATCACAATATTTGCTATTCTAATCCCTAGTTATCCTTCTTATACACATAAGAATAAATTCTCATTAGAAATTTCCTAGATAAAATAAAACTAAAAGCATACTAAAATCAAAGTACACATCCGGAACCCTCACGAGTTTTGAGACCTTTGAGCTTGAGACCGACATCATCTACTGCTTCTTCGAAGAAGATATCCTCATTGGGAAGATCCATAACATGTGTCTTCATGAGAACAAGGTCAGAGTTAACCTTTTTCAACTCAGTACATAACACATCAAGACCTTTCATAGTATCAACGAGCTGCAGTTTTGCTTCCTCAAAGTATTTAAGAAAAACATGAACCACTTCAGCAGAAAACATTTCATCATGCTCTACATCTTGATGAGTATATGCATAATAGGATGAAACACCAGAATAATCATCAAGATTTTGAGCAATGACATTGTCATCATCTACAAGGGTTCTTTTCTTCTTCCTTTTGGAACCGTAACCCGTACTCTTATCAAGAAACCCTTTCGTAAAATCATTAGTGCGAGAAGGAGATGACATTCTTGATAAAAGAAAAATAACCTAGAGTTAGATAACTCAACATTATAGGATAGGTATATAAACGGTTTCTCAGGGAGTAAATTTAGGGTTTCTAAAAATTGGTTCGTGAAAAGTCAATGTGGGTGCCCCTATGAAAACCAATATGGCCCAAAAATGAAACTTAAAAAAGTGTAAAGTACCTCTTTTCAAGGTGAAGAGACCACAACAAAGTTTTGTTGCGTGAAAATTTTCTTTCACAAGTTTTTGGCTCAATAAATTTTATATTCACACAAAAGGAAAATTTAGAGCACAAGAGTAGCTCACAATTCAACTGAAAATAAACTTTTCCAAAAAGATAAAAAGTAGACACTTGAAGTGATTCATGAAATAAAAAAAAAAACTTAAGTAAAGCTGTCCGTAGGAAATATTCTAACTATGACACGATAATAGAATATCTCAACTAATCAGACTTTACCAATGAGTACCCTAATTATTAATATATCTTATTCAACATGATTTTTCATGAGTAAGATTTCAATCCTTCTGTATGAGCTTTATGCTCATCAAATGAAAATTGTTCATGGTCACTCCTCTTTTTCCTTCTAATTTTTCGAGGAAACCCTTTTTGATGTGAAAAGCCATCATAAAACTTAAGTCATCAAAATATGAGACTAGGTTTGAATCCTTACCTGAAGAAGTTTGTCTGGTGAGTTTTGGCAGTTTGTCAATGAGATGTTTATATCCTTTAATTAGAAGCTTTAGATCATCTTCCGTCGCTCCAATGCGATTGACTCCTTCAGGTACCTTTTTCATATCTCGAATATCATTCTGATTCTTAGTTTGAGAAAGATTCTTTTG
This sequence comes from Papaver somniferum, assembly GCF_003573695.1. Lineage (NCBI taxonomy): Eukaryota > Viridiplantae > Streptophyta > Magnoliopsida > Ranunculales > Papaveraceae > Papaver > Papaver somniferum. Next base: position 96,365,096 of record NC_039366.1, on the reverse strand, counting down.
CAACTTCCTTGACCGATTCATGTTAAAACTACTATTAAAAGTTCGGACATTTAATGAGCAAATTGAACTGATATTCCCCGAATACCTCACAGGGCGTGTTTTAAAACTGATTGGTTTAGACATATGAATATCAGTTATACCTTTGAGTATTAAATCTAAGGCGTGTTAGAGTCCATCGATATAATCATTATCCAACCTTAATTTGCACTTCTGTCGAACGTGTCCTTTTGTGTCATAAAAGAAATATACTTTTTGATCACCGGAGTGATTAGAGCAAGTAGATTTAACATAATCGTCAGAAGTTTCCTTCCTCCCTTGTGATGCAGTAGTTCCTAGATTAGAGGAGGTTGTGCGCCCATTAGTACTAGGAGGAGTTTGCAATTTAACTTCTGAGACTGGTTCCATCAGAGAAATATGGTTACATGTAGTCACTTTTTCTGATATCATAGTAGAGTCGGAAGAAATTGGTACAGTTGACTCCCCAGAACATTCTTTACATTGAATAGAGAGTTCACTCAATAGACGTTCAATTTCCGAGGCATCCTATTTGAGTTTAACCTCGAATTGAGTTCGAGATGAACAAACATCGGCATTTTTCTAACGAAGAATCCTTAACTGGGAATCACGACCTCTTACAATACCAATGATCATATTGACTTTTTGTTTCATACGATTTATTTCAACACCCTAGATTCTAACAATATTTAGAATAGTTGCACTTTCTTTGGCTGCTTCTCTTTCTACTTCAGAGTCAGACTCGTCAATAAGAAATTAGGGTAACACATATCAATATTTTTCTGTTTCGTGGGAACAAAATGTTCATCTATATTTGAGTTAGACAAGTCTTTCTCTTTGATAGATTTCAAAGAAACATAATTTTTCTTTCTGGTGATGCGTGATCGACGCATTTATGTGTCTAATTTGTCCTCAATGTTTCGTATTGTTAGTACTCGATTTCGTACTTATTATGGTGTTTTATGTGTTTGTGGGTATTTTTGGGAAATAATCATTTTTGGAAAATTCGGCTCGAAAAGTTGCTCGGGCACCCCCGAAAAATTACTAAAGGCACCTTCAGATTGGATAAGGGCACCCCCAGGCGCCTCAGCTGTTAAAGGCGCTCATATTTTGGATCAGGGCACTTCATCTTCTTCATTTTGAATTTCTATTTTTGGTGGGAAAATATTGCAGCACACGACCATATTTAGGGTTCGATTTTTGGACATCTTATGAAGAGATTCAATGGCTGATATTTGTTGGGATGACGTGACTAGTCTTAACAGGCTTGGTATGGTTGATTTCGTCGGATAAATTTGGCTAGATTCTCGATGAGAAGCAAACAGAGGAGCATGTGCACCGGAGGAGATATTCACAAGATTTCGCGAGAAGCAGAGGAGTTTGCACGTGTTTGGAAGGCCCTAACAACTATTTGGAGTACGAAGGAGTTAAATATGGCAATTTGGAAGCTTCAGAACGCGTGTAGAGATCAAAAATCTGAATTATTTCCTAAAATGGTCGTGAAGAATAATGCCGAGTAATGGAGAATTATATGAAGTTATTACGTGAGATTTTGCTGCTGCTGGGTTATAAATAGGTGCCGGGATATCGGTGAGGGGGGCGGAGAGTTTGGGATCGTTTAGAGCATCAACAGAGTGAGAATCAAGAGTTGCAGAGAATACTTTTCTGCTGCTGCTGGGAAGAACACGAATAACTTAAGACCACAACAAACCGTCGTTCATACTACAGTGACAACGACAAAAGCCTGTGGGTCATATCTCTACAGTGGCAGCAACAGTTTATATTTGTCGTTCTTTGTAACAGCCGAGTTTGTAACAAAATGAAGTGTTACAAATCCGGTTTAATCATTATTTTCTCTCATTTCATCATTTGTGAACACCATTTGAGCAATGAAATCAACTTTTGAGCGTGTTTCCGTCAAGATGAGCTAAACCCAATCCTCCGGGGCAATGGAGGAAGCCATTCTTCTAAAAGTTATGTGGTAAAATTTATTTATGCAATTCTTTTATGATTATTTGCACCGAATGAAAATTGAGTTAATGATTTTTATTAATTAGTTGTGTTTTCTCTTGATGAAGTATGCTTAGTTTAGGGCTTTTGATACTTCATGCTTGCGATTAACAATTGATGTTTTGAAAATCTAATTTAGGCAATGACTAGAATCACAATTTCTTTTGATTGGAGTTATATTGTCTAGAATGACATGATAAAAATTAACATTAAATCACATGAATTTTGGTGAATGGTGGAATCCTAGCCCGGTCTCTCCATAATTTTTACAACACTTTTTAATTGAGTTTGTTATTTTTGCTTTAAAAATTAAGTCTAAGAAATCTGCTTTCACAAGTCTCAACGAACCTATTACTACAACGCTGTAAAGATACCATCAATTTTTGGCGCCGTTGCCGGGGAGCGGTTGTAGAATATTGTAATTAGTATTTTTTTATTTTGTAAATACTTAGGTGTTTATTTATTTTTATTTTTTGTACAATATTTTTATTTTTTAGGATTTCTTTTTCCTTTTGACTTGTTTTGTGCTTCATAGTTTTATTTTAGGAGCCTTTTTGAGAACGATGATTGCTTTGCGCGAGACGTCGTCTATGACGCTTGGGGAATACATGTATGGGTCACGGTATAAGGAAGTTCTTGCTTATAATCGTCTCAGGTATACAACTTGGAATCCACGTAATTTCTCTATGGGTGGTTATTCAGGTGAGTATCAACCACAATACCATGAGGGTGAAAAGGAACTTGATACTAGAAGTGATTTTAGGAATTATTATACCGATATAATATCTAAATCTATTGTATCTTACACAACTCATGATCTAACCGATTATTTTTCTATTCAAAAGGACGAGAGATGTGTTAGAGATGCCATTTATTCAGATAATGATGAATTAGAAGAACCTGTTTATACAGAAGATACTATTGTTGAGTCTAACGACTTAGAGACAATAGACATTCATAATGAGATACCTTCTAGTCATTTGAATAACGAGATTCCTATAAGTCACTTAGTTGCAGATAATAATGAGGCAATTATTCATGATATTGTTGCTCCATTGAGCTCCTGTTTTGCTGACCCATCTTGTGATTTTCTGATTGTTGATGTGGATGTGGAGGCAATTGGTACTGATCAGGTAGCTACTAATTTTGAACCAATCTCAGTTTGTTTAGCCCACTTTGCAGATTCTGATGATCCTATGCTTATTGACATCGTCAATGCATTGCGGTCTCCAATGGATAATCAAGGTAACTCAACAACGGAATTTATTTCCGCAGACTTAGAGCCAGATTTAGGAGTTGCTGATTTTGATAAACTTTAACCATTATATACAAGTTTAAACCATTGTGCTGAGTTTAATAAATCGGTATCTTTTTGCATTGTCAATACATTGCTTCATATGATCTCTAGTGAAGATAATGTGTCGACCGGATGTATTTCAGCTGATTTAGAACCTGATTTAGAGTGTGCTTCTCGAATAGAATCTAATATGGATTCTATGTCGGTTGTCCATGTGATTGATTTACTTATCTCGACTAAGGATTGTTTTCTATTAGGAATTGACTTACACATCTTTTTGGAGATTTATAGTGTTTGCAAGTTCATATTCGTAGCTGAACTGATTTGTTGGATTGATCCCCAACTTTTCAGACTTTATATATATGCTTTGCAGGGATACAAAGATTATGCTTTATGGGAGTCAACCCATACGATTTTGCTTCATGGGAGTCAACCCATCAAATTTGTTTTCTTTCCTCTATCTTTTATTTGTTTGCTTGAATTTCCCATCTTAATTTCTACGTTGGATGACTCAATAACATTAAGGACAATGTAATGTTTAAGTGTGGGGGAGTATCTCTTTCGTTAGGAATTTTGATAAATTTTTTTTTTTTTGAATGAATGACAAGTTGTTTAGCGGGTCTACATAAAAAAAAAAAAAGATGATGATCAGCTGTGTAGTGGATCTTAAGAAAAAATTATTATATGACTTTTCAGGTTATGACCAGCTGTGTAGCGGGTCTTGTGTATCATATTTTTCTTGACCAGCTGTGTAGTGGGTCTTTTGTAGGGTATTTCAAATTTTCATTTTATGACCAGCTGTGTAGCGGGTCTAACTCTCTTTTATGATATGATCAGTTGTGTAGCGGGTCAATTTTTTGTTTTGCTCGAGGACTAGCAAAATATAAGTGTGGGGGTGTTGATAAACACGTAAGTGTTACATTTTATACCCATATTTATATTAGTTAGGACTCGATATTTTGGCTAATAACACTATTGTAGTGCTTTTGTAGAAAGTACAACTGAATAGGATCATCCGGAAATAAATGGCTGAATTAGAAGCTAAATCGGCTCTTGTAAAAGAGTATTCCCAAGGCTGGTGCTCACAGCTCGAAAGACACTTATTTATATGTGGCCGGCCTGGTATTTATGTATCAGCACCACTCAAGGTACCTTCTAGGCTAAACATCACGGCCCAGAAGTCAGTAAGCAAAGCAAAGAGTTGTCTTTGCTAGTTGGAATGTGTCAGGCCCATTTGGAGTTAACAGAAAAAGAGTGGATGTGGCCCATTTCTCCACCACATCTTTGTGGAATGGAAGGCATCAGACAGTATTGTTCATTCTCTGGCAAACAATTGGAATTTTCGTTTTCTTCTTCAAGCAGCCAGTGTTAAACTGAGATGGAGATTTCTACAACAGCAACAACAAATGGATTTTGGGTTAATTGATGTGTTCGCTGTCTTCGTGGATAAATTGCATGTGACTGAAATTGGGTATCCCCCATTGTTGTTATCTGGGAATTGAGTGCAGATGGGGTTTCTCGACTGAGAAAGAAATGCAGCAGTAAGAAGTTAAAAGATGGGTTGCTGTGGGTGAACTTCAGTTGCTAGTGATGATTGCCATGGCGTTGATTACAGGGGAATGAGATTAAATGGATCGAGTGTGGCTGATTTGATTTGGCTATGTGGGTTCGGCCTGAAATGATTTTGTTCAGGTGGTATTGCCGGTGATGTCTTGGAGTTAGATGTGGTCGTGATGTCTAGCTTAAACTACGAATGCTTGAGAGTTTGGGTTTGTATGGGACTGCTGGTTGTGCTGAATCTCGAAATTGCAGTTCAAACAAGATATAAGAGACGCCTCATACAACCAGCAGAAGGCTGCCTTTGGATGCACCGAAACTGCGCTGCAGTTGCTCGCAGAATTGCCTGAAACAAGAAATAGGAAGGAAGGTGTTGCCGCTTCCTGAAATAAGAAGAACTGATGAGAAGAAATGGTGCAGGTAGGTGCTCAGTTCATGGAAGCATGTTGGCGGAATCCGTAATGGAGGTGAAGTCGTATTGGCTGGTGGTATAGTCGAGATAGAGAGCCGGCAGTCGGTGGAGCTTGGAAGGTCAGGGAATGGAAGTTGCTTGTGAGAAAGAAGAGAATGGACAGACACAGGCGGTAATGGCTTAACAGCAACAGCGACAACAGACTGGGGTTTGTCATCGACTAAATTTGGGGATATTTGTTCTCGTATTCAGTTTGAGTTTTGTACGGGATTGACACGGTGAAGAGCTCGAGATGGAGTTATGCTATGACCGCACTTTGGCAATTGGAATCCGGTATTGTGGTTGAGTGCGACAAGAGAAGTGGGCTGGGCCTTGGCAGATACAAGATGTCTGCTAGGTCTTATTTGGGATTTCGCACAACACCTAAATATGTATGCATTAGCGTACAGCAAAGAAGGGAGTCGGCTGCTAGGACGAAAACGAGAGAAGAAAAAGAGGCGCATCTAGAAGCTATCAACAGGGGAAGACAAGGATTTGCGATTTTTGTGTTTTCATTTCCATATTGATTAGCTACTGAATAGCTACTAAATCTCTTTAATATGTTTATGGCTTTTAAGAAACTCGTGTTTGGCTAAATATTTTTGTAACTAGGGTTTATAGTTGAAACTATTTGGGGTATTAGGCTATTTGAATTGATGAATTTAGTAAAAGACCATTATGATATGAATAAAGTAATCTTGAATATTGTTTGTTGATTTATTGAAAACTAGTTGTTGCTTCGCCGGTTTTAATACAAACCTATGTGCATAATGAATTAGTTTTACAAATATGTTTCTTTTTATTATTTGATAATCTATGCTTCGATTAATTCCTTGATGGGTTATGCTTAGAAAAGCCGAAGAATATTTGTGAACTAAATTAGTTTCGTATAACTTTCTCGCTGATGCAATTTGATGGTGCATGCTTGGGTTTTGTCTTTTGATGTGCTATGCTTAGGGTATACCAGTGATATTTGCGACGCTAATACATATAATAGGTGATGTCGATAGAACGGACAATAAACATATAATCATGAGTTATGTTTCATTTCAGTAATTGATTAGAAACAATAGTTGAAACTATAAACCCTGGTTACCGGCTCTCTCATTGCGAGTTCATTTTGTTAGTTTACTTAATTTTATTATTATTTCATTTTCAATTCTAAAAATCCAAAAATATCATTGCTGGTTAATCGATTAGAGATACTGATTGTTGATATTTCCACCGCTCCTTGTGGGAACGACCCGTACTTGCCTCTGTCTACTAGTTAGACACCGTGCGATTGCGGTTACCACATATAGGTATCTCCGGATCCTATCAATTTTTGTGGCGCCGCTGCCGGGGAGCGGTTGTGAAATATTGTAATTCGTATTTTTTTACTTTGTAAATACTTAGGTGTTTATTTATTTTTATTTTTTTGTACGATATTTTTATTTTTTAGGATTTCTTTTTCCTTTTGACTTGTTTTGTGCTTCAGAATTTTATTTTAGGAGCCTTTTTGAGAACGATGACTGCTTTGCGCGAGACGTCGTCTATGACGCTTGGGGAATACATGTATGGGTCACGGTATAAGGAAGTTCTTGCTTATAATCGTCTCAGGTATGGAACTTGGAATCCACGTAATTTCGCTATGGGTGGTTATTCAGATGAGTATCAACCCCAATACCATGAGGGTGAAAAGGAACTTGATAGTAGAAGTGATTTTAGGAATTATGATACTGATATAATATCTGAATCTATTGTATCTTACACAACTCATGGTCTAACCGATTATTTGTCTATTCAAAAGGACGAGAGTTGTGTTAGAGATGTCATTTATTCAGATAATGATGAATTAGAAGAACCTGTTTATACAGAAGATACTATTGTTGAGTCTAACGACTTAGAGACAATAGACATTCGTAATGAGATACCTTCTAGTCATTTGAATAACGAGATTCCTATAAGTCACTTAGTTGCAGATAATAATGAGGCGATTATTCATGATATTGTTGCTCCATTGAGCTCCTGTTTTGCTGACCCATCTTATGATTTTCTGATTGTTGATGTGGATGTGGAGGCAATTGGTACTGATCAGGTAGCTACTGATTTTAAACCAATCTCAGTTTGTTTAGCCCACTTTGCAGATTCTGATGATCCTATGTTTATTGACATCGTCAATGCATTGCGGTCTCCAATGGATAATCAAGGTAACTCAACAACGGAAGTTATTTCCGCGGACTTAGAGCCATATTTAGGAGTTGCTGATTTTGATAAACTTGAAACATTATATACAAGTTTAAACCATTGTGTTGAGTTTGATAAATCGGTACCTTTTTGCATTGTCAATACATTGCTTCCTATGATCTCTAGTGAAGATAATGTGTCGACCGGATGTATTTCAGCTGATTTAGAACCAGATTTAGAGTGTGCTTCTCGAATAGAAACTAATATGAATTCTATGTCGGTTGTCCAGGTGAGTGATTTACTTATCTCGACTAAGGATTGTTTTCTATTAGGAATGAACTTACACATCTTTTTGGAGATTTATAGTGTTTGCAGGTTCATATTCGTAGCTGAACTGATTTGTTGGATTGATCCCCAACTTTTCAGACCTTATATATATGCTTTGCAGGGATACAGAGATTATGCTTTATGGGAGTCAACCCATACGATTTTGCTTCATGGGAGTCAACACATCAGATTTGTTTTCTTTCCTCTATCTTTTATTTGTTTGCTTGAATTTCCCATCTTAATTTCTACGTTGGATGACTCAATTACATTGAAGACAATGTAATGTTTAAGTCTGGGGGAGTGGCTCTTTCGTTAGGAATTTTGATTAAAAAAAAATTGAATGAATGACAACCTTTTTAGCGGGTCTACATAAAAAAAAAGATGATCAGCTGTGTAGCGGGTCTTAAAAAAATATTATATGACTTTTCAGGTTATGACCAGCTGTGTAGCGGGTCTTGTGTATGATATTTGTCATGACCAGCTATGTAGCGGGTCTTTTGTAGGGTATTTCAAATTTCCATTTTATGACCAGTTGTGTAGCGGGTCTAACTTTTTTTTTTTTATAAAATAAAAAAAATCTTCTTCTTTCGCTCCTTTCGCTGTGCCTTTTAATCCAAGTATTCACCAAAAGCTTTGGCAAAATATTCTTTCGCTCCAAATTCTATAAGGAAAAGACAAAAACCCAAAAACGTAAAGAAGAACAAATAAAATAAAAAAAATAAAAACCTAAAAAAGAAAAAAAAATCTAAAAACTCTAGCCTAAAGACAAGTCCGCGTCGGCGGCGCCACAAAAATTGATGTGATCCGGAGATACCTATATGTGATAACTGCAATCGCACGGTGTCTAACTAGTAGACAGAGGCAAGTATGGGTCGTTCCCATAAGGAACGATGGAAATATCAACAATCAGTATCTCTAATCGATTAACTAGCAATGATATTTTTGGATTTTTAGAATTGAAAATGAAATAATAATAAAATTAAAGTAAACTAACAAAATGAACTCGCAATGAGAGAGCCGGTAACCAGGGTTTATAGTTTCAACTATTGTTTCTAATCAATTACTGAAATAAAACATAACTCATGATTGTATGTTTATTGTCCGTTCTATCGACATCACCTATTATATGTATTAGTGTCGCAAATATCACTGGTATACCCTAAGCATAGCACATCAAAAGACAAAACCCAAACATGCACCATCAAATTGCATCAACGAGAAAGTTATACGAAACTAATTTAGTTCACAAATATTCTTCGGCTTTTCTAAGCATAACCCATCAAGGAATTAATCGAAGCAAAGATTATCAAATAATAAGAAGAAACATATTTGTAAAACTGATTCATTATGCACATAGGTTTGTATTAAAACCGGCGAAGCAACAACTAGTTTTCAATAAATCAACAAACAATATTCAAGATTAGTTTATTCATATCATAATGGTCTTTTGCTAAATTCATCAATTCAAATAGCCTAATACCCCAAATAGTTTCAACCATAAATCCTAGTTACAAAAATGTTTAGCCAAACATGGCTTTCTTAAAACCCATAAACATATTAAAGAGATTGAGTAGCTAATCAATATGGAAATGAAAACACAAGAATCGCAAACCCTTGTCTTCCCCTGTTGATAGTTTCTAGACGCGCCTCTTTTTCTTCTCTCGTTTTCGGCCTAGCAGCCGACTCCCTTCTTTCCTGTACGCTAATGCATATATATCTAGGTGTTGTGGGAAATCGCAAATAAGACCTAGCAGACATCTTGTATCTGCCAAGGCCCAGCCCACTTCTCTTGTCGCACTCAACCACAATACCGGATTCCAATTGCCAAAGTGCGGTCATAGCATAACTCCATCTCGAGCTCTTCACCGTGTCAATCCCGTACAAAACTCAAACTGAATACGAGAACAAATATCCCCAAATTTAGTCGATGACAAACCCCAGTCTGTTGTCGCTGTTGCTGTTAAGCCATTACCGCCTGTGTCCGTCCATTCTCTTCTTTCTCACAAGCAACTTCCATTCCCTGACCTTCCAAGCTCCACCGACTGCCGGCTCTCTATCTCGACTATACCACCAGCCAAAACGACTTCACCTCCAATACGGATTCCGCCAACATACTTCCATGAACTGAGCACCTACCTGCACCATTTCTTCTCATCAGTTCTTCTTATTTCAGGCAGCGGCAACACCTTCCTTCCTATTTCTTGTTTCAGGCAATTCTGCGAGCAACTGCAGCGCAGTTTCGGTGCATCCAAAGGCAGCCTTCTGCTGGTTGTATGAGGCGTCTCTTATATCTTGTTTGACCTGCAATTTCGAGATTCAGCACAACCAGCAATCCCATACAAACCCAAACTCTCAAGCATTCGTAGTTTAAGCTAGACATCACGACCACAGCTAACTCCAAGACATCACCGGCAATACCACCTGAACAAAATCATTTCAGGCCGAACCCACATAGCCAAATCAAATCAGCCACACTCGATCCATGTAATCTCATTCCCCTGTAATCAACGCCATGGCAATCATCACTAGCAACTGAAGTACACCCACAACAACCCATCTTTTAACTTCTTACTGCTGCATTTCTTTCTCAGTCGAGAAACCCCATCTGCACTCAATTCCCAGTTAACAACAATGGGGGTTACCCAATTTCAGTCACATGTAATTTATCCACGAAGACAACGAACACATCAATTAACCCAAAATCCATTTGTTGTTGCTGTTGTAGAAATCTCCATCTCAGTTTAACACTGGCTGCTTGAAGAAGAAAACGAAAATTCCATTTGTTTGCCAGAGAATGAACAATACTGTCTGATGCCTTCCATTTTGCAAAGATGTGGTGGAGAAATGGGCCACATCCACTCTTTTTCTGTTAACTCCAAATGGGCCTGACACATTCCAACTAGCAAAGACAACTCTTTGCTTTGCTTACTGACTTCTCGGCCGTGATGTTTAGCCAAGAAGGTACCTTGAGTGGTGCTCATACATAAATACCAGGCCAGCCACATATAAATAAGTGTCGTTCGAGCTGTGAGCAGCAGCCTTTGGGAATACTTTTTTACAAGAGCCGATTTAGCTTCTAATTCAGCCATTTATTTCCAGATGATCCAATTCAGTTGTACTTTCTACAAAAACACTACAATAGTGTTATTAGCCAAAATATAGAGTCCTAACTAATATAAATATGGGTATAAAATGTAGCACTTACGTGCTTATCAATGCGTTTGTCAGAGATAACACTTTTGTCCATGGAGTCAGATTGCTATAAGCACAAACTTATAAGGTCTTTAACGTGTTTGCCTGCTCTGATACCAATAGAAGAAGCGGGGGTCTAACTACCACACCAAATATTCGTACGACAATCTGTATGGACTAACTCCAATATAATTCCGTGAGAATCAACTAGACAGCCAGACTCAATCAAGGAAATATACCCAAGAGCTGTATCTCTATTTCTAAAAACAAACCGCAATCGAACAGATAGAAATCTGTGAGCCAGATTGATATGAGAAATATCTTGAACGGTATTGTTTGAGGGTAAAAACTGGTTCTGCTGTTTTTTAGTAAATTTGGGGTGTGTTGATGAGAAACGAATTCAAACCCTAAACAAATGCACTGCACGGGAGTACTTTTAGATTCGAGAGATCAATCTGTAAGACTCTGCCCTAAACCAAGAAACGACCGTTCCGGATTCAATTCGATCACAAGGTGAAGGAGAAGGGTTGATCTTAGGGAGGAAAGCGGAGAAGGTGTTTGAGATCAGGATGTTTAATTATGAAGGTGTGGTTGTTTTATGACTTGTATCATAAAAATGGTTTCTGGCTACTTGTGTTGATAACACTTATGTTGTTGTTGTCGAAATAGATTGAAAACCTATTTATACAAGTCACTGAGCGCACCCTGATCTCATAGGAAGTGTGTTATAGCATTGCTCGGTCGAACTCGCATGCGTTGCTATCTCAAGCATGTTTGTCAATGTTAGTGATCAAAACTATAAGTCCTGATTTCTAGTCTACTATAGCTAAGTCTCGGACTAGGATAGAAAGTGTAGTTGACCTCAAGAACTCCATGGCGATCATCATACAAGACGAAAAACTACTCAAGGAACTGGTGTATCTTCATCGACTAAAAGGTGTGTGGAAACTTGAACTTATCTATCACTCAAAAGTCTATCTACTTTATCTCCTATCTTGAGACAAAATTCGTTTTGCTATATAGACTTTGATTATACGCATTTGCTATTTCGAGCCGAGTTTATCTCGCCTATCGATTTCTCGAAATATGTGATGGTAAGATTTCGCTTTGGCCAAGTTCATCTTTACCTAGTGACAAAAGTCATATTATGTTTCAATCACTTTGAAAATTGCTCTGACGAAAAATGGTTTGTGAATAACAACTATATAACGTCCTCTGAGAATGTTTCAATGATTGAAATGAGAGTTTAGATCATATAACCAATGATGGATATAAGCATTGTGTGGTAACACATATATGTATAAGTCCTTTTCCTTGAACCGAAGTTTGCGAACTTTGTTGATCAAGAGAACCGGAATAGTGGCGTGAGCTAAGTCCGCGAACTCACTCCGTGAACCCAGTCCGCGAACTGGCGGAAGTTCTTGACCCGAGAATATCTGCTGGAGTTTGAGAACTCCTTCCGGGAACTTAAGTCCGCGAACTAAGTCTGCGAACTTAAGTTGGTTATATCTAAAGACGATTGTTTGTGAACTTATTTATATTAACTAAGGAATGCAATTGCAAACCGTGGCTATATAGTTCATGAAACGATTCGAGTGAATCAAATCGTCTTTGCTTCGATTGTGTCTTGTGTAGTTATATAAGATTTCCTTGCAATTGAACAACTCTCTAACTAGTTCATTTGAGTCATTTGAACTAGTTATGATGAAGAAGAATATGGTTGATATGAAAGTGCTCATATGGCTGACCATTTGGTTAACTATTGTTGAACCAACAAATGTTCATGTTTGGGTACAGTTACATAAACCCAAAATAGTACATTTCATTTGTGTGTAACAAGCCATGTTTTCGATCCAACGGTTGAAAGATAGTAGCTTGAATCTAATCAGGTTTTCATCTAACGGTGAATATTGAATGCTTTGTTACCAAGCTAACATTGATTGCAAACCCTGATTTGAAAGACTATATAAGGTAGAACTCTAGAAACTGGGAAACCTAATCCCCACACCTTCTGTGTGATACTAGTTGTACTAGCTAGAGTCGATTCTCCTTTAACCTTTGGTTTCTTTTTAAAAACCAGGTTAACGACTTAAAGACTTCATTGGGATTGTGAAGCCAGACCGATACTACTTTCTCGTAGTTGTGTGATCTGATCTTGCTGATTCTATCGTTTTGAGTAAAATCGTAACGATTGGCTTAAGATTTATATATCCGATAGGCAAGATAGAAAAGTAGTCACAAACATCTTCGTCTCATCGTTTGTGAATCCACAATATCTTCTTTTGCCGCGTCGATTAAGATTATTTTGAGGTGATTGATAATACTAGGTTGTTCTTCGGGAATATAAGTCTGGGTTATTAATTGGTTCCTGTTCACCTTGATTTATCAAACGACGAAACAAAACTTGTAGGTTTATCTATAGGAGACAAATTTATCTATTCTATAGACTTTTCTGTGTGATACAGATTTGTTTATTAAAGTCTTCGACTTTGGGTCATAACAACTCTTAGTTGTGGGTGAGATCATCTAAGGGAATCAAGTGCGTAGTATCCTGTTGGGATCAGAGACATAAGGAGCGCAACTGTACCTTGAATCAGTGTGAGATTGATTGGGGTTCAACTACAGTCCAGACCGAAGTTAGTTTGTACTAGGCTAGTGTCTGTAGCGGCTTAATACAGTGTGGTGTTCAATCTGGACTAGGTCCCGGGTTTTTTCTGCATTTGCGGTTTCCTCGTTAACAAAATTCTGGTGTCTGTGTTATTTCTATTCCGCATTATATTTTGTTATATAATTGAAATATCACAGGTTGTGCGTTTGAATCAATCAATTGGAAATCCGACCTTTGGTTGTTGATTGAAATTGATTGATCCTTGAACATTGGTCTTTGGTACCGTTCAAGTGATTTCTCTTGTATTCAATTAGACTCGCGGATTTCTATTTTGCTTGAGAAAGAATTGAATCAAGAAGGAGAGATATAACTCTTTGATATGCTTTATTAAGATTGAGTCTAGTTGATTCTCTTGAAAGTATATTGGAGTTTGTCCATACATATTGCTAATCGAAATATTGGGTGAGGTTGTTGACCCCCGCTTTTTCAATTGGTATCATAACAGGCAAACACGTGTAAGACCTTACAAGTCTGTGATTGTAGCAATCTGACTCTATGGACGGTAGTGATATCTCTGTTTTCACAAAACCAGATCAGGATCCTCTTGATAACGATAAGAGTTCTGAGACCTCCAAGAAATCTATCATATCTTCCCCCTCTGTCAGAAACCGATGTCAACTGGGAGAATCTCCTAGATGAACTTTCAGATGAAAGTTACTCAGACGACGGACCAAGTATTGATGAAGAAGTCTCACAGTATATTATACTCTTTGACGATATCATAGAAAAAAGGGATCAACTTCCTACCTGGCAGAATATCTGTTTTCTCTCTGTCACAAAATAGGAAACTTAAAAAACTCTTTAAAGGATATGACAGTGGTTATAAACTTCTACAATCCATCCTTAAAGATCGTAATGAAGAAGTCCATTCAAAGATTACTGAATGTGAAAACCTTCAGAAGAGTTTGTATGTGTTGAAAGAAAGACTTGCTGAATCTGAAACAAAGTATGACTCTAAACAGAAATACTATAACGACAAAGAATGCCTTTTTCTTGCCAAATAAAAACAACTGAAGAATGATCTCTCTACAGCTGTTAACAAGGCAAAATCGCTAGAAGAGAATCTGAGAAGATTCAACACTAGTTCTACAGAATTATCTTCCATGATAGGAGCATGTAAAGGGCATAGTGATACACGTGGTCTGGGCTATAAAGGAATAGACACTCCTAACACAGGGAAGATCAATTTTGTTTGTGCCAAAAACAACTTGCCGAGTGAAAAATCACCTATTACAGCTGATGTTCCGGTAAACAAAGATTGTCATTCTTCAAAGTCAAGGCGTAGGAGAACCATTAAAACATTTCTTTCAACTGTTACTATTGTGGAAACAAGGCTCATGTTGAACGAAAATGTCGTTTTCGGATAAGGAATGAAAAACTTCATAACATTCTTATATGGATGTCCAAGGAAGTAATGAAGCCGGTCTCTCTCCGTGCTGAAAAAAACATAGTCTCGAATCCAGAAGAGCACTATGATAATTCCTATCTTAGTTATATGTATGACACTAAATCTTTTGACATACGTAGAGGAAAGAATGTCATATGGAAAGCCAATAAGTTTGATGTTCCAGTAAATAGAAAAATACATCAAAGGAAGAAAGGAATGTCATCTTGTGTCAAGGATCACACTAAGTCAAAAATACCGGGTTTCAATCACATTCACATCAACAAACATGCTTCCGATTTAATAACCAATATAAATAATCTCAAGCGGAAAATCAAAAAATTGAGGAAGAAAGCATCTTCAGGTATGTCTTATTATCCTTGTAATAATTATCTTGAAATTAATCCTCTTGTTGACTCAGAGAAGGAAAACGATGACGAGCTGCGTGCTCCTTCTACAACTTGACCAGTCTTTCTGTGCATCCTCGCTTATTCCCATGAGGATGCACATAAATTCAAGATGCAACTCGTATTGACAAAAATGGTTGTTGTATTATTCGTTTGGTTCTTTAAATTAATGCCTTCCAAGTAGAATCCTACTCTAGATTTCCTTTCATATTGAAGCATAGTTGATCCATAAAAACTCTTGAGAAAATCATGCTTTGTTGAAACACTGAACTTTTCAGTGGTCTCTCTCTTGTTGCACCTTGACAATGCCTCCTGTAAGGCTCCTCTGCTGTGACGGTTCAGAACTTAGTTCATAACAGTGAGCGTTTGCGTACCTGGCCCATTACCGACTTCTAAAAGGGTAACCTTAGGGTTTTCCTATATGTATCTCGTACATATACATATATATATATATATCATGAAGATTTTTTTTTGGTATATAAAAGTTCGGGGACGGATTAGTCTCTCAAGAGATAATGATGCAAACTAAGGAAGGATGCAAAGAGGATGATGAGATCAGAAGAAACAACATTGCTGAGTTTTATGAGAACCCAGTTCTTATAAATTTCTATCATGCAATTGATCATGTAGACAAGAAACCAGTTCAATTATCACATCAGCTGGTTGGAAATCTTCTTCAATATTTTGAAGTTCTACGTAAACAGTTCGTGATCGAGAAAAAGAATCTCGAGTTTGTGAAGATCAAGCTGAAAGAAGCTAATGAAGAACTAATTTGTGTTCACAACCTTATAGCAATCATTAAAATAGAGCTCTATTTCTTCTAGTAAATTTGTTAGAGCATAGCTCGGTCGACCTCGCATGCGTTGCTATATCAAGCATGTTTGTCAATGTTAGTGATCAAAACTATGAGTCTTGATTTCTAGTCTACATAGCTAAGTCTCGGACTAGGATAGAAAAGTGTAGTTGAGCTCAAGGACTTCATGGAGATTCATCATACAACGACTAAGATCTACTCAAGGAACCGTGGAACTTCATCAACAAAAAGGTATGTGGAGACTTGAACTTATCTATCACTCAAAAGTCTATCTTTTCTATCTCCTACTTCTTATGAGACAAAAGTCGTATGCTATATAGACCGAATCATACACATTTGATATTTTGAGTCGAGTATATATCGCCTATCTATATCTCGAAATCATGTGTTGGTAAAACGTTTTGCTTTGATCGGGTTTATCTTCACCTAATAACGAAAGTCATAATGTTTCAATCACTTTAAAAATCTCTTTGACGAGAAATAGTGTAACAACTGTATAACTTCCTCTAAGAATGTTTCAATGGTTGGAATGAGAGTTTAGGTCTAAAAAAAAAAAAAAAAACCAATGATGGATATAAACATTGTGTGGAAACACATATGTGCATAAGTCATATTCCTTAATCCGAAGTTTGCGAACTTTGTTGATTGAGAGAAACCATAGGAATTGGCTTTGCCATGTCCGCGAACTCAGTTTGCGAACTCTGACCGCGAAGTGACGGAAGTTCTCTTGCCGAGAATTTCTACTGGATTTTCCAAAAACTCGTTTCTGTGTTTAGTCCGGTGAACTCAATCCGCGAACCTAGTCCGCGAACTGGCGGAAGTCTCCTTGCCGAGATTTTCTAGTGTGTTTGGAAAACTCTGCCGGTTGTCTTAAGTCCGCGAACTTGTTTGCGTACTTGCGTAGGTTATGATCTAAAGATGTGCTCTGAACATGAAACTTAAATTACTAATGAATGCAGTATGCAAACCGTGGCTATAAAGTTCATGAGACGATTCAATCGAATCGAATCATCTTTGTTTCAATTGTGTATTGTGTAGTTATATAAGATCTCATAGCAATTGAACAACTCTCTAACTAGTTCATTTGAGTCAATTGAACTAGTTATGGTGAAGAAGAACAATGTTAATATGAAATGCTCATATGGTTGACCTTTTGGGTTACTATGTTGAACCAACATATATGTACACGTCTGGGCACAGTTTTCACAAACCCAGTAAACGTATATCTCAAGTGTGTGTGACAAGCTAAGTTTTTGATCTAACGGTTGAGAAATATTAGCTTGAATCTAAATCAGGTTTTCATCTAACGGTGAATATTGATTGCTTTGTAATTAAGGAAAAACCCTGATTTGAAGACTATATATAGGAGACATCTAGCATTGGGAAAAACTAATCCCCACACGTCTGTATGATACTAGTGCGCTCGCTAGAGTCGATTCTCCTCTAACCTTTGGTTTTCTTCTCTAAAACCAGGTTAATGACTTAAAGACTTCATTGGGATTGTGAAGCCAGACCGATACTACTTTTATCGTAGTTGTGTGATCTGATCTTGCATCTTCTATCGTACGAGTACAATATTTGATTGGCTTGAGATCATGAGAGTTCTCCAATAGGCAAGATAAAGAAATCACAAACATCTTCGTCTCACTGTTTATGATTCCTCGACGTCCTCTTGTGTATTCAAGTAAGACTGTTGAGAGGTGATTGATTAATCTAGGCTGTTCTTCGGGAATATTAGACCGGATTATCTATTGGTTCCTGTTCACATTGATTTCATATCTTAAGACGGAACAAAAACCTAGGGTTTTTCTGTGGGAGACAGATTTATCCTTTGATAGACTTTTCTATGTGAGACAGATTTGTTATTATCAAGTCTGCGATTTTGGGTTGCAGCAACTCTTGGTTGTGGGTGAGATCAGCTAAGGGAATCAAGTGCGTAGTATCCTACTGGGATAAGAGGCGTAGGAGTAAAACTGTACCTTGAATTAGTGGGAGACTGATTGGGGTTCAACTATAGTCTATTCCGAAGTTATCTTGGAGTAGGCTAGTTCTGTAGCGGCTTAATACAGTGTGTATTCAATCTGGACTAGGTCCCGGGGTTTTTCTGCATTTGTGGTTTCCTCGTTAACAAAACTTCTGGTGTCTGTGTTATTTCTTTTCCGCATTATATTTTTTATATAATTGAAATAATACAGGTTGTGCGTTTGTGATCATCAATTGGAAATCCGACCTTCGGTTGTTGATTGATCCTTGGACATTGGTCTTTGGTACCGTCCAAGTATTCCTTGTGTTTGATTAGGACTCGCTGATTTCTATTAGCTTGAGCAATATCAAAAACAAGAGAGAGATATTAACTCCTTGAGAAACTTTTATCTAGATTGCGTCTGACTGTCTAGTTGATTCTCTAACAAAGTATTACGGAGTTAGTCCATACAGATTGCTAAGTGAAATATTGGGTGGTGTTGTTAGACCCCCGCTTTTTCAATTGGTATCAGAGCAGGAAAACACGTTTAAGACCTTACAAGTCTGTGTTTGTAACGATCTGACTCTATGGACAGTAGTGTTATCTCAATAAATGCACCACCAGATCCAGGGATTTCAGAATTATCTTCCATGAATGATTTAATAAAATCTGTAGATGAAATTCTATCTAAACCTCCACCAGGTTTAAAATCCCTTGAAGTGTTTTCAGGGATTGAAAAGAAGCTTGAGAGCTTATCTCTTGATGTTGAGTTATACCTCCATAAAGAACAAGAATCTCTTGACAAGCTAAATCAAGTTATGATGAATAATATTCATTTTGAGGTTGATATTGATTTACTAATCAATGAGAGCAATGCTCCTCCTCTGCGTAATCCAATTAGTTGTGATAAACTAACGAATTACAAGAGGAGTTTAAATCTCAGTTATCTGAGTGTATCACCTCAAAGCATGAATTGATTCGTTGCTCAATTCTTGATACTTCCTATCAAGATAGTAGTATTGTCTTCTTTTATGAAGAATCTAGGACGTCTCTTTTCATCAAAAGAGTTTTCCTTCGCAATACTAAAAACTATCTGCAAAAACTGTTTTTTATAAGTTAGAAAACAAGAAATCAGAAACACAAATATTTTTGGGTTCACTTGAAGCTCTTTGATAGACTTATAAAAACAGTTCCTTGGGTGTTTCTCAACACTACAAGATTTAAGAGTTGTTGGAAAGAAACTCTTTCTTGGTGCCATGGTGAGCAAGACATTGTTCACCTCAACACACTTGTTCGTGTTGAAAGTGCATCCTCACCAAGAAATGCCCTGCTATGTATACGGTGAGGGAAGCACAACAACTGGGGCGCACAGATTATATTCGGTAAGGCTGTAGAATTCAATTGGACTTTTCTAAAAAGGTATGTCTATAAACTTGAGAAAGTTTTATGTTTTTATTACTTGTTTGAGTACTTATAATGATCGATGTACCTTGCTTATCGTTCATTTCTACCTAACCTGATCTTTGTTTAAGGTTCTTAAATGTTTAGGTTTGAAAACGTTAGTTCAGGATGTTTGGAATTCATGGTACACTTACCAAGTATGCATAACATCATTTAAAACCAAAATCCAGGGGTTTAAGTTCGCAAACCCCGTCTGCATACTGCTCCAGGATACGAAAATTCGTTTGCAAACCCGTATGCATACTTGACGTCGATATTCGGTAAACTTGTTTTGGACGTAACTTCTTCGTCCGAACTCGGATTGACCTCATTTATTTTGCAATCTCTTCCTCTTTGAATTCTCTTCAGAATGGAGATGAGAAACCTTGAATTTGGATGAGTTAAGATTGGTATTTGTCCTGTGTCTTGTTTTTGAGTATTTTGCTCCATTTCGTTGCACTTGTTCCACTTCTATTGAACTTGGGCACTTGGATTCTTGGAGTACTACTCTTCTAAGATAATTTGTAGCTTTTAAAGAATGTTGTTGGTGAATCACAAAGAAGGAAGTTCAAGAATGGAAAGTAGTACGCAGTGCTATGGAATTCTTGAATGTTCACAATCATCCTTTGTGAACTATGGTGCATAGTCGTTATTGACTTTGTATGTTCTTCTTTGATTAAGAAAATATTTTTATACGCCTTTGGTAGCTGTTATTGGTGTAAATCCATGCGAAAAAGATTGATTCTACCCTATAAGGACAAATCATCTTGTATGTGCATTACGAGTTTGTCTTGATGCCTAGGAAACTTCTTATGAGAATTTATTCTTATTTTTGAGAAGGATTACTAGAGTTTGGAATATCCATTATTGTGATTACACATAACTATGTCCAATGTTTTCATCTTCTTGTGTTATTTTTAGGTTTATTGGTTTTAAATTCTAAAAATATTTGGAGGATGATGTTATTGCAGTATTAATCTGTTTGATTTTGAAGTATTGCAATATTTTTATGGGATATGTATTGTTTGTGTCTGTGAACTTGAAGGTCCCATATGTTGTCAAAAGTAAAGTTGATCATAAATTGGTATTCGTATTGATGAAAGGACGAATGGACTTTTGACAAATACAAAAGTTATGCCTATGCAGTCATTTATTTGATTGAAAATAGGGAAAAATCTTTTGTGTGACAAGGATAAAGTCTATCATGTCATTATGCAAATAGTGATGGAAAGATAGAATAGATCCTTGTATGTATTCCACGGTATTGATCTTCATTGATCCATTCTTTTTGTATTACCATGAAGCTCCATAATGTGTCTTATGTCGAGCACGATACAACTAAGTTGATTATTTTGTGATTAACTTTTGTTGGTTGTTCCGTAAGGTACTTTATGTCAAGCATCTTTGAACTAAATTAATCATCTTGGTTGATTATTTAGTTATTTGCTCTGAAAGTCTTCTTTTGTCGAGCAAAACATTTGACAATTAAATTGATTACTTCTGTGATTAGTTTGGTTGTGTTTTCCAATTAGATTAATTATAGGTTCTCTTGTTATTAGTCTAGTTGAGTATTCATATATTCCACAAGTCCTTGTGTTGAGTATATGAACGGCTATACTAATCATGTTCTATTGGTTAATATAGTCGTATATTCCGTAAGGTTTTCCTTATGTTGAGTATGTGAACGATTAAGTTAGTCATCTCTGTATGATTACCTTAGTCGTAGATCCGTAAGTTTACTTATGTTGAGCACAATCAATTAAATTGATCACTTTTTGTGGTTTTGATTTAGTTGTGTATTCCAATTAAATTAATCATGGGTTTACTTGTGACTAATTTGATTGAGTTTTGGATATAGAAAATCATTTCTATGGTTTTTGGTGTCCAATTAAAAATCCTTCTTTTCTTTCGAAATTAAGGTCGCTCTTGTTCTTCTTTCGGGAATGACATCAAATAGGGGAGAGTTCTTTTGAACTTGTGCTTAATGGTAATATCTTGCGGGGTGTACAGTTGTGGAATTTTATAGGGGTTATCTTGTATCTTAAAACTCCTTGATGAATACATTTAGCTTCGGTTTTCTGATTTCATCTAAATTAAGTTGGTATGTATTTTTTTTTCTTTTAGTCTATGAAACGTCTCTTCTCGGAAATTTCATTAGGAACCCGTTCTTGTACCTTTGCCAATATTATTGACAAAAAGGGGGAGAATTAATGTGTAATTCTACTACATATACATATGGTTTTAGGATCATTGTGTAAGGGGGATTGGTTTCCATGTCAGATGGAGTATTGACTAAGGGGGAGTGATACATATCACCGTAGTATTATCGTTAAAGTCGTGATGCAATTGGAATTTGATGTTACATAATAATACTATGTCACTGTATAATAATGATCGAGAATCTCGATTTCTCTCATTGTTATAGCTACGGATCTTCAACAACGGTGATGCTAAACTTACAACCTTTGGGATCATTGGAGTACTTGGAAGGACGAAGATTTCAGGGAACGTTGAAGATTAGACTATGGAATAGGAGCCACTAAAGTTTTTTCTTTTTGTATTCCATATGTATTAATAGTTTTGTCACTAAAATTGACAAAGGGGGAGATTGTTAGAGCATAGCTCGGTCGACCTTCCATGCGTTGCTATATCAAGCATGTTTGTCAATGTTAGTGATCAAAACTATGAGTCTTGATTTCTAGTCTACATAGCTAAGTCTCGGACTAGGATAGAAAAGTGTAGTTGAGCTCAAGGAATTCATGGCGATTCATCATACAATGACGAAGATCTACTCAAGGAACCGTGGAACTTCATCAACAAAAAGGTATGTGGAGCCTTGAACTTATCTATCACTCAAAAGTCTATCTCTTCTATCTCCTACTTCGTATGAGACAAAAGTCGTATGCTATATAGACTTGATCATACACATTTGATATTTTGAGCCGAGTATATCTCGCCTATCTATATCTCGAAATCATGTGTTGGTAAAGCGTTCCGCTTTGATCGGGTTTATCTTCACCTAATAACGAAAGTCATAATGTTTCAATCACTTTGAAAATCGCTTTGACGAGAAATAGTGTAACAACTGTATAACGTCCTCTAAGAATGTACCAACGGTTGGAATGAGAGTTTAGGTCTATATAACCAATGATGGATATAAGCATTGTGTGGAAACACATATGTGCATAAGTCTTATTCCTTAATCTGAAGTTTGCGAACTTTGTTGATTGAGAGAAAACGGAGGAATTGGCTTTGCCAAGTCCGCGAACTCATACTGCGAATTGACGGAAGTTCTCTTGCCGAGAATTTTTGCTGGATTTTCCATAAACTCGTTTGCGTGTTTAGTCCGCGAACTCAGTCCGCGAACCTAGTCCGCGAACTGGCGGAAGTCTCCTTGCCGAGATTTTCTGCTGAGTTTGGAAAACTCTGCTGGTTGTCTTAAGTCCGCGAACTTTTTTGCGTACTTGAGTAGGTTATGATCTAAAGATGTGCTATGAACATGAAACTTTAATTACTAAGGAATGAAGTATGCAAACCGTGGCTATAAAGTTCATGAGCCGATTCAATCGAATCGAATCATCTTTGTTTCAATTGTGTCTTGTGTAGTTACATAAGATCTCATAGCAATTGAACAACTCTCTAACTAGTTCATTTGAGTCAATTGAACTAGTTATGGTGAAGAAGAACAAGGTTAATATGAAATGCTCATATGGTTAACCTTTTGGGTTACTATGTTGAACCAACATACACGTACACGTTTGGGCACGGTTTTCACAAACCCAGTAAACGTATATCTCAAGTGTGTGTGACAAGCTAAGTTTTCGATCTAACGGTTGAGACATATTAGCTTGAATCTAAATCAGGTTTTCATCTAACGGTGAATATTGATTTCTTTGTAACTAAGGCAAAACCATGATTTGAAGACTATATATAGGAGACATCTAGCATTGGGCAAAACTATTCCGCACACGTCTGTGTGATACTAGTGCGCTCGCTAGAGTCGATTCTCCTCTAACCTTTGGTTTTCTTCTCTAAAACCAGGTTAATGGCTAAAAGACTTCATTGGGATTGTGAAGCCATACCGATACTACTTTTATCGTAGTTGTGTGATCTGATCTTGCATCTTCTATTGTACGAGTACAATCTCTGATCGTCTTGAGATCGTGAGAGTTCTCCGATAGGCAAGATAAAGAAGTCACAGACATCTTCGTCTCACTGTTTGTGATTCATCGACGTCCTCTTGTGTATTCAAGTAAGACTGTTGAGAGGTGATTGATTAATCTAGGATGTTCTTTGGGAATATAAGACCGGATTATCAATTGGTTCCTGTTCACCTTTATTTCATATCTTAAGACGGAACAAAAACCTACGGTTTTTCTGTGGGAGACAGATTTATCCTTTGATAGACTTTTCTGTGTGAGACATATTTGTTTATTATCAAGTCTGCGATTTTGGGTTGCAGCAACTCTTGGTTGTGGGTGAGATCAGCTAAGAGAATCAAGTGCGCAGTGACCTGCTGGGATCAGAGGCGTAGGTGTACAACTGTACCTTGAATTAGTGGGAGACTGATTGGGGTTCATCTATAGTCCAGTCCGAAGTTAGCTTGGAGTAGGCTAGTGTCTGTAGCGGCTTAATACAATGTGTATTCAATCTGGACTAGGTCCCGGGGTTTTTCTGCATTTGCGGTTTCCTTGTTAACAAAACTTCTGGTGTCTGTGTTATTTCTTTTCCGCATTATATTTTTTATATAATTGAAATAATACAGGTTGTGCGTTTGTGATCATTAATTGGAAATCCGACCTTCGGTTGTTGATTGATATTGATTGATCCTTGGACATTGGTCTTTGGTACCGTCCGAGTATTCCTTGTGTTTGATTAGGACTCGTTGATTTCTATTAGCTTGAGTAATATCAAAAACAAGAGAGAGATATTAACTCCTTGAGATACTTTTATCTAGATTGAGTCTGACTGTCTAGTTGATTCTATAGCAAAGTATTTCGAAGTTAGTCCATACAGATTGCTAAGAAAAATATTGGGTGGTGTTGTTAGACCTCCGTTTTTTCAAAATCTTCTAATTTCTTGTTTTGTTTAAGAAGAATAACTAGAGTTTGGAATAGCCATTATTGTGATTACACATAACTATGTCCAACGTTTTCATCTTCACGTTTTTAGATTTATTGGTTTAAATTCTAAAATTGTTTGGAAGATGATTTTTGCAGTATTAATCTTTATGGTTTTATATATTGCAATTTGTTATGGGATATGTGTGTTTGCGTCCGTGAACTGTGATTGTCCCATACCTTGTCAAAAGTTAAGTCCTTTATATGTCAATATGCATGTGTTGACAAAAGAAGGAAGGGCTATTTTGTGTTTCCTCCCCTCCCAAGATCGCTAATTAGCGTTTCCTCCCCAAAAAGATCAAGATTAGTGTTTCCTCCTATCGTTAGTTTTTCCATCCATTGCTCAGCTAGCTGAGTCAGCATTTGTACAAGTGTGGCATAGATTGTACACGTGTTTCGTAATCTTCCCAAAATACCCTGTAAGAATACCGCATCACATGAATCTCCTCCTCTGCCACCACCATTGCCTTTTCCGCCACAAGAACAGTTTGGAAGAACCCTAATTCCAAAATTGAAAAACCCTTTAAAATCAAAATAAAAATCTACCAGCCCCGTCTTCAAATCAAGCACCACCACCTCCATCGATGAAAACCCATGCTACATATATGTAGAAACAGATGCAGATATCTATTCAATTTAACAAAAGTTTCTCCCAATTTTAGAAATCTTTCTTCTCTGACCCTTAACTCCTTTTCAGAAATTTCAATCCCATCCAAACCATTAATTCCTTCTTTGACCTCATTAATTTAACTGCGCAACATCAAATTCATAGAAAAAGGTACTAAATATCCCAACAAGTTGTTGCTTCCATTAATGGTGGTACCATTGAAACAGGTTAGCAATATGATAATCACCTACTGTTGTCTTTGTTAGTAAATCTGTTTTTTTAAGGCACATCAAATCTGTTAGGCGTTAACATCACTAAATTTTAAACGTAAATTACCAATTTGATATGTTATTATTTATCATTTTTCCGAACTGAGATTGGCAGATGAAAATATTTTAACAGAAACAAAAATTGAGCTGCTGCAATTGCATTAGAGAGTCAACGACGGCAGATACCTGAGATCAATAAAAAAAATATTGCCATGAAAGACAAGATTCACCATCTATTTCCCACCATTAAAATCCCAACTCATATCACCGTCTTTTGCTAATTCAGTAAAACCAAAAATTCTCACAATGTTTTTCATTTTCATGTAAAGGTTTTGGCAATCGTCGCTCTCACCGTTAATACAGGTGACGGGTTTTCGTTTTTTCTTTTGAATACTCCATAAACATATCTGAAACTCATATCAATCTAATGAAGAAGATGAGGGTATTTTTGTAACTTTGTTCGACACGTGTATATATCTGCCACGCGTATATTTTTGTTGACTCAGCTAACCGATCAATGGATGGAAAATCTAACGATGGGAGGAAACACTAATTTTGATCTTTTTGGGGAGGAAACGCTAATTACCGATCTTGGGAGGGGAGGAAACACAAAATAGCCCAAGAAGGAATGAACTTTTGATAAATACAAAAGTTAAGCCTATTATGTCAATTATTGATGGAAGATAGGTTAAAATCTTTTGTTCACAAGGATTATGTCTATTGTATGTCATTGTGGAAATGGTGATGAAAAATAGAATGAATCCTTGATTATTCCACAGTATTGGTCGACCTCCGGTCGACAATTTTTTGTGCATATACTGTGATTGTTCCATAAAGTGTCTTATGTTGAGCACAATCGATTGAGTTATTCATATCTTAGATGTTGCTCCATGAGGTACTTTATGTCGAGCATTACCAATTAAATTGATTACTCTTTGTGGTTAATTTGATTGTGTATTCCAATTAGATTAATTATGGGTTCTCTTGTGATTAATCTAGTTGAGTATTTTTGAGTCTCCATAAGTTCACTTATGTTGAGCATTTCCGATTAAATTAATCATGGGTTCTCTTGTGGTTAATTTAATTGAATATTTTGGATTCAAATCATATTTGTATGTGATTTGTTATGTCCAAAGAAATCCTTCTTTTCTCTTGAAATTAAGGTCGCTCTTGTTGTTCTTTCGGGAATGACATTATATGGGGGAGAGTTCTTAATTGAACTTGTGCTTAATTGCCAAATCTTTGTAGGGAGTGCGGCTGTGGAATATTATAGGGGTTATCTTGTATCTTTATAGACTACTTGATGGATGCATTTAGCTTCGGCTATATGATTGCATCTAAATAAGATGATATGTGCTTTCTTTTGGTCATGAATTGTCTCTTTGGGAAATTTCATTAGGATCTCGTTTTCGTACCTTTGTCACTTTTATTGACAAAAAGTGGGAGAATTAATATGTAGTGCACTCTACAAATACATATGGTTTTCGGATCATTATGTAAGGGGGAGTGGTTTCCATGTGAGATGGAGTATTGACTAAGGGGGAGTGATACATATCACCATAGTATTGTTGTCAAAGTTGATACCATTGAACTTTGATATTGTATAATGATACTATGACACTGTATAACAATGATTGAGAACTCTTGTTTTCTCGTTGTTATAGCAACGGATTTTGAACAACGATGATGCTGAACTTACAACCTTTGGGATCATTGGAGTACCTGGAAGTGACGAAGATTTCGAGTAATGTTGAAGATTAGACATGTGGAATATGATCTACAAAAGTTAATTTATTTATTTCTTGTATTCCATATGTATTGATAGTTTTGTCACTAAAAGTGACAAAGGGGGAGATTGTTAGAGCATTGCTCGGTCGAACTCGCATGTGTTGCTATCTCAAGCATGTTTGTCAATATTAGTGATCAAAATTATAAGTCTTGATTTCTAGTCTACTATAGCTAAGTCTCGGACTAGGATAGAAAGTGTAGTTGAGCTCAAGAACTCCATGGCGATCATCATACAAGACGAAGGATTACTCAAGGAACGGGTGGATCTTCATCGACTAAAAGGTATGTGCAGACCTGAACTTATCTATTACTCAAAAGTCTATCTATCCTATCTCCTATCTTGAGACAAAAGTCGTTTTTTTATATAGACTTTGATTATACACAGTTGCTATTTCGAGCCGAGTTTATCCCGCCTATCTATTTCTCGAAATATGTGCTGGTAAGCTTTCGCTTTGTCCAAGTTCATCTTTACCTAATGACGAAAGTCATGTTATGTTTCAATCACTTTGAAAATTGCTCTGACGAAAAATGGTTTATGAATAACAACTATATAACGTCCTCTGAGAATGTTTCAATGATTTAAATGAGAGTTTAAATCATATAACCAATGATGGATATAAGCATTGTGTGGTAACACATATATGTATAAGTCCTTTTCCTTGAACTGAAGTTTGGGAACTTTGTTGATGAAGAGAATCGGAATAGTGGTGTGAGCTAAGTCCACGAACTCAGCCCGTGAACCCAGTCCGCGAATTGGCGGAAGTTCTCGACCCGGGAATATCTGCTGAAGTTTGAGAACTCCTTCCGGGAACTTATGTCCGCGAACTAAGTCTGTGAACTTAAGAGATTTATATCTAAAGACGATTGTTTGTGAACTTATTTATATTAACTAAGGAATGCAATTGCAAACCGTGGCTATATAGTTCATGAACCGATTCGACTGAATCAAATCGTTTTTGCTTCGA
The DNA here is from genome assembly GCF_003573695.1 of Papaver somniferum. Lineage (NCBI taxonomy): Eukaryota > Viridiplantae > Streptophyta > Magnoliopsida > Ranunculales > Papaveraceae > Papaver > Papaver somniferum. The sequence continues at coordinate 96,336,656 of NC_039366.1, read as the reverse complement.
TTGTGTCTTGTGTAGTTACATAATATTTCCTTGCAATTGAACAACTCTATAACTAGTTCATTTGAGTCATTTGAACTAGTTATGGTGAAGAAGAATATGGTTGATATGAAAGTGCTCATAAGGCTAACCATTTAGTTAACTATTGTTGAACCAACAAATGTTCATGTTTGGGTACGCTTACATAAACCCAAAATAGTACATTTCATTTGTGTGTAACAAGCTAAGTTTTCGATCCAACGGTTGAAATATATTAGCTTGAATCTAATCAGGTTTTCATCTAACGGTGGATATTGAATGCTTTGTTACCAAGCTAACATTGATTGCAAACCCTGATTTGAAAAACTATATAAGGGAGAACTCTAGCAACTGGGAAACCTAATCCCCACACCTCCTGTGTGATACTAGTTGTATTATCTAGAGTCGATTCTCCTTTAACCTTTGGTTTCTTCTTAAAAACCAGGTTAACGACTTAAAGACTTCATTGGGATTGTGAAGCCAGACCGATAATACTTTCTCATAATTGTGTGATATGATCTTGTTGATTCTATCGTTTTGAGTACAATCGTAACGATTGGTTTCAAATTTACATCTTCGATAGGCAAGATAGATAAATAGTCACAAACATCTTCGTCTCATCATTTGTGATTCCACAATATCTTCTTTCGCCGCGTCGATTAAGATTATTGTGAGGTGATTGATAATACTAGGCTGTTTTTCGGGAATATAAGTCCGGGTTATCAATTGGTTCCTGTTCACCTTGATTTATCAAAAGACGGAACAAAACTTGTAGGTTTATCTGTGGGAGACAAATTTATCTATTCTGTAGACTTTTCTGTGTGATACAGATTTGTTTATTAAAGTCTTTGACTTTGGGTCATAGCAACTCTTGGTTGTGGGTGAGATCAGCTAAGGGAATCAAGTGCGTAGTATCCTGTTGGGATCAGAGACGTAAGGAGCGCAACTGTACCTTGAATCAGTGTGAGATTGATTTGGGTTCAACTACAGTCCAGACCGAAGTTAGTTTTTAGTAGGCTAGTGTCTGTAGCGGCTTAATACAGTGTGGTGTTAAATCTGGACTAGGTCCCGGGGTTTTTCTGCATTTGCGGTTTCCTCGTTAACAAAATTCTGGTGTCTGTGTTATTTATATTCAGCATTATATTTTGTTATATAATTGAAATATCAAAGGTTGTGCATTTGAATCAATCAATTGGAAATCCGACCTTTGGTTGTTGATTGAAATTGATTGATCCTTGAACATTGGTCTTTGGTACCGTTCAAGTGATTTCTCTTGTATTCAATTAGACTCGCAGATTTCTATTTTGCTTGAGAAAGAATTTAATCAATAAAGAGAGATATAACTCTTTGATATGCTTTATTAAGATTGAGTCTAGTTGATTCTCTTGAAAGTATATTGGAGTTTGTCCATACAGATTGCTAATCAAAATATTGGGTGAGGTTGTTAGACCCCCGCTTTTCAATTGGTATCAGAGCACGTTTAAGACCTTACAAGTATGTGTTTATAGCAATCTGACTCTATGGACGGTGTGATATCTCTGTCTTCGCAAAACCAGATCAGGATCCTCTTGATAACGATAAGAGTTCTGAGACTTCCAAGAAATCTATCATATCTTCCCCTCTGTCAGAAACCGATGTCAACTGGGAGAATCGCTTGGATGAACAATTGGATGAACTTTCAGATGAGAGTGACTCAGACGAGGGACCAAGTATTGATGAAGAAGTCTCACAGTAAATTATACTCTTTGACAATATCATAGAAAAAAGGGATCAACTGCCTACCTGGCAGAATATCTGTTTCCTCTCTGTCGTGAAAATAGGAAACTTAAAAAACTCTTTAAAGTATATGAAAGTGGTTATAAACTTCTACAATCCATCCTTAAAGATCTTAATGAATAAGTTCATTCAAAGTTACTGAATGTGAAAACCTTCAGAAGAGTTTGTATGTGTTGAAAGAAAGACTTGCTGAATCTGAAACAAAGTATGACTCTCAACAGAAATACTATAACGACAGAGAATGCCTTTTTCTTGCCAAAGAAAAACAACTGAAGAATGATCTCTCTACAGTTGTTAACAAGGCAAAATCGCTAGAAGAGAATCTGAGAAGATTCAACACCAGTTCTACAAAATTATCTTCCATGATAGTAGCATGTAAAGGGCACCGTGATACACGTGGTCTTGGCTATAAAGGAATAGACACTCCTAACACTGGGAAGATCAATTTTGTTTGTGCCAAAAACAACGTGTCGAGTGAAAAATCACCTATTACAGTTGATGTTCCGATAAACAAAGATTGTCATTCTTCAAAGTCAAGGCGTAGGAGAACCGTTAAAAACATTTCTTTCAACTGTTACTATTGTGGAAACAAGGGTCATGTTGAACAAAAATGTCGTTTTCGGATAAGGAATGAAAAACTTCATAACATTCTTATATGGATGTCCAAGGAAGTAATGAAGTCGGTCCCTCTCCGTGCTGAAAACAACATAGTCTCGAATCCAGAGGAGCACTATGATAATTCCTCTCTTAGTTATATGTATGACACTGACTCTTTTTACATACGTAGAGGAAATAATGTCATATGGAAAGCCAAGAAGTTTGATGTTCCAGTAAATAGAAAAAGACATCAAAGGAAGAAAGGAATGTCATCTTGTATCAAGTATCACACTGGGTCAAAAATACCGGGTTTCGATCACATTCACATCAACAAACATGCTTCCTATTTAATAACCAACATAAATAATCTCAAGCGGAAAATCAAAAAATTAAGGAAGAAAGCATCTTCAGGTATGTCTTATTCTCCTTGTAATAATTCTCTTGAAATTAATCCTCTTGTTGACTCAGAGAAGGAAAACGATGATGAGTTACGTGCTCCGTCTACAACTTGACCAGTCTTTCTGTGCATCCTCGCTTCTTACCATGAGGATGCACATAAAGTCAAGATGCAACTCGTCTTGAAAAAAATGGTTGTTGTATTATTCGTTTGGTTCTTTAAATTAATGCCTTCTAAGTAGAATCCTGCTCTAGCTTTCCTTTCATATTGAAGCATAGCTGATCCATAAAAACTCTTGAGAAAATCATGCTTTGTTGAAACATTGAACTTTTCAGTGGTCTCTCTCTTGTTGCACCTTGACAAAGCCTCCTGTAAGGCTCCTCTGTTGTGACGGTTTAGAACTTAGTTCATAACTGTGAGCGTTTGCGTACCTAGCCCATTACCGACTTCTAAAAGGGTAACCTTAGGGTTTTCCTATACGTATCTCGTACATATACATACATATATATATATATCATGAAGATTTTTTCTTGGTATATACAAGTTCGGGGAAGAAATAGTCTCTCAAGAGATAATGATGCAAGCTAAGGAAAGGTGCAAAGAGGATGATGAGATCAGAAGAAACAACATTGCTGAGTTTTATGAGAACCATGTTCTTATAAATTGCTATCATGCAATTGATCATGTAGACAAGAAACCAGTTCAATTATCACAACAGCTGGTTAGAAATCTTCTTCAAGATTTTGAAGTTCTACGTAAACAGTTCGTGATCGCGAAAAAGAATCTCGAGTTTGTGAAGATCAAGCTGAAGGAAGCTAATGAAGAACTAATTTGTGTTCGCAACCTTATTGCAAGCCTTAAATAGAGCTTTATTTCGTCTAGTAAATCTTTTATCTTCTTGTTTTGTTTAAGAAGAATAACTAGAGTTTGGAATAGTCATTATTGTGATTACACATAGCTATGTCCAACGTTTTCATCTTCATGTTTTTAGATTTATTGGTTTAAATTCTAAAATTGTTTGGAAGATGATTTTTGCAGTATTAATCTTTATGGTTTTATATATTGCGATTTGTTATGGGATATGTGTGTTTGCGTCCGTGAAATGTGATTGTTCCATACCTTGTCAAAAGTTAAGTCCTTTATATGTCAATATGCATGTGTTGATAAAAGAAGGAAGGGCTATTTTGTGTTTCCTCCCCTCCAAAGATCGCTAATTAGCGTTTCCTCCCCAAAAAGATCAAAATTAGTGTTTCCTCCCATCGTTAGTTTTTCCATCCATTGTTCAGCTAGCCGAGTCAACATTTGTACATGTATGGCATAGATTGTACACGTGTTTCGTAATCTTCCCAAAATACCCTGTAAGAATAACGCATCACATGAATCTCCTCTTCTGCCACCACCATTGCCTTTTCCGCCACATGAACAATTTGGAAGAACCCTAATTCCAAAATTGAAAAACCCTTTAAAATCAAAATAAAAATCTACCAGTACCGTCTTCAAACCAAGCACCACCACCTCCATCGATGAAAACCCATGCTACATATGTAGAAACAGATGCAGATATCTATTCAATTTAACAAAAGTTTCTCCCAATTTCAGAAATCTTTCTTCTCTGACCCTTAACTCCTTTTCAGAAATTTCAATCTCATCCAAACCATTAATTCCTTCTTTGATCTCATTAATTTAACTGCGCAACATCAAATTCATAGAAAAAGGTACTGAATAGCCCAACAAGTTGTTGATTCCATTAATGGTGGTACCATTGAAACATGTTAGCAATATGATAATCACCTACTGTTGTCTTTGTTAGTAAATCTGTTTTTTTAAGACGCATCAAATCTGTTAGGCGTTAACATCACTAAATTTTAAACGTAAATTACCAATTTGATATGTTATTATTTATCATTTTTCCGAACTGAGATTGGCAGATGAAAATATTTTAACAAAAACAAAAATTGATTTGCTGCAATTGCATTAGCGAGTCAACGGCGGCAGATACCTGAGATCAATAAAAAAAATATTGCCATGAAAGACAAGATTCACCATATATTTCCCATAATTAAAATCCCAACTCATATCACCGTCTTTTGCTAATTCAGTAAAACCAAAAATTCTCACAATGTTTTTTTATTTTCATGTAAAGGTTTCGGCAATCGTCGCTCTCACTGTTAATACATGTGACGGGTTTTCGTTTTTTCTTTTGAATACTCCATAAACATATCTGAAACTCATATCAATCTGATGAAGAAGATGAGGGTATTTTTGTAACTTTTTCCGACACGTGTATATATCTGCCACGCGTATATTTTTGCTGACTCAGCTAACCGATCAATGGATGGAAAAACTAACGATGGGAGGAAACACTAATTTTGATCTTTTTGGGGAGGAAACGCTAGTTAGCGATCTTGGGAGGGGAGGAAACACAAAATATCCCAAGAAGGAATGAACTTTTGATAAATACAAAAGTTAAGCCTATTATGTCAATTATTTATGGAAGATAGGTTAAAATCTTTTGTTCACAAGGATTATGTCTATTGTATGTTATTGTGCAAATGGTGATGAAAAATAGAATGAATCCTTGATTATTCCACAGTATTGGTGGACCTGCGGTCTACAATTTTTTGCGCATATACTGTGATTGTTCCATAAAGTGTCTTATGTTGAGCACGATCGACTGAGTTATTCATAGCTTAGTTGTTCCTATGTGAGGTACTTTATGTCGAGCATGACCAATTAAATTGATTACTCTTTGTGGTTAATTTGATTGTGTATTCCAATTAGATTAATTATGGGTTCTCTTGTGATTAATCTAATTGAGTCTCCATAAGTTCACTTATGTTGAGCATTTCCGATTAAATTAATCATGGGTTCTCTTGTGGTTAATTTAATTGAATATTTTGGATTAAAATTCATACTTGTATTTGATTTGTTATGTCCAAAGAAATCCTTCTTTTCTCTTGAAATTAAGGACGCTCTTGTTGTTCTTTCGGGAATAACATTATATGGAGGAGAGTTCTTAATTGAACTTGTGCTTAAGTTCCAAATCTTTGTGGGGAGTGCGGCTGTGGAATATTATAGGGGTTATCTTGTATGTTTATAAACTCCTTGATGAATGCATTTAGCTTCGGCTATATGATTGCATCTAAATAAGATGATATGTACTTTCTTTTGGTCATGAAATGTCTCTTTCAGAAATTTTATTAGGATCCCGTTTTCGTACCTTTGCCAATTTTATTGACAAAAAGGGGGAGAACTAATATGTAATTCACACTACAAATACATATGGTTTTCGGATCATTATGCAAGGGGGAGTGGTTTCCATGTGAGATGGAGTATTGACTAAGGGGGAGTGATACATAACAACATAGTATTGTTGTCAAAGTTGTGATACAATTGAACTTTGATATTGTATAATGATATTATGACACTGTATAACAATGATTGAGAACTCTTGTTTTCTCGTTGTTATAGCTACGGATTTTCAACAACGATGATGCTGAACTTACAACCTTTGGGATCATTGGAGTACTTGGAAGTGACAGAGATTTTGAGTAATGTTGAAGATTAGACATGTGGAATAGGAGGTACAAAAGTTAACTTATTTATTTTTTGTATTCCATATGCATTGATAGTTTTGTCACTAAAATTGACAAAGGGGGAGATTGTTAGATCATTGCTCGGTCGAACTCACATGCGTTGCTATCTCAAGCATGTTTGTCAATGTTAGTGATCAAAACTATAAATCTTGATTTCTTGTCTATTATAGCTAAGTATCGGACTAGGATAGAAAGTGTAGTTGATCTCAAGAACTCCATGGTGATCATCATACAAGACGAAGGATTACTCAAGGAACGGGTGGATCTTCATCGACTAAAAGGTATGTGGAGACTTTTACTTATCTATCATTAAAAGTCTATATAATCTATCTCATATCTTGAGACAAAAGTCATTTTTCTATATAGAATTTGATTATACACATTTGCTATTTCGAGCTGAGTTTATCTCGCCTATCTATTTCTCGAAATATGTGTTGGTAAGCTTTCGCTTTGGCCAAGTTCATCTTTACCTAGTGACGAAAGTCATGTTTTGTTTCAGTCACTTTGAAAATTGCTCTGACGAAAAATGGATTGTGAATAACAACTATATAGCGTCCTCTGAGAATGTTTTAATGATTGAAATGAGAGTTTAGATCATATACCAATGACGGATATAAGCATTGTGTGGTAACACATATATGTATAAGTCCTTTTCCTTGAACCGAAGTTTGCGAACTTTGTTGATCAAGAAAACCGGAATAGTGGCGTGAGCTAAGTCCGCGAACTCACTCCGTGAACCCAGTCCACGAACTGGCGGAAGTTCTCGACCCGAGAATATCTGCTGGAGTTTGAGAACTCCTTCCAGAAACTTAAGTCCGCGAACTAAGTCTGCGAGCTTAAGCTGGTTATATCTAAAGACGATTGTTTGTGAACTTATTTATATTAACTAAGGAATGCAATTGCAAACCGTGGATATATAGTTCATGAATTGATTCGAGTGAATCAAATCGTTTTTGCTTCAACTGTGTCTTGTGTAGTTACACAAGATTTCCTTGCAATTGAACAACTCGCTAACTAGTTCATTTGAGTTATTTGAACTAGTTATGGTGAAGAAGAATATGGTTGATATGAAAGTGCTCATATGGCTAACCATTTGGTTAACTATTGTTGAACCAACAAATGTTCATGTTTGGGTACGGTTGCATAAACCCAAAATAGTACATTTCATTTGTGTGTAACAATCTAAGTTTTTGATCCAACGGTTGAAATATATTAGCTTGAATCTAATCAGGTTTTCATCTAACGGTGAATATTGAATGCTTTGTTACCAAGCTAACATTGATTGCAAACCCTGATTTGAAAGACTATATAAGGGAGAACTCTAGCAACTGGGAAGCCTAATCCCCACACCTCCTGTGTGATACTAGTTGTATTAGCTAGAGTCGATTCTCCTTTAACCTTTGGTTTCTTCTTAAAAACCAGGTTAACGACTTAAAGACTTCATTGGGTTGTGAAGCGAGGCCGATAATACTTTCTCGTAGTTGTGTGATATGATCTTGTTGATTCTATCGTTTTGAGTACAATCGTAACAATTGGCTTCAAATTTACATCTTCGATAGGCAAGATAGAAAAATAGTCACAAACATCTTCGTCTCATCGTTTGTGATTCCACAATATCTTCTTTCGCCGCGTCTATTAAGATTATTGTGAGGTGATTGATAATACTAGGCTGTTTTTTGGGAATATAAGTCTGGTTTATCAATTGGTTCCTGTTCACCTTGATTTATCAAAAGACGGAACAAAACTTGATTGCAAACCCTGATTTGAAAGACTATATAAGGGAGAACTCTAGCAACTGGGAAGCCTAATCCCCACACCTTCTGTGTGATACTAGTTGTATTAGCTAGAGTCGATTCTCCTTTAACCTTTGGTTTCTTCTTAAAAACCAGGTTAATGACTTAAAGACTTCATTGGGATTGTAAATCCAGACCGATACTACTTTCTCGTAGTGTGTGATCTGATCTTGTTGATTCTATCATTTTGAGTACAACCGTAACAATTGGCATGAGATTTATATCTCCGATAGGCAAGATAGAAAAGTAGTCACAAATTACCGAGGGAATTACACCAAAAATAGAAATTTGTTCAGAGAAGATTAGGCATGGCGAATCATGGAGAGAGATACTTCAGATACCTACATATTTGGCAAGAGTTTAGCCAAGGCATGCATATTAGCGAAGAGTACATGATTATGATCTACTGTAAGATAAAGCATATATGTACTCAATCAACATGGTTGTGTTTACGCAATTATTTCGTGCTATTTTTCCGTATTTAGATAAATCATACTATATACTAAAATCAATGTGGTGTTGTACGCGTATATGAGAATACATTTATCAATATGGAAACTGTTATATTTTGTTTATTTGAGAGTGATATGCAGAATATAACTAAATGAGGTAATTGGAGATAATGCTCCTAACCTAAAAAAATTAGGGTTTTTCTAATACATATATATATATATGTATATATACTATTAATTAAAGAGGTCATACAAACCACACTAGCATAAAATATAGATTGATATATTAGACGAAGAAAATGAGTTCCAATGAGAACAATACCGAGAGCATTAAAACAATTCCAAGGATAGTAATGGTTGTCCCTAGAAAGCTAAGGATCACCATAACTATTGATGGCGTGTGTAAGGTTCCTGGCATGCCCCTGTTAGCTGAAGTTCAAGCTCATGTTGACAATCTTACTCTTCCTGCTTCTGCTTATGTTAAAATGGATAGTGTCCATGCTCCCATTCCTTCGAATGAGCCTGTTGGTGAAACTGTGTCTGGCACACCAGAAATACCCAGGGAGACACCTCTAGAAGAAAAGGTACTTAAAGTTCCAGCACAGCCTGCTAACGCTGCAACACGAGTACCAGATGCGATGGTTTTAGTTGAGCAGATTATCAAAGAAACTTTCGAATAATGTGTTTTTTGTTTTTTAATATTGAGGATGTTGGTATTATTTTGCTTCGTTTAGTTTTAGAATGAATAATATAAAAATATTTGTTCTTTAATATATGCTCGTGTTCAAATTCTTTGCTTAATATTTGTTTGTTAATCAATCAATTTTCATTATCTTAACTCTTCGAGTCAACTCAGTTTTCCATAATATACCTTATATAAACATAATCACTTATGACAGTTATCAGATTTTAATTTTAATTTAGGCACAACCAAAATGGAAGAAATATAACATTAATTTATGGAAAGACTGGACCACAAGGGATCTTGCCACCAATGCCAAATTTGGGTCAAGCCAACCCAATGCGACAGACATTTTAGAAACAAAAAATAATGTTCTCTATATTATTTGGCAAAACAGAAGAAGAGGAGTACCAAAGACATCTATATTTTCTTTTGCATGTACCCAACAAGGCCGCACAAGATACTCATTATGGCTACCTAGATCTTCTTCTTTTGCATGCGCACAAAAAATCAGAAGAAGAGGAGTACTGAAGAGATCTATATTTTCTTTTGCATGTACCCAACCACACAAGATACTCATTATGGCTACCTACATCTTCTTCTTTTGCATGCGCACAAAAAATAAGGGAATCATTGTGATGATTAACAAAAATGAGAAACTGAGTAATGATGATTGACAAAAGCAGCAGCGTTGTGATTGACAGAACACTGCTTTTGAAGGAGAGAATAAACTCCAGAAGGTCACACAATACAGGCTCTTGTTATAATACTTCTCTTTCAGTCACACATAACAAGAAGTCCCAAAGTACAACTACCATATGAATGTACCCCTCAAAGCCAAAAATCAATCATAGGAATGTTCCATATATATACTCCTAGTATTTAGTGATAGGGTTGGTATTTAGGATAGGGTCCCACTAGAATATTCTACACATATTGTTTAAGTAGAAAAGATCAAAGATCAAAAAATACCACTGCAAACTGGAGTACTTAAGTTATGATTGGAGTACTAGCTAATTCCTTTGTTACTAGTGAGTTGGATAGAGTACTATTTATTCCTTAATACTGAGTCAACTGCATTACACTATTTTATTCACAATTCACATATTCTTAGAAGTAAAATAATTAATTATTAATATAGTACTAACTAGTGCCTTGGAAGATCATAAATGCTTTTTTGGTGCAATTTTTTTTTGATTAAAATCCCAATTCATAATCTTAGAAGCAATTCTAGCTAGCTCTTACAATTAAATTTGTATTAAAAGAACCGATATCAATATTTATTTTTTAAAATACTTGTCGGTAATATAGGATTTTATCATGTCTGTGCCTTTAATCTGGACGAAACATGAAATATCAACGATACATATATATGAATATCCGATAATATCGCATTATTGGTCGTATCTGACCGATCTGCTGATAATATTGGCAAGGATGTTTGGGGATGTTAGGTTATCAGGTGAAACTAGTTTATTTGATTGGTTGAAATTATGAATTCACGAACGACTATGATTGGATTCATCGACAATACTCGATATCCAAGTTTTTTACCAATGTCTTGGACATGGCTTATTCAGCTAAACCAAATTTTATTTCGATGTCACGATCTTAGAGAGTATAGTTCATCCAAATCTAAGTTTCCGAGAGTATTTCCACCAAGATAAATTGATTGATGGTAATTTTCCATTTTTTACCGATGTCACTCATGGACGAGCTTGTAAACCAATTTATATTTCGATGTCACGATCTTAGCAAGTATTTATCGTCCAAATCTAAGTTTACGGGGAATACCTCCACCAAGATAAATTGATTGATGGTAATTTTCAATTTTTACCGATGTCACTCATCGGGAATATGCTTCTAAACCAATTTTTAATTTTATGACAGTTATCAGCGATAACTGGACGAAACATGATATATCAGCGATACATATGAATATCTGATGATATCGCATTATTAGTCGTATCGGACCGATCAGCCGATAATATTGGCAAGGATGTTTGGGGATGTTAGGTTATCAGGTGAAACTAGTTTATTTGATTGGTTAGCATTATGAATTCACGAACGAATATGATTAGCTTCGTCGACAAGACTCGATGTCACTCTTGGAGGAGCTTCTAAACCAATTATTATTTATTTCGATGTCACAATCTTAGCAAGAATTTTTCGTCCAAATCTAAGTTTCCGGGGAGTATTTCCACCCAGACAAATTGCTTAATGGTAATTTTCCATTTTTACCGATGTCACTCTTACACGAGCTTGTAAGCCAATTTATATTTCGATGTCACGATCTTAGCAAGTATTATCGTCCAAATCTAAGTTTCCGCGGAGTATCTCCACCAAGATAAATTGATTGATGGTAATTTTCCATTTTTACCGATGTCACTCTTGGACGAGCTTCTAAACCAATTTTTATTTATTTCCATGTCATGATCTTAGCAAGAATTTTTCGTCCAACTCTAAGTTTCCGGGGAGTATTTCTACCGAGACAAATTGCTTAATGGTGTAGACGGTGGATTTTCGACAAAGGCTAAATTCGTAAACTCATTATTATACGAAGCTCTGATTCAGCAATCAGACGTGAGTATCGAGACACGGGTCTCTCATCGAATTCTCAACGGAGAGTACTTTCTCTCAGAGTACATGTAGATATGTAGTCTCACGACTGGACAACGGCATATCTCATGAACACTGAATACTTTCAGTGATTATTTATATATAGCATCACGAGATGGACGGATCCTAGACAGCTTGCTCTGCTAGTATAGAGCGATAACGTCTTCAGGAACAAACAACAAGTTTACCCTGACTATATAAAGGATATGACTTACCGGCAAGCTCGTATCAGGATAATTAATGCTCCTAAACAGCTTGCTCTGCTAGTATAGATCCACAAAGTTAATTATTCCTAATTACAATCGCTCCTATTCCATGGTCGAATCAACGACTGGTCCCATGGAATGACAATAACAATTGTTCTGATTCTATGATCGAATCCACAGCTTGATCTCATAGAATAACAATAACCATATTATCTCATTACTCCGATTTCATGATTGAATCCACAACTGGTCTTATAAATACAATAGATAAACCTTAATTACTCCGATTATATGGTCGAATTTACGATCCCACAGAATGGTAATGCTCACTTTATTATTCTGAATTCGTAGTCGAATCCTCAGCTGATCCTACAAATTAATAATAAAAAACATCTTATTACTCACTTTTGTGAATTATTCTCCACTGAATTCCACAATTAGAAATAAATAATCAACAACCGGGCGTTTGAGCTACCTCTAAGTAAGCCCCGATTCAAATGGTGAAGGTGTATTCAACGATGATACACTAACAGTCACCGCACGAAGTAGTATTTCAAAAATACAACGAAACGATGAACCTATGCAAAATAAAGAAGAAAATAATAAATAATTAAAAATATTGACCAGGGTGCTGGGAGCACGGACACACGACCGACCGACCGTGTCGTGGTCAATCCCACGCCAGTTTTATATTTTTAATGCATTTTTATTATTTTCCATGATTTGATGAAAATTCTCTCATTTTATCAAATCTCCTTCGTCTTGAGGAAACTCCTCGGTTTCATGGTACTTCCATAAATCCATAAAAATAATATAAAATTAAGGAAAGGAGTGTGGGGAGTGACCATTGGCCAACCGGACATGCCTTGGTCCCAACCGGCCCCACACCACGGTTCCTTATTATTTTATTATTATTTCTCTAATTTCATGAAAAAACTCCTTGATTTCATGGTATTTTTGCACAAATCATCAAATAATAATAAAATAAAAATAAATTATGAAAACTTGTGGGACCGGGCCTTGGCCGGACGGCCATGCCCTAGCCGGTCCCACACGCCCCTTTGTTTCATTATTTTATTATTAGTTTTCATTGATTCATCAAATTCCTTGATTTCATGGTATTTCTATCAAATTAGGAAAAATTCCCTCAAATCATCAAAATACCTAAAAATATTAAAAAATTAGGAAAACTCGTGGGACCGGGTCCCAGCCGGCCGGCCATGCCTCCCACGGTCCCACACGCCCTTGTTTTTTATTATTTTAATATTTTTGCTTCCTTGAACTCATGAAAACTCTCTAAATTCATCAAATTTCTCAAAATTCATGAATTTTTCATAAAATCATTATAAAATTAGGGAAACTTGTGGGACCGGGACCTAGCCGGCCGGCCATGCCTTCCACGGTCTCACACGCCCTTATTTTATTATTTTAATATCTTTTGCTTCCTTGAACTCATGAAAACTCCTTCAATTCATGAAAACTCCCAAAATTCATCAAATTTCTCAAAAATCATGAATTTTTCGTAAAATCATCAAAATATTATAAAATTAAGGAAAAGGCACCACGGGACCGTGGTCACGACCGGCCGACCATGCCTTGACTATGGCGGTCCCACGCCTCCTCATTCCTTATTTTATAATTATTTTTCATCATCTCATGGTGTTTTCTTCAGTTTCGTCGAAACCGTAATTTTGGCATATTTTCTCGAATGGATGCTCAATTGCACGCCAGAAAATATCAAAATTCTCAGGACTGAGACGCAGACGCCTTGCGGACACGAGCACGCTATCTTGACTGAGTCTCTTTGGCTCACGGAAGCCGGTCCCATCAATTTTCACAGTTTTGACCTAATTTGCACAATTGCTCGTATTAGGTCCAAAACTCTCCCAAACACTTTGGATTTTCATGAAGTGATCGTCAGGCGGTCACGAGACAACCCAGGGCCGGTTTCATGACTCTATGGTCGGTCCCTCGCCTCGTCATAATTAATTAGGTTTTCTCACCTAAGGCTCAGACGAGCATTTTGATTAAACAGGCATTTAATCATTCTTTCACCAACAAATCGTCAACTCTTCAGGAGTTCTTCGTATTTTCTCACGTGAGCATATGGACACTACATGGTTGATCCACGGTCCCATGTAGTCGCTCCCTCCTTCGTCCCATGATTGAAATTCTGACGAACCATGAATTGATCATCAATTGATCAAATTAGGGTTTCTGAATCCAAGGATCATCATTCCAGATTCTAACCTTAATAATTTTATGACGACCTCATGGTTATTAATTTTATTAATTATGCTCGGTTCAACAACCAGTATTCTAATTAATATTTCTGGTACGCTGCCAATAATCCATCAGACGAGCAACACATGCTCAGACGATCAAATATTCAACAATTCATCACATGAGCAACACTTGCTCAGACGATAAATATTTGTTCAAACCAAGGAATATTGGTTCAACAATCAATATTCAACGATCCACCGAATGAGCAATACTTGATCACGTAAGAACTATACCTCTGTCTCATGACATGTTCAATTCACGAGTTTCAGAACATCATGTTCAACTCAACGACTACATGGACTCATCGTTCCATAAAACCACGAAGTCATCAATTGACTAACAAACCACGAGACGTCAATCGTGTCACTTGGGGGGATATCACTTAGGGTTTTGGAATGGCGGTCTACGGCACGTGTGTTCAAACACACGATGGAATGTGAGCAAGTCGTGCAATCAGTTGAAGGAATTCACGAGGTAGTGGGTGGAAAATCGACCAAGTCTCCACATGTTGAGCAACTGGTTTCAAACACGATCTCCACTTCCCCACTCCTTGATTCCATCAACTGTCACACTTCATAGAATCATGGTGTCTACAATTCCAGCAATATAAATAAGTCTCTGAATCATGATTGAATCATAATCAGTATCATCAATCTCACGTCTCATTGACTACACGAGATCATCAACTCATCAATTGAGCAACTACTCTCAATTGAGCAATTTCAATCACTTAGAGCTTATCGTATTCAGAATTCACGCAGCCACAATCTTTGAGTACCATTGATTCCACACATTTCTCAGCCTCCCTTCTACAGATCAACCCATCCTCTCTTGTGACCGAATTTACTCTGGAACGGTCATTGTCTTGATTTAGGCCGGAGTACTACATATTGATCTCTCTAATTTAAAGCACCCCCTTCGCAGCGGTGCATCTGTGTGGTGATTAAAATTTCGCTCGGTTCGAGGAGTCTCCTCCGTACTGTCATCTCCTCAATTCCTTAAAAACCAGCAAATCGTTTTTCCCCATCTACAGATTGGCGACCACAGTGGGAGATCACTCTCTCGGTTGCAATCTCACAATTTCAAAAGATGGTTGATCTCAGGTCAGGTTCAGTTACGAATCCTAACACAAACCGTACTAGCACTAGCAACAACAACAATCGGAATATCCCGGAGACAATTCCAACCTCCAACACTGATGGTGGTGACACTAGTCCTCCTCACGCCGAAGGTCATCCAATGTCCGGACGACACCCTGAAGAAGTCAGAGGAGATCCACCGCCTACCATTGCCGATCTTTGTAGATGGGGAAAAACGATTTGCTGGTTTTTAAGGAATTGAGGAGACGACCGTACGGAGGAGACTCCTCGAACCGAGCGAAATGTTAAACCTCACACAGATGCACCGCTGCAAAATGGGTGCTTTAGATTCGAGAGATCAATCTGTAGTACTCCGACCTAAATCTAGACAATGACCGTTCCAGAGTAAATTCGGTCACAAGAGAGGATGGGTTGATCTGTAGGAGGGAAGCTGGGAAATATGTGGAATCAATGGTAATCAAAGATTGTGGTTGTGTGAATTCTGAATACGATAAGCTCTGAGTGATTGAAATTTCTCAATTGAGAGTAGTTGCTCAATTGATGAGTTGATGATCTCATGTTGTCGATGAGACGTGAGATTGGTGATACTGTTGATGCTTCAATCATGATTCAGAGACTTATTTATATTGCTGGAATTGTAGACACCATTATTCCATGAAGTGTGACAGTTGATGGAATCAAGGAGTGGGGAAGTGCAGATCGTGTTTGAAACCAGTTGCTCAACGTGTGGAGACTTGGTCGATTTTCCACCCACTAAATCGTGAATTCCTTCAACTGATTGCACGACTTGCTCACATTCCATCGTGTGTTTGGACACGCGTGCCGTAGACCGCCAGACCAAAACCCTAAGTGATATCCCCCTAAGTGACACGATTGACGTCTCGTGGTTTGTTAGTCAATTGATGACTTCGTGGTTTGATGGGAAGATGAGTCCATGTAGTCGTTGAGTTGAACATGATGTTCTGAAACTCGTGAATTGAACATGTCATGAGACAGAGGTATAGTTCTTACGATCAAGTATTGCTCATTTGATGGATCGTTGAATATTGATTGTTGAACCAATATTCCTTGGTTTGAACAAATATTTATCATCTGAGCAAGTCTTGCTCATGTGATGAATTGTTGAATATTTGGTCGTCTGAGCATGTGTTGCTCGTCTGATGGATTATTGGCAGCGTACCAAAAATATTAATTAGAATACTGGTCGTTGAACCGAGCATAATTAATAAAATTAGTGACCATGAGGTCGTCATAAAATTATTAAGGTTAGAATCTGGAATGGTGATCCTTGGATTCAGAAACCCTAATTTGATCAATTGATGATCAATTCATGGTTCGTCAGAATTTCAACCATGGGACGAAGGAGGGAGCGATTACATGGGACCGTGGATCAACCATGTAGTATACATATGCTCGCGTGAGCAAATACGAAGAACTCCTGAAGAGTTGTCGATTTGTTGGTGGAAGAATGATTAAATGTTGGCTTAATCATTTATTCAAAAATGCTCGTCTGAGCCTTAGGTGAGAAAACCTAATTAATTATGACGAGGCGAGGGACCGACCATGGAGTCCTGAAACCGGCCCTATGTTGTCCCGTGACCGCCTGACGATCACTTCATGAAAATCCAAAGTGTTTGGGAGAGTTTTGGACCTAATACGAGCAATTGTGCAAATTAGGTCAAAACTTATGAAAATTGATGGGACCGGCTTCCTTGAGCCAAAGAGCCAATCTTGGTCGGACAAGATAGCGTGCTCGTGTCCCCAAGGCGTCCGCGTCTCAGTCCTGAGAATTTTGATATTTTCTGGCGTGCAATTGAGCATCCGTTCGAGAAAATATGCCAAAATTAGGGTTTCGACGAAACTGAGGAAAACACCATGAGATGATAAAAATTAATTATAAAATAAGGAATGAGTAGGCATGGGACCGCCGTGGTCAAGGCATGGTCGGACGGTCATGACCACGGTCCCGTGGTGCCTTTTCCTTAATTTTATAATATTTTGATGATTTTATGAAAATTCATGAATTTTGAGAAATTTGATGAATTTTGGGAGTTTTCATGAATTGAAGGAGTTTTCATGAGTTCAAGGAAGCAAAAAATATTAAAATAATAAAACAAAGGCATGTGGGATCATGGAAGGCATGGCCAGCCGGCTAGGGCCCGGTCCCACGAGTTTCCCCCTTTTTTTTTTAATATTTATAAGTATTTTGATGATTTGAGGGAATTTTTCCTAATTTGAGAGAAATACCATGAAATCAAGGAATTTGATGAATTCAAGGAAAACTAATAATAATAAAATAATAAAACAAAGGGGCGTGTAGGACCGGCTAGGGCATGGCCGGCCGGCCAAGGCCCGGTCCCACAAGTTTTCATAATTTATTTTATTTTATTATTATTTGATGATTTGTGCAAAATACCATGAAATCAAGGAGTTTTTTCATGAAATTAAAGAAATAATAATAAAATAATAAGGAACCGTGGGTGTGGGGCTGGTTGGGACCAAGGCATGGCCGGTTGGCTAATGGTCACGCCCCACACTCGTTTCTTTAATTTTATATGGATTTATGGAAGTACCATGAAACCGAGGAGTTTCCTCGAGATGAAGGAAATTTGATAAAATGAGAGCATTTTCATCAAATCATGAAAAATAATAAAAATGCATAAAAAATATAAAACTGGCGTGGGATTGACCACGACACGGTCGGTTGGTCGTGTGTCCGTGCTCCCAGCACCCTGGTCAATATTTTTAATTATTTATTATTTTCTTCTCTATTTTGCATAGGTTCATCGTTTCGTTGTATTTTTGAAATACTCGTTCGTGCGGTGACTGTTATTGTATCATCGTTGAATACACCTTCACCATTTGAATCGGGGCTTACTTAGAGGTAGCTCAGACGCCCGGTTGTTGATTATTTATTACTAATTATGGAATCCAGTGGAGAATAATTCACAAAACTAAGTAATAAAATGTTTATTATTAATTCATAGGATCAGCTGAGGATTCGATTACGCATTCAGAATAATAATGTGAGCATTACCAGTCCATGGGATCGTAGATTCGACCATAGAATCAGAGTAATTAAGATTTATATATTACCATTTATGAGACCAGTTGTGGATTCGATCATGAAATCGGAGTAATGAGATAATATAGTTATTGTTATTCTATGAGATCAAGTCGTGGATTCGATCATAGAATCAGAACAATTGTTATTGCCATTCCAGGGGACCAGTCGCGGATTCGACCATGGAATAGGATCAATTAGGAATAATTAAGTTTGTGGCTCAATACTAGCAGAGCAAGCTGTCTAGGAGCATTAATCATCCCTATATGAGCTTGTAGGTAAGTCATATCCTTTATATAGTCAGGGTAAACTCGTTGTCTGTTCTTGAAGACGTTATCGCTCTATACTAGCAGAGCAATCTTTCTAGGACCCGTCCATCACGTGATGTTATATAGAAATAATCACTGAAAGTATTCAGTATTCCTGAGATATGTCGTTGTCCGGTCGTGAGACTACATATCCACATGTACTCTAAGAGAAAGTACTCTCTGTTGAGAATTCGATGAGAGAGCCGTGTCTCGATACTCACGTCTGATTGCTGAATCAGAGCTTCGTATAATTATGAGTTTACAATTTTAGCCTTTGTCGAAAATCCACCATCTACATTAAGTCCCCTGCTTACTGAGGAAAGTTGTGTTCCCCAGTCAGCATTAAATGGTGATTTTCCAGCCATAAATAATAATACCAGTGATTGAACTTAGTCATAAGTTGAGACGTTACCGGATTTAGAGAGCATGAGAAAACCACGACGTGATGAAGAATTCAATGTCATGATTGGAGAGCCGTTTGACGAGCATAAATTGGTGTTGAACCGCTGGTTTGGACGATGAGTCCGTGGTCGGTTAGGATTCACGGGTCGGGCCCAATAAGGAAATCCTTAGAAAATTAGGTTTTGGAAATAAAATTGATATAAAAGGGATTAATATTTTTTTTCCCACGACCAGTTCTCCACCGTATCAGCACCTTCACGCCAGCAGCAGGAGAAGACCGCCGGGATCAGCGCCGCCGCCGCCAGTCGCCGCCGTCCGTCGTCGCCGGCCAATTTCCGGCCGATCAGGTACGTGTATTTTTTTTTTGCTGATATTTATGATCCTCATGAGTTGTTCATGCTTTGATCATGATGAAGTTATATACATGTGTGCATATTAGTGTGAGTTTTATGAAAAACCCTCGTTTTTTGAAAACGTATGTTCGTTCGATCGTTAGTTTTGTAAACTAACTATAATCCCTGATTTAAGAGAGATTTTTTTTTTGTTTATGAACCTAGGTTCAGTGATAAAACTTAGTTTATGAGCTTTCATATGTACCAAGGTTTTATCATAAAAGAAGTGAATTTTCATGAAATCGGAATAATCCTTCGTTTTAAAGACAAATAACGATGACACGAAGGAAAATATGTATGATGAACATGTGTCCAGTGATGAAAATTTTCTTATGATCTTTCATGTAAATACAAAACTTTATCATATGTATGAGATGTGAGCTTTCACAATATTTTTTGAAATAAACCTTCGTTTTTAAGACAAATAACGACGATACGAAGAATTTTTTTTTTTTATATATATATGCAGCCGTGACATATATTGTGTAAACCATGATGGTATATTTTATTTGCATGAATTTGTTTTCATTAGATAAAATTCTTGAGAATTCATGTAAGGAATGTTGCATTAATTGCTGTTTTTTCGAAAATCAGAAACGTGAGTTTTGAGGAACCTTCGAAGATAGATAATATATTTATGATGAAATATTTTATTGTTGTAAACTTCATAGGTCAGTTGTGAATGTTCACATTATGAAAATTGTGTCCGTGATTTTATGAAAAATCAGTTTTGAAATTAATAAAGTTTCGTTCGTTTTTTGCAGTTTTCGAAGAGACGAACGATTTTGAGGTGTTAACTCTAGTATTACTATCACTATTGTTAGTGGAAGTATAAAAGGTAAGAGTTAAGAGTTACCATTTTTGCTGATGTTGGTTTGTTTACATAGTAGTAATCTTTGATCTTCTGGTTCCAGAAAATGTCGACCAACAGTAACATCAATTATGATTACTGGTATTCCTCTTCTTCCTCTGGCTCTTCTGATGAGGATTCCGACGCTCTTGTAGCGAAATCGAAGGCTAGGGTTACCCAGGAAGGGGCAAAGACTAATGTTCCTTTGGGTAAACGAAGAGTCTCTTTTGCTGAACTCGAAAAGAAAAGAGCTGAAGACAAAAAAGAGGATGCCCGTCAACGTGAAAAAGATTGCATCCGGCTTAAGAGATAGAGGGTTGAGGAGAAGCGTCAATTCTTGGATGGGGTGCCTTCTGATTCTGATGCTGATGCTTCCGAATGAGAGATCACATGAGAACCATCCGAGCGTTACATTAAGCCTGATCGATATGAAAGAGAACATCGGAGGACGATGAAGAAAATTGAAGTTGAAGCTGCGGTAGAAGATAATTCGGATTCAGATGATTATGTTATCTTCCGTCCACCGGACTTCACCAATGATCCTGACAGTGACTCTGAAGAAGATGATTCCGAGAAGGGCAGTGACGATGAAGCTGACAATTCGTATGAGTCCGACGAGTAGTCTTACTTCCATCTTCTTGTAGATGGTAGAGCGTTCCCTTTTTAGTCTTCATAGTGGATATCTTTCTTTTGACTGTTTAAAGACTTTACTTCAATTAGACTTTTCTTCTGAATGATGTACATTTTGTCAACGTCGATTTCTTCTTATCTATGACATGGACCAATGTCCATATATCCAAATTCATTATGACTTGTCGATTTCACGAGAAGTAACATAACACGGCTGAGAATTCATGACGTGTACAATGCCGCGTGGCCTATCCTTTGACCCGTGATGTTCGGCCCCCAGTGTGTTATTTTCCTCCGCGTCTTTGGTATCGATCCTTGAAGCCTAGGGTTTCATTGAAACTCGTAATTGAGTTGACTGTATGACCATCGCCTCATATATATATATATATCTTCAAGACTCAAAATCTATGATACACGCAAATATTTCTTCCATTCCTGAGTTAGCTTCATCGTGCATAGAAGTTTTGATCCTACCCTCTTGCCGTCATGTCGAGCAATAGCATTTATTCTCAAGATGATCTTCAGTCGAACCGTGAAATAGCATCGTCTATCTCAGTAAGTTGTGCACTTCTTCTTCTTCTCCTTTCTTGTCTCTGTTCAATCGAGATTGTTGATCACAAGAGAATGATTTGTCGTAGGACTGTAAGAAGAATGCTACTCCTCATAATGCAAGGCCTAAGCGGACTGTTAGAGCTCCTGCCCGGTATGGATTGGCTCGTGCTGAAGCTGGATCGTCTGTAAGTAAACCTATGACTCTTGAGATTATACTGATTCCCGGGATTAACACTCCTTCGTTTCATCGTAGGCGGATGTCCGTGTCGTCGTCGATGCCAGCCGAAGAAAGAGTGGAAAGTCTGTGACCGTGGTTGAGGTTGAGGAAAGCAGTAACTAGGCATGTGAAGATTATGTAGGATATGTGGAGACCGAAGACGGTGTCCATGCTCGTGAATACCCAACCGCTGGACTTTTATTCGAAGCCCCATTGATTAATACCTTCCCAGACAATGAAATGGTCGGCGGATTCGTGGTTCCCAAATGTCATGTATCTCTGTACACCAAGATCTGGAAGAAGTATGGTCACATTGCCACCACAGAAGTGTGGAAAGGTTTTCTTCCAACCCTTTGAACCACGGTAGCGGGGTTATTGATGATCATCGAGGAAATGAATCAGATGCACTTGCGAGACGTCAAAAACCATGAGCTGCACCAATGAGATGAAATGATCTCAAATTATGAGATATTGCGATTCAATGTAAGCTGGCTCCGTCGTCGTCTTGAGATAATCAAGGTTCATAAGGCAGCAAAGGCTGCTGATGCAATTTCCATGAATGCAGCTTTACTGGATGAGGAGAGGATACTGGCTCTGGAGTCAGCAAGGATTGAGAAAGCAGTCGAAGACTTGAAGGAAAAGACCAAGATTTTTCAGAAGAAGCTTGACGAGGCTTCTTACAGGGATTATCCGTTGCTAGATGGTTTGCTCTGAGTGAGCATTTGTGGTTGTTGTTGTTGTTGTTGTTGTTATTTTTTGAGTAAATCTGAGTTTCTAGCTAGGTGAAACAGTTGATCATGGTATGAACGAATTTTTCTCATTTATGAAATGTTTAATGAACAAAGGAGCATTCGTATGCTCTTTGGAGGAATGATATTACATTTTTGAAAATGCTTGAAATGATGAAGAGATAGTTTGTTTCATGGATCAGGCATAATAAGCTTTGAGCCATTTGCCATTGATGATGTTTCCTTCCTTTCCTCCATTGATTGCTAAAATTTTGTAGTATCCGCTAGACACTGCTTTGATAACAACATATGGCCCTTCCCGTTTAGGAGAGAACTTAGGAGCGGACTTGTCTTGTTGAATGTGCTTTGCCGTCTTTAATACCAAATCTCCCACTTGAAATGTTCGAGGTCTTACCATTTTTTTGTAGGCTCTGGAGATCCTCTGTTTGTAAGCTTCCACATATTTTTCCACCTTGGTCCTCCTTGATTCCAGCATATCTAGCTCATCGATTCTTGATCTGGAGATTTCGGCCTCATCCCATTGTACACCACTGGATGGTGCAATCCTGGCTGAGGGAAATTTGATTTCTGCTGGAAGTATGGCATCGGCTCCATAGACAAGGGAATATGGCGAAGTACCGATCGAGCTCCTTGGTGCAGTTCTGTAAGCCCATAGAGCCATGAGTAATTGCTCATGCCATGATCGAGGATTGTCATGAATCGTCCGACTGATAATCCTGACCAAAGTCTTGTTGGTACTTTTCTGCTTGACCATTTCCTTGTGGATAGTAAGGCGTGGAGAAGATTTGTTTGATCCCATATTTATTGAGCATCTTCTCAATATCTTGATTGGCAAAAGGAGTTCCGTTATCTGTGATAATATGCTTAGGAACTCCGAATCTGCATATTATGTGCTCTTTGATGAAGGCGGCAATCGTAACTCCAGTGGTGCTTCGAAGAGGAATAGCCTCGACCCACTTGGTGAAATACTCTGTCGCAGTGATGATATATTCATGTTGTTTTGAAGATGCTGGATTGATCTTCCCAATGATATCTAGTCCCCAGCTGTAGAAAGGCCACAAACTATTCACAGAATTCAATGGGGGACAAGGAGTGTGGATGAGATTACCATGGGTTTGGCATTGGTGACACCTCTGAACGTGTGTGGCTGCATCATCTTCCATGGTTGGACAATAATATTTCTCATGAATTTGAAGAAATAGTTTCTTCTTTCCTTGATGTTATCCATCATGTACTTCCTTCAGGATTGTAGGGATTTCATGTTCGGCTAAGAACCTTAGTAAATTTCCACTAAAGATTTTGCGGTATAAGATCCCATCGAGATGGAAAAATCTCTTAGCTTTCTGAATGAGTTTGACTGTTTGCTTCTTTTCCAGTGGTAGTTCGTTGTCCCAGAGGTATTTGATGTAAGGCTCCCTCCAGTCCCCATTGTGGTGGATCGTCAAAACCTCTAAGTGATGAGGAGGTGTTTGGAAATCAGTACAAGATCCTTGTAAAGATCTCGATTGAGTCTCCATGGATGGCCAGTAGTACCCCATTCTTTGAAGCTTTCTGTAAAGTGTTACCACTAACGTTTGCCCACAGACTTCCTCATGTATGCGCTTGAGCTGCTCTTCCGCTTCGTCACTCCCAAGACATTGTGATAGAGATCCATCAGGGTTTCGATAGTATAGCCCTCCATGAAGCAAGAAGTAGTTCTTCAATTCCTTGAGGCTGACTTGGCCTTCTGAAATAGAGTTGCTCAATTCATGAATGATGGGTGCTCGCCAATCGTTCGCTGGAATGTCTTCGATCTGAGTGAGCCAAGTTGATGATATCGTACGTCTCTGTACAGTGATCGTTTTCTGTGCTCCTTCGAATTGCAGCTTGGAGGCGAGAGTTGCTAGGCAATCAGCATGCCTATTGTTAGTTCGTCCAGTATGGACGATCGTTGCATCAGCAAAATAGGTCAACAATCGCTGAGCTTCGGTTCTGAATGGAGCAAGTGTGATTTATTTGAGAGAATACGTTCCATTCATCTGTTTGACCAATAATTTTGAATCTCCCCTTATCTCGAGGTGTGTTGCTCCTGCTTGCTTGGCCAAGGATAATCCTAATAGGAAGGCTTCATATTCCGCTGAGTTGTTGGTGCAGTGGAAATCCAACTTGAACGAATGTGAGAAAACTTCACCAGATGGATACACAGCACTATGCCCGCTCCTCCGGTGTCACTACTAGGGGTGGCAGATCCATCAAAGTATATGAGCCATGTTTCTTCCTTGATGACCAAGATGTCTGGGAATTCGCCGGGTACTTCTTCATGTAGTGTTGTTGTGTCTTCCCCTGAAAAAGCGGCGATAAAGTCTGCGACCGCTTGACCTTTGATGGCTTTAGGTGGCGTGCAAGCTATGTCAAATTCTGACATCTGGAGTATCCACTTCGCTGGTCTTCCTATCAAGACTGGATTTGATAGCAAGAACTTTATGGGATCAACTTTGGAGATGAGTACGACCCTGTTAGATAGTAAGTAATGTCTGAACTTCTGGATTGCATGTACCAATGCCATGCATTCCCTTTTGGCCTTTGGATATCAAAGTTGAGCATCTCTCATTGTGCGGCTGAAGTAGTAAATCGGTCGTTCGACGCCTTCGTCGTCTTCCTGAGCGAGGAGTGCGTCGATGGCGATGTCACTGGAGGCTGTGTAAAGAATCAGAGATCGTACCTGTACTGGAGACCTAATGACGGTCGGTGACAATAATATCTGTTGTATTTTATGCAAAGCTTCTTGTTGAACATCTGTCCAGGTGAAGCTTGCTCCTTTCTTCAGCAGAGGTGTGAACGAAGCAATGAGTTGAGCTAATCCAGGAATGAAGCGTCGAATATAATTTACCTTTCCCATAAAGATCTGTAGTTCCTTCACGGTACGTGGAGGAGGCATGGTGGTAATAGTTTTTTCCTTGTCGGGGTCAACTTTGATCCCTTCAGCCGTGACCAGGAATCCTAAGAATTTTCCGAAAGAAACTCTGAATGCGCACTTTAAAGGATTCATTTTTAATTTGTATTTTCTGCACCTTTCAAACACCTGCCTTAGAACTTCGAGATGAGATGCTCGAGTCTTCGATTGTACCACCACATCATCAACATAGTCTTCTACTTGCTTGTGCATCATGTCGTGGAATATGGCAGTCATGGCTCGTTGATAGGTGGCACCAGCATTCTTTAATCCAAAGGGCATCACAGTGTAGTGAAAATTCCCAATGGGAGTACGGAACGCAGTCTTGTTGGCGTCATGTCCATACATCTTGATCTGGTTGTACCCACTATAGCTGTCCATGAATGAGAACATACCGTGACCATTGGTTGCATCGACGAGCATGTCAATGTTGGGTAGAGGAAAATCATCCTTTGGACAACATTTATTCAAGTTCCTGAAGTCGACACAACATCTGATTTGACCATTTTTCTTCTTAACAGGTACCACATTTGCTAGCCACGTAGGATGAAGAATAGGTTTGATGAACCCTGCTGCCAACAGTTTCTGTATTTCGACCTTGATTTTCTCCTCGAATTCGTGTCTAAATTGTCTGGGAGGTTGTTTGACAGCTTTGGAACCAGGTACGATGTGCAGGTGATGGGTGACGAGTTTGTCATCCAGACCCGGCATTTCTTCGTACGTCCAGGCGAAGACATCTTGATATTCCATATCTGGTTGAGTGCTGAAAATGTGTTTGTGCGCTGATCCCTGGAGAAATGCAGAAGTTCACATAGATTTTCGATCAAATGTGTGACCTCTTGTTCCACAGGCTTCTCGTATGTGGTGAAGCTGTTGATTCGAGGGTCAGATGACGCTTCAGTCCCCGGTGTTGAGACTTCTGGATCGTAGGTACCGCCTAACTCGGATGTTAATTTGATGAGAAAGTCGAGGATGTGATTTATCGTCTCCTTCATCAGGTCCATGTTCCTGGTATGGACCTCTAGGATTTGAGCCAACTCTGCCAAAGTCGGGATCCCTCTTCCTTCCATGCCGCCAGGTGTAACATGAGGAATGTTGTCGTTTGAAATATTCTGATCTGAATTAGTTGAATTAGTCCTAAGACCAACCATCTTGTGAGATTGTTAGATTGAAACCGAGAGATTAATCTCCCACTGTGGTCGCCAATCTGTAGATGGGGAAAAACGATTTGCTGGTTTTTAAGGAATTGAGGAGACGACCGTACGGAGGAGACTCCTCGAACCGAGCGAAATGTTAAACCTCACACAGATGCACCGCTGCAAAGGGGGTGCTTTAGATTCGAGAGATCAATCTGTAGTACTCCGGCCTAAATCAAGACAATGACCGTTCCAGAGTAAATTCGGTCATAAGAGAGGATGGGTTGATCTGTAGGAGGGAAGCTGGGAAATGTGTGGAATCAATGGTAATCAAAGATTGTGGGTGTGTGAATTCCAAATACGATAAGCTCTGAGTGATTGATATTTCTCAATTGAGATTAGTTGCTCAATTGATGAGTTGATGATCTCGTGTTGTCGATAAGACGTGACATTAATGATATTGTTGATACTTCAATCATGATTCAGAGACTTATTTATATTGCTGGAATTGTAGACACCATGATTCCATGAAGTGTGACAGTTGATGGAATCAAGGAGTGGGGAAGTGGAGATCGTGTTTGAAACCAGTTGCTCAATGTGTGGAGACTTGGTCGATTTTCCACCCACTACCTCGTGAATTCCTTCAACTGATTGCACGACTTGCTCACATTCCATCGTGTGTTTGGACACACGTGTCGTAGACCGCCAGACCAAAACCCTAAGTGATATCCCCCCAAGTGACACGATTGACGTCTCGTGGTTTGTTAGTCAATTGATGACTTCTTGGTTTGATGGGATGATGAGTCCATGTAGTCGTTGAGTTGAACATGATGTTCTGAAACTCGTGAATTGAACATGTCATGAGACAGAGGTATAGTTCTTACGATGAAGTGAGCAAGTATTGCTCATTCGATGGATCGTTGAATATTGATTGTTGAACCAATATTCCTTGGTTTGAACAAATATTTATCATCTGAGCAAGTCTTGCTCATGTGATGAATTGTTAAATATTTGGTCGTCTTAGCATGTGTTGCTCGTCTGATGGATTATTGGCAGCACCAAAAATATTAATTAGAATACTGGTCGTTGAACCGAGCATAATTAATAAAATTAATGACCATGAGGTCGTCATAAAATTATTAAGTTTAGAATCTGGAATGATGATCCTTGGATTCAGAAACCCTAATTTGATCAATTGATGATCAATTCATGGTTCGTCAGAATTTCAACCATGGGACGAAGGAGGGAGAGATTACATGGGACTGTGGATCAACCATGTAGTGTCCATATGCTCGCGTGAGCAAATACGAAGAACTCCTGAAGAGTTGTTGATTTGTTGGTGGAAGAATGATTAAATGCTGGCTTAATCATTTATTCAAAAATGCTCGTCTGAGCCTTAGGTGAGAAAACCTAATTAATTATGACGAGGCGAGGGACCGACCATGGAGTCATGAAACCGGACCTGGGTTGTCCCGTGACCTCCTGACCATCACTTCGTGAAAATCCAAAGTGTTTGGGAGAGTTTTGGACCTAATATGAGCAATTGTGCAAATTAGGTCAAAACTTGTGAAAATTAATGGGACCGGCTTCCGTGAGCCAAAGAGCCAATCTTGGTCGGTCAAGATAGCGTGATCGTGTCCCCAAGGCGTCCGCGTCTCAGTCCTGAGAATTTTGATATTTTCTGGCGTGCAATTGAGCATCCATTCGAGAAAATATGCCAAAATTAGGGTTTCGACGAAACTGAGGAAAACACCATGAGATGATGAAAAATAATTATAAAATAAGGAATGAGGAGGCGTGGGACCGCCGTGGTCAAGGCATGGTCGGCCGGTCGTGACCACGGTCCCGTGGTGCCTTTTCCTTAATTTTATAATATTTTGATGATTTTATGAAAAATTCATGAATTTTGAGAAATTTGATGAATTGAAGAAGTTTTCATGAGTTCAAGGAAGCAAAAGATGTTAAAATAATAAAATAAGGGCGTGTGGGACCGTGGAAGGCATGGACGTCCGGCTAGGGACCCAGTCCCACGAGTTTCCCTAATTTTATAATGATTTTATGAAAAATTCATGAATTTTGAGAAATTTGATGAATTTAGGGAGTTTCCATGAATTGAATGAGTTTTCATGAGTTTAAGGAAGCAAAAATATTAAAATAATAAAAAACAAGGGCGTGTGGGACCGTGGGAGGCATGGCCGGCCGGCTAGGGCCCGGTCCCACGAGTTTTCCTAATTTTTTTAATATTTTTAGGTATTTGATGATTTGAGAGAATTTTTCCTAATTTGAGAGAAATACCATGAAATCAAGGAATTTGATGAATTCAAGGAAAACTAATAATAAAACAATGAAACAAAGGGGCGTGTGGGACCGGCTAGGGCATGGCCGGCCGTCCAAGGCCCGGCTCCACAAGTTTTCTTAATTTATTTTATTTTATTTTATTATTATTTGATGATTTGTGCAAAAATACCATGAAATCAATGAGTTTTTTCATGAAATTAGAGAAATAATAATAAAATAAAAAGGAACCGTGGGTGTGGGGCCGGTTGGGACCAAGGAATGTCCGGTTGGCCAATGGTCACTCCCACACTCCTTTCCTTAATTTTATATTTTTTTTTATGGATTTATGGAAGTACCATGAAACCGAGGAGTTTACTCAAGACGAAGGAGATTTGATAAAATGAGAGAATTTTCATCAAATCATGGAAAATAATAAAAATGCATTAAAAATATAAAACTGGCGTGAGATTGACCACGACACGGTCGGTTGGTCGTATGTCCGTGCTCCCAGCACCCTGGTCAATATTTTTAATTATTTATTATTTTCTTCTCTATTTTGCATAGGTTCATCGTTTCGTTGTATTTTTGAAATACTCGTTCGTGCGGTGACTGTTAGTGTATCATCGTTGAATACACCTTCACCATTTGAATCGGTCTTACTTAGAGGTAGCTCAGACGCCCGGTTGTTGATTATTTATTACTAATTGTGGAATCCAGTGGAGAATAATTCACAAAACTGAGTAATAAAATGTTTATTATTAATTCATAGGATCAGCTGAGGATTCGACTACGCATTCAGAATAATAAAGTGAGCATTACCATTCCATGGGATCGTAGATTCGACCATAGAATCGGAGTAATTAAGATTTATCTATTACCATTTATGAGACCAGTTGTGGATTCGATCATGAAATCGGAGTAATGAGATAATATAGTTATTGTTATTCTATGAGATCAAGTCGTGGATTCGATCATAGAATCAGAACAATTGTTATTGCCATTCCAGGGGACCAGTCGCGGATTCGACCATGGAATAGGAGCAATTAGGAATAATTAACTTTGTGGCTCTATACTAGCAGAGCAAGCTGTCTAAGAGCATTAATCATCCCGATATGAGCTTGTCGGTAAGTCATATCCTTCATATAGTCAGGGTAAACTCGTTGTTTGTTCCTGAAGACGTTATCGCTCTATACTAGCAGAGACAGCTGTCTAAGAGCCGTCCATCACGTGATGCTATATAGAAATAATCACTGAAAGTATTCAGTATTCCTGAGATATGCCGTTTTCCGGTTGTGAGATTACATATCCACATGTACTCTGAGAGAAAGTACTCTCCGTTGAGAATTCAATGAGAGAGCCGTGTCTCGATACTCACGTCTGATTGCTGAATCAGAGCTTCTTATAATTATGAGTTTACAATTTTAGACTTTGTCGAAAATCCACCATCTACAATCTTATCAAAGCGCAGGAGACTCTTGCAAATAACAAGACTGACATGGCTGCTACACAGAAGGAGCTGTGTAATTATCTCAAAACTCTTACTGACAAGATGTCAGAGAAGACTCAATAGAAGGGAAAGGAGAAGGAGAAATCCTCGGACGACGGTCCTGAAGTAATTCCAATCCATACAGTAGAAGACGACGAAGTCCACAAAACTGCTGCAGACAACTCATCAGCGAAGGGATAACCGAATTTCATCACTCGCGAGGATCTGGAGAACCTCTTAGAGAACCATGGAAAAGGCAAGACATCGCATGACCATCATCATCAACCTCTTTATCCTGCCGCTACGCAGAGGATTTCACTCCCCAAAGGTTACGTTTCTCCAACTTTCACCTTGTATGATGGAACTGGCAATGCTCGGGAACATTCTATCGTTTTATCGAAGCCTTGGGAGAACATGAACATAATCATGTCGTCCGTCTCAAGGAATTCTCAAAATCTCTGAAAGGCAGGGCATACACCTGGTATAACAACATCGCACCAGGGACCATCAACAATTGGGGAGAAATGGTTAACGCATTTCACAGGAAATACTTCTTCGTTCAGAACAAGTCACCCTCTCCGACCTTGGAAGAATGTTTCAGAGGGTCAGTGAAAATCCCAATGATTATGTGAAAAGGTTCAGAGTCCAAGCCATGGATTGTCATGACCCAAACGTCACGGAGCAACAACTGGTGGACTTGTACATCAATGGCATGCTCCCGGTCTACAGGGCCTTGCTAGAAAACCTTCGATTCCAGACTTTCTCAGAGCTTCACGAATCTTCGAAGAGGTCAGCAACCACTGCACCCGCGCTTTTGGAAAGAGCAAAGTCAACAAAGACTGAAGATTCAAAAGACACTCGAGGAAGCAGGCGTCTGATCAACAAGCAGTATAACCTGCAACCTTCAACAAATGCTGTCGCGGAAGGTAGTAAGCGAAAAGCAGAACCACAACACAAGCAGACTTCCTCCACCCCTTCAAAGACACACAAGAAGGAGAATTCGAAAATCCCTCCTCTGCATACGGAAGATCCAGAAGCACCTGATTTTCCCTGTTCAATGGAAGAAGTTAATGAACTAATCGATGCTTGTATTGAAGATGGCGCAATAAAATTGCCTTATGTTAAGAAGGAACCAACTGAGAGGCCATGGAAAATCCTCGGTATTGTCGCTTCCATAGATATGTCAGCCATCCCACGAGTGATTGCAAAATTTTGAAGCGCATATTCAAAGAAAAGGTCGAATCAGGAGATCTCAACCTGGGGACTGAGGGGGTGCACAAAAAACCCCTCCCAGTCAGAACTTTTACCATCTCCGAACCTCCTGTCAAGGAAGCGGTCCAATCTCTGATCGAACATGTATGCGAGCTGTTGTATCTTTTGAAAGCTCAAAGGAAAGACATGTTTGCTGCACTGAACCACATCTTTTCCGGAAGACGTCCGCTGATCCAAGAGACTATCACCGGACCTTCATCCACTGACACAGAAATGTATGACTGGGGACTGCTCACCACAGTGCACATTAAATGAAATGAGTTCAAGAGGGCGTTCATCGATGTTGGTACCGCCGTCAACATCATCCCTTTGAAAACTCTCAGAGCTGATGGTATTACTCGACGAGAAGCCACCCACTCTCCCATAGCAATCAGGGATCACGAAGGAATCTCCAGAAACGCATACGGCTTTATCACTCTCAAAGTTACGGAAAGATCGATCTGCACTGAGGCCAAGTTTTTCATAATCCGGGAATACCCTGGATACGCCATGGTCCTTGGGAGAACTTAGATTCATGCTGAAAGGACAACGATGCCTTCAACACATCCTGTCATCGACAAGGATTCCGAGTCGGAAGACGAAGCAGAGGACACACCACCGTTTGAGCATCTGGAAGAAGTAAAAACTCTGATGGGACTTACACAAGAACTTGGAGATAATCCTCACACCTTTGTCAGAAGGTTTCGAGCTCAGGAAAGTCTTATTCCTCCTCTTGCTCCAATATTACCAATGTTCAAATACGCTACTACGGTCCAAGGACTTCTCCCCATAAATAATTTAACCGTCATCAAAAGCTACGAGTGGGTAACTTCACCTCGGCAATATTACACTCAATGGTTGGGTTCATAACTTCTTCAAATCGGTCACTCCATCGAGAGGTTTATTGCTGAAGACTTGGATAAGCATGATCAACACTATGTTGGATACTCTCTTCCGCGCGAGTGTTTATACGGTCCACAATCGAGGAATTCCATCAAACAGGGAATTCTGAATTAGCGGAAGATATTCAAGGCACGATCGACCAAGCCTAACAAGTTTCATGAAGGAGACCTGGTTATCAAAGCAGTTCAGCGCGGTCTTCATTCTACAAGGAACTCAAATTGGGAAGGACCATTCATGGTCGCTGAATCCGTGGCCGGACGATACTACAAATTGACCAACACAGATGGCAGAACCCTACCAGTAATTCACGAAAACTGGCTCAAGGCGTTTATCTGAAATTATTGGATATTTAAGGTATTGGGCGTTTGAAGCACTCATGGTGTTGGGATTTAACATTTATGATTTTCTTTCATTTGTATTTCAATTCCTCCAAAAAATTTGCAATACTTGCAATCAATATTTGAATTCGCCAATTTATCAAAATTCAGTTCATATTTCGTAAAAGAAAATCTCTATCAAATCTACAAGAAAATCCTCAACCGTCAGTCAATCCAAAACCATCTAAATATCAAAAACCCAAGTATAAACCTCACATATCTCATAATTTCAGAAGTTCAAGAGATCAGCAAGAAAAGGCTTTCGCTCATCAGCATCCTTCAAGATTTTCAAAGCCTCCCTCTCCTTGTTCAACTCCTCGGTCAGCTTGGCAATCTTGTCCTCCTTCTCCTTCACAGCATCGTTTGGAAAGGTTAAACTCCCAATCAAAGAGTATATCTGGAGTCATGGTATTCCTGGGTCTCGTATGCATATCACTCACGACACACAAGATAACGCCTACTTGCATGATTAAAGCATAAGCACGCCCAGGGTTCCTGTCAACGGTCATGTGGCCAAACTTCTTCCATATCGTCTCATACAAGCGTGCATATCCAATGGGAACGATGAATCCACCGATCAGTTCATGATACGGGAGTGAAGTGTTAAAGGAAGGATCGAAAGCGACCCCTGCAGTTGGATATTCATACACTATTATACGGTTCTCGGTCACTGGAGTGGCTCCCACGACTAAAGCAACAGTTCCTTCAGTATTCTCCGCTACTGTCTCGGTTTCTTCTATCACTGAGGCAACAACCATATGGGTTTCCATAACAGCAGTAGCGACCTTCTCATGTCCTTGAAATGCAGGTATGGTTTTCTCTTCATCAATAACTCCGGAATGGTTAGAGTTATCATCGTTGGCTCCAGTATCCTCAACTTCGGTATTTAGCACCTAATACGAAGATTACATGAGGTCAGAGTCACGAATCCAAAGGAGATTATGAAACACGGTATACCAGAAAGGAAACATCATCAAAGTTCATCATACTACATTCAAGGCACGAGCAAATAACATGGAAGTCACGAAAACACATTTTACGATGAGTCCGTCTGAAGAAACTGAACTCTGCCCTGTACTAGGAGACGAACTGGGATAAATATACAAGGAATCCTAGGATGGGTCATATTCCATTCTCTTCGTATGGATGTCCCCTATGACATGTCAAAATTTCATGATAATCCGATGAACTAGCGAATAGATGTGTCCCAAATATCAAGTGACGCGCAATCTGAAAAAGTTCTGGAAGTCTCCTGGAAGTTTACTATTTCGCCTATTTCAGGCTCTGAACGTGCTCAAAACTTAAAAATCTTCTATGATAAAGCTTGGAAATTTTCCGGGTTTAAATTTGCACATGCAGATCATCAAAATCCGACTCCGGACGAAGATTCTACAGCGTTTCTACGAAAAAGCTGGGTTCTGAATTTTCTGACGACAAAATTCGACTAAGTTTTCACATATTCACATGGGTTCTCATTCATTCATTTACAAGTCAGCACTTTTATACTTCTATGAAGAATGTACATGATATATACTTACTTGAGGAGTCTCCAAAGTGTCCAAGGGGTTGGAATTGTCCACATCAACGACAAACATCACTTCCACCCGGCTCCGAATCTTGGGAATTACCTCCATTCCTATTCCCAGAGGATGATTGATAGACACATTTTTTGTGTCTAATTTGTCCTCAATGTTCTGTATTGTTAGTACTCGATTTCGTATTTATTATGGTGTTTTATATTTTTGTAGATGTTTTTGGAAAAATAAGCTCTTCCGGCAAAATTGGCTCGAAAAGTGGTGTTTTACACCCCCGAAATGTGTTAAAGGAACCCTAGAAATGCGCTGAAGGAATCCCAGAAAAATTACTATTTACGCCCAAAAATACTATTTGCACCCTAGGGCAAGTGCTAAAGGGACACCCGTACAGGATTAAGGGGAGGACATCTTCTTCCCAAAATTCAAAAATGAAAAAAGGCGGGAAACATAGCAGCAACAATGGCAGAGTTTTCGATCGGATTTTGAAGGAGTTTTTGTGTGATTCAATCGCTGAAACTTCATGGGTAGTTGTGATATGTCTTAACAAAGCTAGTATGGGTGTTTGTTTCGATCAAATTTTTCTGGATAACTTGGTTTAATCCAAACAGGGAGTTGGAGGAAAAACATGATCTTACACGAGTTGTGGTGAATCTAAACGTGTACTGCACGTGTTTGGAAGCCTTAATCAACACTTTGGAACGTGAAGAAGATTTATAAGGAATTTAATCCAGCTGCAGATGCGTAAAAATCAAAATCATTGATAAAAAAAGAAAGAAAATATCCCGAGTAAAAGAAGATTATTTAGGATTAATGGAGGAGATTCAACACGTGTTTTTTCTTTAAATAGATTCCCTGGGAGTCCTAGAGAGGGTGTCGAGAGTATGGGGGGCTGAGGAGAGCCAGAGAAGAAGAAATTCGAGTTTTCCCAAACTCGGTTTCTGCTGCTGCTGATGAACATGAAGAACACGAAGAACGGACCATCCAAGACCGTCATTTTCCAACAGTAACAACGACTCACAGACGTGGGTCGTACATCAGAGGCAGACTTATTTGCCAGCGTTTGCGACACAGAGCCGTGGGTCTTAGAGCAACAGTAACAGTGACACATCCTCTGTATCGTCTTTTTTTTTTGTTTGTAACAAATATAATTGTTACAAAACCCGGTTTTGAATTATTTCTCCATTTTCATCATTTGTAAACACCCTTTGAGCAATAATAATGATTTTTGAGCGTCTTTCCAACATGATGAGCGGCTAATTCTCCCACAACCAAGGCAATGAGGAAGCTATTTACGCATGAATAACTGGTAACTATTTTATTTTCTCTAATATTTAATTATAATTCACTCAATCACTGCTTTTGCAGAGTTTTAAATTGTTTGCGTAATTTTTCTAATCAGTTGTGATTCAATTAGATAGGTTATGCTTTGTTTAGATAATCTATGCTTAAGGGATACAATTGATGTTTGAGAATTTGCTTGATTATTAGTGAGTTAAGATATAAAGGACTTAAAAGATAATTAGAGTTTTGGATTATTTACCATCATTAATTCATGTGTAATAGTGGAATCAGTGTCTTGGTTATTTTCTCATACCTCTCGCCCACTTTGTTAATATTTTTTTATATAATTTTATTAAATCTTTAAATTTAATCTTCACAAGTCCGAGATTTAATTTAAATCTTTAAATTAAATCTTTAAATCATTACTACAACATCATTCAAAAATAATACCATTTTGGCGTCGCCGACGCGGATTTGTGCTTAGGTAGAATTTTTAGGTTTTTTTTATTTCATTTGTTCTTTTTACGTTTCTTTGGGTGTCTTTGTATTACAGGTTTGAAGTTGGATACTAAATACTTGGAATCAAAGCTTAAAGAAAAAAGAGAAGGAAAAAGACAAAGCAAAATAAAAAAAAGAGCGAAAGAAAAACTATAAAAAAAGAGAGAATTTATTTTATATTTTTTTAGGGACCTTCCGTTTTTTGTAATTTTTTTTATTTCTTTTCTTTTGCACTTTATTTGGACAATTATTTTATTTTTTTTAAACCCTAAGGAAGGGTACATTAAATATAAAACTGTTTGTAGGGAAGGATGACGATTACAATATCGTCTCGGCCCCTCGGGTTCGCACATGACATAGGAGTCGTGGCCCGAGTCGACTTCAGCGGTTTTGCACCCGTCTGGTACGGGAGGTAAGCTTTCGAAACACCTGCGAATCCCCTGTCAGCGGGTTTATTGTATGCCTTAAGGTGAATATATGCTGAGGTTTTGAATACGGTTGTTTTAATTTCCTAGTGAAGGGCAAGGCCTGGCCAAATTAAGATAAGGACTCGGATTTCATCACTGTTTCCTTCCTGCCCGCCTTAGGAAAACGAAACCAAACGCGAACCTAAGCTTAAAATTTTGACTAGAACGAGACCTATAGGGTAACGAGCTTAATAGGAAAGTCGTTCGAAAAATATTGGTTACTCTTTTGAGCATACTTTGAAGTTCATGATGGTTTCTGCGAGTTGAATGTGTGACTACGCCGCCTTATAATACCGGTGAGACCTTGGGTATCAAAGCTCCTCGCAGCTTCCCTCGTCTCAATTCAACTTACTTAAACTCGGATTGATTCCAGAGAGGTTTGCTCAGATTGTAACGAATTTCTTTTCGAAAGATTAGAAGATGGTCTATAAACAATCTAAGTGGAGCCATCATGCTTGTTGTTTGCTAGATTTTATAGGTTTGATTTGGTCGAGTCAGCCTTGTTTGTGATTGTGTAGAATTCCCTTGCGATTAGGATGTCGAACTGGTATTATAATAGCCAATACAATGAGTATCCGACTGAGCAGCTTGGACATTATCCTTTTTATGACCATAGTGTGAATAGTGATTGGGAACGCGAAACTTTTGAAGGTTATGGTCCATACCATTGTGAGCCCAATTACTATCCATATACCCACAAGTCATACGAGCAAAACAATCCTTCTATTTCTCTAGAAGAGTCTCTCAAGAGTTTCAATGAGTCAACACGGAA
The DNA here is from genome assembly GCF_003573695.1 of Papaver somniferum. Taxonomy (NCBI): domain Eukaryota; kingdom Viridiplantae; phylum Streptophyta; class Magnoliopsida; order Ranunculales; family Papaveraceae; genus Papaver; species Papaver somniferum. The sequence goes on along the minus strand of NC_039366.1, from coordinate 96,299,058 downwards.
GTTATTTATGAAAGAGACTTAAAATATTCTTCTCCCAGAAGAGTCCGTAGAGCGATCAACTAAGATATCTCTAGAAGAGACCCTCAAGAAATTTACTGAGAGTACAAATAGGATTATGGAAAAACTTGCTCAGGATAGTCTTAATTTCCAGTGTAGTTTTCCCAATACCACCCTCGAAAATAAGGATAGTTTTTATTCACATAATCAAGATGACGAGGTTAGAATTGGTAACACTACTTGTTTTGATGAGGTTCGACCTTTTTCATGTTATTATAATGAGGACTGTGATGAGGATAGTATTGATGAAGAATCTGAAATATATAGGCATAGTGATGAGGAATCTGTTACTCCAATGAGATCTTTAATGATAATATTATTTCTAGTTCAAATCCAAATAATTTTAATAATTATTCACCTATTCAAAAGGACGAGGATTTGACTAGAGATACCCCCGTTTTAGACGATGTAGTATTTCCTGTTTACAAAGCCGATAATGATTTAGAGGAAAGAGTTTACCCTGAGAATACTGTTTTAGAATCTAGCGATTTAGAAACACTAGTCTTAGAAGATGATAAAATAGTAGAAATGAGTGAGGATGAACCCAACTTAGAAGAATCAATTGACCATTTACAGGAATCTGATGACCTAGAAATTAGGGAAGTTGTGACTAGTCTTTATAGAGACACAGAAAAATCTAAGTTTGGGGGTGATTATCATTCTCCGTGTTCTTTAACTCTTAGAAAGTTCCCTCGTGTAGGACTTGAAATTTATGCCTCAACCATCTTACACGATTATCTTCATACATGTTTTACCGAACCTAATGATGCCCAGGAAGAAGCTCAGTTGTTAGAGACCCATCATCTGGTTGATGTGGTTAACCCAGGCTATGATACCAAGATTGACTTTGTTTTCCCACCAAAAACTTTTCTTCTAATTGTGGGAAGATATGATTTTCAAATGTGTCGGTATTTAAGTTTTGAGACTAAACCTAATTACTTTAGGATATTAGGGTCGACACATTTTCTTAAGAATGACCATTATTATGGTCAACTTTGTGAGTCAAATCTAATTGACTTAGAGGATCCCCAATTATTCAGGTTGTTGTTATGTGCTTCTAAATTTTTATTTGAGTTTTTACAGACTCTAGGACCTAATAATTCAGATCTCACTTTTGAGGAGTTGCAGCCTAAAGAAATATATTTAGACCCTTTTATAGAACCTGAACCTGAACCACAATTAGATGTAGTTGTCTTAACCATGAAACTAGGTAAGGGCATGCTAGTCTTGTTCATTTTCTTGGTTTACTGCAGTTTCCTTTGGTCAGCTCTATTTGGTTTTGAAGACCCACAGTTATTCCGTCTACTGTTATACGGTTCGAGTTGACTAATCCTTTCCTAAGTCTGGCTGAAGACTTTAAACTTAGAACTTCTTGGGAGGTAACCCATGCTCATGCAACATGGTAATATCTTTCCTTAACTCTTTTTATTCAAGTGGTAACAGTTTCTCCTTGTTCATGCTTTTAATTTTATCTTTAGAACATCGAGGACAATGTTAGATTTAAGTTTGGGGGTGGGGAAGAACTTTTTAGTTGCACTTTTGAAACTTATAGCGTCACATGGTATCCAGTTAGCTAAGTTTACATACTGTTTCTCACCGAAAAGATATAAATTGGAATGCTAGGGATAACAACCTTTTCAGACATTAGAGAAAAAGACATTGAGATCCTTGAAATTCAGGAGAGAACTTGTTCCTTTTAGAGGGTAACCGTGATGGACCTAACCATACATGATGGAAAGGAAAGTAGGTCAGAAATGCCAGAAAGACAAGGCAACCTCACAATGTAGTCTTAGTTGCGACTCTCTCTCAGTAGAAACTTATCATCATCAACAAGCGGAGCGACATCAAAATCTATGAAGAAAGTTGAAGACGTTTTAGGTTTAGAAGCAACAATAGAAAAGAATAATTCAAAAATCAAAGTTGAAGTTATAAGAGCAAATGATATAAGTTGTTAGAATCCATGATACCAAGACATCACAAGTTGCGAAGATCCAAGTTTTGAAAGTCCTTCTCTCATGGCCATGTAAATTGTTGTCTTGTAATTTTTATTTCCAAAAAAAAAAAATGAAAAAAAAAACAAATGAAAAAAATGAAAAATGAAAAAAAATCATCGTTACGTTTTTGTTCAATAAGGCCAAAGGGAAGTAGAAATTTATAAGTCAAGGAAGAAATCGAAGAGAAGAGTTAATTGTCAAGGTTCTATGAGGTTCGATAGTTTATCATCAACAGTTGAAGACCGAAGAAGACGTTGTTTCTACTGAGCACTATGAGAGAGTCGAAGAAAGATACATTTGGTTGCTTTGTTAATCCGCTTTCAATCTGGCACAAGATCTTTCTAGCACTGGTTTAACTCATCACACGTAATTATTCCATGTGTGTAGCAGATGTCCCTCTCATCTTTATCTCTCTCCTAATCTTATCCAGCTGTAAAGCAGCGGACGCATCTTACAATGTTTATCTAGCTGTGTAGCGGATATCTCTTTATCTAGCAGTGTTGCGGATGTGTCTCCTCTTTTCTTCAGTCAGCTTTAGAGCTGACACCTTTAATTTCTCTGGCATTCTAGTTACTTGGAGATAGGTTGATAATATGTATGTCCTCATACCTCTTTGGATACTTGTGACCAATTAGAAGTAATGGTTTTGTGGGTACACCTTTGGTAAACCCTCCCGAGATTAACTCGGTCTTATTTTTTATTAGTTTTGCTCGAGGACTAGCAAATAATAAGTTTGGGGGTATTGGAAAATAATATTATTGTTGTCTTGTAATTTTCTTCAAAACTTGGAACCTTGACAATAATATTATTTCAAAATGATATTATTTTTGAATGATGTTGTAGTAATGAGGTTCAAACTCTCGGACTTGTGAAGATTAAATTTAAAGATTTAATAAAATTATATACAAAAATATTAACGAAGTGGGCGAGAGGTATGAGAAAATAACCAAGACACTGATTCCACTATCACACATGAATTAATGATGGTAAATAATCCAAAACTCTAATTATCTTTTAAGTCCTTTATATCTTATCTCACTAATAATCAAGCAAATTCTCAAACATCAATTGTATCGCTTAAGCATAGATTATCTAAACAAAGCATAACCTATCTAATTGAATCACAACTGATTAGGAAAATTACTCACGCAATTTAAAACTCTGCAAAAGCAGTGATTGAGTGAATTATAATTAAATATTAGAGAAAATAAAATAGTTACCAATTATTCATGCGTAAATAGCTTCCTCATTGCCTTGGTTGTGGGAGAATTAGCCGCCCATCATGTTGGAAACACGCTCAAAAATCATTATTATTGCTCAAAGGGTGTTTACAAATGATGAAAATGGAGAAATAATTCAAAACCGGGTTTTGTAACAATTATATTTGTTACAAACCAAAAAAAAGACGATACAGAGGATGTGTCACTGTTACTGTTGCTCTAAGACCCACGGCTCTGTGTCGCAAACGCTGGAAAATAAGTCTGCCTCTGATGTACGACCACGGCTGTGAGTCGTTGTTACTGTTGGAAAACGACGGTCTTGGATGGTTCGTTCTTCGTGTTCTTCATGTTCATCAGCAGCAGTAGCAGCAGAAAACGAGTTTGGGAAAACTCGAATTTCTTCTTCTCTGGCTCTCCTCAGCCCCCCATACTCTCGACACCCTCTCTAGGACTACCAGGGAATCTATTTAAAGAAAACAACGCGTTGAATCTCCTCCATTAATCCCAAATAATCTTCTTTTACTCGGGATATTTTCTTTCTTTTTTTATCAATGATTTTAATTTTTACGCATCTGCAGTTGGATTAAATTCCTTATAAATCTTCTTCATGTTCCAAAGTGTTGATTAAGGCTTCCAAACACGTGCAGTACACGTTTAGATTCACCACAACTCGTGTAAGCTCATGTTTTTCCTCCAACTCCCTGTTTGGACTAAACCAAGTTATCCAGACAAATTTGATCGAAACAAACACCCATACTAGCTTTGTTAGGACATATCACAACTACCCATGAAGTTTCAGCGATTGAATCACACAAAAACTCCTTCAAAATCCGATCGAAAACTCTGCCATTGTTGCTGCTATTTTTCCCGCATTTTTTCATTTTTGAATTTTGGGAAGAAGATGTCCTCCCCTTAATCCTGTACGGGTGTCCCTATAGCACTTGCCCTGTGGTGTAAATAGTATTTTTGGGCGTAAATAGTAATTTTTCTGGGATTCCTTCAGCGCATTTCTGGGGTGCATTTAACACATTTCGGGGGTGTAAAACACCACTTTTCGAGCAATTTTGCTGCAAGAGCTTATTTTTCCAAAAACATCTACAAAACATAAAACACCATAATAAGTACGAAATCGAATACTAACAATACAGAACATTGAGGACAACTTAGACACAAAAAAATGTGTCTATCAATGATTGAGTTCCAGAATTCTCCATCTCCATGACGACATCCTCCTGTACACGTCCTTTACAATCAATATTTTCATCTATGAAGCAACCCATTTGAACATGTGAAGAAATACTTACAGTTTCTTCGTCACTCAAATCAACGATTGCTTGTTCAGTAGCAGAAAATTGAAGACCTTCAAGACTTGATGGAGTAAAATTCTGCAACAAATTTAACAACGTTGGCTTCATGATTCTAATGCTAATAGCAATGAAAGTCACGGTGAGAAATATTGGGAACTCACCAAAGCACAAACTGGGGACTTTACGGTATTAGGTAACAACTTATAACCTTTATGCCTGCCTTCTCCGCCATGAATAACCACCTCAGTCTCTGAGAAATCTACACCGATTCGAGGTTGTATATTACGACCGTCCTGTGGTGAAATCCAGTAATATAATCAGAATACAGTTCTTATAATTTCGTGAAGATTATATGAAGAAACATACCTGAGAGAATCCTGGAGACGACTTTCGTTTATCACCATAAAGATACTTCAATCTTGGTCGACTGGAAATCATCTCAGCCGAAGGAAGATCCTTGAATGGAGGTCTGGGAAATCTTACAAAGCCACGCAAACGCCCAAGTTGCTGGTCCCAGAATTCTACATAACCCGGGGTTACATAGGCGAATCTATCAGAACCAGGAAACCAATAGCTACTCCCTTCCACGTGAGTATGATCCAAATGAGTCCTGAGTTGCTCAACTGATGGCTTCCTTCTCCGTATGGTTGGAACACACTGATCCATACCCATTTGTCGAGCTGCTCTATCAATATTATACTCCTCCACTGAAAGCTCTCCAAACGTGAGTGATAACAAATGACCAGGAGTGCAACTCAACATGAAAGATCTTTCGCCATCACTCAGATGCGCACCAGACGTCAAACTCGTGCCTTCTCCAGCATTGAAAGTCATCGGCTGAGATACATAATCAGGGACTGACACCCACGGGCGAAAATTGAACTCAGATTCTTTGTCTAACACATCAATAAAACGTATTTTAGAACGAGGCTGCTTGGTGTACCAACGCATGATCCTAGCATTATCTTTCTCAGGGAAAGTATGGCGCGCATCAGTATTCGGTCCTTACAGAACATTACGTGGAGTAGGTACATAATTCTTAAAATGCTCCCACATCAAAGATTGAAGAAACATCGTGTTGGCATAACACTCAATCTTCATAGAGCCGTTCGACACACTGGAGTCTATAATCAAGGAGTCCAGGTTGTAATACAAGGAGCCTAAGAATAAACTACCTATCGGAAGTTTCTCACCTTGAGCCATCTTAATAGCAAAGGGAATCACAAAAGGCTTCAACAAGTTTCCATTGTCTTCAAAAATGTCTATGGAAAACCATAAACATAAGAAAGCAGCAATGGGTAACATACCGTCGATGGGTTTATCATAAACCTCGTCTTTGGGACACCAGTGTGTCAACCAGGAAGCATAGCATCCTTTACTACCAACCTTATTAGCTTTCTCCATTGCAGCTGTCAAGACATGAGAAACGGCGGTCTCCTCATCTGAAAGATCCCCAGGAAGATTGACCGTGATCGGGAGATGCATCAGAGCCGCCACGTCTTCCAAGGTAATGGTAAACTCTCCCCATATACATATGAAAGTGTGAGTGGGAATGCACCAGTGAGCAAACAGAGCCACAATACCACTTGCGTCATGATAAATGAACAACTCTCCAGAAGCTTGAATAGCTCTCGTCACCTGCGCCTGGTCGAGCATAGTCCTCACATGAGGAAAACCCAACATATGCCTCGCCCAGCCGGCAAATTTCTCCAAAGGTCGTCGAGAAAGCTTAAACTCTATGATTGATGAGGCGAAGACCCCTCGTTCAAGACAAAATTGAATCACTGTCTTAGGAGTCACCAATTTCTTCTGAGTAACAGTTATGGGATTTATCAGAAGACGATACACTGGGGATTTCAAATGTTGCTCAGCTCCTGGGATATCTTTTTCAAAGAATGCATCATCTATGTTCGGGACATTCTTAATCCCAGGGATTTCGTCTTCATCTCCCCCAACGGAAGTTTCATCCATGCATTCTCATCTCTGGAGATACCATCATCAACGCACATCTCTTCCCTCGAGGCGTCGTCAGCTTGGGAATTGGACATCTTTGCTAAGTAGCTGAAAAGGGTCACACTACATTCTACTTCAGTATGACGTCTAGATATAAATCAAGGAAATACAAGCAAAAATGGTAAATTTTACCTTTTATACTTCCACTAACAATAGTGATAGTAATGCTAGAGTTAACACCCCAAAATCGTTCGTCTCTTCTAAAACTGCAAAAACGAACGAAACTTTATTTAATTTCCGAAACTGATTTTTCATGAAATCACGGACACAATTTCCATAATGTGAACATTCACACAACTGACCTATGAAGTTTAAAACAATAAAATATTTCATCATAAATATATTGTCTATCTTCGAAGGTTCCTCAAAACCCACGTTTCTGATTTTTCGAAAAAACAACAATTAATACAACATTGCTTACATAAATTCTCAAGAATTTTATCTAATGAAAACAATTTCATGCAAATAAAATATACCATCATATTTTACACAATATATGTCACTGCTGCATATATATATATAAACTATTTTTCCTTCGTATCGTCGTTATTTGTCTTTAAAACGCAGGTTTATTTCAAAAATATTTTGAAATCTCACATTGATGTAGTTTTTAAGTGGTAGTAAAGTTCGTTCAACTCGGATTGTGTAGACTCGATTTTAGACTCAAATTAAAATAGAAAACTTAAAAGAAATTGTTATCAAGATTATAAAAAGCACTGAGACTCAGGATTCCACCAATCTCCAATTTTTATGTGATTTAATCTAGTCAATAATTATGCAACTCTTTACGTTTGAAGTGATTCTAATATTCGCCTAGACAAGTAGATTCTCAAAACAATAGCTGTAAATCGAAAGCATGGACCATCAAAAGACTTAACCTAAGCATGACCCATCAATTGAGAACACAACCACTTAATCAGAATCATAAATTCAATTTCACTTCAGTGCAAATAATCATAAAAGAATTACAAAAATTAAATTAAATAGAATTTACCACATAATATTTGGAAAAATGGCTTCCTCTGTCGCCTCAGCAATGTGGTTTAGCTCCTCATATTAATCACTTGCTCAAAATATTTGTTCTTAGCCCAAAAGTTGATTAAAAGAATGAAAAACTATAAAACTGATTGTTTGCAACGGTGTAATGGCGTTGCAAAACAAAGGAATGACTGTTACAAAGAAGTTACTGTAGCAGCGTTACAAATTTGATACGCAGTTCTTCTTTGCAAGGTTTGTTCTTCAGCAGCAGCAGCAGAAACTCGGGTTTTCCTGCAACTTGATCAATTCAGCTCTATAGTGCTACAAACTCCTCTGCGACTGCTCCAATAACTTCGTAACCTTCCCTGGGACTGGAACACACCTTTTATACTGCTCAGAAACCTAAAAATAGCGATTAATTCTCTCTTTTTCTTTTCGTGCAAGCCACGGCAATAATCTTCTCTGCCAACTTCCTTACGCGTTTCTAAGACTTCCAAATCATCCGAAACTCTTCCTTAGATAGAATCACACCTTAGGAAACAATATCACGCCTTTAGTCTCCCTGAAATTCCTAAAATAATTCCACAAAGTTTCCGTGCAAAACTCAAACTTTGTTTCCTTTTTCTTGATTATCCAGCCCAATTTGATCGATTCCAGCGCACATACCAAGCCTGTTATGCTCAATCACGTCCAGCCCAACAAATTTCAGCGATTGAATCTCTCTAAAACACCTTCGAAATCCAACCCAAAGTTTGGTTCTTTGCTGGATATTTTTCCCGCCAAAATTTCATTCGAATTTGAGAAGAAAGTGACCTCCCCCTATCCTGTGCTGGTCTCCCTTTAGTAGTTGCCTGGAAATGGGTCACCCCTTAGTAATTAGGTTACCCCTTATCCAAAGTGAGAGTCCGTATAGTAATTTTCTCCCACGAGCGCAAAAACCACTTTTTTAGCCAATTTCGCCGCAAAAGCTTATTTCTCCAAAAATACCTACAGGGACATAAAAAGCCATAATAAATATAAAATCGAGCACTAATAATATATACAATTGAGATTATATAAGACACAAAAATGTTCCTATCAAATACCCCCAAACTTATTATTTGCTAGTCCTCGAGCAAATCAAATAGAAAATAAAATCCTAACTCACTGTCGCAGGCATCGTCGATTGCATTTAGCGTATGCAATAAGCCTTTAAACCCCTAGGTGGCCCTAGTGGCCGAGTTATAGTCTCGGAGGGCTTACAAGAGATATACCCACAAAACCTTACTCCAGACCCTAACTATCTACGCAGAACCTTGGAAGGCACTAAAGAATCTCCTTGGTTGGCATACTTATTGACTACAGGAGGAAGTACCCTGATGCGAAATTCCAATTGTGTACACGAGTTTGCACTCAAGCATACTAAAATTCATATAAAGTGACAGAGCTCTACTCAGATAGTTGCACTATGGACATCAATATCCGGAGTCAAAACTAATCACATGGATAGATCAAGAAGATGGATATAGAAAAACATAGATGGTTTTGATGTTTACTAAGTGAACGGCGTTTCCCATATCTGTCTGAAGGCCTCCGCCAAAATGAACCTATCCTAATGGATTGAGATACTAGTCTGACTAATATCAACACACTGGCATATACAAGGGAACCAGTGATCGATAATCCTAATTCTAGTTCAACACAACTGGCATATACAAGGGTACCAGTGGTCGACTTTTATTCACTGAACATTTTTTTTTCCAGCTTTTTTTTTCATTCTTTTTTTTTTTTTTGTAACTCAATCACTCTAATTCACCCTAGCATTGGTAACAACTTGAATCGTGGGCCCCACCTATCACTTAGAGAAACAAGTTTAAAAACAAAATAAAATAAAAATAAAGTGAAAAGGACTCAACGAGATATGGTGAAACTATCATGTTATTTCTAACACCTGAGCTCTGTGCTTTTATGAATAGACTCTTAGATGTTTCCATCTAATCAGATTGGTTCCTCAACTCCTACAACAAAATGCTTCCATCCACTTAGATTGTTAGTGCAATCCTTAATAGGCATAAATTTCTAGGCTCTGGAGTTTATTTATTGCAACTAAAAAGTTTCTCCCATACCCCCAAACTTAAATCTAACATTGTCCTCAATGTTCTAAAGATAAAATTAAAAGCATGAACAAGGAGAAACTGTTACCATTTGAAGCAAAAGAGATAAGGAAAGATATTACCTGTTGCATGAGATTGGGTTACCTCCCAAAAGTGCTAAATTTAAAGTCTTCAGCCAGACGTCAAATACCACAAAATGGCTAATTACCTTTCAAATCATATATCAATAGTCGAAACAACTGTGGGTCAACAAAAGCAAATAAAATTGCCACAATTATCAGACAACTGCACCAAATCAGAAAAATGAACAGACATAGCACATCCTCATCCAAGGTTTCCTGCAAGACAACTGGGTTTTTCTGTTGTGCCCATTTGGGCTTCATATGAGTGTCTTGACAAATTGACTCATTCGAACAACAAGTTTTAGAATTTCCTCCTGGACAATATCAGGAGGATCCGGTTGCGGAGTCGGAAGTGACTCAAGTAATACCTCAGGTACACTAGGCTCGAATCCCAAGTTAGGGACTTCTAATGGGATAATTGACCACTACCCCCAAACTTAGGGTAGTCAGTATTCTCGGACAAACCTCTAACTATTGCTTGAATTTCTGGATCCTCAGAGTCTTTAAAATACTCAAGAGCTTCTTCTAGTTCATTACCCCCAAACTTAGGGTCAACACTACTCTCCGTAAGGCCTAGCACTATGGCTTGAATCTCAGGGTCCGTAGAGTCTTTAAAGTACTCAAGAGCTTCTTCTAGTTCAAAAGTTTGGTCACCTAACTGACTTAAGAGAATTTCCTCATCAAGTTCATCTAAGGAATCACCAAATAAAGTGTCGTCCCAATTATCCTGAGTTAGATCCTGAACTAAAGTGCTAATCATATTCACTTCTCTAAATCGTCAGAAGGTTGTCTATTAACATTAAAGACATTTAGTTCAGTGGTCATATTACCAAAGGATATGTTCATAAGTCCGGTCCTACAGTTGATGACAGCGTTAGCTGTGGCTAAAAATGGGCGACCTAAAATCACCGGTATTTGAGCACTAGGATCCTGAACAGGCTGAGTATCTAGAACAACGAAATCCACTGGATAAATAAATTTATCAACCTCAATCAGAACATCCTCTATGACACCACGAGGTATTTGACAGACCTATCAGCTAATTGCAATGTCATTTTAGTCGGTTTCAACTTACCAAGACCTAGCTGGTTGTATACATGATAAGGGAGTAAGTTCACACTAGCTCCTAAGTCAAGCAATGCCTTATCTACTGAATAATTACCGATCACACAAGATATGGTGGGGCATCCAGGGTCTTTATACTTAGGGGTGTTTGGTTCAGAAGGATTGAACTTACCTGACCAGCTAAAAAGGCTTTCTTATGGACATTAAGCTTACGCTTTCGTGTACAAAGGTCCTTAAGGAACTTGGCATAAGCAGGCATTTGCCTAATTGCTTCTAATAAAGGGATGTTAATGTTTACCTGCTTAAATATCTCTAGTATTTCGTTGAAAGTCGACTCTCTCTTTGTTGGAGCTAACAACTGTGGATATGGGGCTTTGGGTACAAAATGAGACCTGTCGGGAACCACATTGGCATCACTAGAAATTTTATCGGTTTCTTCAGTTAGTGGCTCCTTCTGGGGCTCATCTTGGGAACTAGAAGGTGGATCTACAGTATGTCCACTATTAGGCTTGGCTACCTTATTGTCTACCGTTTTACCACTCCTAAGGGTTGTGACAGAATTCACTTGATTAAATGTTTTATCTCCTCTAGGATTGGGTATCGGTTGACTAGGGAATTTACCTTTTTCTCTTAGAGACTCATTGATCAGACTAACCTGGTCTTTCAATTCAGAAATGGCCTGACTATGTTCTTGTCCTATCCTATTACTAGCTTCTATGCTTTGTGAAAGCAATTGACGCATATTTTCAGTATTTTGAATAAACGAGGTGAGAGTTTCCTCTAGACTTAAGATTTTCTTATCAGACTGATTCTGAAACTGAGCTGATCCTGAAGTATTCTTAGTATAGCCAAAACCTGGGGGAACATTAGAATTACTAAACTGACCTTGGTCCTTAGACCATGAAAGGTTCGGATGGTTTCTCCAACCAGGATTATAGGTTTCTGAATATGGGTCAAACTTTTGACGGTGATCAAGTCTAGTGTCATTATTATAAGAGCATTGGCTCTCTCTTCAATAGTCTGGCCTTCCCAAAAAGGCTCTACTCTACCACTAGTGTGACCCAATTCTAAGGCTTCTAACCTTTTTGCTATAGCAGCAATTTTGGCATCTGATTCATAGCCTCCTTCTACCCTATTAACGTTTCCTCTACCTAGAAGAATTGTTCTCTTGGGGTCCCTACAATATTCCCATTGCTGGGTCTTTTCGGCGATTTCATTCAAAAATTCCATCGCCGCATCAACAGTTTGGTTTTCAAAACCACCAGTGCATAGAGACTCAACCATGGTTGTTGTCGAATAATCTAAACCCTCATAAAGGATTTGAACTAGCCTAACCTTTTCTAAACCATGATGAGGACATTGGGCTAATAAGTCATTGAACCTTTCCAAATACCTATATAACGATTCTCCCTCCTGTTGAGAAAATGTGCAGATTTGCGTCCTAATAGACGATGTTTTGTGCCTAGGGAAAAACTTGTTCAAAAAGGCAGATGTAAGTTGTTCATAGGTTTCTATTGAACCGGAAGCCAAACTATATAGCAATGATTTGGCTTTATCTTTCAGGGAAAAAGGAAATAACCTAAGTTTCAAAGCATCATCATCAAGGTCTCTAATCTTTAGGGTACTACAAATTTCCTCAAAGTCCCTAACATGGAAGTATGGGTTTTCATTTTCTTTCCCTAAAAAGATTGGGAGCATCTGTAGGGTTCCAGGCTTAAGTTCATAATTTTCTTCAGTTTCAGCTAACCGGATACAAGAGGGACGAGTAGTCCTAGTAGGATTCAACAAAGCTTTTAAAGTTTCCATTTTTGGCTCTATCGGATATTTGAGATTCTATGCAATCACAAAACAAGGCTGACTCAACCAAATCAAACCTAATTTTCTAGCAAACAAAAAGTATGATGGTTCCACTTAGATTGTTTCTAGACCAGCTTCTATTCTTTCGAAAAGGAACTCATTACAATCTGAGCAAACCCCTCTGGAATCAATCGGAGTCAAAGTAAGTTGAATCGAGGCGAGGGAAGCTCAGTGGAGCTTTGATACCCAAGGCCTCACCGGTTACAAGGCAGCGCAGTCACGCATTTAACTCACAGAAACCATCATGAACTTCGAAGTATGCTCAAAAGATTAACCAATATTTTTCGAACGACTTTCCTATTAAGCTCGTTACCCTATAGGTCTCGCTCTAGTCAAAATTTTAGGCTTAAGTTCGCATTTGGTTTTCTTTTCCTAAGGCGGGCAAGAAGAGAACGGTGATGAAATCCGAACCCTTATCTTGTATGGCCAGTCCTTGCCCTTTACTAGGAAATTAAAGCAGCAGTTTTCAAGTCCTCAGCATATATGCAAACGAAGGAATACAGTAAACCCGCTGACAGGGGATTCGCGGGTGTTTCGAAAAACTTACCTCCCGTACCAGACGGGCGAAGAACCTCTGAAGTCGACTCGGGCCACGACTCCTATGTCATGTACGAACGCGAGGGGCCGAGGCGATATCGTAATCACCGTCCTTCTCTGCACACAGTTTTTATTTAAACCAACCCTTCTGTAGGGTTTAAAAATAATAATGTCCCAGTCCAAAAATAAAGTCCAAAAAGTGTACAAAAATAAAAAGAAAAATTACAAAAAATAAAACCCCATTTACAGTTTCTAAAAATAAAAAAAAATAACTATATATAAAATCTTCTCCTTCACTCCTTTTGGATTCCTATTTGCTTTCCTTCTTTGGCGATGCTTTCCTTTTATAACACTTTTTCTTCCCTTGTAGCTTCGCTCCAAATTTGAAAAGAATCGAAAAATACCAAAACGCGTAAAAAAGAACAAAAAATAAAAAGAAACCTAAAACAAATCTAAATACAAGTCCGCGTCGGCGGCACCAAAAATTGATGTAGTTTTTAAGTGGTAGTAAAGTTCGTTCAACTCGGATTGTGTAGACTCGATTTTAGACTCAAATTAAAATAGAAAACTTAAAAAGAAATTTTTATCAAGATTATAAAAAGCACTGAGACTCAGGATTCCACCAATCTCCAATTTTTATGTGATTTAATCTAGTCAATAATTATGCAACTCTTTACGTTTGAAGTGATTCTAATATTCGCCTAGACAAGTAGATTCTCAAAAAAATAGCTGTAAATCGAAAGCATGGACCATCAAAAGACTTAACCTAAGCATGACCCATCAATTGAGAACACAACCACTTAATCAGAATCATAAATTCAATTTCAGTTCAGTGCAAATAATCATAAAAGAAGTACAAAAATTAAATTAAATAGAAATTACCACATAATATTTGGAAAAATGGCTTCCTCCGTCTCCTCGGCAATGGGGTTTAGCTCCTCATATTAATCACTTGCTCAAAATATTTGTTCTTAGCCCAAAAGTTGATTAAAAGAATGAAAAACTATAAAACTGATTGTTTGCAACGGTGTATTGGCGTTGCAAAACAAAGGACTGACTGTTACAAAGAAGTTACTGTGGCAGCGTTACAAATTTGAGACGCAGTTCTTATTTGCAACGTTTGTTCTTCAGCAGCAGCAGCAGAAACTCGGGTTTTCCTGCAACTTGTTCAATTCAGCTCTGTAGTGCTACAAACTCCTCTGCGACTGCTCCAATAACTTCGTAACCTTCCCTGGGACTCGAACACACCTTTTATACTGCTCAGAAACCTAAAAATAGCGATTAATTCTCTCTTTTTCTTTTCGTGCAAGCCACAACAATAATCTTCTCTGCCAACTTCCTTACAGATGTATTTTCAAATGTTGTTGTAGATAGTGGTGAAAACTGGGTTCTTTTCGAACTTGTGAAGGTAACTCTTTTTTTTTTTAAGATTTAAACAAATAAATAAATGAAGGAAATTAATAGTAATGTCAAGATTTTAGAAAGATTAAGGCTCAGGATTCACTATTACTTCAAGTTGATTGGTTATAAATAATATTTCAGAAATTATTATTAAGCTTTTTTTCTTATTAAATCACTTTTTAATTTAAAAGGTGTCCAAATATTAAGTTGTAATCCTTAAGCATGATTTATCAAAGAATATATTCTAAGCATAAAACATCAAATTGATTCACAAATAATTAAGAAAACCATTTTATCCCTTTTTTTATATTTTTATCCAAGTGAATAAAATAAAATAAATAATTAACGACATTATAAATAAAAATATTACCAATCAAACATGAGTGAATAGATCCTCCATTGCCTCAATCACCAGGTATTTTAGCCACTCATGATGTTGGAAAACCTCTCAAAATATTTCATTGATGCTCAAAAGTGTTTTACAATGAAGAGAAAGACAAGAAAATGATGTAAAACAGGATTTTGCGACCCACAGAAGGCGTCCAGAGTCAACGACAGAGCTGAAGTGATGTTGCCGTTGGGAAACTACGACCCACAGATGACAGTCGATGTCACTGTTGATAAACGACGGTCTTGGAGAGTCTGTTCTTCACGTTCTTCCTCCTCGCAGCAGCAGCAGCAGTAGCAGAACCAGAATCTCTGCAACTTGGATTTTCTTGCTCTGTAGTGCTCTAAACCTCTCCCAATTCTCTCTAAACTTCGCTATCTCCTCCTTCTCGACATTAGGGACCTATTTATACACAACAGGTCACTCAAATCCTCGTAATAATTCCAAGAATATCCGGCCATTAAAGAAAATATTCCGAAATATTTTTTCTTTAATTCTCTGATTTGTTACGGATTGTTCCCTGTTTTATCTCTTCTCACGCGTCATCCTTGAGCTGTAGGGATTGTTTCCATCCAATAGAATCAACCCATGCACGTCTCTTCCATCCAAGAATTCCAAGAATATAATATTTTTCCTATTTTAGAATATCTTCTCTGATTTGATTACCACCGGTTATCTAACCAATTTTGACCGAATCCAATACCCATACCAGCTCTATCTAGGCCCTAGGAACAAACCCATTTAATTTGGGCCATTGAATCTCACTGGAACACCTTCAAATCCTCAACCCTAGTCACGGCAGTTCAAGAACAATTTTTCCCGCCAATTTTTGGTTTTTGAATTTGGGAAGAAGATGTCCTCCCCCTAACCAGAACTGGGGTGCGAATAACAGCTTCATTGGGGGTGACCTGGGGGTGCCCTTAGTAATTAGGTTACCCCTTATCCAAAAGCGAGAGTCCGAATAACACTTGTCCTCCGGGGGTGCCAAAATCAACTTTTCGAGCCGAATTTTCCAAAAATGTTTATTTCCTAAAAATACATCAAAACACAATATTAGTACAAAAATAGAGTTCCAACAATACGGACATTGAGGACAAATTAGACACAAAAATGTGTCTATCACTTACGCGTTTCTAAGACTTCCAAATCATCCGAAACTCTTCCTTAGATAGAATCTCACCTTAGGAAACAATATCACGCCTTTAGTCTCCCTGAAATTCCTAAAATAATTCCACAAAGTTTGCGTGCAAAACTCAAACTTTGTTTCCTTTTTCTGGATTATCCAGCCCAATTTGATCGATTCCAGCGCACATACCAAGCCTGTTATTCTCAATCACGTCCAGCCCAGTGTAGTCAATATCGGCCGTATCGGCCGATATATCGGGGATATTTCGGATATCGGTCCAGAACGATACGATAAGAAGGATATCGGGGATACGATATTCGCCCGATAATATCGGCCGTATCGGTCGAATATCGGCCGTTTCGGTCAAATATCGGTCGTATCGGTCGATACGAAATTTTCCTACATTTCCTGATATGAGACGGTATTGGTCGTTTTCTATAAAGTTTAAGGGTAATTTTCGCGAAGAAAGTCTTCCAGGTGGTAGTAGAGGTGCATGTAGCTCTCGAAGCAAGTCTACTAAAGTTACTCTTTTGTTTTTTTGATAAAATTGATGTTATCTATTATATCTTATCCGAAAATGTGTGGAGAAATGTTTAATATAAAATTATAGTCTCTAAATCTAGAACCGATATTTCAACGATAATATCCCCGATATAAAATCGTACCAGTGTATCGGTCCCGGCCGAGATGAACCGATATCCGATATTAACTACATTGGTCCAGCCTAACAAATTTCAGCGATTGAATCTCTCTAAAACACCTTCGAAATCCAACCCAAAGTTTGGTTCTTTGCTGGATATTTTTCCCGCCAAAATTTCATTCGAATTTGAGAAGAAAGTGACCTCCCCCTATCCTGTGCTGGTCTCCCTTTAGCAGATGCCTGTAAATGGGTCACCCCTTAGTAATTAGGTTACCCCTTATCCAAAGTGAGAGTCTGTATAGTAATTTTCTCCCACGAGCGCAAAAACCACTTTTTTAGCCAATTTCGCCGCAAAAGCTTATTTCTCCAAAAATACCTACAGGGACATAAAAAGCTATAATAAATACAAAATCGGGCACTAATAATATATACAATTGAGATTATATAAGACACAAAAATGTGCCTATCACACATCTCATACATATGATAAAGTTTTGTATTTACATGAAAGCTTATAAGCAAAATTTTATCACTGGACACAAGTTCATCATACATATTTTCCTTTGTGTCAGCGTTATTTGTCTTTAAAACGAAGGATTATTCCGATTTCATGAAAATTCACTTCTTTTATGATAAAACCTTGGTACACATGAAAGCTCATAAACTAAGTTTTATCACTGGACCTAGGTTCATATAAAAAAAAATCTCTCCTAAATCAGGGATTATAGTTAGTTTTCAAAACTAACGATCGAACGAACGTTTTCAAAAAACGAGGGTTTTTTCATAAAACTCACACTAATATACACACATGTATATAATTTCATCATGGTCAAAAGCATGAACAATTCATGAAGGTCATAGGATCATCAAACATCAAAAAAAAAAAAAAAACGCACTTGGAAAGTTCGGCCGGAAATTGGCGGCGACAGGCGGCGGCGATGCTGGAACTTGGCGACTCCCTGCTGCTGGCGTGATGAAGATGAAGAGTTGATCAAGGTGCTGGTTGTGTGAGGGAGGAATAAAAAAAAGGATTAATCCCTTTTATATCAATTTTTATTTCCAAAACCTAATTTTCTAAGGATTTCCTTATTGGACCCGACCCGCGAATCCTAACCGACCACGGACTCGTCGTCCAAACCAGCGGTTCAACACCAATTTATGTTCATCAAAAGACGCTCCAATCATGACATTGAAGCCTTCATCAAGTCGTGGTTTGCTCGTGCTCTTTAAATCCGGTAACGTCTCAACTTACGACTAAGTTCAATTACTGGTATTATTATTTATGACCGGAAAATCACCATTTAATGCTGACTGAGGAACACAACTTTCCTCAGTCAGCAGGGGACTTAATATAGATGGTGGATTTTCGACAAAGGCTAAATTCGTAAACTCATAATTATACGAAGCTCTGATTCGGCAATCAGACGTGAGTATCGAGACACGGGTCTCTCATCGAATTCTCAACGGAGAGTACTTTCTCTCAGAGTACATGTAGATATGTAGTCTCACGACTGGACAACGGCATATCTCATGAATACTGAATACTTTCAGTGATTATTTCTATATAGCATCACGATATGGACGGCTCCTAGACATCTTGCTCTGCTAGTATAGAGCGATAACGTCTTCAGGAACAAACAACAAGTTTACCCTGACTATATAAAGGATATGACTTACCGGCAAGCTCGTATCAGGATAATTAATGCTCCTAGACAGCTTGCTCTGCTAGTATAGAGCCACAAAGTTAATTATTCCTAATTACAATCGCTCCTATTCCATGGTCGAATCCACGACTGGTCCCATGGAATGACAATAAAAATTGTTCTGATTCTATGATCAAATCCACGGCTTGATCTCATAGAATAACAATAACCATATTATATCATTACTCCGATTTCATGATCGAATCCACAACTGGTCTCATAAATACAATAAATAAACCTTAATTACTCTGATTCCATGGTCGAATCTACGATCCCACGGAATGGTAATGCTCACTTTATTATTCTGAATTCGTAATCGAATCCTCAACTGATCCTACGAATTAATAATAAAAAACATCTTATTACTCAGTTTTGTGAATTATTCTCCACTGAATTCCACAATTAGTAATAAATAATCAACAACCGGGCATCTGAGCTACCTCTAAGTAAGCCCCGATCCAAATGGTGAAGGTGTATTCAACGATGATACACTAACAGTCACCGCACGAACGAGTATTTCAAAAATACAACGAAACGATGAACCTATGCAAAATAGAGAAGAAAATAATAAATAATTAAAAATATTGACCAGGGTGCTGGGAGCACGGACACACGACCGACCGACCGTGTCGTGGTCAACCCACGCCAGTTTTATATTTTTAATGCATTTTTATTATTTTCCATGATTTGATGAAAATTCTCTCATTTTATCAAATCTCCTTCGTCTTGAGGAAACTCCTCGGTTTCATGGTACTTCCATAAATCCATAAAAAAAAATATAAAATTAAGGAAAGGAGTGTGGGGCGTGTCCATTGGCCAACCGGCCATGCCTTGGTCCCAACCGGCCCCACACCCACGGTTCCTTATTATTATTTTATTATTATTATTATTATTTCTCTAATTTCATGAAAAACTCCTTGATTTCATGGTATTTTTGCACAAATCATCAAATAATAATAAAATAAAATAAATTATGAAAACTTGTGGGACCGGGCCTTGGCCTGACGGTCATGCCCTAGCCGGTCCCACACGCCCCTTTGTTTCATTATTTTATTATTAGTTTTCCTTGAATTCATCAAATTCCTTGATTTCATGGTATTTCTCTCAAATTAGGAAAAAATTCCTCAAATCATCAAAATACCTAAAAATATTAAAAAATTAGGAAAACTCGTGGGACCGGGCCCTAGCCGGCCGGCCATGCCTTCCACGGTCCCACACGCCCTTGTTTTTTATTATTTTAATATTTTTTATTTCTTGAACTCATGAAAACTCCTTCAATTCATGGAAACTCCCTAAATTCATCAAATTTCTCAAAATTCATGAATTTTTCATAAAACCATTATAAAATTAGGGAAACTCGTGGGACCGGGCCCTAGCCGGCCGGCCATGCCTTCCACGGTCCCACACGCCCTTATTTTATTATTTTAATATCTTTTGCTTCCTTAAACTCATGAAAACTCCTTCAATTCATGGAAACTCCCAAAATTCATCAAATTTCTCAAAATTCATGAATTTTTCATAAAATCATCAAAATATTATAAAATTAAGGAAAAGGCACCACGGGACCGTGGTCACGACCGTCCGACCATTCCTTGACCACGGCGGTCCTGCGCCTCCTCATTCCTTATTTTATAATTATTTTTCATCATCTCATGGTGTTTTCCTCAGTTTCGTCGAAACCCTAATTTTGGCATATTTTCTCGAATGGATGCTCAATTGCACGCCAGAAAATATCAAAATTCTCAGGACTGAGACGCGGACGCCTTGGGGACACGAGCACGCTATCTTGACCTACCAAGATTGGCTCTTTGGCTCACGGAAGCCGGTCCCATCAATTTTCACAGTTTTGACCTAATTTGCACAATTGCTCGTATTAGGTCCAAAACTCTCCCAAACACTTTGGATTTTCATGAAGTGATCGTCAGGCGGTCACGGGACAACCCAGGGACGGTTTCATGACTCCATGGTCGGTCCCTCGCCTCGTCATAATTAATTAGGTTTTCTCACCTAAGGCTCAGACGAGCATTTTGATTAAACCGGCATTTAATCATTCTTTCACCAACAAATCATCAACTCTTCAGGAGTTCTTCGTATTTGCTCACGTGAGCATATGGACACTACATGGTTGATCCACGGTCCCATGGTTGAAATTCTGACGAACCATGAATTGATCATCAATTGATCAAATTAGGGTTTCTGAATCCAAGGATCATCATTCCAAATTCTAACCTTAATAATTTTATGACGACCTCATGGTCATTAGTTTTATTAATTATGCTCGGTTCAACGACCAGTATTCTAATTAATATTTCTCGTACGCTGCCAATAATCCATCAGACGAGCAACACATGCTCAGACGATCAAATATTCAACAATTCATCACATGAGCAACACTTGCTCAGATGATAAATATTTGTTCAAACCAAGGAATATTGGTTCAACAATCAATATTCAACGATCCACCGAATGAGCAATACTTGCTCACGTAAGAACTATACCTCTGTCTCATGACATGTTCAATTCACGAGTTTCAGAACATCATGTTCAACTCAACGACTACATGGACTCATCGTCCCATCAAACCACAAAGTCATAAATTGACTAACAAACAACGAGACGTCAATCATGTCACTTGGGGGGATATCACTTAGGGTTTTGGTCTGGCGGTCTACGTCACGTGTGTTCAAACACACGATGGAATGTGAGCAAGTCATGCAATCAGTTGAAGGAATTCACGAGGTAGTGGGTGGAAAATCGACCAAGTCTTTACATGTTGAGCAACTGGTTTCAAACACGATCTCCACTTCCCCACTCCTTGATTCCATCAACTGTCACACTTCATGGAATCATGGTTTCTACAATTCCAACAATATAAATAAGTCTCTGAATCATGATTGAATCATAATCAGTATCATCAATCTCACGTCTCATCGACAACACGAGATCATCAACTCATCAATTGAGCAACTACTCTCAATTGAGCAATTTCAATCACTCAGTGCTTATCTTATTCAGAATTCACACACCCACAATCTTTGATTACCATTGATTCCACACATTTCTCAGGCTCCCTCCTACATATCAACTTATCCTCTCTTGTGACCGAATTTACTCTGGAACGGTCATTGTCTTGATTTAGGCCGGAGTACTACAGATTGATCTCTCGAGTCTAAAGCACCCCCTTCGCAGCGGTGCATCTGTGTGAGGATTAACATTTCGCTCGGTTCGAGGAGTCTCCTCTGTACTGTCGTCTCCTCAATTCCTTAAAAACCAGCAAATCGTTTTTCCCCGTCTACAAATGGTAATTTTCCATTTTTACCGATGTCACTCTTGGACGAGCTTGTAAACCAATTTATATTTCGATGTCATGATTCTTAGCAAGTATTTATCGTCCAAATCTAAATTTACGGGGAGTATCTCCACCCAGATAAATTCCTTGATTTTAATTTTCCATCCAATATTTTTTTTATATTACTTTTTATTTATTTTCCAAATCCGCATACTTGTTCACTAGCCAAGTTTGCACGTGGCTAAGCTAGAGGTAAAGTGAAAATGTGTGTCACGGTATAAAACACGAGCAAGGAAGGGAGACTGGACAGCAGCGCTTTTTCGTTTCCAAGTCTCTCTCTAAACTAGGGTTTCAGTATCAAAAATTAAAAGTTTTAGTATCAAACCAGACAAAATGACTGCTCTTCTAGTAACTTTCTTCCGATTTCTCCTTCTTGATGGATACAAAGAGATTGTTGGTTATTTTGGTTGCGAGGTTGTTCCTTGTTTTGGGTATGTTGATGATTATGATGTTGTTGACGATGAAGAAGATGGGGACGATGAAGAGGATGATGAGTATGATTTTGAGAATGATGATGATGATGATGAGGATGATGATGATGATTTAGATGATCCAGAACACTTATTTTGGTTTGGGCCAGTACTTGAGGATGAATATGAAGACGATGATGTTGATGATGACGATGATGTTGATGATGACGATGATGATTGGCCATACAAAGATGTGGTTACGATTGTCGACAGCAGCAGTGAAGAAGAAGGGGATTATAACTGATCTAGTCCTCTGTTTTCATGGTTCTGCTATGCAAGAATGGTATTCAATCACATCTTGATCCGTCATCTTTTGTTTAGTTAAATATCTTTTTAGTTTTTGTGTTATTAGTGTAATTTTTATTTTTATTTTCTTTGATATTTAATTAGTCTGTTTGTAAAGCTGCTTGGAAGTATAGTTTTTGTGAATGTTTAATATTTACGGATGCAATATTTTCTTTATATTCCAAGTGCATATGTTGTTTAATTTCTGTCCATTGTTCATCTGTTGGAGTATCAATCTTTTGACAAAACAGAATGAACGAGTAATGTGTTTAAGGGGGCTTGGTGTAGAGATTTGGATGTTAGGGTTAACCATGATTTTGTTGTGGGTTTGCTGTTAAAGTGATAGGATCATGAATATGATAGGGATTGTATATTGAGTCTTGTATCCGAGAAAATAGCCAAATTTTTCATAAATTGCAGTGCCAAATCTGACAAACTTTACCAAAAAAAAATAAATCAAAATTGAGAGCACAATTGAACAGTAGGTCTAGGACTGCTACATAATTGTGCTTACACATTAATAAAATTAGCATACTAAAAATAATGTAAAAAACTTGAATTTAGTCAATGCCGAGTGCTCAACCATAAATTTGTTTGTCTTGGTGGCTTCCCATGTTCTTATTCATTGTAACCATTATCCAAACGTTCGCCATAGCTTTTATCAAATGCATCCCAAGAAGCAAAACCCTTAGGAGGAGGATCATTTTCAACATGAATAATTTTCTTATTATGAACTAATTCCCATTCTTCATCGACAAAATCTTCTAGTATATCACCAATGCTTTCCACAAAGTCATCCCATTCGGAGGAGGAGGATCATTATTAATAAGACCATTGGCAGGAACAACACATTTCTCATTAGAACTCATCCTCTCAATTCCTTATTTCTTTTACTTACGAACAAGGTATCTAATTTCTTATTTCTAGGATCCAAATCTAGATAAATATAGTGTGTTTTTTTTCCTATACATATCTAGTATGCAAATCTAAATATCGTGGGTGGGTTATGTTTACCATGAATATAACAAACGAAAATCAAGGTGATATATGGAAAGTGGGATTTTACGGATTTTGCGAGACCGAGCAGAAAAATATTGCATTTAGGATTGTAGGATTAGACTACTGATTGTCAGTTCTAATTAGACGCCTATAATCTTGCCGTAACCCTAAAGATATCTCTAAATATCCTGACACGTTAAGCATTCATGTCAATGAGATAGATATTACACTTGTTAAAATTAAAATTTTACATTCCTTATTTAACAAAATACTCCTTCCTTATTGAATTTCAGACGCAACTTTTCCTACTACATTATTACTACAATAATAATTGATTTTTTGCAAAATTCATAGACACCAGCATTTGTTGATCATGCACGGTTTACCAGGGTTTACGCGTTTTTCATAGAGCCAGCACCTGTTGACAGGCATTATGTGACGCTGGTGTATTGCAATATCTTGAACTGCAGCATGGTTTGGCTCATGTCTCATGGTTTATTTTTTATGTTGCTGCGAATTGTACCCTGATTTGAGAATCTTTTGGTGATTATGAACATCTCAATTGCATGGTTTATGAACATCTCAGATTGTAGATTCAGACTGTATGTTAAGATTATGAACATCTTTTGGTGATTATGAACATCTCAGATTGTAGATTCAGACTAGGTGTGTATATGCCTCTTCATCAAGTGAATTAGACTGGATAGAGAATAATGCTTATTTTGTTTCAACATACCACGGTTGAAATCACAAAGAGAAATCGAAAAAAAACAATTGCAATTTCATTAACCACATTTACAAACACCATCACCATTACAGATCAGACCATTAATTACTAAGTAGTTCCATTTACAATCAAACCATAAGCAAAAGAACTAGACACACTACCAATTCCAGTTCGAATAACACCTGAACAACCAACTCCGATGTCGTCCGATAAGCAAAATTCCCATAACCTCCATAACAAGTACCAGCAAAATACCTACCACTACTACTACCG
This sequence comes from Papaver somniferum, assembly GCF_003573695.1. Lineage (NCBI taxonomy): Eukaryota > Viridiplantae > Streptophyta > Magnoliopsida > Ranunculales > Papaveraceae > Papaver > Papaver somniferum. Next base: position 96,274,454 of record NC_039366.1, on the reverse strand, counting down.
AGTTTGATCTTTGTCAACACCAAAACAACACCTTTACAAGATCAAACCTTGTGCCGAAATAAAAACCCAAAAAAAAAAAACACACTTACCATGCATTAGAAGATGTATCATGTATTACAGAAGACTAGACCTCTCCTTCAGTTCCAACAACACCAGCAACTACAAGCATTAGGAAAATCTTTGTGAATTTTCACGAAGATGATATGAAGACTTCAAGGAATGCAATCCTCCTAAGTCTTCCTCAAAAGATTTTCCCAATGCTCTTTAGATGATCACCACTGATCATCGTCATCGTCGGTGTTAAAGCCCTCTTCTTCATAGGAGAAGTCTACGCAGCTATCAGTGCTGGTAGAAGCTGCAGGACCATAACCTCCATCCCCATAATTTTCATCATCTTCACCATATTCTGATCCTTAATTTTCTTCTTGATGAACCTCTGCTGCAATAGGATTGCCATCTACATCCTTCATATGTCTGGCGAAACTTGGGCCAACCCGAGGAACCCGACGAACATAACTTGGGCGGACTTGGGGGATGGGTTTTTATTATCAGATTAAATTCGAACTTACTTGTTTAATTTCATGAATGGGGGATGGGTTTTTCTTAATTTAAAATCATTATTGCTAGGGTTTCAGGCAGGGCCGACCCTGTAGTATAAGCAGAGCAAGCACCGCTTGAGGCCACAAGCTAGAGGAGGCCACAAAAAAAAAATTACTCGTGATAAATCATTATTTTTTACTCTTAATAGGAAAATAAAATCAAAGAGAAAGTGAAAAACACCGGCGAAAAAGTTTCTTAGGGTTCATAAATCTCAAACAGAGTTACTACCTGGTAAGAGAGATTACTTTGTTTTCTTGTTTCAACTTGAAATATTGAATAGATTGATATTAATTTTATAATTTTTATTGAAATCTATTTGGAAATTGATCTTGATTTGTTTTGTTTTGATTGATGTGTGTGATTTCTTTTAGTTTCTTTTGTTGATTAGTTTTGATTGATGTTAATTTGGTGACAGTTTGAATTTCGTATTGACGATTGATCCGATTGTTTCTCATCTTGAATTGATTATGTTGCACCTTTATCAATTCAATTGTGTATGACTACTAAAATGCATTATGTGGTCACAATATGATCAGAGTAATTTGCAAGAAAAATAACCAAGATCCACAGCCTTCACTCACAGAAACCGTAATTTTGTTTGTTCAAATCATCCTCTTTTTGGACCACGTCCCACAGTAGCAAGCTAGCAGCAACAACCTTTAAATGTGGGCAGTGGGCATTTACGGTGAGTCATGGAACACAATCATCGTTAAGCAATTAAGGAGCTCTTTATTTACAGTAATGGAAACGTATATGATACCTTAGACCATATCATAATGGATTCGGAGAGTATAAACAATGACTCTTGATTCATAGAAGACCATCATTATAAAGTGAGAAGACACTTTTTAACGTCGACCAGATAGATATTAAGCACATAATCATTGAATAGTGAAGGTAATTACATAGTGACTACTGAAAACCTTGCATTGTGTTTCTCTTCAAGACCTTAGCTAATTCAGCACATAACTTGCCTTCCGCAATCCTTAGCTGGTTCAAGCATATGAATTTATAGTTCGCTCATCTCCTTTTGGTGCTAGATAGAGGATAATTTGATGAAAACTATTGTTCAACATTCCCAAGGAATTCCTTAAATATTTAAGAATCTGACATGTTAAATGTCCAATTCCTTATTGAAATTGTTTCAGACTAATTGTGGTGGTGAAATTTGGGTTGAGGTTGATAATCTAGTTGGTGTGTTGATTCTGAACCTAGGCTAGGAGTTTGATGTATCAGTCTGCCGGTACAACCGCATGAATTAAGAACATAGCCTCATTAGTCAAGAGTTGATTGCAGATCTTTATCTGTTGGTTTTTAGTTTCGTGCTTGATGTTTTCCTTGGCTTTTTCTTTTTTATTCAAATATGTTATTCATTTATCTCATTCACAACTATTTCTTCTGCTTTCTGGTATAGTGTTTTGGGAGAGGCTCTCTATTATATTTTCTGATAAGTTTGAGATGTTTGATGTTTTTTTTTTGCTTTTATTCCATTACAATTACCCTGCCCATCCTCCTTGAATATCTTGGATGTTTCTTTTTCTATAAGTGAGATCACTAATTTGGGTTATCTTTTCATATATGTATGGATGGGGTAATAAATCAGTGAATCCAAGTGTCGTAGTTTTCTAGTAACAAAATTTGCAAACTCAATACCATCTGCACTCCACTTGTATCCTATTAGAGAACCTATTCATTCCCTACCTCCACATACAACAAATGGCATCGTTTGACTCCGCAGAAGATTTGGCAATCACCAAAGCATGGGCAGCCGAAAGTCGAGTTGTAGATCGCTCCTCGGCCAAGACCTCTTGGGCGAAGATACATAACAAATTTAGCCAAGATTATGGGAACCCGAAAAGAAGAAGTGTTCAACAAATCGAGGATAGGCACAACATCATCCTAGATGCGGTAACTGGGTTTTTTTAAAATAAAACACCGGATATCGCACGAAAGCCACCATAGCTTGTCCCATCTACAACTTGTACGTATCTTTATGGTTTATTCGGCACAATACGTTTTTCAACTTATATGTAACCAATTAAGTTTGTTTGTTGTTTTTGTAGCACGAAGCCGTGAAAGCGCGCTACTTAGAGGAAAAGGGGAAAGCATTCACATTTGATGAAATCGTTTACTTCATAGTATTCATATTTTCGGAGTACCACCAGCTACGGAGTACCACCAGAACTCAATGGTGGGTGAATCGGACTTCATACTCTTATTTGGCATTGCAATCGTTTACTTCATTGCATTGCAGTTTGTGTAACCATCCTGTGGAATCCAGTAATCACCTATTCCTTGAATGTGGTTATGCTAGATCTATTTGGTTGGTTTTAAATATCAATATTACCTTTGGTGCAGGAATTACTAGACATGAGATTAATAAATTGCTAATGGTTTCAGTTTGGACAATTTTTTGTTTTTAAGCATCAGTTTGGATTATTTGATGTTCAAAGATTTTTCAGAACATAACTCCAAATAGGATAATGTCAATAGATGGCATTAATAAACTTGTGTCTCCTGGAACTAATCTTGTTTCTTCTACATTTTGATGCTTCTTTAAGTCAGATTCATTACAAGGTGGAATAGGGCTAATAGTGAGGAATTGTGCAGGTAGCTGCTTTTGGGTGCAAGGACAATGCTTCAATGGAGGAATGAAGATAGGAGTTGAAGCTGAGGAGATGGAATGTAAGGCTATGCTGGCAGCTGTTACTCTGGCACCCTCTAAGAACTTTAATTATGTTATTTATGAATCAGATTGTGAGACTTTAATGAAATCCATCAATGATCAAACCTATTATGTTAATTGGATGAATCAAGCTTTGGTTAATACTAATTCTAATTGGACAGAACACACAATTATTAGAGTAATGTTTTTTAGTTCACTTAATTCTAATTGGGGCCATAGATTCTTCCAGTTCTTACGATTTTATTTTTCAACTGTACCCACACGTACTCCACTTTTTACAAAGTTAGTTTTTTACTTTAGTACCGTTATAACAACTGCAACAACACGTACTCCGCTTTTTAGTCGCATCGCACTCCGGTCTTTTAGAGCCGTCAAAGCAGAAAACTATGCAGCAGGATAACAAGATTTGACTGAGAAAATTCTTAACATAGAACGTGCAGCATGCAAATTGAAGGATCTTTACCTTCCTATTTTACCAAATTATTTACGATATACACTTAATTATTTTGCCAAATTATTTATTAGTAAAAATACTGCCAAATTTCCATTTACCCTCTGTGTTCATCTCTCTCGTCTTAAATCATTTCATGTTTCTACTCTTAAATCTTCTAACCTCCCCCTAGAAAACTAAACAAGTGGTTTACTTTGATCATCTGATTCATCTCCTGGATAAACCATATATTCCCCTGTCAGTTTTTCTTTGCGGAATAATCGGATCGACCGTGTAAGTAATTCTTTTTAGTACTGCTTTGTTAACTGAGATTGTAACTCTAATGGTCATAGTAGGGTAAATATTGTCTTCACATGCAACTGAACTCACATTGTGATTTGTGATTACTCTTTGTGTACGTATTACTCTTTGCAATGATATTTCGTAGTTTTATTCGGACCACAATAGCATTTTCACAAGATGTTCACAAGTTTTTTCTCCGTCCAGGTATCTGAGAATTCATAATGGATCCTAGAGTATGGATAAATCTTGGATGTATACCGATAAAACCAAACCGCGTTATCAAGACGGAGTCAATGCATTTATAAAATTTGCTACGCATACATACCAACAGGATAATGCGAATGGGAAACGGAAACCATACCACAAGGGAAAAGTTAAGTTTCTATGTCTATTTGTGAAATGTCTCAACCTCTACGCGCACAAGGCAAGTAAAGTTAAGTATCATTTATTTTCTTCTGGATTCATTCAAAATTATGCGGTATGGACTAAGCACGAAGAAGGAGATGAGTCATCAAGGTGGACACTTCTGGATGGTAATGGCAGGGACGGTCCGCACTCTGATGAACAAACACATGTTGCAGAGACTAGAGAAATGGTTAGTGATTTATTAGGAGACAACTTTTCAAAGGATTCTGAGAAAATGCAACGGATACTCGAAGATGCTGGGAAACCCCTATACGAAGGATGTGCCGATTTTACAAAGAAATTTGCAATGTGTGAACTGTATAACCTGAAGAGCAAGCACGGAGCTTCCGACAATTTATTTAATGAACTTCTACCGCTGTTAAAATCCATGCTCCCTCCAGGAAATGAGATGATGAAAAGTACATATGAAGCTAAGAAGGTGATGAGAGATTTGGGTTCAGGTTACAAAAAGATACATGTATGCATCAATGACTGCATTCTCTATAGGAAGAATTACGAGGATCACATCAAGTGTCTCACCTGTGGGGAATCAAGATGGAAAGTTGACGACACCACCCACGAGGTTTATGAAAAAATTCCGGAAAAAGTCTTGTGGTATTTCCCAATTATCCCAAGACTGAAACGGTTGTTTCAATCAAAGAGAATTATCGAATATTTATTGTGGCACGGCACCAGAAAGAAAGAAGAGGGTGTTTTACGGCATCCGCCGTACTCACCAACATGGAAAAATATGATGAAAGATATCCCCTAATTCGTGATGATCCTCGAAATCTGCGGCTAGGCATTTTGGCTGACGGGGTTGACGTAAACAAAGGCATGCAAAAACAGCACAGTGTGTGGCCAATTCTGACAGTGATTTACAACCTTCCGCCAGAGTTCTGTATGAAGAGAAAGTTCACCATGTTGTCATTAATTATCGATGGGGGGCATTGTAAGGACATTGATGTTATGTTACAACCGTTTGTCGAGGATCTCAAGGAATTGTTTGAGGGAGTCCAATGTTTTGATGCGCTGAAACAGGAGATGTTTACTCTATGTGTGGTTGTTTTATGGACAATAAATGATTACCCTGCTCTTGGTACATTGTGTGGTTTCCCCTACCAGGGACGAGACGCCTGTAAGGTGTGTGGGAGAAATACTTATTATGTCAGGCTAAAACATTGTAGAAAAGAGGTTTATACCGGGCATAGAAGATACCTACCATACGATCATCCATTCAGACGTCAGAAGGGGTTCAACAGAAAAGAAGAAACTGAAAAGGCTCCGGAACTTATGACCCCGTCACAAATATACAATGAGGTAAAGATTATAAAGGATAAATGGGGAAAAGGACGGAAGAACATTGTGGTGGAATTCGTGCAGGATAACCCTAGAAGAGGTGGAAAGATGAAGAGAATCGAAAAGACCATCGACCCAAAAAAGGGGAAGGGGAAGGAGAAGGAGACCGAAAGGCGCTACTGTAAAAAGTTCAATATATGGTTCCGGCTCCTCCCCTACTGGCGGTATCATGTTTTCCACCATTGCATAGATTTCATGCACGTCGAAAAGAATATATGCGAGAGTATCGTTGGAATATTGTTGAACAATGAATTTAAGTCGAAAGACCACCTTGCTGCTCGAATGGACCTGAAGGAGATGGGTTTATAGACGATTTGCAACCTCGGGAAAATGTCAAAGGGGGATATATACTAAAGTCAGCATGTCACTCATTAAGCCCGGAGGAAAAGGACAAGTTCTGTGCAACATTATCCGAGATAAAGGTTCCACAAGGGTATTGTTCAAACTTTTCAACACTGGTGAATCGAAAAGATCGAAATCTTATCAGACTAAAATCGCATGATTATCACATACTAATGCAACAATTTTTTGCCCATCGCGATTAAATCAATTATGTCGCAGCCAACAAGATATGCTATTATCAGGTTTTGTTTCTTTTTCAGGGCAATATTTATCAAAGAAATCAAGGTGGTAGAGCTAGAAAAATTGCAGTCGGATCTCGTTGTGACGTTGTGCTTGCTCGAGGAATACTTTCCTCCATCCTTTTTCGACATCATGGTTTATTTAACTGTGCATCTTACCAGGGAAGTGCAAATTTGTGGTCCTGTATTCTTTCGATGGATGTATCCTTTTGAAAGGTGCATGAAAGTCATAAAAAGGAATGTGCAAAATAGAAACAGACCTGGAGGAAGCATTGCTGAAGGGAACTTGGCGGAAGATACAATTGAAGTTGTCAGTGAGCACCAACAAAGCATGAATGACAGTCGGAATTCCACCAGACAAACTCAACACATCTGACACTGGCGAAGATTCTTATTCTTTCAGGGGAAAACCAATGTCAAATCCTAAGTTTCCTCGTGTTGATAAGGATCTGTTTGATAAAGCGCATTTCTATGTATTGCGGAATTCGCCTGAAGTTGCTCCTTACGTTGAGTAAGTATAACTAGATCTAACCAGATAACCTCATTTTTTATTTAGTTTTTGATTTTGTGTCCGAATTTCTGTAAAGATAATAACATTAATCATTGCACTGTCCAGCCGACACCAGAATTTTTTGAAGGATAAATATCTTGCTATGAGTGATAGACAGCTAGATCAAAAACATCGTGAAGAATTCGCCAAATGGTTACAAAAAGTGGTAAGAGTTTGCAGAAAATGTCACTCTTGCTATGTAACTTTTGCGTTGAGACGGAGACTAATCCTTATAATCTATTTCAGTTTGACAGTGAGTGGGCAGACTCTAGGGAAAACTTCAATCAGGACTTAAGGTGGCTATCAATCCCACCGAATGCACAAGTAGAAACATACGAAGCATATCACATCAATGGATACCTGTTTCGCACAAAATCTCATGATGGTTTCGTTAACCAGAATAGCGGGGTTTATGTAGAGGCAACTGACATGCACATTAGACAAGCGAGGATTACCCTTAATATGGCGGATTATTATGGTGTTTTACAAGAGATATGGGTGCTGACATATCATTCGCTGAAAGTGCCACTTTTCAGGTGTCTCAAAAGACAAACTTGGCTACACTTTGGTTGAGCTTGATAAGTTGGGACTCCAGGATGACCCTTTCGTTGTAGCCTCCCAAGCTAAGCAAGTATTTTATGTGCCAGTCCAGGAAAATAAAAGAAAGTCTATTGTGTTAGGTGCACCTACCCAAATATGGAAATATGCTGGTGATGAAGTCGACGAGGAATTCAGTACGGCAGTTATTTGTCGGAATGAGTATAAATTGCCAAAGGTAGATAAACTTGACCTGCAAAGGACATCCATAGATGATTACTATCAGGACGACATTAAGGGTAGAACTGTAAGGAAACCACCAGCACCAGCACCAACAGCAGTCCCTACTTCTCAAACGACTGCATCTGAGCAAGCATTTCCAAGGACTAAGCGACAAGCCAGGTGATAGAATGTAGTTGTTTGGATTTTTCTGTTAACTAGAGAATGAATGTATGGATTGTTGAAATAAAATTGATTCTTAAATCATGATGGGGTTTTGTATGCAGATGGGTTTTAGCAATGTTGGATGAGTTTGGATTTGGCTATACTGATTATTGAATTAATATTCTGTCATGCTAGGATTAGTAGTAATAGTACTAGGCTTGCACATAGATTTTTTTTTGGAATTGGGCCTAAAATAGTCTTTGAATTAATCTTACTCCAACACATTTTATAAACTGGAGTAATACCCACCATCTTAAACACATTTTATATACCCTATTGATTCATTAATTCAGTCATTCCTACCCATCTCTACTTAACAATCATTGGAATTTTAGAATCATTCACCAAGAACATTGCTTGTTTGTACATTTACAAAAACAAGAAGACAATAACAAAAACAAGTCCAATACTACAAACATTCCTTTAACATTTATCAGCTCATTGAGCATTATATCAAGTTTTTTCAATTTCCGCATCAGCACCACAAGTTCACACAACTATCAAACCCTCAAAAGATCAAAGCTTTAAACTACCATTACAACTAACATTACATATTCTCAAAATACCTTCACCAAAAGACCATAACCCAAACCCCTTTCATTACAAGCCATTACTACAAACTTGAAACAACGACTACCCTTTCAACTTTACAATCCAAACACAAGAAAATTCCCTGCATCTTACTACTTGCCCACAAAATCAAAATAAAAGGAAATCCAAAACCGTCCGCATCAACTTTCAAAATACAAAGAAACTTACCATCTTCGCACCAACATCAGGAAGAGTAGAAGGAAGGAAAATTACCAGAAAAGCTGTTTTGCAAAAAACTTGTTGATCGTTTTCAGGATTTATGCAATGCCTGAAAATCTAGCCTTTCCTGGTAACTCTGATGAGCTTACCACCGTTCATCCTCATCAGTATCCAGACCCTCTTCACCATAGTCCTCGCTATCAGATGGTGCAGGAGAAGTCCCACTGGATGATGATTCATCATCACTATCCTCATCCCCTTCTTCCCTTTCTTCCTCACTTGACTCATCATCGAGATCAGCGATTCGACGGCTCACCTTCACTGCAACAGGTTCACCCTCACTCATGGTGCGAGCAAAAATCTTGGGATTGGCAAGTTCATATTCAAATCGCCTTCTCGCCTTCTCATCATGATAAGAATTCATCCTTTGCTTGTCCTCCGCAGCATCCGAATCTAGGTCACTGGTATCCACTTCCTCCACTTCATACTCATACCCTTCTGAGGCCTCGGAATCACTTTCTGTTGAACTGCCAAACTTTGGGGTCTTGGCCTGCTTCTCAGCCTTTTCCTCATCCTTCGTTCTTGCCATTCTAAGAACTTGGGTAGCCATGCATTGTAGAGAGCCTCAAATCTCCTTTTCTTCCGCTCCTGAACAGCCTCTTCTGCCTCTCTCTGACGAGTTTGCTCTTGAATCCGATGATCAATTTCAGACTGTGCATCTCTTAACTGCTGCAATTCCTCTATGCTCAAAGAAGGGAGAATTGACTTGGCTTGTGCAAATTCAGGTGTTACTGGTGGTGCATTTGGAAGATTTCCGATGGAATTGGTTGAATTCTGGGCAGGATCAGCCATACTCTCAATTTAGTTTGCTAAACCTAAACCTTTCCTCTTCTGTTAAAGATCTCTCTGAAAATGGTAATCTCTCTGCTAATTAACCCCTCAAATACCCCATTGTGCCAATTCAATTCCATTTATGGCGCTTAGTTAGCCGTCATGTCACTTTGTTAACTACGCCCATTCAAAGCCATCGTGTCCCCTTCACTCTAATAACCATCATTACCCTATCAAGACCTATTTTCAACACCTAATTCCCATTAAGACTTTTACCCTCTTTGGAACTGCCATTAAGGGAGTATCTGGTGGGTCACCAAACTTTGATGTTTATCTTTGGGGTCTAATTAACTCTTTATGTTTTATGCATACTAGGAGATGGCAGCACCAGTTGGGAGGCTTCATTGCAACCTGCTAAAAATGCTCTTCCTGCTAGAACAGTCCTTCATATAATAGCGTGTCCAAAAAAGGAAAATTTTGGCCATATTACGTTTCCAAAGTAATATTAACAATAATTAAAGCAAATACTAATTAACCACTAAACTCAAAATGGATATTAAGAGAAGTAATAAGGGAGAAGGGAGAATTTCTTATTCACTTAAGAAATTGGGATACAAAATACAATAGCCTAAGGGAGCTATTTATACAAGTCTTAAGGTGTTAGCTTGTATACACCACCTAGTATTACATGTCACACTACATGTAGGATGTTATGTAGCAATAACACCTCTAGCTTGCAAACCATGCAATTCAACACCCACTAGCTTTAGGTGTTAATCTCATCCAACAAAGTAGCTTACTATTGCTTAAGTAGCTTATACAAGTTGCTTATACAAGGTGCTTGGTGTAACAAGGTGCTTATGCAAGGTGCTTGGTGTAACTAATGGTGCTAAGTGGATAGCCACCATATCCCATGCATATTATAATAGGCCACACTTTGATTTGGCGTGTTTATTAAAATGTTGAGTAGCTGAACCAGTTTAGTTTTTTCAAAACACCCTATAGACACGTCTAAAGATGGGCAGCTTGGTGGATTGATACGTTACCTAACTTCTTTGAGGTCATGCGTTCGAATATTGCGTTCGAAAGCTTTTTATTAATTTTTTCAGAAGGATGGGCTTGTTCAGAAGGATGACAGCGTCTTCTTCTAGAAGTTTTAAGGTAATTGGGCTTCCACTTGCCACTTCAAGCCCGTCTCTGACGAAAATAGTTGAGGGCAGCTGCGGTTCGGTACTGGGTTTCGACTTCGGGTCACGGGTAGCCCGCTTAGAGAGTCCGCTTGCCAAATAGCTCCAAGTGTTTGCTGCCGCCTCTTAACGGCCAATAAGTTGGGGTGGCGTTCAATAGGTCTTTGCATGCACTTAGTAGGCATGTGCCTCCACGATATCTCAACTAATTGATCTCGAGGATTGAAAAAGGATGGGTGAGATGTGTTAACTGTTGGTCTTCTCGTCCATAAGGCCTGTTTGGAAGAAATCAGTTTTAATTTCCAATTTGTAACTCTGTAACTTCCACATTCCATCTCCGCAAAATCCCTTCAGTGTTCCAATTGTTGAAGCTATGTCTAAGCGAGGTTATAATGCATATCTAAATCTGAATGATCGCCCAGCCATGTCTACAAATCAGGAATCCATGGGTAGACCAGAGGAAAAGAAGGCTAAGATGAATATGCAAGAAAACCAGGTATTGATTTTTGATAATCATGGAAGAATTGTTGGGTTCAAGGTGTTGAAAGTGAATTTCATAGTTGTAATTGGCTTTATTAGTAACTGTGATGGTGTTATTGATTGGGATTCCCCCATTTCTCCAATTTGACAGGTAGTAGAGATAAGCAGTAGCAGCAGTGAGGAACCAAAGCCAAACATGCAAGTTGGTACTGGAGGTGTTGGAGAAGTCAAAGAGGATAGGGTTGTTATGCATGATAGTGCCAGTGTTTATGCGTTGGATCCTCAACTTCCTCAACTCCAAGGGGCTGATGAAGGGTGGGTGGTGTATGTGTCCTGACAAAGGCCGGTTTGTGATTAATGAAGGTGTGGTGCTTGTAGGGGAGCAGCAGGTGGTTTGTGGTGGTGCTAGACAGGGGTTCTATTCTGCACCAGTTCCAGTTGCATGCAAAGCTAAGATTCGGGAGAATGACACTCATGGTCTCCCCAATGATGTGGTAGTATTCCCCAATATCTTCATGCTGGCACCAGTGATGCGACAGTTGGCAGAGGATGCTTATGATATTGCAATCTTCGGACCAGGAGAGATAACTGATTCTAATGAGATTCATGAGGATGTAGTAGTGCCTATGCCTCCTCCTAGAGGAAATTATTTTGTGCCAAGGAGGAGGGTTGCACCAGAAAGGAGTGGAGCTAACAAGAAGGTTGTTGGAAGTGGTGTGGGGACCTCTGGGGTTGCACCAGGAGCTTGACCAGTATTCAACCATCCCCTTCCAGATGGTAAAGTAAGTATTCCTGTAAATGTTTTTTGGCTGAATATTGCATATGTTTCTCATGGATAAACATTTAATGCTAGTGGTGCTGATTTTGGATTTGATAGTGTTGGTTTTAAAGACAATGATGTTCAATTGAATGTATATGTGGTTCTGGGTTATTGTATTATGCTTGGTTGAGTGGCTGTTGTGTTTAATTTTGGTTTTGAGCTTGATATGGTGACTGTAGTAAATAGCAGGGGAATTTGGAAGGGGGTTATGCCCAAAAGTGTTTTCTACAGAAAGTTATTTACTAAAAATGTCTAGTTTTTTAAAAATTACGAAAAAGGTATAATGTGTACACATTATAGGTGTGGATTCTTGATATTGTGTACACAATATCAAGCAATGGGTACATATTCAAACATTTTTGGTAATTTATAACATTTTTGGGAATAACTAAAGAAAACTAGACACCTTTGGAAATTTTCTCGTTATCATGAAGGTTTGAAATTGTTTTATGGGGTTAATAGTTTTATCTGGGCATTCATATGAACTACTCCAACTGGTAGCATAGGCAACTTTGAAGTTATAGAGATAGAATAACATATTAATTCAGGAATGCTTGAGAGAGCAATGAAATCTTACCAGAAATGCAGTGTGGTAGTTGAGAGGAAATTTTGATAGCACACATAGTCCAGGAGTAGGATCTTTTAGAAACCAAATTGCAGACTCCCAAGTTATTTATAGGTGTTTAGAAGATTTGCAGAAATAGTTTTGTAGAACCCAATAACTTGCAGAACATGCAAGTCAGAATCTATTCCAGAGAAAGCTAGGGAATTAGTCTTGAGGGTTTTGGGTGTACTTTTTGGTCACACTTTCAACTGGGCGTGTTTATTTAAATGTTGAGTAGTTCAACCAATTTAGTATTTTCAAAACACTAATCAAAAACATCTAAAGATGGGCAGCTTGGTGGATTGGTACATTATCTAAATCCTTCGAGGTCATGCGTTCGAATATGGGCGAAAGATTTTTATTAATTTTTTCAAAACGAACTTTTTAGCCACGCTATAAAACCGGCGTGTCAATAGAACGCACATTATGGACACACATATACTAGCGTGTCCAAAGAAGAACTTTTTTGGCCACACTTTCAACTTGGCGTGTTTATTTAAATGTTGAGTAGTTCAACCAATCTAGTATTTTCAAAACACTAATCATAAACATCTAAAGATGGCCAGCTTGGTGGATTGGTATGTTATCTAAATCTTCGAGGTCATGCGTTCGAATATGGGCGAAAGATTTTTATTAATTTTTTCAAAACAAACTTTTTAGCCACGCTATAAAACCGGTGCGTGTTTAGAACGCACACTATGGACACACATATACTAGTGTGTCCAAAGAAGAACTTTTTGGCCACACTTTCAACTTGGCGTGTCTATATATCCTACACTATGGACACGGTATACTGGCGTGTGTATAAATCGTACACTATGGACACACATATACCGGCGTGTCCAAAGAAGAACTTTTTGGCCACACTTTGAATTTGGTGTGTCAATCAATCGTACACTATGGACACGCATATACTGGCGTGTCTAATGAACCAACTTTAAAACCACACCTTAAATGACGTGACTAACCTTTTGGGCACGCCACAACTCCCTAATGTGGCCATAAACTGGTCTATAAACACGCCCAATACCTAATGTGGCCATAGACTGGTCTATAAACACGCCCAATCAAAAATTTGAAGTTAACGTGACTAAACGGTTGAAATTTTGACACGCTAGTAGCCCTGGCGTGGCTGAAAGTACTTATATGAACACGCCCATTGAACATTGCGTGTCTATAGGGTAGAAGTATACCCTATAGACACGCCAAAACCAAAAAGGCGTGACAGGAAAATTTATATTTGGCGTGGCTAAAGGCCATTTCTGTACTAATGAGGCGTAATTTTCCGGTCCGTCACAGTTGGTATCAGAGCAAGTTCCGAGAAAACTCTAGGGACTTGTGCGGAGTGGACTCATTGGCGAGTATTTTTCTCAATGGAAATTTGAAGTTGGAAAGTAGGTCAACTTTTGCGCGGAAAGAATTTGTGACTGGAACTGCCAGTTAATTTGCAATTCGAGTTGAGCTTGGATGAGTGCTATGAGTTTTCCTGGCCTAAGTAGCACCCCACTTACGAGTGGATATCCGGAAGACCTTTTGGGATGGTGGGTAGACAATGGGACTGATCATCCCCACACGTTGGAAACTGGCCAACGGTGTGCGTTGTCAGGCCCGGCTAGCATCCCACTTACGAGTGGCAACCTGGATGACCGTCAGGGACGGTGGGCAACTAGAAGTTGTTCCACACATTTTTGCAAAAAGAAGTGGCCAGTTGCGTTATACTCGTGTCAAACCTTTGGCACCAACCTTGCGAACCTTAGGGATTTCTGGGTGGTAGGTTGGGATGCCATCTAGGATACCTGGTCGAGATATCCTATTGGCATTGGCCAATTGTGATTCTTGGTATTGTTGTGGGCACTTTTGGATTCCTGGGGCAGGTGGTATGGGACATGTGCTCATAAGGTCTAAATTGTTGTTCATGACAACTTGAAGAAACCCGTGATTTCTGAGCATCTGGTATGGGACTTTTGCTCAGCAAATACAAACCGAAGAGATTGTCCACAATAGTTTTGTTTTGAATTTCGGGGACGAAATTCTTTAAAGGGGTGAAGAGTGTAACACCCCGTGTTTTTAGCATGGCGCATGCTAAAGGATGCGCCATTGCTCGAGATGAAGCTTCATACAAAGCTTCCGTTGCATGTGAGATGCATCCGGCCCAGGACCAATATCCGGTGCCAAGTAAGGCACATCGCGTATGCATAATGGATAAGGCCAATATGACATTATTTGGAGGCTACATTGGCCAAGAGTCAATCCTGCATCAAATGATGCATTAGGCCAGTTGGGTAGATGGCTTTGAATATGTACAGCCAACATGGCTGGACATCGGGTGGAAAATGTACATCCAACATAGCTGGACATCGAGTTGGTAATGTACAGGCATCACGACTGGGCATAAGAGTGGCCTACAGGCCAAAGCTATAATACAACCATCCTGGATGAACATCGAGTTGACATTTGAATGGCCTATGGGCCAAAGTCGGAAATACATCCATCACGGCCCTTCATCGGGTATGGCCCAAGAAGTGTTTAGCCATCTTGGTTGGTTATTCAGAAATATATGGCAACGGCATGAATAGTAAAAGTGGGGAGTTGATGAATGATTTTTGCTCCCCTAATTTGAGTTGTAAAAATGTCAAATTAACATATATAGGTAGGGGTAGTTGGTTGAAGGTGCATATGCGGACCATGTACCAAGTAAGCTTCACAACTTAGCCGGAATGCTATGAATGATGCCTAAGGCTCATTCTAAGTTGTGTAGCCTTACGAATGGAGCAGATGATGCTGAGGCATCACTACGCCATTCCACAGACTCGATGATGCATTACTTGGATGTATTTGACGGAACGGCCTATACGGACTAGGCCATTACCACTATTGCTTGGTCACGGCCTCGCAAACGAGTTGGGTTAAGTTTCTATCCTTTCGATGGTGAACTACGGTCTGTGTTTGATCCCTTTAGAGTAGGGAAGGGTACGTAGGCATCCGCAATGAGTTGCAACATTGCCGGTCCAGCACTCTGTCGCTCATATCATCTAATTGTGAGATGATTGCGACATTCTGGCCCCTCATATCATCTAAGATCGGTAGATCGACGCAAGAGATGATTGTGGCCATACTTGATGAGGCTTAGTTGCATGCCAGCAAGTGGATGCTCATACTTCATATCAAGCTACAAAGAGCAATCTATAGCCTATCTGGAGGCTAAAAACCCGAATGTCGTAAATTAGCTCAAGAGGAGTCCATTTTGATGGGAAAAATCCCAAAGATCAAGATATGTCGATCTATAGATCCACATGGTCACCAAAATTTAGCCAAATTCCATCGTTTAAGGCCTCAAAAGGCCGTTTTTTCCGTTTTAGGAAAGTTTTTGTTTTCTTAATAAACCCTTCGCGGAACAAGGGTAAGTTGGAACGGTGTGGAAGCTAAGTTAGTTACATCATGCTCCACGAGTATGCTCGCAACAATGAATGGGCGTGCATTTGCCCAACCTAAAAGTCCCAGATCGTAGCATCATCATGGCGCACCAGGGAAGTTACGGCCTGCGGGGCAACGCGCCAAAGGCGTAATTTTCCGGTCCGTCACAAGTTTTCTTGTATCTTTATAAACTCCTTGATGAATGCATTTAGCTTCGGCCATATGATTGCATCTAAAAACTTGATATGTTGTTCTCTTTTGGTCATGAAGTATATCTATGAAAATTTCATTAGGATCCCACTAGTTTTCGTACCTTTGTCGATTTATATTGACAAAAAGGGGGAGAATTAATATGTAGTTTCATACTACAAACACATATGGTTTACAGATCATTATGTTAGGGATAGTGTTTTTCATGTGAGATGAAGTATTGACTAAGGGGGAGTGATACATATCACCATAGTATTGTTGTCAAAGTTGTGATACAATTGAACTTCGATGTTGTATAATAATACTATGACACTGTATAACAATGATTGAGAGCAACTGTTTTCCCATTTTTATTTCTACGGATCTTCAACAACTATCATGCTGAGTTGAACACGTTTAGAATCATGGAGTACTTAGAAGTGACGAAGATTTCGAGTAATGTTGAAGATCCAAGGAGATCAAGCACTTGGATGAGAAGGTACAAAGTTTTATTTATTTTGTAATCCATATGTATTGATAGTTTTGTCATTAAAATTGACAAAGGGGGAGATTGTTAGAGCACTGCTCGGTCGAAGTCGCAAGCGTTGATATCTCAGGCTTGTTTGTCAATGTTAGTGATCAAAACTATAAGTCTTGATTTCTGGTCTACTTATAAATGTCTCAGACTAGGACATAGATTGTGTAGTTTAGCATTAGACTTCACTGCGTTCATCATCTGAAGACGAAGAACTACTAGGCGAGCTTGTGGAACTTCATCAACAAAAAGTATGTGGAGACTGAAACTCATCTATCACTTGTAAAGTCTATTTATACTATATCTCCAATATTGAGACATAAGTCGTAGTAGTAGATAGTTTCCTACTATGCACATTTGATATTTCGAGCTGAGTTTAACTCGCTTACATATTTCTCGAAATATGTGTTGGTAAGATTTCGCTTCGACCAAGTTCATCTTATATTCTTGACGAAAGTCAGAAGATGATCATGTGAAAATTGTCGAGTAACATCTTACATGGTTTGTGTGATACAATGATTTGGTGTAGACTTCGAATGTTTCGTAATGATTATTTCAATAATTTAAAAATTGCTTTGATGCTAATAGTGTGTGAAAAGGCTATTGTCGTCCTCTAAGAAAGTTTCAATGATTGAAATAAGAGTTTAGAATACATAACCATTATTGGATTGTGACATGTTGTGTACTCTTGCACATATGTAATCCATGTCCGGAAACCATAGTATGCGTACCCGTATGCATACCTGTTGGTTTGAGAAATCCGGGAACCTAAGTATGCGTACCCGTATGCGTACTGGCGTAAGGTTCATGTCCGAATATTTCTTCTGGGATTGGAAGTACGCGTACCCGTTTGTGTACTGGCGAAACCCTGTCCTGGTATTTCAAGTATGCGTACCCGTTTGCATACCTGAAGGTTAAAGTTCTAAAATCGGTTGTGAACATGAACAAATACATTTATATAATAAGGAATGCAATCTTTGCAAATCGTGGATATAATGTTCATGAATTGATTCGAGTAAATCAAACCGATTTTGTTTCAATTGTGTTATTGTATACTTCTATGAGAATATAGCAATTGAATAAGTCTTTAACTAGTTTCATTTGAGTCATTTGAACTAGTTATGGTTAAGATGAACAAGTTTGATATTGAGAGTGATCATATGGCTAACTTCGGTTAACTATTGTTGAGCCAACTTGGTGTACACGTTTAGGTATGGTTACTCAAACCTACATGAAGGTACATTTCATTTGTGTGTGACAAGCTAAGTTCGATATAACGGTTGGGAGATATTAGCTTGGGTTTAATCATGTTTTCATCTAACGGTGAATTATGAATGCTTTGTTACCAAGGTAACTTAGATTGCAAACCCTGATTTGAAAATTATATAAAGGAGAACTCTAGCAACTGGGAAACCTAATCCCCACACCTCCTGTGTGTTACTAGTTGCATAAGCTAGAGTCGATTCTCCTTTAACCTTAGGTTTTTCCAAAACCTTGTTGGTTAACGACTTGAAGACTTCATTGGGATTGTGAAGCCAGACCCAACTATTTTTTCTGTAGTTGCGTATTCTGATCTTGCTTGATTCTATCATTTGAGTACTATCTTCTCTAAGATTTGATCGAGATTTATTTCTCCGATAGGCAAGATAAAAAGTAGTCACAAACAACTTCGTCTCATCGTTTGTTATTCCATAATATATAGTTTCGCTTCCATACGATTTGGATTATTCAGAGGTGATTGATAATACTAGGTTTCTTCGGGAATATAAGTCCGGTTTATCAATTGGTTCATGTTCACCTTGATTTATCAAAATACACAACAAAACTAGTAGGTATTTATGTGGGAGACAGATTGATCTATTCCAATAGACTTTTCTGTGTGGGATAGATTTGTTTATCAAGTCTTCTACTTTGGGTCGTAGCAACTCTTGGTTGTCGGTGAGATCATCTAAGGGAATCAAGTGCATAGTATCATGCTGGGATCAGAGACATAAGGAGTGCAACTGTACCTTGAATCAGTGTGAGATTGATTAGGGTTCAACTACAATCCAGTATGAAGTTCATTGGTAGTAGGCTAGTGTCTGTAGCGGCTTAATATAGTGTGGTTCTCAAAGTTGGACTAGGTCCCGGGGTTTTTCTGCATTTGTGGTTTTCCTCGTTAATAAAATTTTGTTGTCTGTGTTATTTCTTTTCCGCATTATACTTTGTTATATAATTGAAGTATCACAGGTTGTGCGTTGAATCGATCAATTGGGAAATCCAACCTTTGGTTGTTGATTGAAATTGATTGATCCTTGAACATTGGTCTTTAGTACCGTTCAAGTTACTTCTCTTATATTCAATCGGGCTCGCAAATTCCTATTTGCTGATTGCGGATTGAATTGAGAAATAGAGATATAAACTCTTTGATATACTTTTCTATAGATTGAGTGTGACTGTCTAGTTGATTCTCTTGAAAGTATATTGGAGTAAGTCCTCTCAGATTGCCAAACAAATTGTTGGGTGTGGTTGTTACTTGTTAGACCCCCACTTTTTCACATACAGTGTTGTATCCAGACATGGGTAATTGTTCAAACTCTCATTTTAATCACTGAAATATCCTTAGAAGACGACAATGGTAATCTCACACATTACCATTAGATTTAAGTAATTTTTAAGTGATCGAATGATCAATACGAAAATTCTCAAGCTAACATCAAATGACTGTCTCACACAAATTTTATAAGACGTTCAAGATAATTTCCACATGATCATCTTTTGACTTAACATTTAGTTTCCAACAAATAGATTATTTCCAACTAAACTCTTCAAGAATACGACGAACATAGCTAGAGAAAAAAGCTTCCAACACATATTTCAAGAAATAGATAGGCGAGATAAACTCGGGTTGAATATCAAATGTGCATAATGTAAAAGTCTATATAGCTATACAACTTAGTCTCATTAGAAGATGGAATAAAATAGACTTATGAGTGATAGATAAGTTTTATTCTTCAGATACCTTTTGTTGATGAAGTTCCTCCAAGCTCCCAAGTAGATCTTCTTCTTCAATTGGTGAATGTCGTGAAGTCTAAAGCTCAACTACACATTCTATCCTAATCCGAGACATAGATATAAGTGGACTAGAAATCAAGTATATAGTTTTGATCAACTAAGCTTGACAAACAAGCTTGATATAGCAACGCTTGCGAGTTCGACCGAGCAGTGCTCTAACAAACTTGAACTTGTTTCCATTCCTAACGTATCTTTCAAGTCGTGCTATATTGAAAACATAACATGCGAAGCTGTATATAAATAATACTCTAGTGGATAGGCATGATCATAATAGTATGATCATAGTATTAAGGAATTACATTAATAAGTGTAACACTTATCTTTTGAACTTCGTAGATATGACATCGAAATAATTTTGTATATAGTTTTATGATTATGTGTATGGGTGTATGGTGAAGATTTTATCCTCGGGAACAATGTTTTACATTTGTTTAAAGGAAGTAGGTTCATAAACTTGTTTCATGAATTGAAAGGGAAATCAATAGGTATATTGGTCCGACTATTCATTGCATATTCTTTAGATGACCAATATGTGTGAGTTGGTAAAAATGATCTTAACTCTGGTTATGTATCTTGGTATAACCGATCAAAATACCTAGAATTATGATTTGGTATGACCGGTCATGGTAATTAGTGTAACCAATCCTAAGTAATCACCATGAGATAGTATGATCGATCCTTGTAATTGGTGTGACCGATTCTGGTAATTGGTATGACTGATCATATGAGGTTGTGTGACTGATTCTTGTAGTTGGTATGATCGATCCTATTGACCGGTATGACCAATCACAATTAGGTACCATGTTTAAGTAGAACCGATGTGATTGGTGTAACCGATCCGAACCCATGTATGTGACTTGGTAGGACCGATCATAACTAACTATTGTGACTTGGTATGACCGATCACATAGTTGTCTTGGAATTCTGTTAGAACCAATTCTAAACTTGTTTGGAAATATGGTAGAACCGACTCCAAGATGCAAATCCGATTTTCCATGAATTACATATTTTCCTCATAAACTTGTGCATAGTCGGAATTAGGATTTGTTGTGTAAAAATGTCAACATACTTTGAACATGAGCATTAACTCTTATCATTTACCATTCAAGGATATTCCTTGGTACTCAAGGTGATCCGGTACCGAAATAACTTAAGTGTCTTTTAATTAAGGTTTTTGGTTTTATATGCTTTAATTACTAGCAATTAACGCATAACTCTCGAGAATAAAAATTAATAATGTGCATTTACTGATGAAGATTTTTCTATGAGGGATTTTGGAAAATATTAGACTACATTTACTGGAATTAGGAAAACCGAATTTGGGCATTCATTGTGTAGTTGCAGGAAATCCTACACTACACCCCTCATATGATTTCATTATTAATTAACTCATTTTTAGGTTTACTCTCTTAATTTTATTGATTAATCTTTGAATGTTCTTACAAGAAAAGATAAAGAAATCAAGATTCATCTCTGCTCTGAACTTTCTCTCTCCTATTTACTTGTTTCTTGCTGAAAAGAGATCTCTCCCTTTCTTTACAACTCGAACGACTATTTATAAAGAAATACATAGTGGATGACAGCTAATCTGTCCTTTATTTTCGGGTATGGTTTGCGACATTCTCGCAACCTTACAAATGTTAATTTCGCAAACTCTCTAATTTTCGCAGAACTATCATATCTTTCTCGTGATCTTTGCTGACGTCATTTATTTTATCATTTCTGAAATTGTTTTGCGACGCTGTTGTGCTGTGTCATTGATAATTTCGCTGAAACATTGTCGTTGCGAGATTCTAATCCTACATCTTGCCTCTTATCATATCTTCTCTACAAAGTAGATAATGATGTGAGAAATGCCGCAGCTGTTCATCTTTTCATATTCTGCATTTATCACACGTATTCTTTCTTCCATTTGTTTCTTGACACGTCTTCTGTAACCGCTACTTTTCAACCGCTCACGTCTCTTCGTCTTAATGGTGTTTATTTCTTCGAGTAAAAAAATCTCCTTTATATACTCTTCTTACTCTTTTCCATTTTCTTTTTACTTTCTCTTCTATTTTTATTCTCTCATCTCTGCAACTCTGTTATTCTTCTGCAAATTCTGCTGCTGTAATTTTTTCTCCTTCAATCCTTTACTTTCATACATTCCCATACTCTATATTCAAACATGGCTCCAAGTGGTCATAGATATGAGAAGAATTTACAAGATGTCCAAAAAGATCTTGCTGATAAAGGTTTCACACTCTCCACCATTCCTGGTGAAATGCCAAATCAATTCTTTCTGTCAACTTTTCTCTGATCATATTGTGATGATCAATCAATCATAATTTCGCTAGGTCAGATTCTCGCAGGTCTCCCTATTCCTCTTTATAACCCAGATCTTCCTTTATTTTATGAAATTCTCGCTCATCGGGATTTTCGCGAGCATCTTCCAACTGAGTGGGGACTGCATCCGTCTGATGCTAGAGTTCGCTAATCGTGGTGCTGGTAGAGGATCTCTTTACTCCAAAGAACTTAGGGATCCTAAATTCGCAAACCTAGAGATAGTTGCTGAAATACACAGTGGCGAATTTCTTTGAGAACTATGAACTTATCTCCATGAAGAAAGAGAATACTCGCTGGGGTATTCGCTTAAAAAAGAAAGATAACATTGATGAAGCCAAAATTTCATGCAAGATATTGACTGGCATTCTGGTAAAAACACAACTCCTCGCCAATCCAAAGATGATAAATGGTGTGTTTTTCCTTTAATGCTAAAGGACCCTACATTGCTGGGTCAAATGTTCTTCCTGCGAATCTCGCTGCTTATCAACCTTGGGTTTTCTCTTGGCCCGAGAAGGAGAAAGAGGTATTTTTCCCTTTAACTCACTTTATATTTCTTTATTGATTTTTATTATTCTGTTCGCTAACTCTTGCGACATTCCGCAGATCCAAAAACTAAAGATAGTTATAACAGGACTGGGAAATCTAGTACTCTGTTAGCTCTTCGCTCATACACAGATGAGGTAAGAAATTTTCTCTTATGATTTTAAAAGTATACTGTTACTTCCATTTCTTATTTCTATCTGTGTGTGAAGATTATTGCTGAAGTAGAAGAATCTGCTGATGTTGCGAAGATTGGTGATAAAGGTAAAGGTGCTCTTCGCAGGGAAAAATCAACTGGTCCTCCTCCAAAGAAAAGGAAAGTTCGTTCTTCTTCTCCTTCAAATATCTTCCTCACGAAAATTCGAAAGTGACAAGGGTGATGAGGACAACGATGATCTTGCTGCAAGTGAAGATTCTCCACCTGAATCTTCTATGGCTAAGCTCTGGCCTCTTTTCTGATTCTCTACAAGGAATGGGAGATAGCCAATTCGCAAATACCTGCAAAGCTCTCGCTACCCTTTGCGATGTCCCTTTACTGGATGGCTCTCTTCGTGGAGTTTCTAGATCAGTGACTCCCGACTTCTTGCATTCTCTCAATAGTCTGGTATACTTTTATCCTTTTACTTCTTCATTGTTATAACTCAAAATTCTTTCTATATTAATATTTTTTATATTTTCGCAGGCTGGAAAAGCTTCTTTTGCTGTTGCCTCAGATCTAGAGAGAAGACGCGAAAATCTTGAAAAGAAGAATCTTCAATTTCGCAAAAAGAATGAAGAATTGGAAGCTGAAGTTAAAGGTCTTCGCGAGAAAAATAGACAATTAGAAATTGATTCTTCTTCGTATAAGAACAAAATTTCTAGTCTTCAGCAAGCTAATAATCAGCTTTACGGTATGTTACTTTTCTTTTTCCCTTTATTCATTCCTGTTGTTTTATCTTATTTAAATGATCCTTTTTGCAGACATTTATGGTCTTTCTGATGAAGCTACCCTTCTTCGTTCATTTCCTAATGCCTTGGATAATGATACCCTTCTTGAACGTCTTAACAATTCCTTAAATAGCTTCTCAAATGATAGAATTTCATCTCTTTCTCTAAATGCTTAGATCTAAATTTCGCCTCTTAGAAATTGATCATAGATCTAGTTTAGGCTTAGCCAACGATTTAAGCGTCTCTTCTTGATTCAAAGAGAAAACCAATGAGTTAAGAACCAAAATTAGCGGTCTCATAGATGATAAGGATCGCATCTCTGATCAAGGTGCCAAGGCTTTGGCGAAATTCCAAGAGGCTCTCTTGAAGTTCAACTTGACGAGATGAAGCTAACCGCAAGAATATCGAACTCTGCGAAAGGGAAAATCAAATTCGTTCTCGTCTTCTATAAGTAGTGAGGATGAATTTGTTTGGGCTGCGAAAATTTAGATGATGCTAGAAAAGATTTAGGTGTAAATGTTAGTCTCCAAGTTGACATACACCTTGATTAGAGATATGATTTCTGACAGAGAAGGTTGCTAACTGCTCTTCTTTACTAATCTTTTGCTTCTTATGAATTTCATCAAGTTAATAATTGATTGTCTTTTTTCGCAGATTCTGAAAATATATCGTGAAAAGATTGAAGAACTTGAAGCTGAAAAGGAGGAACTCGCAAAGAATCTTTCTTCTCGCAACGACAAGTATTCTAGATTAAAGAATCAAATCAAGATCACTGTTGCGAATTTTAAGAATGATGCGCTGCATTTTCGCAATCAAACATCCAAATGGTTTGTGATGATCATAATATCCCACATTCTGATTATCCTTGTCTTTAGAAGAAATCCCACAGAATACTCCCAGTTTGATTATCTCTGATAGCGAAGCTGACGATGAAGAATCTGATAGTGATGGAAGTTCTGATGGTGATGAAGATTCTGACGCAGACGAAGAAGGAAACAAGTCTGATGAAGATAATGAAGGATTAACAAGAAGTAGTCTTTACTTCTTTCTTTGATTCTTTGTAATACTTGTACATTTATTTCTTCTTTCTGTATATTTGTGTTTCTTTCATTTTGACCTGCATTAATTAAAACAATTCTTCTTTGCAATACAGTTAATCAATATAATCATTAATTCTTGAATTTTGAGTAAATCTCTCATATGGAGACAAATAACATTTTCTAATTTCATACATTCCCATACTTGCCTCTGTTATTTGAATCCAAATGAGAGATTTCATAAAAAATTCTTATTGTATAACTTCGCAATCTTTGCGAAGTGAATTTTGTTTCTTTTCAAAATCTCATTCCTGTGTGGTCTTATTTTTCCTTCCTAATTAAAGGTCTTATTATGCCACCTCTTGTCATTGCGACAAAATCGCAGGACGTCCTTGCACTTTCATGCAAAAACCCATTGATCTTGCCTTAACTTTTTCTTTTGTATTATGGCCTCTTCAGGAATGTTGCGACAATATGACAGGCCTAAATATTCTTGCGAAAATAAAGCCCCATGACATTGCCGTCTTGCGACGAAATCGCAGGACGTCTTCGCACTTTCATGCGAAAACCCATTGATCTCGTTATCCTTTTCTTTTGTATTATTTCTTCAGGATTGTTGCACAAATATGACAAGCCTTAATATCCTTGCGAATAAAAAGCCTCATGACATTTGCGTCTTAAGACACTTATCAGCTCCCTAATGGAGGGTGCCGCCCTTATCTCCCCCTGGTTGCCCCTTCAAGGAGGCGTACTTCTACCATACAAGGTTAGCTCCTCCCATCCAGTCTTAACAACAACCAGTTGTTTTCGCAGCCTCTTATCCCTTTTACCTATAGGGCTTATGGTTACGAGACTGCACCCTAAGTGGGGTTTTCTTCAGGCCGAGTGCAGTATAAGCCAAGACTTGTCAAGAATGGCAAGTACGCTTCAAACGTCTGGCACTCTTGACTCAACCGTGTACCTCGGCGCCTTGATCAGATCTGCACTCCTTGGGAGAGTCCTTATTACCTTAGTCGCCCAACCTAAGTCATATGCTTAAGTTGAGAATCCAAGGTGCCTCTCCCGGATGGGCTTATTGACCCCAAATCTCCATGACTCAGGTTCCGGTGGCGGTGTAGCCTTTCCCTGAGTCATGCAATAGGTACCCCCTTATATGACGTACTTTAGGTCTTACATTTGCCTCTTGCGAAATTGTATTCGCGAACTAGGGTGTACGCCATAAAGGTTCGCCTCTTTCTTTTTGTCATTTTCTCTGATTATTTTCTGTAAAATTCATTATCTCTGCGAGAGTCTCGCAAATCATATATTGTATCTGAATTTCGCAATCTCAATTTTGTTCAATCAAATGTATTTTTGAGAATTTTACTTATTGCGAGAGTATCGCAACAACTTAATCATTCATACATTTCTTGTTTTTATTACCTTTGTCATCCTCTGCTTCTTTTATTTTCTGCTACTGCTTCCTTGGTAGTGGTATGTTCATTTTTATTCTGAGCTAGCATTATTTCGCAACATCTCTTCTCCTTTCCTTTCGATTGTATCCACCATCAACCTCTCACTTCTTTGTATCTTTGATTTTGTGTCGCCATTTTCCTTCTTGTTTGCTCTTCCTTCGCAAGATTCTATCTCAGTTTCGTAACACCTCTTTCCTTCAACCCAATCTCCCTTTATGATTCCTACACCACTGGGGTGAGGGAATTTGATGCTGGTGGAAAGTTGAAGCTACACCTAGAATCCCATGTAGCCAAGGTCGACCAATTAACGCATTGTAGGGTGATTCTACATCAACGACACATAATAAGATTTCAAGATATTCCCTTCAATGGAATTCGCATAGTAACCTCCCCTTTAGGCTTGTTAGCAGTACCATTAAAACCATATATCTTATATGTTGATGGTATAAGATCATCATCTCTTCCACCCATGGTTTTATAAGTATGATAAAATAAGATGTTCACAGAGCTTCCAGTATCAATTAGAATTCTATTGATTGCCCATGAATCTTCAGCTTCATCATCCTCATCCTCTTTCAGTTTTGGATTAATTTCTAATTTTACTACCAATGGATTGTCATGCACCTCTTCTCCTTCGGGAATTTCTTCTGCGGTAAAAGAAATTATCTGTTTCGGCCATTCCTCTAGTGGCAAGATTTTCGCAATATTCATAATTTCTCTTCCATCATTATCTCTTGCGAACACTCTACTCAAAACATTATCATGAAAATCTTCAATTGTCTTATATGAATGTACGATAGAGTGACAAAATAGATTTTTTGCTTTTGCACCAACTTCTATGAAGAATGTTTCTTTCTTTTTCATCGTATTCATTTTGTGATGTTTTGGTGGTGGTGGCAGTGGTTGAGATTGTTGATTCCCTACCAGAAAGTCGTTTAGTTTTCCTTGATCTATCATTCTCAAAATAATTCTTTTTACATTTCTGCAATCATTTGTGGTATGTCCATGAAAATGATGATAAGAACAAAAATCATGACTTCTGTGGTTTGGAGGTGGTTCCGTTCCCATGTTCCATGGTGTTGGTATATTCTCCATCAAGATTATAGCTTCCCATATCTTCTCCACACTTGCATTTAGAGGTGGCATCTTGATTTCTTCCCATACTATCTTGTAACCTCCTTGTCCTCTATTATAGTTTTGTCTTTGACCTCCATAAGTTTCTTGCGGTTGATCGAGTCTTTGAATCTTGTTATTTCCTCCACGATTGTAGAAATTTCTTTTTCTTTCATACTCTTCTTGATCTCGGCTTCCCATAGCTACCAATTTCTGTTGATTGTTACTTGTCACCTTCTCTTGTTGTACTTGTGAAGTATTCGCCACTGTGTTTATTAGCTTGGGTAATAAGCTTGCATTTGCTGTTTGTGAGCTGGTGTTCGCAACTGGATATGATTCCATTTCATTTTGTCT
The DNA here is from genome assembly GCF_003573695.1 of Papaver somniferum. NCBI lineage: Eukaryota > Viridiplantae > Streptophyta > Magnoliopsida > Ranunculales > Papaveraceae > Papaver > Papaver somniferum. The sequence continues at coordinate 96,246,945 of NC_039366.1, read as the reverse complement.
TTCCTCTAGAGCAATGTATTCTTCTTGAAGTTCCCGCAATTTAGTCATTGTGATCGTATTCTTGACTCTGAAAATTTGGACATACAATAGGTTTGTTGCGAACATAGCATTGATAAATGATAATATAAGATATCTCTTATCTACATGGCCAGCCATTTCGCTACACATAGTTCTCCATCTTTTAGTCAGGTGTTTCAAACTTTCGCCAATCCTTTGTTTTAATCCAAACACATCTTCTATACCAGGTCGCGAGGAATTATTACTTATATAAGCCCCCAAGAATGTAGTCTGCAAATGATTGAAGGAGGTTATTGTGTTCTTTGGTAGACCTTCAAACCATTTTAACGCCTCTCTTGTTAATCTAGATGCGAAATATTTGCACAATACGGCATCATGATTTTCCCATTGTAACATGCACCTCACATAGGCTTTAATGTGTTGAATTGCACAAGTTGTTCCATCAAAAATGCTGGTTTAAGCGGGCAAATTGCATTTCGGTGGTATTCCTCCTAATTGTACTTCCCTTGTAAATGGAGTTTCGCAGCTTCTTCTATTGCTTCATCCAATTGTCTTCTACCTACTTCTTCTCTATTATTTAGCATTCCTCTCATTTCTTCTAATTCTTTCAAGATTTGTTTATTTACACCTGAATCTTGATCCGTTGGTCTCTTTAATTTCGCCTCTCTTCTTATGAATTCATGTCTATCTTCTCTCGCGAAATTTTGCATTTCTTCTTCATTATCCTCATCTCGTCTTCTTCTGCGATTCTCTTCCTCATCTCTATCTTGAATTCGCATATGATGATGCCTTTCATTTTCCCCTCCATGATTTTGTTCATTTCTTATCAATTCAACTCGCTGTCTTACAACCATTCTCTTTACTCTATCATACTCTTCATTGAGATTACCGTTATTCTGTTTTTGTGTACGTTTTCTTTCTCGATTGTCATGATTGTTCTGGAGAATTGTCTTCTGAAGTTCTTGTTCTTCCATTTCCGCTCTCAATCTTTCACGTTCGCAGATTAGACGTGCTTGTTCAACATAATGTCTTTCAATTTCTTCTTCAATTGTCGTTGATTTCTTTGAGTTTTTCTCACATGTAAAATTCTTCTTCCTTCCTCTCGATTTCCTTCGCCATCTTGGTCATTTCTTCCCTGATGTTGTTCGTTCTCTTGATTTCCACCATTTTGCCCATCATCAAAAGTTTCATTTTGTGGAACGTAACGATCATCAGCTCTTTCTCTATTTTCGTGATATTCTTCATTAGGATTTGATATTTCTTCTTGAATATTGTTTCCAGCATTGATTATGGGTGAGTTTCGCCTCATTTCTCTTCTAGTCGATCTTTAATATGATTTTGTAATACTTCTCGATCTTCTATTCTGTAGTCTTATGTTCTCCATCCTTAATTCGTGATTTTGCCTTGTTAAATTTGCACGTTCTTCTGCCTCAGCTCTTCTTTCTTCATGTATTCTTCGTCTCAACGTTTCTAATGCTCCAATTTCCTCATCTCCATGAATTATTCCTTCATCTGCTTCTTGATTTCTCTCTTGCTGTCTATAATTTCTGTTTTGTTGCTCTTCTTCTACTTCTTCTGCCGAATTTGATTGCCAAGTGTGTATGCTCACCCTATCATAATCTGTATTCCTCCCTTGAACTAGTGTTTGTTGAATTGGTGGTTGAATTTGATTTTCTCTATTACTTCTCATTCTAGTAGATTCTCCCATTTCACTTCTTTCTCTTCCAGCAATTCTTTTGCTTCTTCTAACAGTAGTCGGTTGTTCGGATGTATTTCTTCTTCTAGCCATATCTTCAATGTTAATAGTATTGCAAGAAATTATAGAAAATTCTTAATCAATCACTCTAAATTTTCACAAATCTCAATATCAATCTTCAGATTTTTCTAAAATAATCTTCAACACGTCCCTGTTTCTAGCGCCATTATGTAGTTGCAGGAAATCCTACACTACACCCCTCATATGATTTCATTATTAATCAACTCATTTTTAGGTTTACACTCTTAATTTTATTGATTAATCTTTGAATGTTCTTACAAGAAAAGATAAAGAAATCAAGAATCATCTCTGCTCTGAACTTTCTCTCTCCTATTTACTTGTTTCTTACTCAAAAGAGATCTCTCCCTTTCTTTACAACTCGAACGACTATTTATAAAGAAATACGTAGTGGATGACAGCTAATCTGTCCTTTATTTTCGGGTACGGTTTGCGACATTATCGCAACCTTACAAATGTTAATTTCGAAAACTCTCTAATTTTCGCAGAACTATCATATCTTTCTCGTGATCTTTGCTGACGTCATTTATTTTATCATTTCTGAAATTGTTCTGCGACGCTGTTGTGTTGTGTCATTGATAATTTCGCTGAAACATTGTTGTTGCGAGATTCTGATCCTACACATTGCATATCTTAAGAATATTTTCGGTTGTGGAAATTTCTTGGTGTCAAAACAACCTTGGTCTATAAATACCTAAGTTTTCATTTCTGGTAAACTATCATAAGATCCAGGCAAGCTTCATTCTTGTTGTTTCCGGTGGAGTCGTCTAATCGGAGAGGAAATTGTTCTAATTAGGTGAAATCTCTTACGACCGCTCGTTTAAAGACTTCCGTGGGATCAAGAAGCTCTACGAGTACCGTTGGTGGGAAACTAGATAATTGCATTGTTATTGTAGTTTTCGATTATTGATTTAATTGACTAACGGTAATTGAAACTTTGATTGCACCTAGTTTGTTTATTCTTGAGAACCTTCTCCCTTGATATAAGGCTCACTCAAACTAGATCAAAGTATGGAAGAGATCTTTATAACTGTTGTTAGATCTAAAGACATCTTGTGATAATCCGTTGTTAACAGACTCCGTTTTGTGTGTGATTGATCATAAGAAGATTCAAGTGTTTTTGTGCAGGTATGTGAAGGCAATAGAAGATTTTAAGACGAAGAAGAATTTTTGTTAGTTTTCGTATCTTATGGATTTAGTGCACAAACATTGAATATCTTAACGGAGTTCCTATCATATGACTAGACAACCATTAATAAACATTTCAACCTTGTTTTACCCGTAGATGTAGACACTCCGTTATCAAACCACGTATATGCTTGTGTCGATGTTCTACTTAATTTCTCTGCACTTTATTTTTATGTCATGATTTCTATCCATGTTTTGTCTTACATATTGCTTTATCATTTTAATCAAACGGCCGTGCTATCGAAAATCGATAGTCACAAAAACGGTAAATTTGCCCCATTTTACCCCACTCATGAATTGTAAATGAGTAAACCATGAAGACCATATTTGCAATGTTGCTAATGGGGGGTACTATTTTGCTTGGGGGTGTACCAATATACATATAAGACAAAATGGTACCCCAAACAAAATGGTACACCCTCAAACAAAATGGTAACCCATTAGCAACCTTGCATATTTGAATCCTGCATTCTAATCTGGGTTACCTTCGCTCCTCAATTATGGATGCCTAAGAGCAGTTCCTATGGAATGAACAAACATGAAAAATGGATGTTCAAATCAACAAATCTGTTGATTTGAACATCGAGATGGAACAACCAGCGCGCGTCTGTGGTAAGGACGGGCGAAATTTCTACAAATGCTGGCGCTTGAAGAAATAACGCCAGTGTGTGTACTTCAAACGCGCGTCCTTAGTTATAACGCCTGCGTCTGTATTAGAAACGCCATCGTCTGACCCTATTATGCCAATAACTCAATCTGAACTGCTGCAAAATCCTGTGATCCAACGGCTACATTTTTTGAATTCTATAAATACTCCTCATTTCAACTCTAAATTCATACATTCTACACATTCTTCACTCTCAAATCATCTACAAAAATGCCTCCCAGAGTTCGTTTTGTTAAATTCACTCAACAAGAGGATTTAGCTATTTGCAGAGCCTACGTTTTTCAAACACAAGATGTTGCCGCTGATGTTGCTACCGGTAGGAATGTATCACAATCGACGTTCTGGCAGAAAGTTTTTGAAATGTTGGCTGCTGAAACGATGAACATTCATAGGCGTGATTGTCACAGATTGGCGCATCGTTTTAGTGTAATTAGTTGTAATGTATCGGAATTCATCTCTCAATTAATGGAGAATCACAAAAATAAGCTCAACGGTGAAGCCGAACATGAAGTGGAACCCAGAACTCTAGAGATGTGGCAAGCATATCACCGTGGTCGTCCTTTCGACTTTCATGCTCGTTTCAACATTCTTAGAATTCTCAACAAATACAATCCCTACATCCCCTAGGAATTCCACCACCCGCCGAGAATTGACGCCTATGTAGTAGTTGTTTTAATCTAATGTTTTTCTTTTATTCTCATGTATGATGTGGTTGTTCAATGCAGTATGTTTTTTATTTAAGAAATTTATGGTGCAATGTTTAATCGAGGAAAAATTTAAATTACTTGATATTGATGGTTTTAGATAATCGTAATAACACAAAAATCCCGGGGCATTCCCATAGTGAATCGATTTTTCCTACAACTTCAATCAGCCTACTCCACCAAAAAACACATGGGACATTCCCAGAAATGCCTTCCATATGTGTATTCTTCAGAAGAAGTTCGTAAATGCATAAAAGTCCTGCAACCGGGCTTTGAGCGTGAACTGATTCTCTGTGGACAATGTTTGTATTCGTGATCTCCATATCCACAATGCTTGCAGTGTAATAAATCCTTCTTCAATTTGGCTTTAAGTTTGAAGTTTTTGCAGAGTGTTGCAATCTTTTTTTTTTTAATCTTCATAACATCATCTAGCATATGTGGTTCCTCTGGACAATTGGGATCTTGACATTGCAAATACCTGAGCTTTTACGATTGTGATTCAATCACCATTCTAATGCGTGAACAACCTTCCCGCGGACACTTTGAATACATACAAGGACATTGCATAAGACTGTGGTTATCCATGAAACATAATGGACAAACCTCTTTTGCTTCGACACATAGTATTTGTTTCGCTTTGCCTTTAGAAAACATGGTGGATGATGAGAAAGAAATCGGTTGGTTTGTTTTAGAATAAAACCTAGTGATGTATTTATAATAGAAGATAGGCGTTGGTAATTCAAACGGGCGCTCAAAGGAAAGTCGCGGGCGGTTTTACTATAAACGCCAACAGCTAAATTTCCAACGGCTCACTTTTCTTTCTCGACCTATAAATTTCATTCCTCCCATCTCCAAAATCACATCTTCTTTTTATTCTTCTTTTTTGCTAAATCTCTCCCCCTTTGAAGAAATGTCTGTTAGAAATCGTGGTCCCAAGTTTACTCAAGAAGAGGATATAACTCTATGCAAAGCATATTTCTTTCATCGGGTAGTCACTGGTGTTGTTATTTCTCATGACAGTTCTTTTTGGGAGAACGTTTTTTCAATGTTCGTCTCACTTACGGGAAACCCAGGAAACCGAGATGCTCATCGATTGCGTGCTCGTTTTCAATCTATTAGGCTTGTTGTGCAACCATTTGTTGTCCTGGTAATGGAAATTGATCGAGAAAATTTTAGCGGTGTAACTGAAGATGAAGTGATCCAAACAACTCTTGATAATTGGGAGGAAGCTCACGGTAAACCTTTTCGTTACGAAGCGTGTTTCAGAATTCTAAAAGATGGTCCATCTCAAGCACATCATTACTGCACTCGAATGGCGCTGCCGTATTTACAATAGAAGAAGATGTTGCTCTTGTTCGATGCTGGTTACATCGTATGGTGAGACCAATGAACAATGACAATTTTTGGGAAAGAGTATTGGGACATTTTGTAGCATCGCGGAACGAAGCCATAAGAAACAGTAAGAGCCTAGAACTAAGAATTGGATTCATCACTAATGAAGTCAAACATTATACGGAAGTATTGTGGATGGTTCATCGTATCAATTATGGATTATCCAACGAAGAACTGGTGAGTATCTTACCTTTGTCCTCATGGACTCAACTGCATCATAAAAATATCTGAACTAGTTATTTATCTGTTTTACAAAAAACTATTGCTCAGACCAAGTTTACCGAAGAAAGCGGGAGAGAGTTTAGGCATTTTGAATGCTATGAACTTTACAGAGAGAATGTCGCTGGATTTGATGTAGTTTGATGTTTTTGTTGTGGTTTATTAAAATGTAGTATGATGTTATTTGCAAGTTTAAATTGTAATAAATTTCACTTAATCTGGAGTGGAAATCTATTTTAAAATATAAACATTTTCATTCATTGATATTACTGCCAATTCTTTTACAAGATATAAACTTAGAAAATAATAAAAACTTCAATAAAAATCAATTACAAGTTTTGGCCTCCTTTTATCTTCATTTGACGTATTTTCCATTCAACGCGCTCTTTGACAGTTTCACCTTTGTTTTTGAATTTTTTGTTGTTAACTTTCAAAACTGGAGCTCTTCTTTGCCTTTTAGCGGAACATTTTCTTGGAGCAACTTCTAAAACTTGCACTTCCCTTTTACAATTTTCAATCTTTTTAAAACTCCCACATATCTTAGAAACAACAGCTTCAAGTTTTACATCGCAAAAAAGTGTGATCGCCTTTTCAGCCATTTTAGAAGAGAAAATTCAAGTGAATTTTTGTGTGAGAGAATTGTTTGGAGATGGTGGTAATTTATAGTGAAATTCGAATTTTAAAAAACTACCCGTTGGCGTCCGTGGAAAAAACGCCGGCGCTTTATCTTCAGACGCCGCGTTGGTTCTTCGGTCGCCAGCGTTTGTCCTTACGATGCCTGAGTTGGATTTAACGATGCCAGCGTTTTAACCTGGATCGCGCGCCTATTTGTTTAACTCCCAATGCTTTACCATAGTGGAAAATCTAGTTTGGCCATCCACCTGGCTGAACAAAAGAACGGATTTGTTCATTCCCATAGGAATTGCCCTAACAAATTATTCACGCAACAAATGTCTAACAATTGAATCTGTCAAGAAAAGATGACTTTTGTGTTAGTACATGAACGTGTGAAGTAGATAGGAGTTGATTGACACTACTTGCACAATAGCGCCCTTTTCTCTCCTAAAGTTATTTACTATCCAACTCCGACTCATCTGTTGAACTTATGAAACTCGACTTCGTTGTCATAAGTCCGTCTAGTAATGAATGTTGTTCGGTAAGACGTATATAATGACACCAATACCCTTTATTTTTTTGGTAACTGCAGACTTTATACAAAAAACTAAACAGCTCTGACAAGACGGGGCAGAGCCATCCCCGTAGTGTGTTTATACAGATTCTGCAAAATACAAGGGGGAGGGATAACGGTCCACTCCTCAAAAACTTTTGGATCCAAGGCTTCCTTAGAAAGGTCATCGCCCACCATGTTACACTCACGGAAGTTATGAACAAACTGGATAACTTGAAAAGACTTTGACAGATGCCAGATATCATGAAGCAGTCCTTTCAAATACCAGGGGGGAGAAACTACTTGAGAACAGAAAGAAATAGTGGATGAAGAGTCACTATCTACAATGAGATGAGTAATATTCATCTTGAGAGCAAGTCGCAGTTCGTCACAAATGGCCCAAATCTCAGCAGTAGTTGACGTATTGGAACATAAGTGATGAGCAAAAGCAGCCACAAAAAGACCGGCACAATCTCGAATTAAACCACTTGCACCTGCCAAGAAGGAAACGAAAGATGAAGCCCCGTCACAGTTAAGTTTGTAAAACGGAAATGGAGGAGGCTTCCAGCTTAAATAAACAAGCTCTTTAGGAATTAAATTCATATGCTTAGGCTGGTCAACAAAGAACCAATGCTCATAAGCCTGTGAGTAAGCCAAGTGAAGGACCTTATCAACATTAAAAGGAATATTATTGAAAACAACATTATTCCTAGCAACCCAAATACTCCACAAAATGAAAGGATAAAAAACAGACCAAGGGATATCAACATCCAAACCAGATAAGGAAAGAGTTTGTATAAGACCAGTTAAAGATATATGCATACAAGGCAAAATCAAATTCCAAGAATCCTGAAGTTTCATCCAAACTTGAGCAGTCAAAGGACACTCGACAAACAAATGATCCAATGTTTCATCATGTGAAAGGCAAAGGGGATAAGTTGGGCTTATATCTAAGCCAATGTTTGATAGATGAGCTCTAACCTAGAGCTTCTTGTGTGCTAAAAGCCATAAAAAAAGTTTCAACTTCTGAGAGCAGTGAGAATGCCATATGTAGGATCAGATTCTCGCAACAATTATGTCTCAGCGAAATTATCAATGGTATTGCACAATAGCGTCGCAGAACAGTTTCAGAAACAACGTCAGCAAGGATCATGAGAAAGATGTGATAGTCTTGCGAAGATTAGAGAGCTTGTGAAGATAAAATTTGTAAGGTTGCGAGAATGTCGCAAACCATATCCGAAAATAAAGGACAGATTAGTTGTCATCCACTATGTATTTCCTTATAAATAGTCATTCGAGTTGTAAAGGAGGGGAGATCTTTTTTGAGTAAGAGACAAGTAAATAGGAGAGAGAAAGTTCAGAACAGAGATCATTCTTGATTTATTTATTTTCCTTGTAAGAACATTCAGAATTTAATCAATAAAATTAAGAGTGTAAACCTAAGAATGAGTTGATCAATAATGAAATTATATGAGGGGTGTATTGTAGGATTTCCTGCAACTACATAATGGCGCTAGAAACAGGGAGATTGAAGATCGAAAGTTGAAGATTGTTGATTGAGAAGATTCAAATCAAGAGTGATTAAACAAATCAGTGAATCAGTTAGAGGAAAGATGAATAGAATTAATGAAAATGGAAAAAAATTAGAGTGTAATATGATAACAAAAAGCTTGTTTAATGAATTCCATGAAAACATCAAAGGAAGAATACATAAACGAAACTTTTAAGGAAAGAAAATTATTGCGGTAGAAAAAACTTCACCCTTGAAATATTGGGAAAAGCAAAGAATTGCGTTCATGGCGGAAGAAATACCAAAAGAAAATTTGAACCATATATCTCCGTTGGTCATCACTGTGCCTATTACACGAAAAGAGAAGGAGACAGCAATATAATCCACAGGAGAATGGATGTTGAACAGAACTTTAATTGATACAGGAAGTTCAGTTGATATAATATTTTATCATGCATTTCGGGGAATGGGATTTAAAGACGAAGAAATGTCTAGTTCAACATATTTTGTTCACGGCTTTGGAAAATCCACAACAAAACCTAAAGGAGAAATAGTGGTACGAATTCCACTTGGAGAAATCGAAACACATGTGACATTGTGCGTGGTGGATATGGAATCGCCATATAATATGTTATTAGGAAGATCATGGATACATGCGATAAAAGTTGTGGTATCAACGTTGCATCAACGTATTAAATTCCCCACTCCAAGTGGAATAGGTGAAATCAGAGGAGATGTTGACAATGTGAAATTATGTCATCAAATTGAAGTAAGGCGTTATGAAAGACAAGCAAAAAAGAAACAATTTCGCAGAAAATTGTTAAAGGAAGAAAAGAAGGAAGAAGAATTTAGAATATATATGATAAGGGCAAAAGAAGGCAAAGGAATACCCAGCGAAATTTCGGAAGAAGGGGAAGGACCCATAAAAGCAATTAAAGAACCCACACCAATGGGAGAACCTAAACCCAGTTACACTACCGCAGAACCAACAAAAGAAATAAATGTTGGTACTGTAGAGGAGCCTCTAATGTTGAGAATTGGAACCAAAATGGATATAGAAGAATAAGAAGAAGAAGAAGAAGAAGAATAAGAAGAAGAAGAAGAAGAAGAAGAAGAAAAAGAAGAAGAAAGAACTGTCAACTTACTGCGAGAATATAAAGATATTTTCGCAGGAAACATGGATCAGATACCAGGAATAGATCCAACAATTGCTTGCCACAGATTGGAGATTAACAAAAATGTGAGACCATTTAAACAGAGAATAAGAAAAATCGCAACAACTTACCATTCCCAAATAGAAGAAGAATTACAGAAAATGTTGGAGGCAAGAATTATAAGAGAAGCTAAATACCCAGAATGGATAGCGAATATGGTCATTGTCCCAAAGAAAAACAAAGGAATCAGGATTTGCATAGATTTCACTGATTTAAACAAAGCTTGCCCCAAAGATAGTTTTCCATTACCAGATATTCCTCAAATGGTGGAATCCGAAACGGGAAATGATAGGGTATCATCTTTAGATGGGTACAAAGGTTATAACCAAATCCCTCTCGCTGAAGAAGATCAAGAACATACTGCTTTCTTTGCCCCTAGAGGTTTATATTGTTACACGAAAATGCCATTTGGTTTGCGAAATGCGGGAGCAACATATCAAAGAATGGTAGAGAAGGTGTTCGCAAAATGGATACACAAAACATTAGAAGTATACATGGACGACATGTTAGTAAAGAGTAAAGAGGCTAAAGACCATGTACAAGACTTGAGGGAGATTTTTGAACAAATGCGGCAGTATAACGTTAAATTGAATCCCGAGAAGTGTACTATTGGAGTTGCATCGGGAAATTTTTTAGGCTACATTGTATCAAAGGAAGGAATACAGGGTGATCCAGAAAAAGTGCAAGCAGTTCGTGACATGCCAACACCAGCAACAATAAAAGATGTACAGAAGTTGAATGGGCTTCTAGCTTTGCTGGGGAGATTCATTTCGCGATCATCAGACAAATGCAAATATTTTTTCGATATACTCAAGAAGGGTGCAAAATTTAAATGGAGTGATGAATGTGAAAAGGCTTTTCAAGGAATCAAAGAACATCTTATGAATACAACTATTTTGCAAAAGGCAGAACCAGGAGAAGAATTATTGATTTACCTTGCGACAACGTCGCATGCATTAAGTGCTGTGCTACTGCGAGTAGACGCAGGAGTGGAGAAACCCATTTATTACATTAGAAAAACTTTTAATACCGCAGAGAAGAATTACTCAAATATTGAAAAGTTAATCTTAGCATTAGTTTATGCATCGTTTAAGCTCCACATATACTTTCAAGCACACAAGATAAAGGTATTAACAAAAGTACCAATTGAATCAGTGATGAAGAATTCTAAAAGATCAGGAAGGGTGGAGAGATGGAATGCACAAGTAGGCCATTTTGATATTAAATATGAAGTTTTGTCTTCACCAAAATCACAAGTTGTTGCGGATTTCTTGGCAGAATTTCCTTTAGAAGAAGATGAAGCAGTAGAAAAATGATGGATGTAGAAGAAGAACATGGAGATCCAGAAGATTTATTAACAGAACCAAATAGATGGGAAATACTGGTAGATGGATCATCAAATGGAGAAGGAAATGGAGTTGGAATTGTTTTAATTTCGCCAGAAGGAATAAAGATGGCTTTTTCATTCAGATTGGAATTTGCATCCACCAATAATGAAACATAATATGAATCTGTGATACATGCATTAAAATTCGCAATAGAAATGAAACTAGAAAATTCCAGGATCACTAGTGATTCGCATCTAGTCATTCGCCAAATAAAAGGAGAGTATACTACAAATGAACCATCCCTGAAGAAATACAAGAAACTGGTTGAAGAATTGTCAGCGAAAATCCCAAAAATAAAATGGAGGCACATTTCAAGAAAGGATAATAGACTCGCAGACACTTTTGCTTTCATTTCAAGTATGATGACAGATCCAACTGCGAGATGCATAAAAATACAAACACTTATGTCACCATCAATCAATAAAGAAGATGAAGATGTGGATGTGATGGTCATAGATAATGAAAAAGAGGAACAAATAAATAATGTCGCAGACTGGAGAATGGAACTTCATGCATATTTGGCGAAAGGAGAAACACCAAGAAATAGATTGGAAACACACAAGTTAAAAGGCCGAGCAACAAATTATGAATTAAGAGATGGGTTGCTATACCGAAAATCCTTTAGTGGACCATCATTCAGATGTTTGACACGAGAGGAAGGAGAAAAGGTGCTGAAAATGTTACATAGTGGAGATGCTGGCAATCATAGTGGAGGAAGATCTTTGGCACATAGGGCAAAAATGCAAGGTTATTACTGGCCATACATGCATGAAGATGCAAAACAAATATCAAGACGTTGCGAAGATTGTCAGCGGCATGGAAAGAAGATACATGCACCAAGAGCACCATTGTCATCTTCAACCAGTGTGTGGCCCTTTGGAAAATGGGGATTAGACATTGTGGGGCCATTTTTACCAGGAACTGGACAAAGAAGATACTTAATAGTCGCAACAGATTATTTCACAAAATGGACAGAAGTGAAGGCAGTACAACATATTCGCGACAAAGATATCTTTACATTCATATTCGAAAATATCATTTGCATATTCGGAATTCCTGCACAGTTGGTATCTGATAATGGGAAACAGTTTGAGGGACAGAACATAGAAATGTTACTTAATGCATTCAAGATAAAGTGTGGAAAGTCAACTCCTTTGTATCCACAAGATAATGGGCAAGTAGAAGCAACAAATAAAACAATTGCAGATATATTAAAGAAGAAATTGGAAGGACATCACAGATCATGGTGCGAACAAGTACATAATGCAGTATGGGCTTATAATACAACTAGAAGAGAAGATATTGGAATGTCACCTTTTTGTTTAACATACGTAGTTGAAGCGGTGTTACCAACAGAAGTTGTTATTCCGACAACAAAAAGAGAAGCTTGGGAGAAGAATCTTAGTGCAGGTTTAATTTTAAACAAACTTGATGAATTAGAAGAAAAAAAAGAAAAAGCTTTACAACATATGGAGAATTATCAGCGAGGATTAGCTCGCAAATATAATAAACGTGTCAAAATACGTGAATTTCAACCAGGAGATTTAGTTCTGCGAGAAACACCAATATATCAGCGAGAAAATGGTGGAAAATTAGCGAAAAAATGGGATAGACCTTACATCATTAAGGAGATAGTTGGAACAAGAGCTTATAGATTAATGGATCCAGAAGGGAGAGATGTCGGTTATAGATTAGACAGACCATGGAACAGGTTGTATTTGAAAAGATATTATCAGTAAGAAGCTTTGAGAAGGTATGAATTCTGAAAAAATAATTGCAGAATTACTCATATCAAAAGAAGATCATGATGTGCGAAATTTTCGCGGAGATAACCACAGAACAATGACATAAAAGAAAGGGGCGAACCTTTATGGCGTACACCCTAGTTCGCGAATAAAATTTCGCAAGAGGAAAATGTAAGACCTAAAGTACGTCATATTAGGGGGTACCTGTTACATGGCTCAGGGAAAGGCTACACCGCCACCGGAACCTGAGTCATGGAGATTTGGGGTCAATAAATCCCATCCGGGAGAGGCACCTTGGATTCTCAACTGAAGCATATGACTTAGGTTGGGAGACTAAGGTAATAAGGACTCTCCCAAGGAGTGCAGATATGATCAAGGCGCCGAGGTACACGGTTGAGTCAAGAGTGCCGAGGGCGTTTGAAGCGTCCTTGCTATTCTTGACAAGTCTTGGCTTATACTGCACTCGACCCGAAGAAAACCCCACTTAAGGGTGCAGTCTCGTAACCATAAGCCCTATAGGTAAAAGGGATAAGAGGCTGCGAAAACAACTGGTTGTTGTTAAGACTGGATGGGAGGAGCTAACCTTGTATGGTAGAAGTACGCCTCCTTGAAGGGGCAACCAGGGGGAGATAAGGGCGGCACCCTCCATTAGGGAGCTGATAAGTGTCTTAAGATGCAAATGTCATGAGGCTTATTATTCGCAAGGATAATTAAGGCTTGTCATATTTGTGCAACAATCCTGAAGAGGCAATAATACAAAAGAAAAAGATAAGATGAGATCAATGGATTTTCGCATGAAAGTGCGAAGACGTCCTGCGATTTCATCGCAAGACGGCAATGTCATGGGGATTTATTTTTGCAAGAATATTTAGGTCTTTCATATTGTCGCAATATTCCTGAAGAGGCCATAATACAGAAGAAAAAGTTAAGGCAAGATCAATGGGTTATTGCATGAAAGTGCAAGGACGTCCTGCGATTTTTTCGCAATGACAAGAGGTGGCATAATAAGACCTTTAATTAGGAAGGCAAAATAAGACCACACAGGAATGAGATTTTGAAAAGAAACAAAATTCACTTCACAAAAGGTTGCGAAATTATACAATAAGAAAAAGTTTATGATATCTCTCATTTGGATTCAAATAACAGAGGCAGGTATGGGAATGTATGAAATTAGAAAATGTTATTTGTCTCCATATGAGAGATTTACTCAAAAATTCAAGAATTAATGATTATATTGATTGACTGTATTGCAAAGAAGAATTTTTTTAATTTACGCAGGTCAAAATGAAAGAAACACAAGTATACAGAAAGAAGAAATAAATGTAAAAGTGTTACAAAGAATCAAATAAGAAATAAAGATTATTTCTTGGTTAATCCTTCATTATCTTCATCAGAATTATTTCCTTCTTCACCTGCATCAGAATCATCATCACTATCAGATTCTTCATCGACAGCTTCACTATCAGAGATAATCAAACTGGGAGTATTCTTTGGGATTTCTTCTAAAAGACAAGGGTAATCAGAATGTGGGATATTATGGTCATCACAAACCATCTGGATGGTTTGATTGCGAAAATGAATAGCGTCATTCTTAAAATTCTCAATGGCGATTTTGATTTGATTCTTCAATCTAGAATACTTCTCGTTGCGAGAAGAAAGATTCTTTGCGAGTTCCTCCTTTTCAGCTTCAAGTTCTTCAATCTTTTCACGATATTTATTTTCAGAATCTGCGAACAAAAGACAACCAATTATTAACTTGATGAAAATCCATAAGAAGCAAAAGATTAGTAAAGAAGAGCAATTAGCAACCTTCTCTGTCAAAAATCATGTCTCTAATCAAGGCTGTATGTTCAACTTGGAGACTAACATTTACGCCTAAATCTTTTCTAGCATCATCTAACATTTTCGCAGCCCAGACAAATTCATCCTCACTACTTATGATAAGACGAGAACGAATTTGATTCTCTCTTTCGCAGAGTTCAATATTCTTGCGGTTAGCTTCATCTCGCTCAAGTTGAACTTCAAGAAGAGCCTCTTGGAATTTCGCTAAAGCCTTGGAACCTTGATCAGAGATACGATCTTTATCATCTACGAGACCGCTAATTTTGGTTCTTAATTCATTGGTTTTCTCTTTGGAATCAATAAGGAGACGCTTAAATCTGTTGGCTAAGCCTAAACTGGATCTATGATCAATTTCTAAGAGGCGAAATTTCGATCTAAGTTCATCTAGAGAAAGAGATGAAATTCTATCATTTGAAAAGCTATTTAAGGAATTGTTAAGACGTTCAAGAAGGGTATCATTATCCAAGGCATTAGGAAATGAGCGAAGAAGGGTGGCTTCATCAGAAAGACCATAGATGTCTGCAAAAAGGATTATTTAAATAAGATAAAACAACAAGATGAATGAATAAAGAGAAAATTAACATACCATAAAGCTGATTATTAGCTTGTTGAAGACTAGAAATTTTATTCTTATACGAGGAAGAATCAATTTCTAATTGTCTATTTTTCTCGCGAAGACTTTTAACTTCAGCTTCCAATTCTTCATTCTTTTTGCAAAATTGAAGATTTTTCTTTTCAAGGTTTTCGCGTCTTCTCTCCAGATCTGAGGCAACAGCAAAAGAAGCTTTTCCAGCCTGCGAAAAGAAATAAAAAATATTAATATAGAAAGAGATTTTGAGTTATCGCAATGAAAAAGTAAAAAGATAAAAGTATACCAAACTATTGAGAGAACGAAAAAAGTCGGGAGTCACGGATCTAGAAACTCCGCGAAGAGAATTATCGCCATCCAGCAAAGGGACATCACAAAGAGTAGAGAGAGCTTTGCAGGTATTTGAGAATTGGATATCTCCCATCCCTTGTAGAGAATCAGAAAAGAGGCCAGAAAGCTTAGCCATAGAAGATTCAGGTGGAGAATCTTCAGGTGCAGCAAGATCATCGTTATCCTCATCACCCTTATCATTTTCAGAACTTTCGTTAGGAAGAGCATTTGAAGGAGAAGGAGAACGAACTTTTATTTTCTTTGGAGGAGGACCACTAGATTTTCCCCAGCGAAGAGTACCTTTACCCTTATCACCAATCTTCGCAGCATCAACAGATTCTTCTACTTCAGCAATAACCTTCACACACAGATAGAAATAAGAAATGGAAGCATGGAAGTAACAGTACTATTTAAAGTCATAAGAGAAAGTTTCTTACCTCATCTGTGTATGAGCGAAGAGCTAATAGAGTACTATATTTCCCAGTCCTGTTATAACTATCCTTTAGTTTTTGGATCTGCGAAATGTCGCAAGAGTTAGCGAAAAAAATAGTAAAAATCAATAAAGAAATATAAATGAGTTAAAGGAGAGAAACACACCTCTTTCTGGGGCCAGGAGAAGACCCAAGGTTGATATGCAGCGAGATTCGCATGAAGAATGTTTGATCCATCAATGTAGGGACCCTTTAGCATTAAAGGAAAGACACACCATTTGTCATCTTTGGACTGGCGAGGAGTTGTATTTTTACCAGAATGCCAGTCAATATCTTGCATAAGAATTTTGGCTTCATCGATGTTATCTTTTATTCTTAATCGAATTCCCCAGCGAGTATTCTCCTTCTTCATGGAGATAAGTTCATAGTTTTCAAAGAAATTCGCCACTGTATATTTCTCAGCAACTATCTCTAGGTCTGCGAATTTTGGATCTCTAAGTTCTGTGGAGTAAAGAGATCCTCTACCAGCACCACGATTAGCGAACTCTAGCATCAGACGGATGCAGGCCCCACTTAATTGGAAAATGGCTCGCGAAAATTTCGGATGAGCGATAATTTCATAAAATAAAGGAATGTCTGGGTTATAAAGAGGAATAGGGATACCTGCGAGAATTTGACCTAGCGAAATTATGATTGATTGATCATCACAATTTCAATTGGAGAAAAGCTTGACAGAAAGAATTGATTTGGCACTCACACCAGGAATGGGGGAGAGTGTAAGAACTTTATTAGCAAGATCTTTTTGGACATCTTGTAGATTCTTCTCATATCTATGACCACTTGGAGCCATGATTGAATAAAGGGTATGGGAATGTATGGAAATAATTGAAGGAAGAAAAAATTACAGCAGCAGAATTTGCAGAAGAATGACAGAGTTGCAGAGATGAGAGAATAAAAATAAAAGAGAAAGTAAAAAGAAAAGTGGAAAGAGGGAGGGAGAAGAGTATATAAAGAAAATTTACTTCTCGAAGAAATAAACACCATTAAGACGAAGAGACGTGAGCGGTTGAAAAGTAGCGGTTACAGAAGACGTGTCAAGAAATAAATGGAAGAGAGAGAGTACGTGTGATAAATGTGAGGATATGAAAAGATAAGCAGTTGCGACATTTCTCACATCATTCTCTACTTTGCAGAGAAGATATGAGAAGAGGCAAGATGTAGGATCAGATTCTCGCAACAATTATGTCTCAGCGAAATTATCAATGGTATTACACAATAGCGTCACAAAACAGTTTCAGAAACAACATCAGCAAGGATCATGAGAAAGATGTGATAGTCTTGCAAAGATTAGAGAGCTTGCGAAGATAACATTTGTAAGGTTGCGAGAATGTCGCAAACCATATCCGAAAATTAAGGACAGATTAGCTGTCATCCACTATGTATTTCCTTATAAATAGTCATTCGAGTTGTAAAGGAGAGGTATATCTTTTTTGAGTAAGAGACAAGTAAATAAGAGAGAGAAAGTTCAGAACAGAGATCATTCTTGATTTCTTTATTTTTCTTGTAAGAACATTCATAATTTAATCAATAAAATTAAGAGTGTAAACCTAAGAATGAGTTGATCAATAATGAAATTATATGAGGGGTGTATTGTAGGATTTCCTGCAACTACACCATAGTTTCGGCCATTTAGTATCTAACAAAGAGTCATCAGCTACTAAAGTAGTGTACACAGATTTGACAGTTGGTAAGCCTGTCTTAGAAGTATGATAAACCATTACATCAGGAATGGAAGAAAAGTGCAACACGGGGACTGACTTTATAAGCGATAATATGTAAGAAGGGAGAATACCAGCCACACAAGAAAGGTTCCACTAACCAGTATTATGATTAATAAGATCACTTACCTTTAAAGTCGAATCAAAAGAAGTATCAGGACTCAAAAAAGAAGCGAGGGGAAGATCTTGAATCCAAACATCATGCCAAAAATTTACAGACAAACCATTACCAATTTGCCATCTAAGGCCATATCTAACTATATCTTTACCTTTTAGAATACTAGACCAGAAATAAGAGCGTCTACCTTTTGCAGTACAGTACCAGAAAGAAGTAGAACGGAAATATTTAGCATGAACTAACTTTCCTAAAGAATTATCCAGATTAGAGTAGATATGCCAAGCCAATTTAGCGAGAAAGGCCAAGTTATTGGAAGATAAATTTCTAATACCAAGACCGCCCAAAAAAAAAAGGACGACAAATAATATTCCAAGCTATGGAATGTAGTTTCTGGTGACCATTATTATCCCCCCAAAGGAAATCCCTACGCAACTTATCAATAGCTTTAAGAACACCTACATGCAGCTTAATGGTAGTCATTAGATGGTTAGAAATAGGATTAATAGAGGCTTTAATTAGCGTATTACAGCCTGCAAAGTTTAAAGACCTCTTTTTCCATCCAGAAAAACGTTGAGCAATCTTATCAAGGACATCCTTGAAAGACTGTATACCAATTCTATTCCAAAGACTGAGAACACCTAAATACTTACCTGGGTTTGAAGAAACCTTAACATTTAAAATTCTAGCTAAAGATCTAGCAACATGAGTGGAAACATTAGAAGAGAAAATGATGCTTGATTTTTGAAAATTTATTTTTCGTCCAGACCAATCACAAAAAAGAGAAAGAAGGGACGAAATATGAGTAAAATTAGTGTGAGTGGCTTTCAAAAAGATGATGTTGTCATCTGCATAGAAACTGTAAGTAATCAAAGGAGCACCCCTACAAGCTTTGAAACCAGTTAAAGATTTATTAGAAATTGCATTATCAAGAAGTAAGGAAAGAAATTCCAAACAAATAATAAATAAAGAAGGAGAAAGGGGATCACCTTGTTGGAGACCCCTAGTGGCAGAAAAAGAAACAGAAGGAGAACCATTCACAAGAATTTGAAAAGAGGCAGACGTCACACAAGACATGACCTAAGAAATCCAGATAGGACTAAAGTTTAAAGCCTGAAGAGCAAGGCGCAAAAAATCCCAGCTAATCCTATCATACGCTTTTTCAAAATCAAGTTTTAAAGCGAACCAACTAGATTTTCCTTTCTTATGTTTGAAAGAATGAAACAACTCATTAGTAATCAAAAAAGAATCAAAGATAGACGTATTCTTTATAAACGCAGACTGAGAAGGAGAAATAAGAGAATTAAAGAAAGGTGAAAGCCGAGATGTCAAAATCTTGGTAATCATTTTGTAACAAAAGTTACAAAGACTGATAGGGCGGAAATGATTAGCTGAAGTAGGATCCTGTAACTTAGGAATTTAAGGCTAAGTAAGTTTTATTAAGGTCAGGTGGCATGAAGGAATCAAAGAAAAAAGACTTAATAAGTTTAGAAACATCCAAGCCCACAACATGCCAATATTGAACAAAAAACTTCCCATGAAAACCATCAGGGCCAGGTGCTTTCAAAGGTCTCATACTATGAAGGGTTGTAGTTATTTCTAAATCAGTTAGCGGAGCAGTAAGAACTACATTCGTCTCATCAGAGATAGAATGATTAACTAAGGATTTAAGAGAGGATAAAGTACAAGAGGAAGGCACAGAAGATTGAAAAGGGGAAGAAAAGAAATCAACAAGGAAAACAGACACATCCTCTTGACCAATGGCCCAAGAATTATCCGGTCTTTTAAGTCTAACAATCTGATTCCTAAGCCTATGAACTAAGGTAGAAATATGGAAAAAATGAGTATTCAAATTTCCATATTTTAACCACTTAACACGAGATTTTTGATGCCAAAAAACTTCTTCAAGGTGCAAAGCAGAGAGATAAGACTCAAGGCAAGTATCAACAACAACTTTATTACAAATAGAATGAATTGAATCAAAAAATTGTTGAGAAAGACACAATTCAGTTTTTGCATTTTGAATGTTTGTCTTTAGTTGACCAAATACAGTCTTATTCCAATGTATAACATGCTTTTTAAGAGACGAAAACTTATCAAAGATGGAAGGACTATCAAGAGAATCATACAACACATTCCAACACTGAGAAACAACATGCTCAAACCTAGGTCCTCAAGCCACATTGCCTCCAAACGAAAAGGTCTAGGAACATACTTAGTATTTGCAGGACATAAATCAACTAAAATGGCACGATGGTCGGAGTTATATTAGGAAAGATTGGTTACCTGAACATTAGGGAACTGCACCTGAAAAGAAGCATTGACAGCAACACGATCTAGAGTTTCTCTAATATTATGACACCCACTTTGATGATTGTTCCAAGTGAAACGAGGACCAGAAGACGCCAAATCAATGAGTCCGCAACGATTGAAAACATTTGAAAGCTCCTGAGATTGAGAAAGAGTAACAGGTTCCCTCCAACCTTGTCGGTATGATGCAAAAACGAGTTAAAATCACCTAATGCCAACCAACTACATCCAGAAAGTGATGAAACAACTTCTAACTCAGCCCACAGACGTTGCCGAATAGCTGAATTAGGACTCCCATAAATTGTTGAAAGTAACCAAGGTTGAGAAAGAGGAGAGTTAACTAAAGAAACTATAGCATGAATAGACCAAAGAGAGGTAGAAGTCAATAGCAGGATTCCACAACAACCACACAACACCAGAAAAACCAACAAGGTCAACTACAAAAGCCTTACTAAGCCCTAACTTATTTACAATTTTAGTAGCTCTATCCTCGAAAGCCCTAGTCTCAACAACAACAAAAATGACAGGCTTATGCTCTCTTATAATATCATGAGCAACTCTAACAAAAGAAGGTCTACAAATACCCTACTATTCCAAAAAATGATCTTCATATGGAGATTTGAAACAGGGAATAAATTAGGATAACAAGGATTAGACAAGTGATCCAACAACTTGTGTTGAATCAGAATTTGCTTCTGTTCCTGGACCATCGGAGGATCCTAAAAGAGAGGAAGTAAACGGGAACGGAAAAACCAATGGTCGAACATGTCCATACACCAACACCCTCATCATGGTAGTTCAAGGCTTCAAGCCCTAATTGATTCGTTCCTCTCTTTCTCTCTCCTCTCTCTTTCTTTCTCCAAATTCTTTGTTTCTCCTTTCTAATTATGGAGTAATTTTTCTTTAGGATAAGCTTGGGGGCTTAGCAGATCAAGAGTTAGGTGATGGTAAAGGGAATCAGTGTTAATAATGATGAATATTTTAGATGTTCTGTTGATAATTGGCAGTCGATTTTGGTTTTTATTTTTATTTTTATTTTCTTAATTTTTGAGACCTTTGTTTACTTTGTCTTTGATTTTCTTTCATTTGGGTATATGTTCTATTCCTTGATCTTTCTTTCCTTCTTCTCTATAGATCTATTGAATCAGGTTCTTCTTTTTCCCTCTCTTTGGATTTTCTGCAACTCTTTTGATGGGTCTGGATTATTATCATCTCTTCTCAAGCTTCATTTCTTCTGATTGAATCTATGTCTCTTCTATTGTTTCTTCTCTATGGATCTGTTGAATCAGGTACTTCTTTCTCTTTCTCTTTGGATTTTTTGTAACTCTTTTGATGGGTCTGGATTATTATCATCTCTTCTCAAGCTTCTTTTCTCCTGATTAGATCTTTGTCTCTTCTATTGTTTCTCTCTTTATTTATGAGGTGTTTCTCTTTTGACTAGATCTATCTCTCTGTAATCTATTTTGTGGTGATCTTATTCTCTCTTCTGTATTTTAAGTTTTTCTATTTTTCTCTTTCTTTTTTTCTCTGGTTTAATTTTTGTTCATGTGCTCCTCCCTTGTTCTTGTCCTGATATGTATCTCTCTTCTCTGGTCGTTTCTTATTTTTTTACAAATGAATTTAAAAATCAAATAGTTTTATACTAGACCATCAATTTTACTTCTCCTGTCTCTTGATCTCTTAAATGTCCGTCTTCCTTTATATTTTTTTTTTCTTCTCAATCTTCGCTTTTCCTTTTAATCAATCAATTTCTGTTTCTTCTCTTGGATCTTTTTGTTTTTGAACACGGAAAAAATACTGAGTTTGGTCTTTCATTAAAGGAGGTAGACCATTTGCTTCTGAAAAACATCTTAGTTATGTCTTGAAATTTAAAAAGTAATTTTGTGAATTAAATCTTTAATATGCTCGTAGAAGTTGTTTCTTTATCTCTTTGTCTTCTCTAATCGAGGGTGGCTTCTTTTCTTCTTAAATGGACTTGTCTAATTTTTTCCGAGAACATGGATGGATTTTGTTTACCTTGGCTAGTTGTTTTTTTTTTTTTTTTTTTGAGCAAAGAAGAAGGAGATTTATTGAAAACACAACAAGAGAGAACAACCACGACAAAGACAATACACAGAGTACAAACTGACCCAGACCAACACCTAATTATTGCTTTCCATTTCTAGGATACTAGCTATAATATTTGGAGGATCTTCTCTCCAAACCTGAAATCTAATGCTAGTTCTAGCAAACTTAGCTAACTTATCTGCTACACTGTTACCAGACCTTTTATGAAAATAAACTAGACAAGACTCTAAATTTTGGAGGATTTTTTGACAATCAGTGATAACATTTTGATCCTCCCATTTAAAGCCTTCTACACTACTATTACAACACTCAATGACTGACCTATTATCTCCTTCTATGATAACATTCTTGAGCTTCATTTCCTGCACCCATTGCAAAGCTCTTAGCAGAACTAAGGATTCAGCTTGATTTACATCTCTGGCTCTTGCTGAGAATGCCATTGCTGCCAAGAATCCCCCTGCAGAGTTACGAATTATTAAAGCAAAGCCTGCATTAGTGTTCTGAGAAACAAAAGATGCATCTATGTTGATTTTTATCCAGTCATATGGTGGTTTCTTCCAATTTTCCTGCTGACTAATGCAATTCCTGTTGAGAGACTTGTTTTGAGAATCTGTGCAATTTAGGCTTATGTTATTTATGTATGCATGAATTTTATGCACAATACTTCTAGGATGATAAGTTTTGTTTTCAAAGACTTTCTCACATCTTGCTTTCCATATATGCCATATGGTGCAAGCAACAAGATTTGCCAGATGATTATTAGTAGCTTCTAGAGAGTTTTCATCAGCAAACCAGGAGATAATCCAGTCTTTGACAGTATTGTGATTCTTCTTGGATTGATGCAGGGCTGAAGATATTCCAAACCAGATAGCATCTTAAAAACTGCATTCACTTAGCAGATGAGTTGATGTTTCTTCTTCTTGACCACAGAAAGAGCACAAGCTGCTGACATCTTTTCTATATTTGCTGACCCTTTTATTAACTTGTAAGATGTCTTGACAACACTTCCATAAGAATTGTTGAACTTTATAAGGTATTTCCATATGCCAAAGTTTCAACCACTGAGATTCTTGAAGAATAGTATTTTGTTGAAGAGGAGCCTGAGTCTTTATAATCTCTCTGTATAAAGAATTGGTTGTGAATTTCCCACATTTGGTAAGGGACCATCTCAATTTATCTTTGCCAGAGCTGGGAATTCTGATATTTCTGATTTGCCGCACTTGAGAACTATTGAAATGATTGTTGAGCTTGTTGACATTCCAAGTTCTAGTATCTTGAGAGATTAAATCAGCCACCATTATGTTGTTGTGTATTTGTTGAGTGGAAGAAGCAGCTTCAGGGTTCACATCTTCAGAATTTAGATACATCTATGCATCTGAGCTTTCACTGAAGTACCATCACCAATTTCCCATATGTAATACTTCTTAATAATTTCTAGCCCTGTCTGAATACTCTGCCATATCCAAGAACTTCTCTTTTTTGCTGTATTATCTAACAGAAGATCCTTGCCCTTGAAATATCTTGCTTCTAACACTTTGTACCACATGGCTTCTTTTTCATGTATGAGTCTCCAAGCCAGTTTAGCTAGGAGTGTATGATTCACCACCTTCAAGTCTTTCAGACCCAAACCTCCATTTCTTTTTGGTTTGTTTATTTTCCTCCAAGATATGTTGTTGTCTCCTTTTGCATTCTTTTTGCTCCAGAAATAGTTTCTTTGGATTCTTTCCATTCTAGTTATTTTGTTTTTTCTGGAACTTCAAATAAACCCATTTGGTAATTTGCTTTAGTGCTGAGAGAAGCTTGTATATGAGTTGTTCTGCCAGCTTGTGAGGTAAGTTTCCCTTGCCATGTTTGTAGCATACAATCCATTTGATTAACTGCATTGTGAAAAAACTTATCTTTGCTTCTGGGAGTTTGTAGAAGAGTTCCAAGATACTTTTCTTTTTCATCCATTTTTTTCATTTGTAACCAATTGATAATGTTGTTACAATCATCTTCATTTAGATTCTTGCCGAAGAACACGCTTGATTTTTCTAAGTTGACCATTTGACCAGAAGAAGAAGTAAACTTGTGAATTAGCTCCTTGAGATTATTTATAGATCTTTCAGTAGCCTTTGTAAAAAGAATGCAGTCATATGCAAACAGTAAATGTGAAATTGATGGCCCTGTTTTTGCTGGGATCACTGATTCTATGATTTTCTGATTAGCAGCATTTGAAAGCAATCTACTGAAACCTTCCATGCACAGAATAAACAAGTAAGGAGATATAGAATCACCCTGCCTTATCCCTCTTGTTGGAGATAAAAATTCCATTGGATTTCCATTGATAAGAATAGATATTTTTGCAGTACTGATACACTTGTTGATTAGCTGACCACTTCTGAGAAAACCCCAAATGACTCATAATTTGATGCAGAAAATCCCACTCCATTCTATCAAAGGACTTTGCCATATCTATCTTGACCCCCACCACACCTTGGGAAGCTTTTGTTGTCTTCATATATTGCATCATCTCATGAGCAATAATGACATTATCATGAATGTTCCTGCCTGGTACATAAGCTGTCTGCCATGGAGAAATGACCTTGTGAAGAATAGGTTTTAATCTAGTGGCTAGAATTTTTGTTATAAGCTTGTAAGTGATGTTACAAAAACTTATTGGCCTCAAATCAGTGGGTCTAGTCACTATTTATTTCTTTGGAATCAACACTTGAAAAGTTTCATTTATTTGACTTCGAAGATGGCCAAAGGAGAAGAAATCTTAATCATTTTTGTTACTTCCTTACCAACAATGTTCCAAGTATTTTGATAAAAACCAGCTTGGTACCCATCTGGTCCTGGAGCTTCCCATGCTCTGATGGTTGAAATAGCTTGCTGAATCTCCTCTTCACTTGGTGTTTGGGTTAATATTTTATTTTCTTCATCTGTAATGCAAGGATTAATCAACTGAAGAATTTGTGGATCTATAACATGAGGGGAAGAAGTCTAGGTGTTGCTGAAATAATTTGTGATTAAAGACTGAAGATCTTCTTTTGTTGAAACCCATTCTCCTTCTTCATTTAGAATTGTATCTATGTGATTTCTTATTCTTCTGAAGTTTGCTTTAGAATGGAACAACTTATTATTTCTGTTCTCTCTCTTGATAATATTTTCTCTGGCCTGCTGATATTGAATAGCTGATTTCTTTTTGTACCACTGATCCAAATCTTCTTCAAGAGCTTTGATCTTGTCTTCATTTTGATTTATGGAGGATCTCTCTTTCTGAATTTGCCTCTGAATCTTAGTGATTTATGTGTTTACATGACCAAAGACAGTGTGATTCCAAGTGCCCAAAGCTTTTGTGGTAGCTTGCAATTTTTCTGACAGGTTCACACTTGTATTCTCTGTGGAGTTCCAAGTATCTTCAATCACTTCTTTGCAGGTAGGGTTTGTGAGCCAAACTTGATAAAATCTTCTTATCTTTGGATTTTGTTTTGAAGTAGGTTGGGTTTGAAGGAGTATTGGTGCATGATCAGATCCATGAGGGATGAGATTGTTAATGATTGAGTCAGGGTAAGAGATAAACCAATTGTTGTTGGCTAAATCTCTATCTATCCTGGTCTTAACATTTTTTTGGATACTTCTCTGATTTGACCATGTAAATGGAGAGCCTGTGAAGGTAATATCTCTTAAGCCATGAAAATCTATGGTGTCATGAACAATCTTATATGATGGTGAGGGGTTTGTGCTAAAGCTTTGCTTTTCTGAGGTATGAAGAGTGATGTTGAGGTCCCCTAAAATGACCCAAGGGGTTTTTATATTCTCACCCAAATTCTGTAAATACTTCCATTGTTCTTATCTTTCATGCTTTTTATGAGAGCCATATATGCAAGATAATAACCAGCTTCTATCTTGTAAATGAGAACACACTGTTAAATGCATCATGTTGCTAGAAGTATGAATGATTTTAACTCCTAGACCATCTTTCCAAATAAGAACTAGACCTCCAGCCTTACCAAATGTATCTTGACATTGTATATTTGGATATCCTAAATGGGATAAGAATTTTTTGACTTTTTCTGTTTTGTTTTTTGTTTCAGACAAAAACAAGATATCTGGATTATAATGATAAACACAATCATTTAGATGCTGCCTAGTTTTCTTATTTCCTATTCCTTGGACATTCCAAGCTAGAATTCTCATCATGCAAACTATATTTTCACTACTTTTAGAAAAAAGAGATTTCTGAATGTTTAAAATGGGAGATATATATGCAAAAAGATGAGAACTAATGTTAAAAGACAAATCAAAATGAAAGTAGTTTAGAGAAAATATTAAAACCTGATCATTCTGCCATCCCTGGTTGCCCTGCTGCTGGTTGATAAAGTTGTTCCAATCTCCAATTTCATTATTATACCTCTGATTATAGTAATCTTCATAATTTTCCATGTTGTGGCTGCTTTCATGCTGCATTTGAGACTCTTGATCTTGCACATTTTCCTCATAATTTTCCTGAGAGGAGCTTCCATATTCTCTGCACCTTTTGTGGCTTCTGGCATTTGAAATTTATGGTCTATTTGAAGAACCTTGAGAATAAATGGTTGAAACCAAATGACCATCCTCTGGAAAAGTGAAAGCTCTCTTTTGACCAGTCTTCTTCTTGTTGTTCTTTTTTGGAGAAATATGAATTGTTTCTCCTACTGCAAATTCTGGATTATTCTCTCTTGGATCAAAGATTTCTCCAAAATCTTCTCCAAATTTGAAAATGTATCCTGCTATAATCTGAACATGGTTTGATTTTTCATCACATTCTCCTTCATTATGATTTGCAATCAAACAAGCAGGGCATAGTTTCCTTGGTTGCTTCTGAAAATAAATTGGTATCCATTGAGTGTATTTGGCAGCATTCTCTGCAAGAATTCTCCTTATCATAGGATTAGTAACATTAAACTCAATGAGGGCACTTACTATGTTTGAATCCACTGGACATCCATCTTCTGGTTGAATTTTGATGACTCTGCCTACAATGCTTGCAATCTGGTTGTCTACTTATGCATTCTGGAATTCAATTGGCAGCTTCTTGATGTCTATCCAGTATTGATGAATGTTAAAATCAATATTTCTTGCATCCATGGTTGGATTCCACTCTTTCAGAACCATCAGGTATCCATCGATATTCCAAGGAGCTTCTCTCAGAACATCATTATACTCCCTCCAGCTTTTGAAAGTGAAAGTGAAGATATTTAAACCTCTTTGTCTGATTATGAAGTGACCATGACCCCATTGGAGAGTAGCTTCATATTCAACCTCTCCAACTGATAATGAAAGTTCATACATGACTTTTCCGATAAGACTTTTCTCACGTTGCTTAATACCCTTACTTAACTTGATATGTGGGTACTTTTGGATTAAAAATTTGGAATTGGCTTCTTTAAAGGACTTTAATTAAAAATTTGTACGTTTTTTTAAAGATTGGATCCAATATTTGGTGTCTGGATTTTAAGTTGTTGATTTTGTTGGTGTGTTGGCTCTATATATTTATTGATTGAATCGTATGCCTTCATTTAGTTTATGATTGATGAGTTTTCGCCTAGATTTTCTCTGTAGTTCCTTTTTGTGGCCTAAAAAAATAATTGTTTCCCTAGACCCTGACCCTAACTCCTCTGATCCTAAATCAACCCCCAGGTAAGTCTTATTTCAATACCATCTTTGTTGTTATCCTTTTAATCCTAACTATTTGCTCTTTTTCTCTTTTGTCACCAAAGTCAATTTTCTCTAAGTTTTCTGACAGTTATAGTGAATCAACGTCATCTCTCTGCAAGAACAAGTGTCTGAGATTTACAGTTGGTTTGGGTTGGCTTTACAGGGGCCTTTTTCTTTCACTCATCTCCTTTGTTTTACTTCCTTTTATTTGTTAATTTGTTGCCCCATGTTGTATTATTAAGATGCATATTATTCAGGTTCACTAGCTTCTGAATTTTTTAGAACCCATTAAGTTTTGTAGCTTTATTAAGCACCAAATTATTAGTTGACTCTGGTATTTTCGCTTTGGGATATTCTGATTGTTCCTTTTATTAGTATGAGGTTATCAACAACTTTATCACAGTAACAGCTGAGACTGGATGGTAAACTAGGTTTCTTAATTGACTCTCATCTTGTACAGTTTTATTAGTTTTTGGTTCAATATTTGGTTACTTTTGTTTTCAATTGGTGTTAGTTACAATTTGGGTTAATTTCTGTTTATTAGCTTTCCCTTTTAATATGTATTGTGTCTGTGTTAGATTGTTCAGTAGTTTAATCTACTTTTGTGTTTCTTCTTTGAATAGGAAAATGAATGCTCTTGTGAAACAACATGATGCTGAAATCAATACTGGCTATGTTCTAAATGGCTGCATTTTTCCGAAGATGCATCTCTCATCAACAAAATCTTCGATTGTGGAAAAGGCTATACCGTCATCCTCAATCATTAAGAAGAGATCTCATTCCTGTACAGGCCGTCATGACACTTTTATCAGACTTGTTCGTGATAGAAGGGCTCAGAAAACCTTTTTGATAGTGTTATCACGAGCAAAGAAGCTCATTCTTCACATCTCGTTTGTGAAACCATACATACTCCCAGTATTAGAAGACTACTCATTGGGTACCGATGGAGAACGAATGCTTCCTAGGTTAATGAAGATTTACAAATGTTTTGGTTATCTTTGCAATTTTAGGTTTAGAATCTTCTTTAGGACTCATCGCGTTGTGCTTTTTTCCTTTGTCAAGGTTTTATCCTTTTGGTTATGGGTTTTTCTTGTCAAGGTTTTTAACGAGGCAACATATGCGTGTCCAACACCTTTCGGTGATTTTATCATTTATTTTTCTTGTAATATCTTTAAATTGTTAGCTATCGTAGATGACTCTACTTCTATTGTTATCGACTCACTTTGAGTCTTAATTTTTAACGAAATACCTTAAACAAAAGAAAAGAAAAGAAATAAAAAAAAAAAAAAAAAAAAAAAAAAAAAAAAAAAAAAAAAAAAAACTTCAAGCCCTAAGAAGAACTTTCAAAATATCAAACCAAACAAAGTTCTGGCTGACACACATCAACGTGTCAAAGACACGGAGAGAGAGAATTCCATAAGTAAGTTCAATCTCAATCTCATCGAAGAAGAAGCTTCTATCTCGTGTCCAAATATACTAAACTAGTCTTTCCCCATCGTTAACACCGATAAGATGGATAGATCTTCGTGGTGGGTCCCTTCTTTCACCTGCACATCCCGTTTTAGTACCGACTGTGGTCATTTCATGCCATGCCAAATGCAATCTCTTTTTATGCAAGCAATTGCATGATCAATTATTAACGACCCAGTACTAATTCGAACACCGTTAAAATTACACGCCACGGTGTGAGAATAGTACAAATCAGTAATGGGTGGAAATAAAATTTCTGAAAAAGGAGAAAAAAAATGAAAAGGGGAGTTATCTGAAAGCAGAAACAAAACAAGATACACAGGATGTAAAGTCGCTCCGCTCCTCCAATAATTAGGTTCACGGGCAGCTGACCAACTCGGGCAACGGTCAGATGCTTGGAGAGAGAAAAGTAGAGATAACGGTGGTTACCCAAACACGTCCCTTAAAATCCTAGCCCTTGCCTCATTTCCAACGAATTTTTTTCTTTGGTTTTCTCTCTTTTCTCTTTCTCTATAATCGATCGGGAACTTCATCGTCTAATTAAATCAATTCTCCTCCTCCTCTCATCTACTAATCTTGGTAAGCTCATCATAACTTTTTTTTCATTTTTTTTCCATTCATTTCATAGCTTTGTTTTCATTTTTTTTGAGTTATAAATATGAAATGGTTTTTATTTTTCTGGGAATTTTATTGAATTTGATCTGTTGTTTATGTAGATCAGCTTATGTTTATGCATGTATATTGCATAACTGATTGATATTGCTCTAATAATTTCTAGTGTATGGTAAGGATCTTTCAATTTGTAGATCTGATTTTCTGAAACCAGATTTCATTTTTTAATCAATTTTGTGCTGTTGTTTTTTATTTTCTTTTAGATCTTTTCATTTCATTTGTTTTTTGGTTAAATTTAGTTGCCGATTGGAATTTTCTCATATTGATTGATTTGTAGATTTTTTTTTATTTTGAAGCATAATCTGAGGATTTTGTGCTAATCATATGCATAATTAGTTAGGTTTGGTGATATCATGCTATTGTTTTCACTTTTGGAAATTCAGATTCTATAGCTTCACTTTTGGAAATTCTATAGCTTTCTTAATACCATGTTTGTTTTTTTTTTGATGACTTTTTCATTGAATTTTTGTGAGATTACTAGGGATTATGATTTGTTCGGATGATCAAAACCAAATTCTATTTCTCTGATGGTTGGTTTTTTTTGTACGTGAATTGAATTATGCTCTTAAATTTGTCATCAATGTTTATATGATATGATGGATGTCCTAGTTGTATCATTGTATGTATCATTTTGGTTTCAGCATGAGCACATGGCATTCCAATCTGTGGTTATTTTAGTGTACATTTTTTTTCAAAAGCCAGGAAAGTTGTAGAAGATTTTCCAATAGAATTATCAATCTCTCTTAACACCTAATTTTTTTATTTTTTTTTGTTGCAGAGAGCCAATTACAAGAAGGAAAAGATAAGGACGGTATGAATTTGTAGAGGAGAAAAAAGCTCGGTAGAATATAGAGATGGAGTAGTTGAAGACTCGAAGTTTCTGAGAGATTTGGACTTTGATCTCTATTGCCATCACCATTGTCTCCAATTCCTTAAATATTTCTATTTATAAAGAGGGTATTCTGTTTTCAAGAATCATGGCACAGGAGAGCTGGAAGAAGGAAACGGAGGAAACTGAATGCCAAGCACCAGAAGGAAGAACCTTCTGTGCAAACAATTGCGGCTTCTTTGGAAGTTCAACTACCAATAACTTCTGCTCCAAATGTTACCGAGATCTTGTCATGAACCAACAACAGCAACAAGTGAAAGCATCTCCTCTCATCCCCTTGCCTCAAAAGATGCCTGCTTCGACCAATTCGTTGCTGATATCTGAACCTGTCTTTGAGAGGATTGATAAGGTGGAAGAAAAACCTGATTTGAAGATTGAGCAAGGCCCATCATCTGCAGAGGTTGTCAAACAACAACCTAACCGTTGCATGTCTTGTAAGAAACGCGTTGGTTTGATAGGTTTCAAGTGTCGATGTGGGGGTATGTTTTGTTCTGTTCATCGATACTCGGAGAAGCACGAGTGCTCATTCGATTACAGAAATTCTGGACGTGAAGCCATAGCCAAAGCAAATCCACTCGTCAAGGCTGAGAAAATCCAAAAGATCTGATGCTTTTTTTATATGAAGAATGATGATTCTTCCGAAAGGAATGGGTAATATTTGCTTTCTTTTCTTTGCTCTCTTTTCGCATTTTGCAACGTGAGATTTCTTCTGAATCCAAACAAGGACACAGATCAGAAACTGGAAAAGAAAACAAAAAGAAGAGGAGAAAAGAAGGAAAGCAAAAGAGACAAGAAATGCTTGAAGTACTATAAGTACTTCATGTCTATGCTGTGAGTTTGTATTGTAGTTTCTTATCTGTAGGTTGTGGAATGTAATCTTCTGTATAATGTAAATAATTAAACCCACAGTTTCTAGGGAGCTCTTCGTATGCTATAAAATGATCTGTGCTTTGCTTTCCTTTTCGATATGATAGAAATGCAATAGTTCTCAAATCTTCTTCAAATATTCCCAAGTCGTAAAAGACGGAAGAATAGCGCAGCTTGTGATTAATTTGTGGACAACTAGTTGTAGTCGCACGTATCTTCCAGCTTGCCCATCCTTAACTGTGGCAGTGCGGCTGCATCTACAAAGCACTTGCAAAACTATAGCTCATCTCTGGTTAAGTTCGGAGCTGGTGTCCCCGACTGCGAGAGCTGACTGGGTAACCTGACTTAAAAAAAATGGCCGCATTACGTAGAGGATGATTGTGGATAAGCAATCACCTCTCTCCCTCGTATCCAACCGATACGAAGAGAGGAGGGATGCTGAATATAATCCCCTCAACTATCCGTTGAACTCATTTTTATTTTTTTAGAACTTCGTCGTGGTGGAGGAAACCCCTTGAAAATGCTACTTCGCCATGAAAGAACAGAGTAACATTTCTCTCATTCATCCTATACTACTACTGTTACCATCGCTACCACTAACGCTATCTAAATCGCTACAGTTATGGCCCTTACACCGGTTTCGCTTCGTGGGTTGTTCTCTCAGTCCCTTATTTCTCACTTCCCGCGAAAAATTCCTGAAGAAACTACTCTCAAAACTCTCAGAAATCTCCATAAGGTATCATCTTTCAACTCCCTGTTTTCGAAATAGTTTTTACCTGTTTTGGTTTGCCTATCTTATAATCGCTACTTTGCAGCTGTTTGTTGCGGATACTGGCCGACAGAATTCAGCTTGTTTTAGTAGTTCAGCAATTTGTCGTGCCATTGGTGATTCCTTCAATGGAGAAACTGGTATGAATGTAATACAAGAAATGGGCAAGAAAAATGGATTTGATTTTCTTCATGTAATGGAAGAACGTGGAGTTCGAGCAGATTGTAATACATATATTTGGCTTTTGGAGGGATGTTTGATTTCTGGGTCGGATGCCAAAAGGATTCATGGGCGGATTTTGAAATCTGGGTTCTGTGAGGAATCTATTTTGTGCGGTAAGCTCATTGATTTTTACTTGAGTTTTGATGATTTGGATGATGCAATGAAATTGTTCGATGAAATGGCTATAAGAGATGTATCTTCTTGGAACAGTATGATATCTGGGTTTCTTGACAAAAATGTGTACTCTTAGGTATTCAATTTATTTTGGGATATGATAGCAGAGAATACAAGTCCCAGTAATGCTACTTTTGCAAGTATTCTTAAAGCTTGCAGTCGTGGCAATGTTGCTTTTCAGTGTGTTGAGCAGGTGCATTCGAAAGCTATTCACTATGGTTTCGCAACAGATCCATTAGTTGGTAACCCTTTGATTGACTTGTACTTCAAGAACGGATTGATAAAGTCGGCTAGATCAATCTTTGAGGAACTACATTTAAGGAACAGCGTTTCATGGGTTGCTATGATTTCTGGCTGCTCTAAAAATGGACATGAAGAAGAGGCTATCCGGGTCTTCTGCCAAATGCTGGAATCAAGGACTGTGCCAACCCCTTATGTATTCTCTAGTGTCTTAAGTGCATCGACTAAAATAGGATTATTTGAGTTGGGTGAGCAGCTTCACGCCCTGGTTTTCAAGTGGGGCCTTTCTTCTGAAACATATGTTTGCAATGCACTTCTATCCTTGTATTCTCGATGTGGAAATTTTCTCTCTGCAGAAAGTATTTTTACAGAAATGAATACTCGTGATGAAATCACATTTAATTCACTTATTTCTGGGCTTTCTCAACATGGGCATAGTGAAAAAGCGCTTCAGTTATTTGAAAAGATGCAGCTAAGTGGTATGAAGCCAGACTGTGTTACCATTGCAAGCCTCTTGAGTGCATGTGCTTCTCTTAAGGAAACTCTCAAGGGTCAACAGCTCCATTCGTACTCAATAAAAGCTGGACTGTTATCTGATATCATCATTGAAGGTTCTTTGCTTGACCTCTACATTAACTGCTCCGATCTACAAACTGCCCGCGAGTTTTTCAATTCTACAACAACAGTAAATATTGTCTTATGGAATGTGATGCTTACGGCTTATGGCCAATCAGGTAATTTACCAGAGTCACTTGAGATATTTACTCAAATGCAAATTGAAGGCTACAGACCTAATCAGTATACATATCCAAGTATATTAAGGACATGTACTTCTCTGGGGGCTATGGATCTTGGGGAGCAAATCCATACCCATGTCATAAAAACTGGCTTTGAGCTTAACGTGTATGTTTGTAGTGTTCTTATTGATATGTACGCCAAACATGGAAAGCTTGATATTGCACGAGAAATCCTCGAAAGGCTCCCCGAGAAAGATGTTGTCTCGTGGACTGCCATGCTTGCAGGATATGCACAGGATGGGCAATGTATTGAAGCTCTTAAACTTTTTGAAGAGATGCAGATCCAAGGAATTCTATCTGACAATATTGGGTTTTCTAGTGCGCTTAGTGCCTGTGCTGGAATTCAAGCACTTAATCAAGGGAAACAAATACAAGCCCAATCTTACGTTTTTGGTTATTCTATGGACCTTTCCGTAGGAAATTCTCTTGTCAATCTTTATGCTAGATGTGGAAAAATGCTAGATGCTTATTTGGCCTTTCGGATGATTGACAATGTTAAAGATGAAATTTCATGGAATGGGCTAATATCAGGATTTTCACAAAGTGGGCATTCTGAGGAAGCTTTACAAGTATTCAATCAGATGAATGTCAGGGGTGAGACCAAACTTATTTACGTTCTGTTCTGCTGTTAGTGCTTCAGCCAATATAGCAAATATAAAACAAGGAACACAATTGCATGGTCAGATGATTAAAACCGGATTTGATTTGGACACCGAGGCTGCGAATGCGTTGATCACATTGTATGCCAAGTGTGGTAGCATCGACAATGCTTGGAGTGAATTTTGTGAGATGCAAGAAAGAAATGAGGTTTCATACAATGCGATGATCACGGGATATTCTCAACATGGATTTGGAAAGGAATCCTTGGATCTCTTTGAGGAAATGAAACGAAAGAATGTAAGGCCTAATAATGTTACTTTTGTGGGTCTGCTTTCAGCTTGTAGTCATGTGGGTTCGGTGAACAGAGGGCTTGATTACCTGAAATCCATGAGTGAAGAACATGGGATAGTTCCAAGACTTGAACATTATGCCTGTGTTGTGGACAGTTTTGGACGGGCAGGGATGGTGGAGCGTGCAAGAGAGTTCATCGAAGAAATGCACATAGAACCCGATGCCATGATTTGGAGGACTCTTCTTAATGCTTGTACAGTTCATAAGAACCTTGATATTGGGGAATTTGCAGCTAATCAGCTGCTACAGTTAGAACCAGAAGACTCTGCAACTTATGTTCTCTATCAAATATATATGCAGTCGCCAAAAAATGGGACTTGAGGGATCATATGAGACAAATGATGAAAGAAAGAGGAGTGAAAAAGGAACCCGGGCGTAGCTGGGTCGAGGTAGAGAACTCTTTCCATCCATTCTTTGTTGGTGATCGGCTGCACCCATCAGCGAATCATATCTATGACTATTTAAAGGATCTGAACATGCGGATTTCTGAAATTGGGTATGTGCAAGATCGATACAGTCTTTTGCACGATATTGAACAAGAGCAAAAGGACACTACTGTATACATTCACAGTGAGAAGCTGGCTGTTGTGTTTGGTCTCATTAGCTTATCACCGCTGACACCGCTGCGTGTATTTAAAAACCTTCGTGTGTGTAAAGACTGTCATAATTGGATGAAGTTTGTGTCGAAAGTTTCTAACCGATCTCTAATTGTCCGAGATTTAAACCGATTTCATCACTTCAAAGATGGAGTTTGTTCTTGTAAAGATTTCTGGTAATCCATTGCCAGGTAGATCTTAAGGGGGGGTATGTCATACTTTTTCACCAATTCTGGCGAACAGGTACTTAACAATTCCATAAATTCTGTAGACATATATAGCTTTTATAATTGTTGATTTGATTCAAATGATACATATTTCATATTTTTAAAAAGGACCAATGCCACATGAGCAGTGGACTAGTTGTCCTTTTTCAGTTTGTGACTGAAATATGAGACCCTTGCAATGAAAAGGGTAGTCAATATTTTTGGATTTTCAAGCTTCATCCATTGTGGATTTGATAGTTTCAATCTGCTCTTGATTTCCAGGTTTTTTTGCGACATTTTAGTAGCAAGGAATTGAAGTAGCCAAGCTTGACAGACAGGCAAGGGTACAGACTGAATGAAGAGTGCATATTGGCAAATGTGTAGCGATTCTTGTATGTATGATCAACTGGTAACCCCTGAACTTGTGCTTATCTAATCAGTTCAGGTGGAAATCAAATTTTTCTTGCACCTCTCTGTGATTAGCTATTGGGGGTCTAAAATTGAGAAGAGAACGCGAAAGTCTTTCTTTGGTTCAGGTGTAAAGTATTAAAATGATATGTTGAGGTAATATAACCCGGAAATGGAATAACAATGTTGACTTCTTCAAACTGAGAAGAGAATAAGCAGAAGAAGGCTTCTTTAGTTCAGGTGTAAGTATTAAAATGATTCTGTATGTAAGTAAAAAATGTCAGAAATCATATACCAATGCTGACGACAGTAGTGACGATTATATCACCTTGAGTTTTTAGCTTCTTATTATTATCGTCCTGATGTCAGAATTCAGAAAAGAATTTACTCATTTTTAGGATGAGTTCTTTGACAATCTGAACTGGGTTTGTCTTTAATGAGATGAGTACCTTGACATTGTACTTTCAGTTCGGTGGATTGAGAATTATAGGAACAGTGAAATTGTTCTTGCCTGGTATGGGTTTTGGCCTGGTATGTGCTGAAGACTTGCCCAGTCATAGACCGCTGGCCTTGTTTCTGAAGAGAGTTTCTCTGTCCTTATCAAGTTTTGATTAAATTCTAAGTGAGGACTTGGCACCCTCTTGTGTCCATCTTTTACAATCACCAAAAGCACAGAAAGTGGTGAACTTGTTATGCGACTTGTACTTTTAGAAGTTTGCAAGGATTAAAATATTGAGTCATAGTGAATGATCGAAGCTCACTGAACAACTAGTTTCAGCTTATTATCATTCTTGTAGATCCTGGAAATTATGAGCCACTATGTGAACAATGAAAATTACCAAGTAATAAGATATGTTAACATAACACTCCCAGAGGTACCAAACTGTTGCATTTTTATATTGCACGTAAACATAAAGTCATAAATCTTACTACATTTTCTAGTACAAAACCCACCATTTCTAATGGTAAGGTGGAAAACAAAATTTCCTACCTCATCTTGAAAATCTAATTTGGTTTACGTGGTTTTAACTTCTCGTCTCTCTCCTACACAACCAACTCAGGCTGATCAAGTCGACGAGGCATTTCATAGTTAAACTACTTTGTGAGGTTCACAAGGACCATACTCAGACATCCTCAGGTATCAAAAGTAGCTTTGAACTTTTTTCTCATCAACACCAACAACGATAATAAGTAGAACTACTTATTTTGGCGTCTAGCTTCTAATGGTTGCGCTACGTTTGTTATTCCAGAGTGATTCTTGACAAAAGTTCTTAGGCATCCATTGATTATACGTGGAGCTGTTCCGTCGCAGAATCGTTTTGCAAGATCAACCGCCTGCAATGAATACCAAATACCCAAAACTAGTGAGAATAGCTATAGAAAAGAAGGAATAAAAAAAAACACCACAGAAGTTTTTAAAAGATATATGAAATATTTCAAGTGTTTGAAGGGCGAGGGTAAGAACTGACTTCATTAATAATGATCTGGTGGCGTGTCCCAAGAACTGTTATTTCCGACATTGCCAAGTGAAGAATGCATAACTCCAATATCCTGCTTGCAGGCACATTCTGCAGTAGCAAGACAGAGAATAAGTGATCCATACGGATACTCCAAAATGTAGAACCAGGGAGGATCTGACAAGATTTCTCTGCGAAAAATCTTATTGGATGGTGATGTGACTGTATAAGTCTTACAATAGGATGGAATATTGTTTACTCAAAATTCCACCTTCTGTCTCAGAAGGAATAGAAGTCAAGAACAGTTAATGCAAAGTTTGGCTTTGGCATACAAGACAAACAAGGTAAACGAAATTCGAGTGTCTTTTTAATGGGAGTGAGAATCTCAACAACAATTATGTAAATCGTTACACAATAGAGATGTAATAAGCAAAACAGCTCAAAATGGAGTACACTATTACTGGACTTTAGAGTTGTAGAAGATACAAGGTATAAGCAAGAAAACGTTGACAGAAACTTGGCCAATTCACATAGCCTGGTTTATGAAGTGGAAAGATAAACGAACTGTTTATTACATACCTTCCAATTTGGAGGTGCTATCTTGTCTATAACAAGAACATGCTTTTCCCAAGAGTCCACAATAGCAACCAACATTTTCTTTGTCAAACTGGATGAGATTATGGATCAAGTTAGTCCAACTTATAGTCCATACAATGCTCTTTAAAAATTGGAAGAAAATAGATGCTTTACCGCAAAATGAGTTTGCTGTAAACCAATTTTGGTGGAGCTGATAGCACTTCTGCTTCTGAGACACAAAAAATAAAAAATGTGATTCATCCCCACTAAAAGATGCTAAAAAAAAAACTAAAGCAGACCAATTAAAGTTGTGACACAAAAGATTTCAGCTCTGACTGTTGCTTCAGCACTTCAGCTCTTTCTGAGCTTTGTCAACTTTTTTTTTCTTATAAACTGGTGGTCGACTGATTACAGCAAAGTCAGGACCCTTGGTTTTTGGGGTGATGCATGAATCTCTTAGATTACTAGTGCCGACAAATTTGTTGCTTCAACAAAACAACTACAATATAAGCAGATATGGATTTATGTAATGCTACAAAATCATAACCCCTAGTCACCAATGCAACTAAGTTGAAAATCACCAAGAAGTGTTAAAAGCTAATTACCAATTGCAGACTCCTTTTCACTCTTGTGCAGCAGCTCCTCAGCTTCTTCTTCTGTCTGGGTCGAGACAGGAGGACCACCAAAGGTCATGTGATTGTACTCCAGTAACAATGACTTGTCAAATTCATAACCTGGTTCTGATTGCAATAAAATGAGGTACATTATGAGAAACAAAAACCTTGCTCTAAACCCCAAAAACATAATACCAATAACAACAGCAATCTACTCCAAGAAAATGATAAAAATTTCTCACAAATTGAAAATATCATTACCTCTTCTAACATTTAATCGCTTCTCAAAGAGTTGAATTGGGTCTGACCCCTCTAAGCAGGAGGCATACACTATCGATCTACCATTAAAAAAAAATCAAAAAAAAAAAATCAAAACCCAAACCCAAAAAATGAAAACTACTCAAATGAGATAGAGAAAGAGATACAGATAGAGAAAGGGTTTACAGTGCGAGTTCTCTAGCAGCTCTGGGACTACAAAACCTTCCACTTTTATCGATTTTTGGCAAATTATCTTTAGCAGAAGAATTATTATTTGTAATAGTCTCCAATGGTTCTGCAACAGCAAGACATGGAGAGAGAATGGATTTACTAATACTACGAGTTGAGGATAAAAGGAAATGGGTTTTCGAGATAGAATTAGAATTTCTAAACTGTTTAGGATGAAAATTAACAACTTGGGTCTGTTTGAAAGGAGAATATAATTTATGAGAAGTAACTTTGAAATGGGTTTTTGAAGAAGGAAAGTTTAGAACAGAGCTTCCCTCCATTTCTCTCTGAAAGTTTTTTTCAGAGCTAAAAGGAAGAGGTGTTTTGATAAATTTTTCTGAGAAGATAACGATATCTTAAGGATTTTACTGGGAATTATTATGGATATTTTGGTCATTTATGGTAATAGGGAATAAGAGCACTTCATGTGCGTTTTACACGCTTGAGTGCAAAACAATTTGGTGGGTGTTGAGAGCAACTGTGGTGCGAGTATAACCAAAGACCAAAGAGGGAAAAAAAGATCAAATTTTGGGTTTAGTATGGTGTGTGACGCTACGGTGGAAATCCTAAATTTGGTCAGATGTACATTATACGTTCGCCTGGTGTGGGGCGTAGACTATACCAACGTCTGATTGGGGCGG
This sequence comes from Papaver somniferum, assembly GCF_003573695.1. Taxonomy (NCBI): domain Eukaryota; kingdom Viridiplantae; phylum Streptophyta; class Magnoliopsida; order Ranunculales; family Papaveraceae; genus Papaver; species Papaver somniferum. Next base: position 96,206,779 of record NC_039366.1, on the reverse strand, counting down.
AGGTATAAAGCCCGCCCCACTAAAATGGTTTTGAAAACAAAGAATGGGGCGGGGGTATAATGCCCGCCCCATACAAAATAATAAAAAAAAAATGGGGCGTAGACTTTGCGTACGCCCCATGTGGAGCGTAGACTATACCAACGCCTGATGTGGGGCGTGGAATATACGTCCGCCTGATGTGGGACGTGCACTATATGTCCGCCTGGTGGTGGGGCGTGAAGTATACCAACGCTCGACTATATTTGGGTTTAATCTTGGTCCCAGATCAAATATACTCTGGGTTTTAGTCGTTGATCAAAATTTGATCGATAGTATGTTCCACTACGTCTGTTCAAAAGACCAAATATTTGGGTTTACTCTCCCACTGTGGACGCGACTCCTTATCCCACGTCTCAAATGGTAATGGGCCGGCAACCACAATGTGAGATTCGATTAATTATCTTTTGCATTTCTTACCGGAAGCTTCACTGGAAATTGTATCATTACAACAAGAAGATGTTTTTACATCTGAGTTTTATCAGGTTGTGAGGTGAGACTATTGCCCTCGCTAATGTAGATTGCTCCTTGTTTCGACTTCGTTGCGTCCAGGACTATACTGCACTGTGAGTAGCAGAGATCCTGTCATGGCATCATGACTTGCTGATGCACTGCTGTATCAATAGTTCTCTGTGCTGTTGTTGCTGAAGTTCACAAAGCTGCCAACTTTGAGCTGCGGCTGCTGAATGCACTAAGCATTCCAGAAGCTGTGATCTTCACAAGGCTGCGGCTGCTGAATGGTATTCACAAAGTTGTGTGAACTTTCATGCTGCGTAATTTTGGAGGTGAATTCCTTTTCTCAGCTCTTACCAGTAACTGGGGAGCCATGACTTAACTGGTGCTGTTCATGACTACTCTACAAACTGCTGCTAGTCACCAAAAGGGAGATTGCAGTATTTTCTGAGCTGTTGGTCTTGTATTCGAGATAATGACTGCACTGAACTGTTGGTGGTACCAGTGGGCGTGCCATTGTCATTGCTGTGGTGTCAGGGTCTTATATTAGTAATTGAGTCTGCTGCCACCAGTTATCACACACCGCTGGGGAGAGTATCTCCATCTTTGCGGTAGAAGTGGTAATACGCAACTGTGGTACAAGGTGACATGTATTGACTCCAAGAACAATGCCAGCTGACACCTCTTGAGAATACATATCAGTCTTTTAGCCAAGCATTTTGCTAAACACATTAAGTGCTCAAGTCAAAATGCGACTAATCAGCTTTTCAGATGAGTTGCGTCAACGGATAATCTTTGGAGACTGCGCCTGTGTCTGCTTTAATGGGTCTGCAATCTTTGGAGACTGCGCCTGTGTCTGCTTTTGCCGTGTCTGCGTCCACATCAATGGGTCTTCTGCCGCCTCTGTGTCATTTGAGGAGCGTGAGCATCCTCGCTAAGGCGTAGTTGGCATCCTCAGCTACACTGCCTTGCTGGTAGGGTTGGCCTTGCATCATGATTCACGTGATGAAATCCATCAGGAAGAGGTAGCATCAGCGTGCCGATTGACAACCGCGCCAAGGTTTTAAGATGCGTCAGCACCGCAAGGCTTGTCCCGTTACATCAAACATTCGGATTTCACTTCCATCCAGATCGAACTATAGGAAGTGTTGCAGCTTTTTCAGGAGGAAATGACTGACCAAGTCATCAATTCTCTGTTAAGCACGGATAATCTTGGACAATCATTAGTCCAAGTGCTATCCACCTCGTGCTACGAGATTGTATTTCGCCATTATCAAACTTAGAGCAACAACTTGCTAAAGGTACGTCTACATACACAGCTAAAGTTGCTTCGCGACGTGCACTTCCCAACAGCAGAACTTGTAATGCTGCGGACTGAATAGCTGCTTTTCAACTAGGGAGTGTACAGTCGCTTCTATGTTCAAGTGAGTCTGCTACTCAGACTCATGGGCCTGCACAAAACGAAAAACATAGAAATTTATTCAATAGACAGCATATTCGAAGGGTAATCCCTCGAATCGAGATGCTGCCCATCTCCAAAAGGAAGATTTCAGTTCAAAACTGTTGGTCCTCTCCTCGAACTGCACGGCCTGTTGAACAGTGGGTCGCACTAATAGGTATGCGCTCGTCACTGGTCTGGCGTCTGTGAAACCTGCAGTAGTAGTTCCACCAGTAGTAGCAGCTCCACTTGTTCACTACAGGCAGTTCCACCAGTAGTTTGTTGATGGAATCTTCTGACTTCAGGAGCCTCTTCTGTCTTTTGTTGCAGTTTACCACTGTTAGCTAGGTATTTTATTAAATGCCTTAACTGCAGTGAATGATGAATGCATTTTACATGTCATATCTAGTTCACAAAGCTGTTGATCTCCTGCTTCTCTCAATCCCCACTTTTTCTGCCTTTTTGGTGGTATTTCACCAGCCTTTCAACTAACCATGTTACTAAACAGATCGTCTGTGATTTTATATTATGTCATTTGCTTATCTGCACTTGATTTACTCGTGCCTTTACACTGCTTGTATCCGCAAGCGCTATACATTGCTGATTTACTTACTCATTCACTACAGTGGATTAATTATGTGTATTACCTATCATGCTTAAAAAAAAAAAGATTATTAGCCATTACACAGGTGAAATCCAAAAAACAGTACTTCACCTTAAACGCTCCAAGGGAAAAGCTTAGGTAGTTGCCTCCAGCAAAAATTACTTTGCAGGCAAAATTTAGTGTCCCTCTGCAGAAAATCAATTCGTGAGTGCTTATGATTGGTTCGGCATTTTAGCATACCTGGAAGAGAGTGCATGACTATAATCTGATCATGCCGTTGATTCACATAAATGGCATTTACAAATAGTTAGCAGCACAAAAAACTACAGTTCTATAATTTAGATATAGAACTGGTACAAGTCTGACAACGTTCTAACTTAGCAAGAAAGAATGTTTATAGATTGAACAATAAACAAAAGTTTACAAAATAAACAGAACTACAGTTGCGAGAAGATTGCAATATACTGAGACATTAAAGGGATGCAAAAGAGAAATAAACTAACTCCAATCTTGGCCATCACAAGACTGACAACGTTATGTTCTAACTTGCTTCTAAAATAAGACTAACTAATTTTCCAGCAATCATTTATACTCCATTTGCTCTCTCATAGTCTTTTTTTTTTCTTTTTCCTGACAGAGGCAAAATCCATAATAAAGCAAGAAAAAACACCTAGTAGGCAAATTACAGCCTAGAACAAGTACAATAGTACCAGTTGAGTACACAATAAAGAGAAAAACAGAACACGAAACATAGTCTCAGAGAAATGAAGATTTCCACTTAGTTCTCCTGTGAAATATCCTCCATAATGTCATGCTGTCCAACATAAGTAAACGAGCTGAGTGAAACCAAGCTCTCAATATAACTTTCAACTTGATTGACTTCACTCGCTCCACAAATATCACGAATCGTAATGAGTTTAGCTTTATCACATTTTGGGTCGTACAAAACAAAACCCTCCAAATTTGGCATCAAAATTTCACCACTCTTGTATCTGCATATCGGCATCGCATTACTCATGATATTATTATCTACAATTAACTCTTTGGTAGTTGTGAAAATTTTAGTCCACGATTGTTTGACCCCATACTTTTGCATCACCCATAAATCAGCTCGATCACCAAGAGATCCGACAAGTAAGCAAAGACATCCATCTAATTTTCCAAGTTCAATCGTGACATCTTTATTTTCCACGGCTTCCGGTAGAGCCAAATCAGCAAATCCTTCATCACAAGTATTAAAAGAAACTATAATATTAGAAGTACGATTTCTAGGCGTGATTAGTAACCAATGAAGAGCTCTGTTAACCAAGACTCCTGAACTTCGCTGAAGCGATGAAGATTTGTAAGGTATGAATTTCTCACTGTTTTTCCACGAGTTTGACCTTAAACTGTATATTTGAACTCCAAGCCTAGTAGACTCTCCGGAAATTGCCACCATTTTTATCAACTTGTAATCCTCAATGCTACAATCATAATAAAACCCATAATCTGAATTGTTTTCTACAATCTGTACACCACATGAAAATTCACTTGGTGGGTTAGGTAATTTCTTATATTCTTCAGTCTTAGGATTCCAAAAACAGATGATGTCTGGGGTTTCTTCTTCATCCATCCCACCAGTAAGTAAACAAAGTAAACCATCACAAACACCCAAAATAGTAACCTCACGTGATTGTAACTGTTGGAATGGGTACCTCAGATAAGAACCCTCATCACAACATTCACATCCACATTCAGAATCAGGCTCACATCCACAATCACTATCAGGTTCACATGATAATAATGAATCCTGATTTACACGGATGATTTTATAACCATTCTCGACATCAATTACAAGAATGAAATTAGGTTTTTCGTTTTGAACAGCAAGATCAAAATGGTTTTTCACAAAACTAGGGTTAGAGAGTAAAGAGTTCCATTGTTTGCATACGCACCTAAATTTTGAAACTGATTCGAGTGGTAACCTTAATAAGACTTCATGAAGAATCTCCTCTGGAATTGGAACGCTGGACATGATTTCAGATTCTCTAGTCGACACTCCTCGGTTCTTCCACGGAATACAGATGATTTCAAATTTAGTGGCAAATCTTTTTGTATGCTCCCATTCCCATCGAAGCAGGACCGCGGTTTACATAAGCACTCCTCAATTGTTAAAGTTATACTTACACCTGGTTTACATCAGTTAACTGATGCAACAGTCATTGTCACGTGTTTCACCTTTTATTCGTCTTTTATTCGCTGATGACTATTTGTTGTTTACTAAAGCAACTCACTACGAGGTCCAAAATTTAGTTGATGCTATTAATGTTTTTAGTTCTGTTTCGGATTAGATGATAAATTTTGAGAAATCTGAATGCTTTTTCAGCAAAAAAAGGTTTAACCAAATAGATGTGTTTCTCTCATTAGAACTCTTAATATGAAGAAGATTGACCTAAATGATAAATACCTTGGCTTATCCCTCTTAATTAATTAATAGGAATAAAACAAAGTCTTTTGCTTACTTAGTTGATCACTTTGATACTAGTGTTGCTAAATGGAAAGGTAAGCACTTTAACCAAGTTGGTAGGTCTGTTATGGTTCAATGAATTCTTTCAAAATTCCAGATGATGTTAACTATCATATGGAGAAGTCTCGGGGAGACTTTTGGTGGGGAAAACACAATCAAGGAGGAATTTATACTAAACAACGGCAAGGTGTGTGCACTCACAAGCATGTAGGTGGCCTCAGATTTCTTGACCTCAAAAAATTTAATCTAGCTTTACTATCTAAATTGATTGGAGATTAATCCATGGGTTTGATGAGTTATGGTTTAGAATTCTAAAATGTAAGTATTTCAGAAATACTCATCCTTTGCATTACAAGAAAAATCAGGATTCTTCTTGGGTTTGGAAAGGGATTTGTAAAGGCTTAAATATTGTGAAACATAACTCTTTTTGGGAGGTAAAACATGGTAGGAGTATTAGAGATTTTGAGGATAACTAGATTCCAGATGTTACTTTTCCCCTGTGTACTCAACACCCTAATCCAAATCTTGTCGTAGCTGACTTCATAGATCACGAAACAAAGCAATGGAAGGTACCATTGCTTTATGATTTTTACACTAAGGAAAATGTCGATAGAATCAAACGTATAAGAATACCTCAGTTTGGTGAGGATAGATTGATTTGGTCCTCTTCTCACAATGACAAGTCACTGTGAAGTCTTATTATAGGGTTTTAACAAGTGTTAATACAAATGGCGCTGTTAATCCCCCTCATAATCCTATTTTTAAGGCTTTGTGGAAAACTCAGCTCCTTCCTAAAATTCAATTGTTTCTCTAGAAATGCATTTATATATTTTTCCTACCAAAATAAGATCAATATGTGTCTAGTAATAATAATTATTGTTGTATGTGCAATAACAACATTAATGAAACTAATGAATATTTGTTCCTTCATTGTCAGTTTGCAAAATCTGTGTGGTCTGTAACCCCAAAAGGGTATTTGATTTTGCAGGATGCAGCTACTAATCCTACAATCAAAGACTGGATAAGGAAATTGTTAATGAACAACCATGATGTTCACACACGTATTGAAATCTTTACTACAGCCTAGAGCATATGGAGAGATGGATGCTTTAGGGTGTTTCAACAGAAAATAGTTCAGCCTTCTGTCACTGTCAAATTGGCTTTGAGTGTATCTAATGACACTTTTAATGCTTTGAACTCTGTCTCTGGTCAATTTTCTAATCAGAGAAATGGTGCCATTAGTAACCAGACCTCTGCCTCTAGTGCTACTAATCCAACCTTATTGGATAATCTGCCTGAGGACTGTACTTTGATTTTCTGTGATGTGTCTTATGATAAAGATACTAATATATTTGGTATTGGTATATACATGACTACAGGTGCAGGCAACTTCAAGGGATGAAAATTTGTCAAATGCATCGCAAGCTGGGTTGCACAGACGCGGACACGACGCGAATGCGAACACTACAAAATTCTCAAAAAATTAGGATGCGGACACGTATATATATATTTTATTTATATATAAAATCATGCATGTATACAACAAAGTCAAAGTGTTTGAATCCTAAAAATTAGAAAATGATGCTACATGTGTATAAATTTCAAAAGAAAAAAAGAAATCGTTTGTTTATACACGCCGAAGGTCAAGCAATCAATCACTATTAAACACATGGCACAATCAAAATGCATTATTGGAACAACAAATGCCCAACCAAGGGTATACGTGATGTCATTTCCAATCACAAGACCCTAATAAAGACCTAAATGATTGATCTCAATGTTTGTGTTTCTTCATTTAGTTAATAATAGTAAAAATAAATGAAGAAATTTAAATGAAAATGAAAAGAAAAATAAAAAATGTTTCAAAACCGAGTCATCAGTGCGTCCAAACTAGACGCGTGCATGACGCGCACATTGGTGTGTTGGACACGCGTCGTGTCCGACGCGAGTCTGATGCAGACACGACTCAAAAAATGCAACGTCCGTGCAACCCAGATAGCAAGGAATCCTGAAGAGGCGGAGTGTCTAGTTGTACTGGAAGCAATCACTTGGGACCGCAGAAAAGGAATTACCTCCATAAATGTCTACAACGATGCTAAAAAATTTATGGATTATCTGAGGAATAAAGATAACAACCTATGTTGGTTTAGTTCAACCATTATGGATGATTTTTATTACTTGTTAGACTCATTTTCTTTCATCAAAACAAGTCATTTAAAAAGAGTTTAACTCTATTGCTGATAAACTAGCAAAATATTGTAGAATATTTGATGTTTGTAATGAGTGGCGGGTAATCAGTCCTGATTCTTACCTCAACATTTGTAACTTCTCTTCTTTAATACAATGATTTATTTAGCAAAAAAAAAATATGTGATTTTCCCGTGATGTTTCCGCTGGTGTTTCTGTTCGTTTAATGGTGGGTTTGGATGTAAGATTTTAAAGGGGGGATTTAGGAGTCCAGGGGATTTGGTGGAATTACGTTTCCCTCGGTTTGTTTGGTTGCCCAAATTCCTGGAATCACGTTTCCCATGGGAATCAGTTTTCCAGCAAATCCTCCTTATGGAGTCCGACCCCTCCCCCTAAGATTTCCTGGGAAACTTACCAAGGGATTTATGTGCCTTCTTTTTTTTAACTCTAAATCTCATATATATTCAATTTTAAGATTCCAAGAGTAAAACCAGACGGTATATGGACTTTAGAACAAGATAGTACTATGAATCCTAAGAATTTTAATTGGGTTACCAAACACACAAGGATTTACATGAATCCCAGAATTTGTAATCCCGTGGGATTATATATTCTTGGAAATCGTGAATTCTGCAAACAAACCCACCATAAGTGATTTCTTCGCTATAACTTGTCTTAGCTCTGTTCTTGTATGGGGTGTCTTGTTTTGTATCTTTGTATGGACAGGTTGTGGTATCTTTTTCATTGTGGCATATTGAGGTGTTTATCCATATGTTCATGTAGTACCCCGATTCGGCAGGTAGGGTTCGCCGAATAAAATATAAGTAATGGCAAAAAACTTTGCAGTTAAGCGTTCTCGGGCGGGAGAAATCCAGGGATGGGTGACCTCCCGGGAAGTTGTTGTTCGATGACCGGAGCGACGCCCGTTGAAAACCCCGCACTGCCGGATAACCGCAGTGACTAAGTGGGGACAATATCGATGGAGGGACGGGTCATTACAAATGGTATCAGAGCCGACGATGGTTCGCCTGCCGAGGGTGGGAAGGTACGTTGGACGACGTTGGTCCAGGTGTTTCTCATGAGGGGCAGAGAACGTTGGAGATCTGGGCTTGTGTATATTCCGAAGCCGAGGACGGCTCCAATTTAAGGTGGTGGTATTGTAATACCCTGATTCGGCAGGTAGGATTCGCCGAATAAAATATAAGTAATGGTTTGTCATTTCCTAACACCGAGGCTTTTTCAACACAATTGGCTTCAGAGTTGGCAAAAAACTTTGCAGTTAAGCGTGCTCGGGCGGGAGAAATCCAGGGATGGGTGACCTCCCGGGAAGTTGTTGTTGGATGACCGCAGCGACGCCCGTTGAAAATCCCACATTGCCGGATAACCGCAGTGGCTAAGTGAGGACAATATCGGTGGAGGGACGGGTCATTACAGTTCAGTTCTGTTTTTTTACGTGAATGGTGGGGACGATTAGGAAGAATTATAGAACTATATATGGGGATTTTTTTATAGTACTTCTGTGGAAGCTTTCCATTTCCAACTTCAATCTTCCGCTTTCTAGAGAAGTTTTTGAAGGAACCGTATTCAACATTTTCCATGAACATTCTGACATAGATAAGGCGAGCGCAAGAATTGTTACACTTCATCCTTTTAGTTTGGGGAGTTATTTTTCTTACGATAAGGAGAGGGTTTCCAACATTCTTATTGCAATTCAGGATTTGTCTTGGCAGCTTTTTTGTGGGCATTCAACATCATTTACTTATACCTATTTTTCAAGCAACATCAGTTGCATTATCAAGATTGGATTATTCCTCACAGCTTCAAGAAATTTCTAGATTCATATGAATTTATGGTTATAATGAGACAGACACTGATACTCGGTAGCATTAGTAATTTCAACATTCTAATCCATCACTTTTGAAACATGATCAAGAAAAAACAACTACTCTATAAATTTTTGAGTTCCAATACCATAAGTCTAACGTTTTTGAACTGGTAAACTACAACATTCTTCATGGGCATGTGGACAACTCAACCTTGTGTAATCTCATTTCGTTGAACGTCTTATTTTAGCTAGACTAGCAGTATTAGTTTTCTTTAGTATTGGTTTATTTAAGTTAGAGTTTGAAATCGCTTTTTTCCTATTAATTTCTTTCAGTATTTTTTGTTTCTGTAATTTTGTTATTTCAAGTTCTCAACTAAATACAAGTCAAAAGATTCATCAAGCAGAAAAAAAATGAGATAGACGAGTAATATTTGGGATTCACACTTCAGCAATTTGATTCAAATTACTGACTAGCACCTAGGATCAATTGCATCGACAACCACCACCAACAATGTTCCTCTGGACACTGATATGTCCACCAAAAATACAGCTTTTCTTGTGGAAAATATTCGTCCTAGGCCTGCGGATCCTCGACGACCTACACCATATCCATCTTACCATTTTTAACATATATCCCTAATGCAATTCCAATCCGAAGACTGCTTCTCACTCTCTGCTCCTCTATGCTGAAGAATCCTGGTATTCTGCTCCAATTGTAATTGATAACTATCTGGGTATCTCAGACCCTAATGTAATGACTCTTTAGTAATTATTAAATAACATGCTTAAAAAAAGGGTAAATGATGTATTTATGATGAAGCTCAATGTGATTTTAGGCTCGCCAAACTTTCTACCAAGAATTTCCCCGAAACAGGATCATGCGGCAGTCATTCAATGGCTCTAGCATTGTGGTCATAAAAATGTAAAGTGGGGTCCACCACTTATGTTACCGGTGTAAATATCGGAATTTTCCCTAAGTACACCTAAAATTATTGAATTAAATAAAAGATAGATACATCAAGCCATAAGTGAATTGATAACGCACCAATGATTAATGAACCGTCACACCCATGGCAATTAACAGTTAGACTCCCCTAAGAAAATATCGATAAGGATAACTGAGATTCATACGGTGAACCCCGATACAAAATGATAGACCTGACACGACCAAACACTAGTCGCTTAAAGGTATCATAAATTAACGTCCTAAAAAACAAATCTTTCCTAACGCGGCGAAAAAGCAAACGAACGAGACACGATACAAACAAAATGGAATAAAACCAAACCCAACAACAAACTAGCCACAATCTGAGCCCATTCTATGTAGGCAAACCCTTCAACCATCTTTATAAAGGACGCCATTAGCAATGCCAACAACTTTGGGAAGAACCGCCAAACTCATCGACACTAGTGTCGAAAGAAGTCATAGCTTGGATACCCGTTAAAAAAAGTAACTAGAAACTGGACTACGTAAACCATCATCCAACAGCACCACTACCAACAAGAAAGTAGTAAGCGGTACCATGAACTAAATGAAAGAAAACCTCAACAAAAAAACCAGCTACCGAAATATCTTTAGCAACATCTTTCGAAAAACCGACCAACAACAACCAAACCAATAAATGATACCAATTAAATCAGAAAAAACGGAACAAGATATCCAATAACCACAATGCCACGACAACCATCTATACAATCTCATGAAAAAGTAAAGAAAACCCCAAAAACCTGCAAAAACAAACCTATAAATATCAGCAACACCAATTGAGAAAACACTACTATCTATTGATTAAGTCTGTAAAGCGCCAAAATGATCTCACCACAAATTGTTGAGGACAAAATGATGAGCACATAATATACACATATTTTAGGCCCTATTTATATTTTTTATTACTTGTTTTTTGTATTAATAATGTTGATTTTATGTTTTTACAGGTAGTATACTGAGAGCCCGTGTTACAAACAAAAGTGACTAATTGGACTAAATTAGTGGCAGCCTATGATAAATCAATATGAATATATAACCTATGTCGGGATCAATTTGTGAAGGATAATAGTCCCACATTGATAATACCCCCTTAATAAACTTTAAATATAATATGGAAGGGCCACTCCACTCATTGCCAATTGGTTTTGAGTTGGATGCCCGCAAATTTTTACATACTAGTTCACATACTAGAACAAATGTTTTAAGTTCGGAGCCACAATACATGTACCCAGTATATGTACCGGTGTAGATATAGTTCGACATCGACTTTTTGGTACGCATTCCCGGTATCCATACCATAAAAAGTCTGTTGACTCGTAAACCAGGAAGGTATGCATACCTAGTATGCAATCCGGAAAAGATCCGTTGGTTTCTAAACCGGAAAAGGTATGCATACCCAGTATGTAAACCGGAAAAGATCAGTGGATTCCTGAACCCGTTTTTTTCTTAAGGGTATACAAACCCGGTACACGTACCATGAAAAAATAGTCACAAACAGGAGTACAGTATGCGTACTCACCATGTCAAATATTTTCAGATGGATCAGAATCATTTCTATGAGATAATCGACATTTATACAACTCTCTAAAAACACTATCTATACATGTGGTATCACATGTGTGACTCAAGGTTAAAGTCATAAAGTGTTATATGAAAATGGTTAAGCTTATCGTTCGACTGGCTAGTTTCGGATAACCTTTCATGAACAAATAATTATACATGGTTTGGTTACGGTTCATTCTAACCAGAGTGTATATTCTATTATGTTAATCTCAAGTCAAGTTTTTCATCTAACTGTGATTATTGATTGCTTAATTCCAAAGCTACCTTAGCTTAAATCTAAAGCAACCTTGATCTTGAATTTCTATATAAGGAGAACCTCAAACAACTGGGATCTTTAAATCCCTTACACTATTCTTGTGTGTGCAGTTGTAAGCTAGAGTCGTCTTCTCCTTTAAACCTTTTAAGGTTTAGCGACTAAAAAGACTTTTCTTAGGGATTTGTGAAGCCAGGATCCAACTATCTTTATATTGATAGTTCGTGTATCCTGATCCTACTTTGATTGTTGAGCCATCTGTTCCACCATGCAAGATAGATATAAATCACAAATCTTCTTCGTCTCAGACTTTGTGATTCCCCAAGTTTATACTTGTGAGGTGAATAATAATCTAGGATGCTTTTCGGGAGTCATAAGATCGGATTTTGAGGTTTGCTAAACTTTGTCTATTGTAATCGATTTCCTACCTCACCTTGATCTTTGATCAGAATAAAAATCACATATAGGCTTATCTGTGGGAGGAAGATCGGTTTAAAGTCTTCAATTGAGTTGAAGAAACTCTTAGGCTGTAAAGGACGTCAGCTAAGGGAATCAATTGCACGGAGTCCTGCTGGGATTCAAGAAGCATATGAGCGTGACTGTCAATGAATCGGTGTGACAGTAGATTCTTCTCAACTACGTTCTAGTTTGAAGTTCTGATAGTAGGCTAGAGTCTGTAGCGGCTTAATACAGTTTGATATTCAACTCTGGACTAGGTCACGGGGTTTTTTTACATTTGCGGTGTCCTCGTTAACAAAATTTCTGGCGTCTGTGTTATTTGTTTTTCCACATTATATTGTTTATCTTTATAATTGAAATATCACAGGTCATACGTTAAAATCAATTCAAGTAGATAAGTCTATCAATTGTTGGATGCGACTTGATTGATTATTGGATAGTGATATTTGGAATCGTTCAAGTGCTCTCACAGTATAATCAGGTTCACAGACTAGTCTTTGTTTACATTCTGATTGTGAGAGAAACAGATATAAGCTCTTCATATAATTCCTGATTGAGATTCATTAGGTTGAACTCTCGGAATATTCGAGTTTAGTCCATACAGGTTGCCTAAGATAAAGTTGGCGGTGTATTTTGGCACCCCCACGTTTTCAGATATGAAGATCTTTTTTCCTATGATTATTAGATATCATTGTATATTAGCATTGACTTAGTGATAAAAATTTATTTCACCTTCCAAATATAAAAGAAAACCTTTTATATCTTACCAAAATATGTGTTATCATTAATCCATTTAGTTGAACTTACAATACTTGTCTCCTAGTTTCATTATCCAAAATTTTATATTGACGTTCATATATGTATGATACAAATTTTATATTTTTTTTCTAATAAATATCTAGATGGAAAAATCAATAATTAAATAAATCAAATAAAGAAGCAGATGTGGTCGGGAATACGTAATCCTATGGTTTCACATACATATATATCCGAAGTAGATGTTGATAAAAATTCTGGTTTGAAGAAATTAGTTTATCAAAAATATTGTTTCATCATAAATGTGGGCTCTTTTCTTGTTTTAGATCTTCCACGAAAGGTCATGTATCCTATCTCTTTCCTTCCAAAATCTTCAGTTTTACAAAAGGGAATAAATTCCGAATTTCCAAACTATTATCCTTGAGTTTAGTGTGTCGCAAAGCTATAAAATTTTGATGTAGAGAGTTCTTGTTGTGATATTTTTGGTTCTTCATATCCTTCGGAGAATCTTGGAAATTGACTTGTGTGTTCGTGCCCAGGTTCCGTATCCCATGTTCGTACTCATTACTTGACCGAAATTCCAGTACCACAATAACTGCTCCATATTATCTTGAGCATTTCCACAAATATATCATATTGAATCAAGTTTGAACCATTTTTTTTCAAATTCTCATCCCTTAACTATACATTACTAGCAATTTTCCGAATGTTGCAGGAAATAGAAAGGCCGACATACTCTTTTTTTCAGATTTGTCTATAATCGTTCACGGTACAACTAAGCAGGATCCAAGCATACCAATAATGTGAACCATGCAGCTCTGGTGCTCACATACATGAGTCTTATGTTGATTTCCCCAGCTTGTGTGCCTTTTTCTTATACCAAGTAGGAAATAGTTTGGAGATGGTTAGGATCGCCTGGCCTTGAAGTGTTAAAATCATAATCTCCCAGCCAACACATCCTAGAGTCCCAAATATTTATAGAGGTTGAGTTTTTATTGCCTAATATCTATACATAAACAGTTGGGACAATAGCATAAAGTATACATAAAATTGATTCTAACAAGCCGTGAAACTAAACAAAGTATCTCTCTTAAGGCCAAAATATACCTAACAATAGTTACCACTAGAAGTAGGTTTGCGATAGCACTTGCTTTTGTCGCCAATGTATATTTCAAGTCAGTGATAAAAAAATATTGGTTTGCAACAATTTTGCATCATATAGAAAAGTCAATCATCAATCAAATGATTATCTCATATATGAAATGAAAAAACATAAACAGAAACATGCAAATAAAGCTAATTGTTATCAGATGTATGTGGATGATTGTCTTACTGGTTCAAAAGATATATGTAAGCATTACATAGACCTATCTATCATTTTTGTTTTTATCAAATTAGCCTTTCAATACGAAAGAAATAATGTTTCAAGAGACATTGATGGCAGTTTATTTACTAATCGTAGTAACTTAAAAATATGTTATTTTCAAAGGTATTTGAATATTAGCGATGAAGTCAAGCCTTTATTCTTAGATAAATAAAGAGGGATGATAATTTTAATAAGGCATTTTTGTTATAACCTGACGGTCTCAGGGAGATAAGGAAATAAATATATTTGATGTTATATTTAAAAATAATAATTATTGATTGACAGCTGAATGAATTTTTTCAACCTAAACCTAGTTTTGATACACATACGAAACAAGTAGAATTCTTTTATATACTCTGGAATTGCCAATTTCAACTAGATGCTTTTAATATAGTCTTTATTCAAAAAAATAAATCTAAGTAAATATTTTGTTTATCTCAATTGCAGATAAAACACTTTTTAGATAGGTACATAGTATTAAAGTTCACAGTGTATCTCTTCCAAATGAAATTCTATATAGAAATAACCTTTGTATAAGATTTATTTTTATTTATTTATTTTGGTCCCAATGGTATCCTGATTTAAAGGTTCTACGACTATAATATAAACTAAGTAATTGAACAAAACAAACTAATTAAATTGAGGATTGCGATGTAATACACACATGAATAAGAATTTACAACATATTGATCAAGGAATCAGTCTTCATGCAAAAATTTCATTACATAATGAGTTGCTTGTTGGTTTAAGTTGTGAATGTATTCGGAAAAAAGTGGTTATAATCATAGAAGTCGTAGTTATGCGAAAAATAGTGGGTTGCACCTATGTTGGATCATGGTTTCTTCCTTCCAAAACTAATAAAAGTTGTTGGCTTATGTTGTAAATGGGCATTAAAGTCTTGACTGTGTTTGTATTCTCTACCGAAAAAAGCTAGATCTGATCTCAAGTTAGTCACCTAAGTTATTTAACATTTTTATACTTATACTCGACCAATGATTTCTTAACATGCTAGAATTTCTGGTAGTCTTTTTGCCATAACTTTCTCATAATTTTACCTATCTGGAATGCTTGGACTAGTTAAGGAAGTCCGTCATCCATATGGAATTTTAGATTTTTTAATCATCTTGAAAAGACGAGGGTATCAAGCACTCTTTTATCAGCTCATATTTCGTTATGAAAGGACTATGTAAAATTGCATTTCAGATGTTGTTCGTATGATGATACCCAAAGGTTAATCATACTTGCAACGTCTGTAATGGAGCAAGGTGATCTATTTATACATAGTAAATGATAAGTCTTTTCGACCCAAAGGTTTGAAGATCATGTTGAGTATTATGTATAAGCTGATTAGTCTTGTTTTTCTGTTTAGACTTGGTATATCACAAGTTTACCCAAAGGTGAAGTTGTGGTTTATTGAGTCTGAAATCAGAATTTTGTTATCATGAAGTTTCAATGACAATTGTTAGTTCTGATTCATAGTTATATGAAGTTTCATATGCTAGTATTGCTAATATCATTCATTGGAATACATGTTATTTGCTTGGTATGTATATACAGTTGACTGATAAATAAGCATTGCTTTAACCATATGGAATTTGTTGCGCAAAACACAAAAAAGTCTAACATCTCCCACTTGTTTAAGCAACAAAACTTTTCTTAAAAACTTTATACCACTCTTTCGAATCCAATGGCTTTCAAGCATACAACTATGGATAGTGCTTTTACAATTAAATAACTTTAATACGAAAATAGTAAAAGCACACAAACACAGCAGTTTTGCTAACAAGGAGACCGCAAATGTAGAAAAACCCCGTGACCTGGTCTAGTTTTGAATACTCTCAGAATTAAGCCGCTATACAAAGACTACTACCAATTTCGTATAGTAGAGACCAAGTAAACTAACTCCAAATAACCTAGTTCCTTAAATATCCATGCGCCTACTACTAATCTGGTCAACTCACATGAATCCTAAGATAGAGTCCACTATCTTAAGTTGTTCACCCCCTATGAAAACTAATACCACTCAATTCATTTGGATCATATTTCGAAGCAACAACGAACTAATTTGTATTCGGTAACCGCTCTATCAATCTCAAGAATTAAATCAGAGATATATGTTGGGTTATACAAATGCTCTTCCGTTTAAATAATATAAACTCCTTTGTATCGGTTTAGATAAACTAAGATCTAGATTATCGAGATAATCAAATCTTAGCTCAACCTATCATATTCGGATCCTAATGAGAACCACCAAATGGTAGATCGTCGATCTAAAAAACAATTTATGGAAGTCTATCAAAGATAAACCGACTTGTTGGATCCCAGCCAACCAAGTTTGCACGAAGTATAATCACAAAGATCAGAAACCAATCATAAATCTTTTTGTCTTAAAATCTTTGGTTTTTAGTGTACCTGCACAAATAACTTGATTCCATTATTATCAATCACGCACATAACGAGTCTGTTAAAATGGATGATCACAAGACTATCTTCAGATCTAAAAACAGATCTAAACTTTGTCGATCCTTGATCCAGTTTGAGTGACCTTATATCAGAAGTGAACGATTACTGAATAAATAAAATAGTGAATATCAGATTCAACTACCATTAGTCAATCAAATCAATAACCAAAAACTAAAATAACAATATGTTTCCATTTTTTTACCAACAGTACTTCTAGACGTTTCTTGACCCCACGGTAGTCTTTAAAGAAAGACGTAATATGATTATACTTTTCCATCTTTCCGACCAAAGGTACACATCATCCCTCCTCTTCATCAGACCAATCAAAGTCAAAGTTTCCAAAAATTGGAAGATTCAATAAGGCATCCACGCTCTCCAATGTGATAGGCATCTCACCCCATCTGTATATGTCAGATTTTTGCAGATGCCTTAACAGCTTCAACGACTTGTACCCTATCCAAATTAGCCTTGGCATGGTCATTACTAAACATATATCTCATCCATCCATCCCAAGAGCGCAATGGAGACTGAAACATCTTAAAGTCCACTGGGGAAGCCTGATATTCATTCTTCTGGAGATAAGACCGTATTATACGTTCAGGAGAAATCAGTTGTACAGCCGCTGCATCCTCTGAGCCGGTAACAAGATTCATCACATGATTGGGATGGGTCATGATGGTCGCGTAAGATATCTCGAAGAAATCATTATCTATATTTGGCATATATTTGGACTCAGATCTATTGTCGTCTCCTTGTTTAGCACTAGAGATACCTCCAGATGACATCTTATCAAACTATAAATATTTCTTATACCTTTATGTAATTCGAAGTAATTGCACGCACGAGACATATAGGAGTCATTGGTTTTATATATATTTCTGCAAAACAAGCATAACATCAAAAGGGAAGCAATACAACAAAGAGCATGCAATCCCTAACTATATAGTATCAATGTAGATCACTAGTTATCAAAACAACACAACACCTTCTCCAGCATGAAGTTGAGAAGACAAGCAATGCCTGCTTCTAAAAATCGTGAATACCAAATTCACGTAAAAGAAATATCATTGACCGGTCGAGGGTGTTATACCCACGGCCGAAACCAAGCTAGGGTTTACACCCGTAAAATAAATAAATAAATATACCTCAAGCTAAAACTTTTCCTACCGTCGGTGGTAAAGCAGGCAGTGGAGGAGCAAAGAGTCGATAGGATGATAGGGAACTTGAAAAGGCGAGGGTACCCAAATATACCTCAAGCTAAAACTTTTCCTACCTACAAGTCCTTTCTCCGAAAGTGATTGTTTATGGACTGAGTCGAGACAATACAACTAATCGGTTCACACTTTGTGTGTCTATGGATACGATATCGAGACAATACAACAACGAAGTATGTTTACTTGATAAAAAGTTTCGGACTTAACCAAACACAATAGGATTTCTTATCAAGTAAATAGGAATTAACGTTTGTGTAATTTACTTTAATTATAATAAAACAATTATAGTGCGGAAATATAAATTAAACGACACAGCAAGATTTTATTAACGGGGAAACCGCAAATGCAGAAAAATCCCGGGACCTTGTCCAGAATTGAATACTCTCAGGATTAAGCCGCTACACAAAATTAAACCTAACTTCGTATAGTTGAGACCAAGTAACTAAACCTATAGTTCACCTAGTTCCGTCTGTATTCCCAAGCCTCCAACTTATGAATAAGTCATGTACTTGGAACAATTCCTTTGGTCCGTATTCCAAACAGTAAAGGAACAAAGAATCTGTTTGGTATCAACTCTCTTCAACCAAATGATGTGAGTTCGACAAAGGCTATTCTGTTTATCTTAACATAAACTCCTTCGTCAGGTTCTTAGATCTATCTTATGTTCAATCACCAAAAGTAATTGTTAATATTTTGCAATCAATACTTTTAATCACAAAGAATTGTATTGATGCCGATCTACACAACTAATCAATCCAATCTACCACAAGGATAAACCGATTATAGTTGGATCCTCTTATACCGAAACAAGTATTGTGCACACCAATGATTATGAACTCCAAATCAGAAATCTTCAATATCTTCTTTGTCTTCAAATCTTCTTAGATCTTCAATAAACACCTGCATACAACAACTTGAATCTCTTGTGATCAATCACGCACAGAACGGAGTCTGTTAACAATGGATTATCACAAGATCGCCTTTAGCACTAACAACAGTCTAAAGATCCCTGTTGAAACTTCGATCTAGTTTGAGTGAATCTGATATCAGAAGAGAAGATTCTCAAGCATAAACAAACTAGGTGCAATGAAAGTTCAGTCAATCAAATCAATCGAAAACACAAGATAAACCGCAAGTATCATGTTTCCCACCAACGATACTCGTAGAGCTTCTCAATCCCAAAGAAGACTTTAAACTGAGAGGCCGTAAGAGATTTTGCCTAATTAGGTTACTCTCCTCTCCGAATAGGCGGCTACACCAGTAACAACACAACCGAGGAAGTTTGTTGTCACGAAGGATTAGTTTGCTAGAAATGCAGACTTCAAGTATTTATAGACAAGGAAGTTTGGACACTAAGGAATTTCCAAAACCGAAAATATTCTCAAAGATATTCAATATATTCCAAATTCGGTTTTCATAATTCCTGGAAATGCTCTGTCCAAAATAATGACCGAAAATCTCTTTGGAAAATCTCAACTAGTAAATGCACATTACTAATTCTTATTTTCCTAAAATAAAATTAACAACCTTAATCAAAAGATTCTTAACTTATTTATATTTCGATCCTGCGATTTTCTTCCTGTAGCTATTAAGGAATAACTTTGAACAATAAAGATAAACATTACTGTACGTGTTCAAAGTATGTCGACATCCTTACTTTGTAAGTCCTCTTTCATACTTACAACCTTGAAACCGATTTCCACACTTCCAAACAAGTTTAGAATTGGTTCATCTGACTTTCAAGAACTATGTGATTGATTAAGAAACACTCAATCACAAATCATGGGTTTAACGGTTCTACCAAAACAAGTTTTGGTTCTACCTCCATGTGATTAATGTGCATAGTCACACTAGCTTTCCAAAATTCGGTTGACTAGGTACTAGGATCGATTCCCTACATATATATGGTATCTAACTTATATGTGTTGCACATGTCCATAGGATCGGTTCCCCTTTGCCTAAAAACGTGATGCACATGTCCATAGGATTGGTTCCCCTTTCTACTACAAACTTGCTGCACCTCATACAAGGATCAATTCCCCTTTGTGATGTGTTGCACCTCTTCATAGGATCGGTTCCCCTTTACCCAGATTCGGTTCAACAAATCACAAACTCGATCATACCATCTCAGGTGATTACTTAAGATAGGTTACACTAATAAAAGTCATACCAATACACAAGTCGGGCCTTTGTGAATAGTTTTAACAAGAACACAAACAAGTCGTGAGTGGTTATACTAAATCACACATATTGGATGTTCACAAGATATGCAATGAATAACAATCCCAATAACGCCTGGCGATTTCCTTTTCGATTCATAAACAAGTTTATGAACTTACTTCCTTAAAACACGTGTAAAACTTTGTTTCCTAGGGTGAAATCCTCACCTCATACCCATACATAATCACAATAGCATTTAAACGACTATGTCGATGTCTTATCTACAAATTTTAATGGTTGACCAATAAACTTTATATTCTATTCCTTCATACTATATCTATCTAGAGTGTTCATGCTTCGCAGTTTCGTTTTCAATATGCACGACTTGAAAGATACGTTAGGGAATGAAACAGTTCAAGTCAAATATCACTAACCTCAAGTGGAAGGATGATGTTGTCGTTGTAGCTTCTTACTTTTTCACTTCTTCAAGTCTTCGCAATACTTGTAATGTCTCATATCCTAATACTTTCAAGAGAACCTATACGATGTTGACTCTAGTACATAATCAAGCGACTCTTAAAATGAGTTTTGATTCACTAAAATATGAAAACCAAACTTGACATACCATCGCTTGGTGGGTTCAACCGAGCTATGCTCTAACAATCTCCCCCTTTGTCAATTTTAGTGGAAAAACTCTTACAATCATATGGATAAACAAATTACAAGAATTCATTACACATACGCTTGATTCCCGAATTCAACAACACAATAACCTGCATTCATTCAATCCTTAAATGCCGTTGTTGGCATTATAATAACAAAGCTAATACTCCCCTAAAGGCGAGATATGTAGATTTCATCAATCCGCACGTCTTTGTTATACCAATCAATATTATATGCTACTCCCCCTAGTCTATGCTTTCACTCTTCCGTTAGATATACGTTTAAGCAGAAATGTTCTTTTCCTTAGTGATACCAATTGATATAAAATCAATACCAGTATCACTTGTTTACTCCATATATTTCTCCCCCTTTTGTCACAAAATGACAAAGAAACGAAAAAATAAAGGACAACACGAAAAGAATCTTACAAATCTCAAAATAGACTTGCAAACCTATAGAGTTAAGCACGAGGGTTCCACACACCATTTTTGATAACCAATATCAAAACCAAAACTACAAAGTAATTTGTTTTGATATGGTATCAAGGAAACAATTTCCCGAAGCAATTTTCCCAATTTAGTTTAGCAAACCAAAAATCAACTAAGCAACTTAGTCTGTTTGCTAAACCGATTGTACAAACACAACCGCTTCATTCGATAAGACCAAAATAAAGATAACACATTAAAACACCGCAATTGCACCGAAATTTTGTAAGCCTAAACAATTGATACCACACAATAATGCAAGATAACAATAGTTTTTCTTAACCGGAACCAATTGAATCACACAAACATCCATACACATAATGGAATAAAATATCAATTGTACCGAAATTTTGTCAAGCAAAAGCAAAATATATATTTTAAATAAAAAATCAGGCTTTTCTTAAATAGGAAAACAATTAACTAACAACATTGTTACCTCAAATTTCGCATCCACTTCTCCAATATGTTTGCATCTTCTTCCAGGGAGAATTGATATCGAAATATCATTATATTGTCATCCTTATGAAAAAAAAAAGAATAACAACAACCAACCTTTACCAGAGAAAGGTTGAAAATCGTTTTTAACAATTGCAAGCAAAAGTTGAAAACCGTCGAAACACAACTTTTATGCTAAACCAAAATGATTCAACATATTGTGACTTTTTCACATATTGTTTCTACCAGAACCCCTCATGATCCTTTGATAAAGCCTACCAACATGGGCTAGACTTAATCCTGCTAAATCAAAGAGCCACGCAAACCATAAGAGTTTACAATATTATGAGATCGAATATCAAGGTAATAAAACCGAAATCAAACATCCCATAAACATCCATAGAAATAATAAAGCATTCAAGCACAGGCTATGTAAATCAAAAACCATCACAAGAAAAATTATAAATCAAATAATTTTATTCATAATAGACTTAATACAATCATTGAAGAAATCAAAAATTGATGTCTATTTTTTTAGATTAAGTATTACAGCATATAACTTAATCTCTAGTGGTGCTCTTGTTGTTCACTGAAGTTTCATCAGTATTCACACTATTAAAGTATGTATCAAGGATTTTGTTGGCAACCACTTTCTGTTTTCCAAGGTTTTCAATTTGAAGCTTCAAATCGGCTAGCTCACGTTTTGCTTCATCCATTCTAATTTTCAGACTGTCTCGATCTTGTATCAAAGAAAAGAGATTTCCAATGAGTTCTTCAAACCCATGCATAGCTTCATGCAGACCATCTGTGGGAAACCACTCGGTAGAATCTGAATCATCGATCGCAAAGAGACTTACTTCATTTTGAGATCTATCAGAGTTGTGATAAAAAACGATTCTTGAGACAATCTTCCTGGTTTCTCGTTTTGAGAGAAAACCTGGACAGTTCATAACTATTTGAGCTTCCCTTTTATTACCCCTTGTAACACTTTGAGTTATAGGAGACATGATTTAGTTCAAGATTTTCCAGGGAAGAGCTAATTCTTAAGAAAAGATTTCTTATAAGATAAGTACATATTCGATTTGTGAAAACAGGGTTTCCGACAATGGGCTATTTTACTGAACTTCTCTTTATATTAAAGTACAATATCCCTTATTACCGATCAAACAAATCAGTTTCCACTTGTGCTCCTGATTTTTATGTGCTTTTCTCATCCAAGGTTATGAGCACAAAACGGATAAGTTAGCACAATCTCCTTTTAACTAGGTTGAGAAGGAATAAGCCATTTCCGGCTTACATTGAATACCGGAAGCATAGTTCATGTTTCTCTTAGGGAATTTCTGCCCAAAATATTTTCTCCCAAGACGATGATCTTTTCTAACATTAGAGATTTGATCATGTGGAGAAACTGTACTGACGTGAGATTTTTCGGAGATTGCTAAATCTCTCTTAATTCTTTCAATGAGATTTTCATAAGATTTTCTCATTCTAAGGACTTCCTTATGATTCACATCAGTGTGATTATCTGAAACAATTATCGGAAACTCCTGATTGCTTCTTTTGGCAGAGATTCTCTCTTTCCCTTTCTTCTGGAGTCGTTCTTCATCAAAACAAGGATTGTTTCGATATGGGTGAAGAGGAACCTTCTTCCAGAAGCGATTATCAACTCTTTCCTCAGATTCTTTTGAGTTGATCTTATCGGGTAGTGGTATGATATGTCTTTCTATTGAGGAATGATCTTTCAGTTTTTTAAGACAAGAAACTTCCTTAAAAAATTTTACCACCGTATGTTGAAGAAGTATAAGTTTCCTATCAAGTGACTGAAAATTGTATTCCTTAAGATCACTATCATGGAATCGGTTCAAAGTTTCCTTTGGACAAGATTTCGTTTGATCATCAGTAGATCTAGAAGCTGATTTCTCATCCTCTTCTAACTTGATGTAGTTAGGCAAACTACCATCATCTTGATCTGTTTCAGATGTGACTAAACCGGTTTTATCACAATCTGTAAAAGTCGAGCAAGGACTTTTAGTTTCCTCAACATCAGAAGAAATCACAACAACATCATTAGTCAGATTCATAGGATGTGTCTCTTTATCAGTAAGAGATTTACCAAGAGCTTCTAGTTTGACAGTGAGATCCATATTCTCTTTGGCCATACAATTCAGTTGAATGTCTGTATCTCTGATCTCCTGTCTAAGAAGATTTGTCTCAGTCTTTAATAACACCACTTTAGAAGACAGAGATTTTATAGGCTTTAGGAGTTTTACCAACTCTTTATCAGCATCTTCCTTTCCTTCAGAGATGGACACGGATGTCTTCGCAACTCCTGGATCAAGAGTCAATGAAGTAGTAACATCTTCAACTTTTGAGTATTCAAACTCTTGCATAACGATAACTGAACCATACATAGATTCAATTTCTTAAAGGTTGGATCGCACCAAACACAAATTGTTAGATCTTTTCGTGTTTTCCTGCTCTGATACCAATTGAAAAGGCGAGGGTACCCAAATGTACCTCAGGCTAAAACTTTTCCTACCTATAAGTCCTTTCTACGAAAGTGATTGTCTATGGACTGAGTCGAGACAATACAACTAATCGGTTCACACTTCATGTGATCGTCCACGGATACGAGATCGAGAGAATACAACAATGAAATATGTTTACTTGATAAAAAGTTTCAGACTTAACCAAACACAATAGGATTGCTTATCAAGTAAATAGGAATTAACATTTGTGTAATTTACTTTAATTATAATAAAACAATTATAATGTGGAAATATAAAGTAAATAACACAGCAAGATTTTGTTAACGAGGAAACCGCAAATGCATAAAAACCCCGGGACCTTATCCAGAATTGAATACTCCCAGGATTAAGCCGCTACACAAAATTAAACCTAACTTCGTATAGTTGAGACCAAGTAACTAAACCTATAGTTCACCTAGTTCCGTTTGTATTCCCACGCCTCCAACTTACGAATAAGTCACGTACTTGGAACAATTCCTTGTGTTCGTATTCCAAACAGTAAAGGAACAAAAAATCTATTTGGTATCAACTCTCTTCAACCAAGTGATGTGAGTTCGACAAAGGCTCTTCTGTTTATCTTAACATAAACTCCTTCGTCAGGTTCTTAGATCTATCTTATGTTCAATCATCAAAGGTAATTGTTAAGATTTTGCAATCAATACTTTTAATCACAAGGAATTATATTGATGCCAATCTACACAACTAATCAATCCAATCTACCACAAGGATAAACCGATTATAGTTGGATCCTCTTATACCGAAACAAGTATTGTGCACACCAAAGATTATGAACCCCAAATCAGAAATCTTCAATATCTTCTTTGTCTTCAAATCTTCTTAGATCTTCAATAAACACCCGCACACAACAACTTGAATCTCTTGTGATCAATCACGCACAAAACGAAGTCTGTTAACAATGGATTATCACAAGATCGTCTTTAGCACTAACAACAGTCTAAAGATCCCTGTTGAAACTTCGATCTAGTTTGAGTGAATCTGATATCAGAAGAGAAGATTCTCAAGCATAAACAAACTAGGTGCAATGAAAGTTCAACCACCGTTAGTCAATCAAATCAATCGAAAACACAAGGTAAACCGCAATTATCTAGTTTCCCACCAACGATACTCGTAGAACTTCTCAATCCCAAATAAGACTTTAAACTGAGCGGCCATAAGAGATTTTGCCTAATTAGGTTACTCTCCTCTCCGAATAGGCGGCTACACCAGTAACAACACAACCGAGGAAGTTTGCTGTCACGAAGGATTAGTTTTCTAGAAATGCAGACTTCAAGTATTTATAGACAAGGAAGTTTGGACACTAAGGAATTTCCAAAACCGAAAATATTCTCAAAGATATTCAATATATTCCAAATTCGGTTTTTATAATTCCTGGAAATGCTCTGTCCAAAATAATGACCGTCTATTTGGAAAATCTCAACTAGTAAATGCACATTACTAATTTTCATTTTCCTAAAATAAAATTAACAACCTTAATCAAAAGATTCTTAACTTATTTATATTTCGATCCTGCGATTTTCTTCCTGTAGCTATTAAGGAATAACTTTGAACAATAAAAGATAAACATTATTGTACGTGTTCAAAGGATGTCGACATCCTTACTTTGTAAGTCCTCTTTCATACTTACAACCTTGAAACCGATTTGCCACACTTCCAAACAAGTTTAAAATTGTTTCATCCGACTTTCAAGAACTATGCGATTGATTAAGAAACACCCAATCACAAATCATGGGTTTAACGGTTCTACCAAGACAAGTTTCGGCTCTACCTCCAGGTGAGTATTGTGCATAGTCATACTAGCTTTCCAAAATTCGGTTGACTAGGTACTAGGATCGATTCCCCACATATATATGGTATCTAACTTATATGTGTTGCACATGTCCATAAGATCGGTTCCCCTTTGCCTAAAAACTTGATGCACATGTCCATAGGATCGGTTCCCCTTTCTACTACAAACTTGCTGCACCTCATACAAGGATCAATTCCCCTTTGTGATGTGTTGCACCTCTTCATAGGATCGGTTCCCCTTTACCCAGATTCGGTTCAACAAATCACAAACTCGATCATACCATCTCAGGTGATTACTTAAGATAGGTTACACTAATAAAAGTCATACCAATACACAAGTCGGGCCTTTGTGAATAGTTTTAACAAGAACACAAACAAGTCGTGAGTGGTTATACTAAATCACACATATTGGATGTTCACAAGATATGCAATGAATAACAATCCCAATAACTCCTGGCGATTTCCTTTTCGATTCATAAACAAGTTTATGAACTTACTTCCTTAAAACACGTGTAAAACATTGTTTCCTAGGATGAAATCCTCACCTCATACCCATACATAATCACAATAGCATTTAAACGACTATGTCGATGTCTTATCTACAAATTTTAATGGTTGACCAATAAACTTTATATTCTATTCCTTCATACTATATCTATCTAGAGTGTTCATGCTTCGCAGTTTCGTTTTCAATATGCACGACTTGAAAGATACGTTAGGGAATGAAACAGTTCAAGTCAAATATCACTAACCTCAAGTGTAAGGATGATGTTGTCATTGTAGCTTCTTACTTCTTCACTTCTTCAAGTCTTCGCAATACTTGTAATTTCTCATATCCTAATACTTTCAAGCTAACCTATACGAAGTTGACTCTAGTACATAATAAAACGTTGATTCACTAAAATATGACAACCAAACTTGACATACCAGCGCTTGGTGGGTTCAACCGAGCTATGCTCTAACATAACTGCATGTGTTGATCAATGATGGACAAGAAGGAGCAAAGCTACCTTTTATATTGATTGCTGGCCAAATCCAAGAAAGGGAAGGACTTCCCTATCACGTACGCTAATGATGGGATTGGAGCTGCTTACTCTTGCGGAAAGATCCCTCCGTTGTTGTTGGCTTGTCGTGATGCTGGTTTTCTGTCTTCAGAGTGATACGTCCTTAACACTTCCTAGTCAGAAGTTCAATCCAACTATGACTTTCTTGGTAATATCCTGCACCTTTACTATAAATATTTTATTTTCGTCTGTCACCATCTAATGCTTACCTCGCAACAATGTTATTGTTCCGTGTTAAGCAAGAGACTTAATGTTGATGGTGGTTTTTAACTTAGGGAAAAAAAATGTTAAACTCTATATTTCTGATCCAGTATTGGAAATACTGAACTTTGATGTGTCTTCATTCTGCAAAGAATTTAATCAATATATTAAAACCTGATGAGTGCTTAGCCTCTCTTCATGTATATTTACGAGCTTTGCCCGGCTGAATTCAGAATATATATATATATATATACACACACACACATACAATTGTATTTACTGTACAACTCAATATCTACATATGCGTAAGATTATAAGAATAATATTGGTGCACGCATGTTACAATACTCCTAGGTGTTCATTAATTTTATCATATTAAATCTCAAGCTCCTAAATGAGTTACTGAGTATTTATTTAATGTTATATTCCTCGGTTAAACTCTTAATACTGACCTTCCATCCATGTTCATTCTCAGTTGAGTAACATGGATTCGCTGAGGTGTCTAATTAAGTTATGCATAATGGTGATCAAGAGCATCATAGTTGTGCCAATAGGACCAGGTAGTCGCCGTGCTACTTGCAAGAATAACAAAATTAACGATTTTTTTGTTAACACCCAAAATTTACATATTTCATTCAATTTTGTATCAACGTACAAAATTTGCTTATTTTTCCTAAATTTGTGACAACACATAAAATTTATTATTTGCCCTAAATTGGCACAAACACGCAATCTAGTATATTTTCCCAATTTTGTGTCAAAATACAAAAAACTTGGTTAATTCACTCAATTACATGAGAAGATTCAAATTCATGTGAAGATATCACTGCATGTGAAGTTATGAATTTGTCTAATTTTACTCAAAATTGATGTGAAGCACGTTATCTTGATTCCCATTAGCCGAAAGCTAGCCTACCAAGACCTCTTGTGATTGGTTGATATAAAATCCTTATTGTGGACAAAAACTAATAAAAGTAGAATTAGGGCTAAACCATGACTGACTAGGTTAGTCACGGATGGAATCCAACCATGAAACTTGGTCGACCAATATAGCATGCTTTACGCCTCCCGTGATCGACCAATCAGGTCTCACGGTGATTATCTGCCTCTCCTCTTTCCTACCGGCCAATCAGATCGCTTATAGCCTATCTTCTAAGATTCCAGTGACCGGCTAAAGTAGGCCGGCCGAGCTGCCTAAAATTCTATTTAGGTTAGATCATGACTGCCTAAGTCAGTCGCGGAATGATCCCGACCACTCAAATTGACCGGCCAATGTAACTAGTCTAGCTCCTACCGTTATTGACCAATCAGGTTTCACGATGACTACATGTCACCTCTCTTCCCAATCGACCAATCAGGTCATCCATAGCTTACCTGCTTAGCTCCCAATGACCGACTAAAGTGGGTCGGTCGAGATGCCCTAAAAGTGTGTAAACTGCACATGCGACTGTCCATGTGAGTCGTACGTGCCAAATGTTTAAAATACGTTAAAGGTTAATTTTGCAACACTTAAACGTTGCAAACGTGTTACGAAGTTCAATGTAACTCCTTCGTAATACTTAAATGTTATTGCTTATGTTGCAAAGGCTTTAACCCACAAAAACACTTATAAAAGTTGCAGAATAGCGTTGTGAAGTCTAATTAGAACGGGTCCGCGATCCATCTAGGTCATCTATTACACATGGATTGTAAATGACACCTTGTATATATCAAATACCTTTGAATGACTCCTTCAATGTAAGTTGTTTAATCATATATGATACGTTGCATGTACCGAATGCCTTTGAATGACTTAGTCAATGTAAGTTGTCTACTCAGATATGATACCTTACATGTATTGAATATACTTAAATAATTTAATTAACGTGAATTATTTAACCAAGAGAACAATGCCCTTGTTCTGGAGTACCTCTCATGGCAATTCATATTTTTATGAAATTTTACTTGCCACTCATGACCTACTTGTAGACTAGCTTACACGTGATTAGTTGAAATTTCTATTTACAAGTAGGTCTCACATACACGACCAACAACACATAATTAATGGCTGAGATGATTATACATTCCCTCCTTCACTCCTCATGATCACTTTTACATGTCATGGCGTTGGACTCACTTGGAAACTACCACATTCCACGTTATTGTTACATTCAAGTTTTGGCACGGTGTGCTCTCACAACTTCATCAGTCAGGTAAGAGGAATTCGTGCAGGTAAACCCTAGTCATGCTGGTAAAGCCTAGTCATGCAGGTTATCCTGGACGTGGAAGTCGCATTTACAACTAAGTAGTATTTGAAAATGCGGAGGTACCAAAATACACCACCAACTTTTTCTTAGGCAACATGTATGAACTAAATTAAAATACAATTATGAGCTTTACAACTTAATGAATCTCAATCAGGAATTATATGAAGAGTTTGTATCTCTTTCTCTCACAAATATGTAAACTGAGACAAGTCCGTGAACCTGATTATATCGTGACAGTACTTGGACGATTCCAAAGATCAATATTCAAGATCAATCAAGTCGTATCCAACAATTACGATGGAATATATACTTTGATTAATTTACGTACAACCTGTGATATTTCAATTATAAATATAAACAATATAAAGCGCAAAAAGAATAACACAAACACCAAATTTTTTGTTAACACGTGTTGTTACCTAAAATCTGAGAGAGGTTAGAAGTGGGATTCTAGGGTTTCTGAAAGTGAGTTACGAGAGGTTGAGCACGAACAATCTTCGCCTAAACCACGCATAGTAGTCGTTCAAAGGCTTCTTCAGTCACAAGGAAGAGATTTATGGATGGTCTTAGGGAGGGAAGCAGATGAAGAGAGAGATCAGAGAATTCTAGGGTTTGAAGAAGAATTGTTCTGAGAGGTTATGAGAAAGATCATCACAGCTTGGAGAAATAGATGACCTATTTATAGCTGAATTCTCTAATCTCATGTTGGTGAAGATAAGGATTGCTTTCCGTGTCGTGCGTAGAAATTTTCCCGTCTCTTCAGGAATAGAGATATAAACTACGTTGAGTTTATCTCGTTATTCCACCGCCTTTACTCTCTTCCGCGGTGAGAAATAAACTGGGTATTTCTCAAACGTACCATAGACCGTCAGACCAAAACCCTAACTGGTATCCCCCCATTTGTGTGAAGCTGAGTCAGCCTTGGTGATGTTGTGTTGAGAGAGAGAAATATTATCTGTAGACGAGTTAGCCAAGTTAGAGAGATATTCTCCAATTTGGATGAGTCACGTGAAAAGGCATGGGATGCCTCATAATTTTTGTGGAGAGTATGAAAAGGAAACTCAATTCCTACATGAGGTTCGTGCCTACCATGGGGAAAGCTTTGTCTAAGATTTCCCGAGATATTTGAATCTCTTCGAGATTTTGTAAAGAGATTTGAATCTCTCTGAGATTTTGTGGACGGATCAAAATTTCTACGAAGATTTTCTTAACAAATCTGAATCTCTCTGTGGTCAGTTGGGACTCGTCTTGGAGAGAGAGTGAAAAGTCTTTGTATGTCCGATTAATGTCTCTGAGAGCCTTTGAGTCACTTGTCTTTGACCAGCGTATCTTGTATAGATGTGCTAGGAATCAACTGTGTGTCCATATGATTGGGCCAACAAGACCTGTGTATCTCGATAGGATATTTAACAAGTCTGTCGAAAGGGCCCGGAGGCAGAATAACTAGCGTATCTCGCGGGGATGTCCTAGAAATTATTCTGAAACCTCAGTAAGTCGAGTCAGAGCCTAGAACAGACATGACCAGTGTATATCGCTATAATGTACCAGGAATCAATCCTTGATCTCAAATAGGGTGAGTCGTTCTTACAGGAGACATGAATATCTCCACTCTGGGTCATAAGTCCGTTGGGGACGTCTTTACGCATCTACAGAACCTACATGACCAGCAGTATCCCGTCGAGGATGTATACTAGGAATCATGGCATCAAATCAACTGCGTCTCGCGAAGACATGCTGGAATTGTGGGTTTTTTTGGTTCGGGGACGTTTTACGCTCTACAGAACCTACGCGATCAGAAGTATCTCGTCGAGGATGTGCGCTAGGAGTCGCGACATCACGACCAACATTGTCTCGCGGGGATTAATCTCTCCCGTGAAAGTTGAATTTTGTCTATGATCTTGCAATGAAACTTTTACCTCTTATCTAAATTTCACCATATACATTAAGTCCCCTACTTAGAGTAGAACCTTGATTGTTCTATGATGAGTATATAGATGGTTACGAATCGCTCGGGCACGGATTTATAATTTTTTACGGAGTCCCCGAATTGATGCTTAGTCTTTACTTCTGATTCTGAACTTTGAATCAACTTTGGACTTGGGAGCTTTTTGGAATTTTGTATTAGGATACATTATTAGGACACTTGAGCCTTGATGAAGTAAAATTTCCGTTTTGAGAGACTAGACTTTCGAATTAGGGTTTGTTTGACCAAAACCCTAACTTCTTCCTTCTGTGCAACTCTGAGCAATTATCCTGGACCTGGAATCCTTTTACACTTTCACATTGGGAAGCGTCATGGAAATAGATTCTTACATAGGAAACTTCCATCTTGGTAGAATGGGATTTACAAATTAGGGTTTACTTGGACAAAACCCTAATTTTCTCTCTTTGTGTGTCCTTGAGCTTCCGAGTTTGTGCAAGTGAGTATTTGGAGAAGAGAGAGATTTGAGCGGCTTCCTGGATGTCCGTGAAGTTGGGAAAAATAGGATGACAATAAATTCGCACTTGCTTTTACAGTTATGGAGTCCTTATCCCATGTAAATTCTGAATTCAGTCTTGTATTGTACCTTAACCCTAATTTATCTTTTGTTCGCGTCAGACTCCTTCAGACACTTTGAAGAGCTTGAAGAGGCTTGTTAGGCTCGCATATATCTTTAGTGGTTAGCACCTTGTATGACGAGAACTCGTTCAATCCCTTATACTAACCAGAAACTCCTTTTCGAGAGAAAATACCTATCTTTGAAACTAAAGGTATTTTCATCAAAATATAATATGAGCATGATTTTTATGACATGAAAGACTTCTTGAGACTCCTTAGGCATGGTCGAGGCTTGAGAGAGGGAGAGAGGAACATGTCTAGTCTTGGTTTTGAAAATTATGAACTCAAACTTTCCTGTTTGAGCTAAATTCCCTTTATATTCTCTGACATTCTGCTTTTCTGGATTTCGTTTCAATCCCCTTTTTCTTCGAACATTTAGAGAACTCAATATTCACGTGTATCGGGCCTTTGGAATTAATATATGAGAGCTTAATCGGTCTCTGGATGTATTAAGGTTTTCTTTTCTTGAAAATACTCAAAATTGCAATATAAGGGTATTTTGGTCAAAATATATTATGAGCTCGTTTTTTTTGAAGAGTGATGATCTAAAATGTATTGAGAGAGGCATAGAGAACTGTACAAGAGAATGGGAGAGGCTCTCTCCCTTCTCTTTTAGAATAAATCCCCTTTTCACCAAATTCTTGAAATTAGGGTTATCGTCAAAACCCTAATTCTCTTCGACTTTGATTCCTCTGAAAAAATTCCAAGAGAATAAATCACGTACCACTGGATTAGGAGAGCATTCCCATGCATAAAAAGGGCTTGTCCATGGCTTGGAGAGATTTTAGAAGAAAGAAAACCCTCAGTTTCCTTATTTGACCCAAATTCCTCTGATTTCCTCTTTTAGCTCCAATTCCTTTTGCTTCAAGGCCTCCCTTTTGAAACAATACTGTTAAAGGGGCGGGTGGTTTCATTGGAGGGGAGGCAAGGGTGATATCAATATCCCTATTATTGGTTAGGGGGTGTCCTATAGGGGTTGTTAATTGACTAGGTTACCCTTTTCACCTCAAATGGACTAATTTACCCTTACTTTTTTGGTTGAAAAGACTGAATTATCCTTCCCCATTTAACCCAATTGAATCTGAAAATCAAATTTTTTTTTTCAACTTTACTTCTTCTCTTCTCCTCCTCTCCACCATTAAAACTGATTTTTCATCGTCCTCTTCGATTAATCGGCGATTTGAAAAATTGATAATCGTTGATTGGAAACTATATTAGAGATGCCGAAGAAGAAGGTGGACGAAGATTGTAGCCGTTCTAATGAACCAAATTCTCCATTAGGTCAAGAACATCAATTTGAAACTCCTCAACCGTCAAAATAAAGCACAATGACTTATTTGAGGTATGTTTCGAAAAACCCAGTTAGGGTTTAGTCTATTGTTTGATATAAGTTAGTTTTGTATAAAAAATTAGGGTTTTGGATCGAAATTGAAATTGAAACTGAAATTTGTGTGTTGTATGTGAGTTACGGTTGATAATTACTCCAATTTCAACCGTAACTATGGTTTTTGTTGATGATACGGTTCGTAATAACTGAAATACCAACCTTAAGTTCTTGAATTTATGAGAAATTGTTCAGTTACGTTTTTTTTTTGCAACCGTAAGTAGCTTACGGTTGGTATCGTGTGTTGAGTTACGAACCGTACATTGTTCTGTAACTTTCATTTGGTTTCTACGATTTGTAATTCCATCAATGTTATCAACCGTATTTGAGTTACGACTTGTAACTCAACATCCATTACCAGTCGTAGAACATCCTGTATGTCAGTATTTGGCCAAAGAAAACTTACAGTTAAAAACTAAGATAACATACACGGTTGATCTCGATACATCAGTTACCAACCGTATCGTTGATACGGTTGGTCTCGATTCACTATTTACCAACCGTGTGAGTGGTACGTCTCTGTTCATTGGTTACAAACCGTAACTATGCAGGCTCACCATTTTCTTTTGTTTTTTGTTTTCTATATTATTTGTTTTACCCTTAGTAAATCAATCAATTGTAATGCTTGTGTAGGAAGAAAAAGAGAGGAAATGACTTAACCCCGATTGATCATACGCCCACCCCTCACGGTGACAAGCATTTAGGGGTTAATAATAGAGGTATCCACAAGAATGAGAAGAAGATGAAGAATAAGTTTGAAATTAAGTTGAGGGAACAACCTGTGCCTGAATCTGGAGTTGAGCTAGAAGGAGTGAAACATAATGATCAAGAAGAGGTCGGAGTCGAAACTAACCGTGAAGGCAACGAAAATGAAATTATGGAAGAAGAAACTAATAATGATGAAGATGAAGAAGAATTTAAAGGAACCGATGATGATGGAGGGGAGGAAGAGGAAGCAAATGATGAAGAGGAGGAAGATGAAGAAAATGATGAATAGGAGGCCGATGAAGAAAATGATGAAGAAAAGGAAGATGAAGAAGATGATGAAGAAAAGGAAGAGGAAGAAAATTATGAAGAGGTAGAAAATACCAAGGGAAAAGAGGTAGTTGTAGCTGCACCTCCAAGGCAAAAGAAAGAAAAGAAGCCGAGAAAGGAGCCCGCACCGAAAGGGATGCATATTCCTAAAGGCAAAGATTTGTTGTTGCCACCGAAGAAGAATAAAAAATCTTGGGGAGAGGCCCCAGATAAGTCTTCAATCTTATTTGGTTATACCGGTGACTGGTCCGCAAAAGTCTGTCAGACAAGGGTATGTATTTTGTTACTTTTCTTAAAACATTCATTATTTTTATACATTTTGTTTGTTTATTTCAGTTCACCATAATATGCTTATATTTTTGTATATTTGTTTTCTTAGGACCACGCAAGATGCATTAAATTGCTCAAGCGTCAAAGGGGTAAACATTGGCCATTAAGTCAAGAATGTGCTTCAGTTCGCAATCTAATGGCTAGTACAGGACTAGGGCCTGGAATTCTTCACCTTCAATCAGAGTATGATAGTGTTGTGGTCTCTGTCTTCAGGGAACGATATTGGCTTGAAACCGATACGTTTCATCTTCCATTTGGAGAGATGACAATAACACCGGACGATCTGAAGCAAATTACTGACCTTGAAGTTGAAGGACAATCTGTGTTTGAAGGTTTCGACAACAACATGTCTTGGACTGACCTTTATATCCTTGTTCAAGAAACACTTGGGTGGGAGAAAGATGAAACTGAGATGGAGTTTCAGCTGGCTGGTGGTTATGACCCTGCTGAACCACATAAACCAAAAATCATCAAAAAGCTATTGTTGAAGAATCTGAGGACCAAGTTTGAAGGAACAACAACAAAGGAAAGTGAAGGTCAGGTGATGGATGAAACAACAATTAGGCGTACAGCCACAGCGTATTTGTTGTATTCTCTTGGGACCGTATTCTTTCCCGATAACTCGAGAAATAGGGTCAATGTTCATTACCTACAATTGTTGAAGAATTTGGACAACATCAAAAACTATTCGTGGGCCACTGCAACCCTTGCGTATTTACTTGACATCCTAAGAAAGGCCTCTAGGGTTGGAGCTACTGAAATTGCCGGGAATGTTGCGTTTCTAATGGTAAGTTTGGTTACATTTTTCTTTGTTTATTATATTTTAAGTCATGTGTCAATTGTTTATACTTAATTTATTTTTTAGGCATGGGTTTATGACCACTTTCCGAGCCTGAGACCTCCTACTGAGTGGGAAGAACATGATTATGTCCCTACGAGAAAGAAGTTCAAGTTCACTAGAAGACAACTAAGGAA
This sequence comes from Papaver somniferum, assembly GCF_003573695.1. Classification (NCBI taxonomy): domain Eukaryota; kingdom Viridiplantae; phylum Streptophyta; class Magnoliopsida; order Ranunculales; family Papaveraceae; genus Papaver; species Papaver somniferum. The sequence goes on along the minus strand of NC_039366.1, from coordinate 96,170,757 downwards.
CAAAGAGGAGAAGCTCATTCAAATGAGGGAGAAAATAGATGCTTTCACTGTTGAAGATGTTATCTTTGACCCTTATTTGAGGATTGAAAATGGAGTTGATGTTCGTAGGTTCACAGAGACCGCAGGTTACAATGGACTATTGTATCATCCCACAGGTTACGTTATGACCAATCCTCGTCGAACTCTACGCCAAATTGCTCATATTCAACAAAGGGTTGTAGAGGAAAACTTCAAATTATCCAAGCAAGGATCCGAGACAAAAGGCCCCACCAATGTGCTCAACTACATGCCAACTCCAACGGTTGATGCTTAGAAAAACCGCCATGAAGAAAGATACCAACTCGCAGCGGGAGAGGAAATTCCTTGTAACAACACGAAAGAAGCCACTGCTGATTGCATGGGTTTTTATTCTCATTTTGGTCATCCATATGTGATCAATAATGATCCGGAGGCCCAACCATATATTCAAGAGGCTATGGCTCAAAGGAAGGCGGTCGACGAGACTAAAGAGAAAAATGGTCTATTTGGTTTGACTTGGAAGAAGCTATATTTCATGTCGGTACGTAATTTTGTTATCCTCATGACTTTGGATTTTAAGATTAATGATTATTATGAAATAATCTCTTAACACTCTTTTTGATATGTGAATAGAAAGAGCGAGGAAAAGCTTTGGCAAATAGCATGACTTCATGCATCTGTCGTAATGGTGTGCTTAAAGCTCGTGAACAAAAGATCTTGCAAGACCAAATAAGGAACATGCATAATCCAAACATGGAAGAAATGTATGAGGGGTTGGTCACGGACGAAAGAGGCTTAAAGAGGAGTAGAAACTCTCTTGGAGGTGAGGGTAGTAGCCGTCATCAACCTTCATCTAGCAGCGAAGAGACAAATGATGATGAGGTGGTTCACGGTGTGGGCACTAGCCAAAGAGGTGGTCATGGTCGTGGTAGTCGAGGTGGTCGTCGTGATGGTCCTAAAACTCGTGGTGGTGGTCCTAAAACTCGTGGTGGTGGTAGCACCAACAAAAGGGGTCGTGGTGGCCGCCATGCTTAGTTATGGATTTATGTTAGTTGTGTGTGGTTAGTTATGAATTTCGACTTATGGATATTATGACAAACTAATAGTTGTGTGTTAATTATGGATTTTAGCTTATGAAATTTAGCATGTGGATATTAATTATGAATTTGGAGTTATTTGTGTTAGTTATATATTTAAACTTATGGATATCATATATGAATTTGAAGTTATTTGTGTTAGTTATAGATTTAAACTTATGTATGTTTGTTTGTGACAGTTTTTGTCCGAAATTTTGAGTTACAGAGTCAATTACGGTTGGTAACTATTTTTTGTTATGAACCGTTGCACAGACTGGAACAAACATTTTTTACTAACTTAAGTTACGGTTCGTAAAAATTTATCGAGACGAACCGTAGAGAAAGTTACGATTGGTAACTCTTTCACCCTAACCAACCGTAAAACATCCTGTAACCTATAACTTTGATTACGGTTCATTTTGAGTCACAGTTACCAACTGTAACTCTGTATATTTTGATTTTGACAGGTTTACGGTTGGTAATCTTTCCGGCTAAGGAATCGTAACTCTGGGATTCAGTTTTCTCCAGAGTTACGGTTTATCATCTTTAAATAATTACAAACCCTAACTTTCGAATTCAAAATTTTACGGAGTTACGGTTCGTTATGTGCTTACATTCACCAACCGTAACTAAACTTTTGGCAGAAAAAAATAATTGTTTGGTGCTTACAGTTGCACTGACATGTCCTTGTGCAATTTGAAAATATAGCCGTTGAGACCTTCAACAACTTCATTTTCAAAAAATAGATCCGTTATTGAAATGTCCTTGCACTAACGACTTCATTTTTTTTGTTATAAATTTATACTTATCCTCCTTGCTAGAAGTTACACTTCCACATGAATCATCTCTTACCTTAAACTAGATTATGGCTCTAAACCCTGAATTCACTTTGGAAGAAGATTTATGTATTTGCCGCAACTTTGTTCTATGCTATCCAAAAAGAGGGAAGAACGACGTCGATGTGGTTTTGTGAGTACAATTCATTTGAGAACACTTTTTGAAAACTTTTGTTCCGAAACAGGTAACCCTAATCACCGCGACGGAATTATGTTGTATGTTCGATATGGAACTATTCGGGATAACGTTAAAGAATTTATGGCATTAGTTCGTATTATGGGTGAAATACGATTAAGGGGTGAAACTGACGCTAAAGTTTTAGAGAGCTCTATTCAAGAATGGAGAAGGTGGAAAAGGTCGAATTTTCAATACTTACCTCATTTCAACATCCTTAAAGACTTCTATCGCACTCGTAGACCCAGATATTGGTATCCTTTAAGTTCGCATGAATGAATGAGTTGTAATGTCATTTATATTTGTAATGGTTTGATGGTTGTAGTGTTGGTTTAGTAATAAACATGGTTTAATGGTTTTAAATTACTTATAATTGCTTTGTATTTGGTGTCAGGGTCAGTTACGGTTAGTAACTAGATTATCGATACCAACCGTAAGTGCAAATGGCAGTTAAAATTTGTTTCTAAAGCTAGTTACGGTTGGTAACTGTATTATCGGGACCAACCGTAAATGCAAATGACAGATAAAATTTGTTTCTGGAACTACTAAAGGTTGGTGATTGAATCTAGTTACCAACCGTACCTCGCTAGTTACCAACCGTAACTTACTCTGAAACCTTGCCAATCATATCACATTTAGTCAAAATACCAAAATACAAAATACAAAATGTATTTCACCAAGACTTGTAAACATTTAAGCATCCTCTTCGTCGTCGGTCATAACTATGAATTGCTTCGACATAGACAACATTATGGCATTCCGTAATTCAATCCTTTTCTCAAATCGATTGCACCAAGTCTTGGGGAGTTCACCGTCACAACCAAATTCTCTCCACAATGGAGGTAATGGGCTTCCTTCATGCAGTCGGAGGCCGATGTAATGATTTCCTTCCACATGCCCCATGACAACAATTTTTTTTATTGACAAATCTTCGAGAAACGGGTTTCTTGTTGGTGCAAATGTATGGCTCATGGTCTTGGAGATTAAATGAATGACGCAATTGAATGCGTTGGAGAGTAGTTGGCCACATATAGGCATGCGCATCCAACATTCGCTTGTCAAACATATATTGCCGGTTAAACGCCTTTCCATTTTTGTGAAGCTCTCATTTAACACCTTATCAGTTTCGTCTCTTTCAACTCTCATCATCGGCTTATAGAAGTCGCGGTAACCACATAGTTCCATTAAGCATTTTTTCCTTACGTAAGTAACTTGGTCACAACCCCACCCTATCGCGTCTTCAAAGGGTCCAAGTTCCTCCACGAAGACGTGGTAACCACAATTCCCATCACCATGAACATCCTCCGTGGCCTTGATATGATCACGAATAAATTCGGGGAAAAAACGAAGGTAATATTCATAGCGAATGTGATAGTTCCGTCTATATCGGACATTATCATCTCTAGGTGGTGGTTTAGGCACTCCTTTTATATATCGTCTCCTTCTCCTTCTCACCACTTGACCGATTTTTTTCAACCGTCGGACTCTTTCCATTGTTCCTTGCTAATTGTTTAACACCAACTTTACCAACAAGTCTTTTTATTGAACTATCTTGGGAGGAAACCTCGGGACCGACATAGGAACCTTTACCTTTAACTCCATCATTTGTTTTCCCACTTTCTTTACAACCATTTCCTTTAACAACCACTTCCTTTGAAACCTCGGGACCGACATAGGAACCTTTACCTTTAACTCCATCATTTGTTTTCCCACTTTGTTGTTGTTTAGAGCGAAATATCGGACCTTTTCCTTTAACATCAATTTTGCTTGTTGCACTTTCTTGAGTAGGAATCTCGATACATTTTTGTTGTACATTTCGACGGCTTGGTTCTCCTTTATCCGTTTGACCTCTTTTTCGTTTGTTTCTACCTTGAACATCATCTTCTTCCATCTCATCCTCCGCTTCATATTCCTTTCTCAACCATTCATAACCCGAAGGATCTCTTTTTTTTTTTATTCTTCCGCCAATTCCCTTGCTTTTTTATTTCCTACGTACCTCTTTTTTTTGGTAGGAGGCCTCCCCTTACTCTTCCCCTTTGGTGTTTCCTTGATATCATACCTAAATTTTGGATATACGAAATCTCTCAAGTTACTCAACCATATTTGCCTTTGGCCTTGGCTTAGTGTAGCATATTTCTCGGGTAGAGCTTGACCAATCTCGGTATCGGCAAACGTTCCTCCAAATTTTTGATCAAAAATTGTTTCACGGAATGATAATTTTTTCCAAAAGGGATCAACATCTTGAATCGGGATCACTTTGTCTTGGTATGTGGCTATAACATGCCGACATGGGAGTCCCAAACTTGTCATGTTTGGATAAACACAATCTTCTTCATAATCCCCCAATTCATAATGTTGTACTTCATACATTATCTTATCAATAGCGCGGTGCGAAACTTGATGCGTAATTCCCCTTAGCCACTTATGTCTAACCATTTGGTGTGTTGTTTACTTCGGCTTTTTTCAAAAGACTCCGTAACTCTATCGTGATCACGGCGGAAATACGAATCCATGACTTCGAATAGCGTAACTAACCCACCATTACAACTATGCAGTTTCTTCTTCAACCGGTTGTGAGATGACTCCACCGTACTTGTAGCTTGGTTGTCATAGTGCCTATATTGGTTAGTGAATGCCGATACGAACTTCTCTTTGTGCGGATCCAACCAATTATCCAACAAATACTTCACAACACTTGGATAACCTATTTTCCAATGAGCCACTAACATACGAGCTCTATCCTCATATTCATCCACGGTGATAAAATAGGTCAAGGCTCTCCACTCCGTTTTGAAACTTTCCCATTTTAGTTCCGCCAACTTGTCATCCTTCTTAAATTTCTCTTTGGCATCCTTTTGTTGATGTAACGGTAGTTTCTTTATTCCATCCATTTCGTTTTTTTTGGTTGGACGGACAAGGCGCATGCACTTAGTTTCAATACTTTTCCACAAGTGGAACGTGCAAAGAAGGTTATGAGCTTCCGGGAAAACCCTCCTTATTGCATTCAACAAAGCTTGTTCCTTGTCGGTAATAATCACCTAAGGAGTATATCCCTCTACGTAGAATAGCTTCACTTGGTTTAATGCCCACGCATAGCTCTCATCGAGCTCATCTTTCAAGAAGCAAAAACCAACACTAAAAGGAGCATTGATAGAAGTTTGCCCGACAAAGTGCAACAACGACATCTCAAACTTGTTGGTTTTGTATGTACAATCCATTAGAAGGATTTGATGAGAGCACCGTGCCAACTTCACAAACTCAGGATTAGCCAACAAAAGATGTCTTATTCGTCCTTTCTCATCATCATCGTGGAAAACCGAGTAATTATTCGCCTTCCCCAAATGCCTTAATTGTTGCATTTCGTTCCTTTGTTCCCATTTCTTAGCCTTCAATTTTGTTCTTGCGTTGTAGATGTTAGCCAAAGTAGAAGCATTTTGTGGTTTCTTTCCTTTAAGTGAGCGAGGATATCAACGGGCTTCATACGAATTTTTGTCAGTGACTCTACGATCTTCTCTTCTTCTTCGGTAAGGCGTCCAACATAAGAATGTGATAGCAAACTCTCTGGTATAGGGTGGTTATGACTACCGCATACAACTTTCTCCAAAAACCACCTTTTTGCCGCGTTCCTTTTAAATTTAAGCTTGAAGGGGCTTCGGGTCTTCTTAGTGAATGTAGTTTGCTTCCTCTTTGCCTTTGCTACTTGCACGATACCCTTTTTTGCATGACTTCTATGTTGTCCACTACACTCGCAAAACATTTGAAAGGCACTTTCACTAGTGGTACCATTACAAACTATGATACACATAATCAACTTGCCTCGTTCTCTAGCCCAATGCTTTTCATCATCTTTTTCCTCCCATGTCTCCTCGGTTAAATAGTGAGAGCTAGAATCTTGGGGTGAGAAGTTGATTTGCTAAAGGTTGTTCATCCATTAGGGGAGGTACATCCACGATCTGGACAACAATATACGCACATTAGTCTAAACAAGGCAACAAAACGAGAACATATATAAAGCTACGGCTGGACACGACACAGGAAACACCAATCGTAACAGAGATACGGTTGGTAACTACAATCATTTAGAAACTGTAACTTAACTCCGGTTGATAATGGTCCTCCAGTAACAAACCGTAAATAGGGTGAAATGAAAATGAAAACAGACATAGAAATATACGGTTGGTTAAAACACAGATAACAAACCCTAAAAAGTGAAGTAAATACTGCCATGCACATGATGAGTTACGGTTGGTAACCACTGAAGGACATATCCAACTGTATTGGGCTTACGGTTCGTCTCAAAAAATTTCTACCAACCGTAACTGGTAATACGCTTGGGGTTTTCCCCAAATTGAACCAGTTACGGTTGGTATTGGATACTTTACGAAACGTAACATACAGTTACGGTTGGTGACTAGCTAATTACCAACCATAAGTTATTCTGAAATTTTTAAAAATTTGATTTTTTTACGTTCTTTAGAGAATTTTAAGCAACAAAAAGCTATTGGGAACTAGTTTAGAAGTATACCTGGTGATTTTCAGTGCTGGGTTCTTCACTTTGTTGGGTAATTTCTTCAATTGGTTGAGATTGACCTTCCCTATGGGTTAAAACATCTCTACCATCTAACAAATACTCCATATCAGGATCTCCATCAAGAGGTATGTAGTATTTGTTTTCTTTATCGAATAGAGATTCACCCATCTCAAATTTGCCACTGGAATTAGGGATGTCAACGGCACTAAACGTAACGGATATTGGCTTTGCCGCTGCCGTTGCCATTAAAATTATCGGTTAACCGATATCCGTTAAGTTCCGACGGAAATCTGAAATTCAATTCCATTACCGTTACGTTGGACTTACCGGATAACGGATATTTTTCCGATAATTTCCGTTATCAAAATCTACAGCTGCACCACCATCTTCAGTGAAGATTCTTCACAACCATTTCAGTTCATCAACACCACAATTTCATGAAACTGCAGCTGCAATTAGCACCACCATATCCCTGTAACCATTCAGCTAATATCATTAAACCACAACAGACCCATTTGAATCATCTTTTCCATTAATCAAGCATAACAACAAAACCATCTTCTATGCAAATCGATCTAGATTTGATTCCGACAAGCAATTTCTTTCTTGTTTTCTCAATTTCTTGTTGTAAAATCGAATTGGAAACAAACCCATCTCTGATTTCTTCTGAAACCTCATATATTCATCAATTTTTGTAACCCATATGAACATCTACAACAACAACTTCTTCTTCTTCTTCCTCCCTAATTCGAAATCAACATCATCAATTCAAAATATGCATTCTCGAATTCACAATCAAACCCAACTCTCTACTAAATCAAACCAAACTCTCCACCAAATCCTAGTTTCACAAATCAATTCCAACACCCTAAATTAAGCTTCAAAATCTTAATTAATACAAAATTGAATTTCAGAAAGAAAAATAACTAGACATGATATATTAGGAGATGATGGTGGTATTGGGATTATGAGACGAAATAGATGAAGAAGAGGAACATTCAGCTGAAGAAGAGATGATGGATAGATAAGTTTTCTCTCGGGAGTAAAGATATGAACGAGGAAGAGAATGGATAGGTAAGTTTTCTCTCGGGGTATAGGAATTTACACGTGCTAGTCACACGTTAGAGGATAACGGAAATAAGGCTAAAGGAAATAGCCCAACCAGTACCGTTACGGTAGGATAAAATTAACCGCTACATTATCGGTTACGGCTAACGGATAACAGATATAACGGAACTAAACCCAACGGAAACCGGGTAATCGGATTCGGCTAACGGATAACGGATATCCATTGACATGCCTAACTGGAATCACTCACTTTGGTTGAGTGAATCAAAATCTAGGGTTTCACAAATATCACATAAGTTTTCTTTTTCTTCTCCTCTAAACTTTTTTTTTTCTAAAAATCTGATTTTAGAGTTATTATAAGTGAAAATTAATTAGCAACACTAATCTTGATTATCAACACTAATCTTGATTATCATCACTAATGTCGATTATTAATAATAAGGGTTAATTGGTCATTTCCATATATTTTTTGATAAGGGGCACTTAAATTACCACCTAATGACCCTTTTTGTCTTATTAGGTTTGCCGCCCCTCCAATGGAACCACCCATCCCTTTAACATGATTGTTTTGAAATAAAATTGAAAGAGAGATATTTTTACATGACATAATGTTTAGAAACGTACCTCCTCCCACAAATTCTATTTCCACAAAATTTCATATGTTTGGCCGTGGCATGCATATATATTTATACATGCATGTGTAGTTGAATTTCATGAGCAATTTTCGTTTTCTTCTTTTATAGAAAAGCAAACTTCATACATATTATTCCTTCTTTTGATTAGAACTTTATTTCTATCATGTCTTCAAACACGCTCAACATTATGATTTCCAGTGATGTTATAGTAGCAACGATTCCGCCCATTATCGCTAGAGTTCGATGAAACCCGCAAATTCTGTTAACTCCGTTGTAAAACGCAAATCTTCTGACCAGGTATGCATCCCTACTCTTAATTCATTATTTCTTGTTTTCTTGCTTCATATTATGACATAATATATTTCTAGAAATCCATATAACGCTCAGGCAAGTGATCTTGAACATATGTTAGAGTCCCCGGGCAGGCGAACCAGAACTCTTCCTTGTCAAACTATCCTGGAAGAATGCTACGATAAACTCCAGGTTTGTCTTGCGATTTCGTGCACGAGAACTTGCTTTATTAGAACTCGAGTTTTAGTTTTCATTGATGAATCCAGATTGAAAGTGCTCAAAAATAATCGTCCATTCTTCATATGTATTCGACTTTGAACCCTCGACCCAATTATGAAAAGAATTAGAAAGAGCTAGCCAATGCAAAAGGAATAACTTGACTCTGATTTAATTAGGTTAACCAGCTAGGCATATGCTTTCGACTTTAGTTTTCCACTTCCTCGCTCCTCATTGTGTGATAGTCTGAATTGATAAATGAATCATTGTCTTGTTTAGACTCATGACATGCCCCAATGTTTCAACGTCACCTTTTGAGTATGATGACTTTAGTAAATCTCCTTGGATTAGTAAGAAACATGTCTCCTAATTGATTTTTCGTTTATACCGATTAAAAAAAAAATTGATTTTTCGTTTATACTCTTCTATCATGGATCTAATACTCTTCATAACACCCAGGTTGCTAATGAAAATGAGAAAATTGAAACTGGTAGTGGAGTAGTAGTTACCGTGAATTTGAGTCAGATCATAGAGTGTAACCCTCGTTCTTTGGAATACACAAATGCTAACATGGAAGCTCCAATTTTTTCTTACTTACGATCGGTCCCGCCGAGTTGTTTAGTGATGGTTTGACCGGTGGTCTTAACTTCGTCCCAAGCATGAAAACTATTTAGCATGGTTATGAAATTATATGTGGCTTTAGTGTTCCTAGTCTCCATGCCTTGCAGTATTCTGAAATATGGGTGAAATTTGGTCACGTTGCTACAACTAAGGTTTTGAAACATAGATCCATTCTTGCTACGTTTGTGGACGAATTTTTGTTTACTATGGAGGAGATGCGTTCAAAATCCTTCAATGAGATTACCAAAGAATCGATATCCAGATGGGAAAAGATGATTTCTTCTTGCGAAGGCGTTCGCTTCAAAATAAGATGGTTGCACTCGGAGTTTGAGTTCCCCGATTTTTCATATCCTGTCTTGGTATTGGAAGAACAAAAACTGGTCGAGGAAGGATTGGCTCTCGGACTCATGAAAGAGAATTTTGACAACAAAGTTTCGACTTATTTGCAGAAGGTTGGACATGGGCATGCAGGGAGAAGAAAGTGCTGAGAGGTTTCCTCTAAAGGGTTTTTCTTTTTCTTTATAATGATCTCAATTCCTTATGTTAAATAGGATTTGATTTGAAATAACATTACTTAAAACTTCTATGAGATATTGCAATTTTTTTTTGTGAAATTACATTTTATTAAGAAAAGAGATGTTCAATTCTAAACAAAATACGCCTTAAGCCACTCTCTATTGATTGACATACCTTCCTGCTTGTCATTCATGTCTACTATCTTGTAATACCCACTAGTTATAGCCTTCGAGATGATAAATGGACCTTCCTAGTTAGGAGAAAACTTTGGAGCTGACTGATTTTGCCGAACGTGTTTAGCTGTCATCAAAACTAAGTCCCCAACTTGGAAAATTCTTGGCCTTAATGTTTTATTATACGCGCGCGAAAGTCGTTGCTTGTAAATAATAAGATGCTCTTCTGCGTTAGCACATCTGGCGTCCACTGTAACCATATCGTTATTTGAGAAAGCAAGGCCTCAGTCGTGTCTCACTGAACTCCGCTTGCCATAGCAATTCGAGCTGACTGAATCTTGATTTCCACAGGTAAAATTGCATATGTTCCGTAAACTAGGGAATAAGGAGACACACTTGTAGAGGTCCTAGGAGCAACCCGATACGCCCATAATGCAATCGGTAATTGCTCATTCCAAGACCTAGGGTTATCATGCACGGTTCGACAAAGAATACGAATCAATGTCTTGTTACTACTTTCGGCCACTCCGTTTCTCTGGGGATGGTAAGGGATGGAAAAGATATGTTGTATACCATATCACTGAAGCACATCATAAACCTTTTGATTAGTAAATGGGGTTCCATTATCTGATATAATATACTTAGGGACACCAAACCTGCAGATTATGTGCTCCTTGATAAATTCTGCGATTGTGACCCCTTTTGTACTTTTAAGTGGGATAGCCTCTACCCATTTAGTAAAGTACTATGTAGCCATTATTATGTACTCATGTTGTTGCGAAGAAGTCGGGTTAATTTTACCAATCAAATCAAGTCCCCAATTGTAAAATGGCCAAGGAATACTGACAGAATGCAGGGGAACGCTCAGTGCACGGATCAAATCTGCATGAGTCTGACACTTGTGACATTTTCGAACAAAAGACGTAGCGTCATCTTCCATTGTGGGCCAATAATATTTTTCGTGTATCTGAAGAAACAACCTTATCATTCCCTGATATTCCTTCTCATGGACTTCTTTGCGAACGATATCCGTTTCAGTTTTTCCCAAGCAACGTAATAAATCTCCTCCGAAACTTTTCCGATACAAAGTGTCATTATGATAAAGAAATCTCTTGTCTCTCATGGAAATTTTAGAGGTCGCACGTTTGTCTGAAGGTAAGACATTATCACGGAGGTATAGGATAAAGAGTTTTCGCCAATCTCTACCATCATTGATATCTAACGATTCTGCTTGATGAGGAGGCGCCTGACAATCAGGACATGCTCCCTGCATTGCCGGGATTGAGTTTCCATGGTAGGCAAGTAGTACCCCTAATGTTAAAGCCTTCTATATAGGGTAATATCTAACGTCTAACCACATATCTCCTTGTAAATCATCTCTAATTGTTGTTGTGCCTATGTTTCTCCAATGCATCTCGATAAGGACAAATCAAGATTTCTTCGATATAATTCACCGTGATTCATGAAGAAATTCTTCAGTTCTTTGAGATGGATTTTTTCTCGGGTGTTGGGTTGTTAAGTTCCTTAATTGTTGAGGATCTCCAGTCGTTATGCTCATCAGTAGCTTGCTCAAGCCACGTTGAAGGAAGAGTACGCCTCTGGACAGTGAAAGTCTTCTCAGCTCCTTCAAACTTGAGTTTTGATGCCAGGGTAGCAAGGCAGTCAGCAAGGATGTTACCTGTCCGCCCCACGTGAATCATGATTATTTCAGAAAAATGTGATAGGATTTTTTGTGCTTCGATTCAATATGACGCCAACGTAATTTCCTTTAACGAGTACAACTCATTCATTTGGTTTATCAATAATTTAGAATCACCTATGACTTCGAGACGTGAAGCTCCAGCTTGTTTGGATAATGACAACCCTATCATAAACGCTTCATATTCGACCGAGTTGTTGGTACATTTAAAGTCAAACTTGAATGAGTGAGAAAATATCTCCCCAGTCGGGGATACCAAAACGATTCCATGCTCTTCCAGTTCCAGTGTTAGGGGTGGATGACCCATCAAAGTAGAGAGGCCATTCGTCATCTTTTACTAAAGATATCTCTGTGAATTATCTGGGTACGTCTGCACGTAATGAGGTAGTATCCTGTCCTGGAAAAACTGCTAGGAGATCTGCTACGGCTTTCCCTTTTATTGCTTTTGGATTAATGCAATCTATGTCGAATTCGTACATCTGTAATAACCACCGGGACGTTCTTCCAGAGAGAACAGGTTTCGCCAATAAAAATATTATAGGATATGTTTTGGTAATAAGCGTGACTTTGTTTGCCAACAATAGTGTTTGAGCTTTTGGATAGCAAACATAAGGGATAGACACGCCTTTTTTACCTTTGGATATCTCAGCTCTACTTCTTTCAACGTACGAATGATGTAATAACTAGGTGCTCGGTCCCATCATCATCCTCTTGAGCGAGCAAGGCACCAATTGTTGTATCAGTCGAAGCCGTGTGTAGAAGTAATGGTCGTCCCTGTAGTGGAGCTTTCATGACGTTAGGCGAGAGTAACAATCAGTGAATCTGTTCGAAGTCGTGCTGTTGGGAGGAAGTTCATCTGAATTGAGCATCTTTTTTAAGCAGAGGAACAAAGGCAGCTAGAACTGGGCCAAGCCTGGAATGATTCGCTGAGTGTATGAAACTTTCACCATAAATATTTTAAGTTCTCTCGCCGTTTGCGGCGGGTTCATAGTGGCTATCGCTTGAGCTTTACAAGGATCCACTTTAATCCCTTCCTCCGTCACCTGGAACCCTAAAAACTTTCACAAGGAGACCCCGAAAGCGCATTTTAAGGGGTTCATCCGAAGATTGTACCTTCTGCATATTTCTAAAACCTGTCGGAGAATTTCAAAGTGGGACGCTCTGGTTTTTTATTTGACAACCACATCGTCGAAATAAGCTTCAATTTGTTTATGCATCATGTCGTGAAAGATCGCCGTCATTGCTTTTTGGTAAGTGGGTCCTGCGTTCTTAAGTCCAAAAGGCATGACGGTGTAATAAAAATTCCCAATGGGAGTGCGGAACAAAGTTTTTTCGGTATCTCCCTCGAACATTTTTATGTGATTATATCCTCTATAGCCGTCCATAAAAGAGAACATGGCATGGCCGCTAGTGGAATATACCAGCATGTCAATATTTGGTAATGGAAAATCATCTTTCAGGAAACACTTATTCAGATCTCGGAAATTTACACAACACCTTATTTGCCCATTTTTCTTATTGATTGGTACAACATTCGCTAACCGGGTAGGATGTTGGATAAGTTTGATAAACCCGGCTGTGAGCAGCTTTCATACTTCAACTTTTATTTGTTCTCCTACTTTATGCCTGAAGTGCCTTGGATGCTGCTTTACTGGTTTTGATCCAGGAATTATATGAAGATGATGCGTTATCAATTTTTCGTCTAGCCCTGGCATCTCTTCATAAGCCGAAGCGAAAATATCCCGATATTCTTTGAGTAAAGCTACCAATAGTAGACGTTATTCTGGTGACATGGAAGCACTGATAGGTATAGGTCTAGAAGGTTCCCCAGCTCCAACATTTACCATCTCAAGGGTATCTATTGTGGATGTTGTACCATCTTACAGTTGGGGATATGCTTCCTGGATCTCGTCTTCCTCTAGATTATGGGGTTGATCAAGAAGTCGGGGACGAGGGCCTCGTTTCTCCTTGTCTTGCTCAGATCTGGTTTTCATAGATTGTTTTCCATTAGAACTAATAAAGCTTCCCATCTTGATATTGACCATATTTATAACCTAACCTTGCAACTAAGTGGACAACTAGCCAAAATATTGTTACCTAAAATCTGAGAGAGGCTAGAAGTGGGATTCTAAGGTTTCTGAAAGTGAGTTACGAGAGGTTGAGCACGAACAGTCTTCGCCTAAACCACGCACAGTGGCCGTTCAAAGGCTGCTTCAGTTACAGGGAAGAGATTTAGGGCTGGTCTTAGGGAGGGAAGTAGATGAAGAGAGAGATCAGAGAACTCTAAGGTTTGAAAAAGAAATGCTCTGAGAGTTTATGAGAAAGATCATCGTAGCTTGAAGAAATAGATGACCTATTTATAGTTGAATTCTCTAATCTCAGGTAGGTGAAGATCAAGATTGTTTTCCGTGCCGGGCGGAGCAATTCTCTCGTCTCTTCAGGAATAGAGATAAACTAGGTTGATTTTATCTCATTATTCCACCGCCTTTACTCTCTTCTGCGGTGATAAATATTCTCTTTAGCCGAGTTTGCCAAGATAGAGAGATATTTTCCGATTTGTAAGAATGACTAGGATGAGTCACGTGAAAAGGCATGGGATGCCTCAGAATTCGTGTGGAGAGTCTGAAAAGGAGACTCGATTCCTACATGAGGCTCGTGCCTACCATGGAGAATATTCAACCTTGTCTGAGATTTCCCGAGAGATTTTGCAGAGAGATTTGAAACTCTCCGAGATTTTGCAGAGAGATTTGAATCTCTCAGAGATTTTGCAGACGGATCAAAATCTCTACGAAGATTTGGTAGACAGATCAAAATCTCTCCGAAGATTTTCTTAACAAATCTGAATCTCTCTGTGGAAAGTTGGGACTCGTCTTGGAAAGAGAGAGAGAAAGGTATTTGTACGCCCGATTAATGCCTCTGCGAGACTTTGGCTCACTTGTTTTTGACCAGCATATCTTACAGAGATGTGCTAGGAATCAACTGTGTGACAATCAGCTGCGTCTCGCGAAGACATACTAGAATTGTGGATGTTCTGGTTCATAAGTATGTCGGTGATGTTTTACGCTCTACATAACCAATGTGACCAGCAGTATCTAATCGAGGATGTATGCTAAGAGTCACAACATCACGACCAGCAGTGTCTCGCGGGGATGTTTACTAGAAATCGTGGCTAAGGATGACTTGAGGGCCAAGGGATTAATATCTCCCGAGAGAGTTAAAAATTGTTTATGGTCTTGAAATGTCAATTTTACCCCTTATCCAAAATTTCACCATCTACAACGCGGTAACCGCAGTTTTAGAAAAAAATCTAGGACCTTTTCCATATTTAAACACCAAAATGTATTAAGCCGCTACATACTCTAGCCTACTATCAAAACTTCGGACTGGAATGTGGTTGAGACCAGATCTAACGTCACATTAATTCAATTACAGTCGCCCTCCTTATGCCTCTTGAATATCGAAAGTGTAGATGGTGGATTTTCGAAAAAGGCTAAAATCATAAACTCATAATTATATGAAGCTATGATTCAGCAATCAGGCGTGAGTATCGAGACACGGGTCTCTCATTGGATTCTCAACGGAGAGTACTTTCTCTCAGAGTACATGTAGATATGTAGTCTCACGACTGGACAACGACATATCTCATGAATACTGAATACTTTCAGTGATTATTTCTATATAGTATCACGAGATAGACGGCTCTTAGACAGCTTGCTCTGCTAGTATAGAGCGATAACGTCTTCAGGAACAAACAACAAGTTTACCCTGACTATATAAAGTATATGACTTACCGACAAGCTCATATCGGGATAATTAATGCTCCTAGATAGCTTTCTCTGCTAGTATAGAGCCACAAAGTTAACTATTCTTAATTGCTCCTATTCCATGGTCGAATCCGCGACTGGTCCCCTGGAATGGCAATAACAATTGTTCTGATTCTATGATCTAATCCACGACTTGATCTCATAGAATAGCAATAACTATATTATCTCATTACTCCGATTTCATGATCGAATCCACAACTGGTATCATAAATGGTAATAGATAAATCTTAATTACTCCGATTCTATGGTCGAATATACGATCCCATGGAATGGTAATGTTCACTTTATTATTCTGAATGCGTAGTCGAATCCTCAGCTGATCCCATGAATTAATAATAAACATTTTATTACTCAGTTTTGTGAATTATTCTCCACTGGATTCTACAATTAGTAATAAATAATCAACAACCCGGCGTCTGAGCTACCTCTAAGTAAACCCCGATTCAAATGGTGAAGGTGTATTCAACGATGATACACTAACAGTCACCGCACGAACGAGTATTTCAAAAATACAACGAAACGATGAACCTATGCAAAATAAAGAAGAAAATAATAAATAATTAAAAATATTGACCAGGGTGCTGGGAGCACAGACACACGACCAACCGACCGTGTCGTGGTCAATCCCACGCCAATTTTATATTTTTAATGCATTTTTATTATTTTTCATGATTTGATGAAAATTCTCTCATTTTATCAAATTTCCTTCATCTCGAGGAAACTCCTCGGTTTCATGGCACTTCCATAAATCCATAAAAAATAATATAAAATTAAGGAAAGGAGTGTGGGGTGTGACCATTAGCCAACCGGACATGCCTTGGTCCCAACCGGCCCCACACCCACGATTCCTTATTATTGTATTATTATTTCTCTAATTTCATGAAAAAACTCCTTGATTTCATGGTATTTTGCACAAATCATCAAATAATAATAAAATAAAATAAATTATGAAAACTTGTGGGACCGGGCCTTGGCCGGCCGACCATGCCCTAGCCGGTCCCACACGCCCCTTTGTTTTATTATTTTATTATTATTAGTTTTCCTTGAATTCATCAAATTCCTTGATTTCATGGTATTTCTCTCAAATTAGGAAAAATTCCCTCAAATCATCAAAATACTTAAAAATATTAAAAAAATCGGGAAACTCGTGGGACCGGGCCCTAGCCGGCCGGCCATGCCTTCCACGGTCCCACACGCCCTTGTTTTATTATTTTAATATTTTTTTCTTCCTTGAACTCATGAAAACTCCTTCAATTCATGAAAACTCCCAAAATTCATCAAATTTCTCAAAATTCATGAGTTTTTCATAAAATCATCAAAATATTATAAAATTAAGGAAAAGGCACCATGGGAGCGTGGTCACGACCGGCCAACCATGCCTTGACCACGGCGGTCTCACGCTTCCTCATTCCTTATTTTATAATTATTTTTCATCATCTCATGGTGTTTTCCTCAGTTTCGTCGAAACCCTAATTTTGGCATATTTTCTCGAATGGATGCGCAATTGCACGCCAGAAAATATCAAAATTCTCAGGACTGAGACGCGGACGCCTTGGGGACACGGGCACGCTATCTTGACCGACCAAGATTAGCTCTTTGGCTTATAGAAGCCGGTCCCATCAAGTTTCACAGTTTTGACCTAATTTGCACAATTGCATGTATTAGGTCCAAGACTCTTCCAAACACTTTGGATTTTCATAAAGTGATCATCAGGCGGTCACATGACTACCCAGGGCCGGTTTCATGACCCCATGGTCGGTCCCTCGCCTCGTCATAATTAATTAGGTTTTCTCACCTAAGACTCAGACGAGCATTTTTGAATAAATGATTAAGCCATCATTTTATCATTCTTCCACCAACAACTCGTCAACTCTTCAGGAGTTCTTCGTATTTGGTCACACGAGCATATGGACACTACATGGTTGATCCACGGTCCCATGTAATCGCTCCCTCCTTCGTCCCATGGTTGAAATTCTGACGAACCATGAATTGATCATCAATTGATCAAATTAGGGTTTCTGAATCCAAAGATCATCATTCCAGATTCAAACCTTAATAATTTTATGACTACCTCATGGTCATTAATTTTATTAATTATGCTCGGTTCAACGACCAGTATTCTAATTAATATTTTTGGTACGCTGCCAATAACCCATCAGACGAGCAACACATGCTCAGACGACCAAATATTCAATAATTCATCACATGAGCAAGACTTGCTCAGATGATAAATATTTGTTCAAACCAAGGAATATTGGTTCAACAATCAATATTCAACGATCCATCGAATGAGCAATACTTGCTCACTTCATCGTAAGAACTATACCTCTGTCTCATGACATGTTCAATTCACGAATTTCAGAACATCATGTTCAACTCAACGACTACATGGAATCATCATCCCATCAAACCACGAAGTCATCAATTGACTAACAATCCAGGAGACATCAATCATGTCACTTTGGGGGGATATCACTTAGGGTTTTGGTATGCCGGTCTACGGCACGTGTGTTCAAACACACGATGGAATGTGAGCAAGTCGTGCAATCAGTTGAAGGAATTCACGAGGTAGTGGGTGGAAAATCGACCAAGTCTCCACACGTTGAGCAACTGGTTTCAAACACGATCTCCACTTCCCCACTCCTTGATTCCATCAACTATCACACTTCATGGGGTCATGGTGTCTAAAATTCCAGCAATATAAATAAGTCTCTGAATCATGATTGAATCATCGGCATCATCAGTATCAACAATCTCACGTCAAACTGACAACACGAGATCATCAACTCATCAATTGAGCAACTACTCTCAATTGAGCAATTTCAATCACTCAGAGCTTATCGTATTCAAAATTCACACACCCACAATCTTTGATTACCATTGATTCCACACATTTCTCAGCTTCCCTCCTACAGATCAACCCATCCTCTCTTGTGACCGAATTTATTCTGGAACGGTCATTGTCTTGATTTAGGACGGAGTACTACAGATTGATCTCTCGAATCTAAAGCACCCCCTTTGCAGCGGTGCATCTGTGTGAGGTTTAACATTTCGCTCGGTTCGAGGAGTCTCCTCCGTACGGTCGTCTCCTCAATTCCTTAAAAACCAGCAAATCGTTTTTCCCCATCTACAAAAAGACTCTATACAATTCATTCCCTTAGTTGACGTCCTTTACAACTTAAGATTTCCTACAACTTAATTGAAAACTTTAAACCAATCCGCCTCCCAGATATAAGCATATATGTGATTTTCGTTTTGATAATATCAAGGTATAATAGGAAATCGTTTGGTATATACAAAGTCTAACAGACCTCAAAATCCGGTACTTACGACTCCAGAAGAGCAGCCTAGATTATTATTCACCTAACAAGTAAAACGTACTCTTATTTCAACAAAGAATCGTTATAAAGGAATATACTTGTGGAATCACAAAGTCTGAGATGAAGAAACTTGTGATTTGTATATATCTTCCCTGATCGGAGTGAGACTCAACAACCAGTAGCAAGATTAGGATACACAAACTATTAAGATAAAGATAGTCGTACCTGGCTTCACGAATCCCTAAGCGAAGTCTTTTTAGTCGCTAAACCTGAAAAGGTTCAAAGGAAATGACAACTTTAGTTTACAACTAAGACACACAAGAAAAGTGTCGAAGATTCAAAGATCCCAGTTGCTTGAAGTTCTCCTTATATAGACTTTTAAAATCAAAGGTTGCTTTAGATTTAAGCTAAGGTAGCTTTGGAATCAATCAATCAATATTCACTGTTAGATGAATCTTTGATTTGAGATTAACATACCAAAAATATACACTCTGGTTATGATGAACCGTAACCGAACCGTGTACAATGACTTGTTCATGAAAGGTTAGTCGAAACTATCCAGACGAACTATAAGCTTTACCATTTTAATATAACACTTACTTTAATCTTGAGTCGCAACCATAAGTTATAATGTGATCAAATATGTCTAGGTGTGTTTTTTAGAGAAATGTTCAAATGGTGATTATCTCATAGAAATAACTTTGATGCATCTGACATTCGACGGGGTAAGTACGTGTACTTACACTAGATCGTGAGTTACTTTGTCATGGTACGTGTACCGGGTTTGTATACCTGTGAGTGGGGAAAAACGATTTGATGGTTTTTACCGAATTGAAGAGTCGACCGTGTGGAGACTCCTTGAACCGAGCGAAATGTTGAACCTCACACAGATGCACTGCAATAAGGGAGTGCTTTAAGTTCGAGAGATCAATCTGTAAGACCCCGGCCTAAACCAAGAACAATGGACGTTCCAGAGTCAATTCGGTCACAAGAGAGGATGGGTTGAACTGTAGGAGGGAAGCTGAGAAATGCGTGAGATCAATGGTGATATGAGATTGTAGGTGTGTTGTGAATTCAGCGTGAAAATGCTCCGAATAATTGAATTTTGCTCATATTGAGAGTAATTTCTGTAAGTTCGTGTAGACGAAAGATTGTCTGTATGAACTTTGATGAGAAATTGCTCGTCTTGGCGAATGTCGTTCGAATGTTCGAAAACTTCTATGTCTTTTCAATCAGGATTCAGAGACATTTTATAATGCCGTGGTTGAAAACACCATGATCCCATGAAGTGTGACAGTTGCAGGAATCAGAGAATGGGAAAATGGGGAAATCATGTTAAAACCAATTACTCATCATGCGGAGACTTGTTTAACTTTCCACCCACTACCTTGCTGACTCTTCCAACTGATTGCACTACTTGCTCACATTCTCATCGTGGGTGAACACACGTGCCGTAGACCGCCAGACCAAAACCCTAGTTAATATCCCCTCATGTGACACGATTGAAGTCTCGTGATTGTGGAGTCAGTTGCTGACTTTATGGGACGATGAGTCCATGTAGCGCTGAGTTGAACATGATTAGCAAATGTTTCGAAACTCATGAATTTAATGTGTCTGCTGAGACGAGGTATCATTATAACCTAAGACGAGCAAAACTGTGTTGCTAAATTGCTGAATATTGGTAGTTGAACCAATATTCTTTGATTTGAGAAAATATTGCTAGTCTGAGCGAATATTGCTAATTGAATAAATATTGCCGGTTCGAGCGAATATTGCTAGTTCGAGCAAATATTGTTCTTTTGATGAATTGTTGATAGCTGGACCAAATAAAATATTAATTTAAGTTAATGACTGCTGGGTCGAGCAAAATAAATACGAATGTTAATCATGGAATCAACATAAAATTATCAGAGTGTTATAATTTGCTCAGAATTACTTTTCTACAGAGCTCTGGATTCAAAACCCTAATTTTACCTAGATAATGATTTATTGCAAATCACATAAGACCGGATACATGGGATGACGGGTTCACCATATAACGCCCAGATGCTCGAATGAGCAAAAATACCAAAGTCTCTTGAGGACCAGTTGGTGAAAGAATGATTAGATGTTGGTTTAATCATTTACTGAAATAATGCTCGTGTGAGCGACAAATCATAAAACCTGGTTTTATGGAAAATATGAGGGACCGGCCAAGAAGTCACGGGACCGGCTCTTGATGGCCTTGGGACCCATAGATGGTCATTTGAGCAAACTTCCAATTGTTTGGAAAGAGTTTGAACCTAATATGAGCAGCTGAGCAAATTAGGTTAAAATCATTAAAGCACGCGGGACCAGCTGTTTGCAAGCCTCAGGGTCACCCTTGGTCGATCAAGGGGATGTGCATGTGTCACCGTAGTGTCCGTGCTTCAGTACTGAGAATTTTGATATTTTCTGATGCACGTTTGAGCAACATTTGGAGAAAATATGCAAAATCCATGGTTTTGCTGAAACCGGCAAAAATACATGAGATGATGAAAATAATAAATAAACAAGGAATCATAAGGTGTGGGACCGGCCACGCCTAGGGCATGGCCGTCCGGCTGACACGCGGTCCCACATGCTTTTCCCAGTTTTATGTGATTTTATGTATTTTTCTCTGATTTAAGGGAAATTCCATGAAACTGGAGAGTTTGGCGAAATTAGGGAACTTCCATGAGATAAGAGACATAAATTAAAATATAAAAATTGGGAATGGGAGTGTGGGACCGGCAATGGCCGGCCGGCCAATGGGAGCGGGTCCCAAGGCACTCTTCCCAATTTTATGTAATTTTGATGATTTTAGATAATTTTCATAAAATCAAAGGGATTTGTTGAAAACCAAGATATTTTGTTGAAATCAGGAAACAAAACACCAAATAATAATAAAATAATAGGCGTGTGGGACCGGCTAGGGCATGGCCGGCTGGCTAGAGCCCGGTCCCACAAGTTTTCCTAATTTTTTAATATTTTCCATGATTTTAGAGAAAATACATGAAATTAGGTAATTTTCATGATTTTAGGGAAAATTCATAAAATCAAGGAATTTTCATAATTTGAGAGAAATAATAAAATAATGGAGACTGAGGTGTGGGACCGGCCACGGCTAAGGCATGGCCGGCCGTCCGGCGGTCCCACGACACCTTTCCCTAATTTTATTGTTTTTTGATAAAATCATGTGATTTAGATAAAAATACATGAAATTAGGTAATTTTCATGATTTTAGGGAAAATTCATAAAATCAAGGAATTTTCATAATTTGAGAGAAATAATAAAATAATGGAGACGTGAGGTGTGGGACCGGCCACGGCCAAGGCATGGCCGGCTGGTGCTCGGTCCTGTGACACCTTTACCTAATTTTATTATTTTTTGATAAAATCATGTGATTTAGATAATTTCTTTGAAATAAAGGAAATTTGCTCGAACGAGAGGATTTTCATGAGATCGTGAAAATAGTAAAAATATGGTAAAATATAAAATTGGACGCGGGACTAGTCATGGCATGACTGGCCGACTGGTGAGCTTAGTCCCCTGGCGCTTTTATTTAATATTTTATTATTATTATTTTCCCTTCCTATTTTGCATAGGTTCCTCGTTCGTTCGTATTTTTGAAATGCTCGTTCGTGCATTCAAAATGCTGGTCTGTGCATTATCTGCTAATTACACTTGCACCATTTTTGTCAGGGCTTATTCGATGCTCAGATGCCTGTTCCGTTGAATATTTATTACTAACCTGTGGAATTCTGCTGGGAAGAACCACAGATTGAAGTGACGAAATATAACGAGGAATCGTAGAATATTGCTCAAAATATTCAGGCGATTAATTGACGACTCGTAGAATATTGATGGATATTCAGACAATGGCTCGTAGAATATTGCTGGATATTCAGACGATTTAAGATAATTAATTGCTGGCTCTATACTAGAAGGGCTTCCTGTCTAGGAGCATTAATTATCTGAGGGTTGAGGAATATGAACTTGCTGGAGTGTCATATTCCTCTTGCATAGTCGGGGAAAATATTGTTACATCCCGAAGACGTTGTCGCTCTATACTAGCAGACATGCTGTCTAGGAGCCGCCCAATCTTTCGATTCTATACAGTATGATATGTGTCGTGGCCTCAGCTGAGAGACTGCACATCTTCATCTTCTCTGAGAGACTTTCTCCATAAGAGGTGGCATGAACTTTTATGCATAGAGACATGAGTCTCGATACTCATCCGATTGCCGGATCCGGAGTAATTACTGAAATTGCTCAGTATTCATGAGATGTGTCGTGGCCTCAGCCGAGAGACTACACATCTACGCGTACTCTGAGAGACAGCCTTCTTAGTCAGAGGTTTATGACATGAGCTTTCATGCTTTAATGAGAGACATGAGTCTCAATACTCATTCTGGAGTATAGTTTTATAATTCTACCCTTTGTCGAAAATCCACCATCTACATTAAGTCCCTTGCTTAGTGAGGAACAGTCAGGTTCCTCAGTCAGCACTGAATGGTGATTTTCCAGGTCAAAAATAAGTAATTGGACTTAGTCATAAGATAAGATGTTACCGGATTTCGACTGAATGAGCAAACCATGGTTTGAGCGGAAACCTCTGTGGCATAATAGAAAATCATCTAGTGAACATAAATTGATGTAGAACCGTTGATTCGGTGGTGGAACCTTGGTTGGTTTAGGATTCATGGGCCGGGTCCAAAAGGGAAATCCTTAAGGAATTAGGTTTTGGAGATAAAATTAGGTATAAAAGGAATTAAATCCTTCTTTTTTTTATTTCTCCCACAGCCGACCACCACCTTCACCTCCTTCTCATCTTCACGCTGATCAAGAGCAGCAGGAGAAAATTCGTCGGTCTTCCACCCGCCGGCGCCGTTAGCTCGCCGTCCGGCCAAATTCCGGCCGCCGCCGACCAGGTACGTGCAAAAAAAAATAATTAAAGTTTGCTGATTTCATGAGATGTTCATGCTTCCATCATGTTAAAATTATATACATGGGTATATGTTGATGTGAGGTTTGTGGAAAAAAAAACCTTATTTATTAAACGTATGTTCGTTCGATCGTTAGTTTTGAAAACTAATAATAATCTCTAATTTAGAAGGAATTTTTTATATGTATGTGGACTTAGGTCCAGTGATAGAACTTAGTGTATGAGATTTCATGTGAACCAATACTTTACCTTAATAGATGTGAGCTTTCACAAAACCAAAATAAACCTCGTTTTAGAAAATTATGCTCATTCGAGGAAAATAGATACATGTAATTTTATGTATGTAAATTTATGTCCAGTGATAAAACTTTGTTTATGATCTTTCATGTGAACTAGTATTTTATCACAAGAGGTGTGAGCTTCCATAAAATAGCATAAACCTTCGTTTTTAATAAAACACTAATACGAAGGAAAATAGATTTTTTATATATATGTAGCCGTGACATATTTTATGTGAAACATGATGACATATTTTATTCGCATGGATTTGTTCTTATTAGATAAATTCTGAAAATTTATATGAACAAATTGCATTAATTATTGTTTTGTAAAATCAAGACATGGGTTTTGAGTAACCTTCAAACTATACAACTTATTTGTGATGAAGTCATGTCTTATTGTAAATATCATAGTTCAGTTGTGTGAATGTTCACATTATGAAAATTATGTAAATGATTTTATGAGAAAATCATTTTCCATGAACTAATGAAGTGTTGTTCGTTATTGCAGGTTTCAAGGAACGGATTGATTTCGTGTGTTAACTCTTGTATTGCAACCACTATTGTTAGTGAAATTGAAAGAGGTGAGAGTTCAATATTTACCGTTTTTAGACACCGACGTTTTTAATTTGCATGATTCCATCATCTTATTGAATTCGCGGATGACTAAAACATTGTGTGGATTTCACAGCAGCTTTGCGAGGATGTCTGATTCTCCAGCCAATGATGCCTCCAGAGATGAAATGTGTGCAGATCATGATATCTCCATAGAGGAAACATACACGGATGAGACTTCCGTTGGTGAGGAAGACGAAACACCTGGAGTCAAGAATGTCCCAAACATAGATGACGCATTCTTTGAGGTTCAGGATCCCGAAAATCGTCTCAAGTCCCTAGTATATCGTCTTCTGATCAATCCCAGGACAGTCATTCAAAATAAATTGGTGACTCCTCGTGCTATCATTCGGTTCTGTCTTGAACGAGGACTATCCCAGGCTTCAATGATTGAATTCAAGCTTTCTCGATGCCCCTTAGAGAAGTTCTCGGGATGGTCTAGACACATGCTGGGATTTCCTCGTGTTAGAGCTATGCTGGATAGAGCACAAATTACCAGGGCCGTTCAAACATATGGAGATTTGTATATCTTTCATGACGCACGAGGTATTGTAGCTCTTCTTGCTCGCTGGTGCATCCCAACTCACACGTTTATATGCAGCTGGGGAGAGTTCACTATTACCTTGGAAGATGTAGTTTCTTTGTTGCATCTTCCAATTACAGGTAACTTTCCTGAAGAACTTTGGACGGCGGAAGAGAAAACAGTTTCCAAAACTTTAACAACTGAGATGGATAGAATCAACAAGGTTTTTGTTAAAGGTTGTTACGCTCATTGGTGGCCACGAGACGCCCCTCTTGATGAACTCGACGGTATGTTGTCTATTGCTGCTTTCTTGTATTTATGGCTGTCCAGAGATGTGTTTGAAGATGATGGTACCTTGTTGAAGCCATTTGTAACTCCTTTCGCCATTAAACTGGCTCAAGGTGAACAACTTCCGCTCGGTAGCTTATTCTTGAGTTCTTTATATTCTAACCTGGACTCTTTAGTCGTAGACTCCAGTGTTTCGAACGGTTTCATGAAGATCGAATGCTACGCCAATACGATGTTTCTCCAAGCCCTGATGTGGGAGCGTTTCAGAAACTATGCACCCATTCCCCGTAGTATCTTACAAAGTCTGAACTCTGCTGACGCTCGACGTATCTTCCATGAGAAAGATAATGCTAGGATTATGCGCTGGTCTACAAAGCAAATTCAGTCCAAGACACGCTTCATTGACGTATTAGATGACGAGTCTGAGTTCAATTTCCGTCCTTGGGTAGTGGTTCCTCCTCACATTTATCAATTGAAGACTTTCAATGCTGGAGAAAGTAAGTATTTGAAATCTGGTGCTGATTTGAGTGATGGCGAAAGATCTTTCATGCTGAGTTGTACTCCCGGTCACATAATATCAGCAGAGTATGGAGATTTTTTGGTGGAGGAGTATAATATTGACAGAACCGCCCGTTAGATGGGTATGGACCAATGTGTTCCAACCTTCAGAAGGAGAAGACCATCAGTGGAACAACTTAAGACCTGTTTAGATCACACACATGATGAAGGGAGCTCCTATTGGTTCCCTTGTATTGATCGAACCACGTACGTGACTCCAGGTTACATGGAATTCTGGGATCAACAACTTGAGCGTCTTAATGATTATGTGACGGCCTCCCAACTTTTAGTGAAGGATCCCCCTTCTTCTGAGATGAGTGCTTCTCGTCCCAGACTAGGGAATATTTATGGTAGTGACAAACGAAAGACATCTCCAGGAGGTTCGCAGGTATGTATTCTTTTGCATATTCCTCATACAATTCGTATAATCGTCTTTAATTAATACATCAATTTCTTTTGCAGGAGGGTCGTGCTATGAGACCTCTAATTGAAGTGAATTTCTCAGAGACGGAGGTAATTGCCCACGGTGGAGAAGGCAGGAGCAAGAATTGCAAGTTGTTTCCCAACACCATAAAGTCCCCAGTCGCCTTTTTGGTGAGTTGTTGATATTTTTTCGTCGTGAATTCTTCCATCCGCATTATCAGGATCTCAAAAATAATATTTGTTATTTGGTTACAGGACTTTGCTCCGTCTAGTATTGACGGTCTTCGATTCTCTGCTGCTGAGCAGACGACTTCTGATTTGAGCGTTAAAGAAGAAGTCGCCGTGAGTAATTTCCTTTACCATCGGACATAAAAGTTTCATGTGAAGATGCTAATTACTTGATAATATGCCCAGGAGGATGTCATCATGGAGGCGGAAAGTGCTGATGTTCGACCTTCCTCTGAGAATATAGATGAAGGTGCTTCCAAAGATTCGGAGCCAAATAGAAGTAATGAACCCCTTGTCGTTAATACGGACGATCATAATTCCTTGAGTACTTCGGAGACCTCCAAAGTAAGTATATATCCTGTACCCTCTTCATAGAAGTATGAAAGTGCTGATTTGTGAATGAATGAATGAGAATCCATGTATATATATGAAAAAACTTGGTCGAACTTCGTCGTCAGAAAATTCAGAACCCAGTTTTTTACCAAAAACGCCGTAAAATCTTCATCTGGAGTCGGATTTTCAATATCTGCATATGTATCCTCAAGCCCAAGAAATTTCCAAGCTTTTCCAAAGAAGCTTTTTAAGTTTTGAGCACGTTTATGGCCTGAAAAAGACGAAATAGTAAACTTTCAGGAGACTTTCAGAACTTTTTCAGATTGCATGTTGCCCGATGTTTTGACCACAGCTCCTAGCTCGTTATCCCAGTTTCCATTAAATTTTGACATATTGTAGAGGACTTACATACGAAGAGAATGGTATATGACCCAACTCTATACTCCATACCAATTGCTCCCAGTTCGTCATTGAACACAGGGAAGTGTAAAATTTCTTCAGCTGAGTTTCTTTGAAAACGTGTTTCATGACTTTGATGCTACTTGTACTCGTCTTAGATGCATGATAAGGAACTTAGACGATCTTAGTTCACTTACTTTATTAATTTTATAATCGTATTGGATTTCCATCCTTGAATCATTCTAGTCCCATGTAATCTTCGCATTAGGTGCCGAATAACGAAGTTGGGAATTATGAATCCAGTAATGATGGTTTGGGCAATCCAGGAGTTGTCGGTGACAAGACTTCCATATATGTGCCTCAAGATGTTGAAACGCTGGTCTTTGATGCTGTGGAGGTATAAGAAACTCTAATTGTGCCTCAGACGGTGGAACCCGAACCCGAAATAGCGGAAGCTACTTCTTCTGAAATTGTCTCTATGATCACCGATGCTGCTCCAGTAGTTGAGAACCAGATGATAGTGCATGAGTATCCGACTGCAGGGATTTCATTTGTTCCTAAATTTGGTGAGTTACTCCCGTATCACCAGCTTGTTGGAGGATTTAGCGTTCCTATCAGATATGCTGCTATGTACAAGGAACTGTGGGAAATGTATGGACACATTGTTGTTACTCGGGATCCAGAACGCAATTATTTTCTGAAGAAACAAGTGGAGTCTATCTTGTGTGTCATATATGATATCCGGATTACTGCCATAAATGTTGTTACTCAAGATGTACTCTTTGATTGGGAATACAACTTGAAGAATGTTGAAGATCTTGGCTTCGATCTGAAGTGGCTCCGTCAAAGACTTGAAGTTATCAGGAAAGAAATAAAGGGCGATGTTCCCTTCCCTACCAGTGATGTCGTGTTGAAGAAGATGAATGAAGTTGTTGATCTAACCAGGAAGCTGGAGGTGGAAAAGGCGGCTCTGAAAGTCTTGGAGGAGGCAGAGGAGCAGAAATATTTCTTCGATTGTTTTCTTTAGTTTCCTTTCCATAATCCCATGAATTTCTGAACTTCTGAGAGATGTGAGGTTTTCATTTGGGTTTTGATATTAGCTGGTTTTGGATTGCTAGATGGTTAAGGATTTTCTTTTGGATTTGATTGAGATTTTCGTTTAAGTAAAGTGAACTAAATTTTTAATAAATTTTTGAATTCAAATACTGATTGCAAGTATTGCAAACGTTTTGGAGGAATTGAAATACAATGAAAGAAAATCTTAAATGCCAAATCCAGACATCATGAGTGCTCAGTACCTCAAATACCCAATAATTTCAGACAAACGCCTTAAGCCAATTCTCGTGAATTACTGGCAGGGTTCTGCCATCCGTGTTGACCAATTTGTAGTATCCTCTAGTTATGGACTTAGAAACCATAAATGGTCCTTCCCAATTGGAGCTCCTTGTGTAGTGGAGATCTCGTTTAGCCGCCTTGAGAACCAAATTCTCTTCCTCGAATTTGTTCGTCTTAGTAGTTCGCACCTTGAATATCTTTTGTTGATTCCATGGTTGTGGAACGTATGGGCACTCATGTAGAGGAGAGTACCCATCATACTGTCTGTCGTGCTTAGCCAGGTCTTCAGCAATAAACCTCTTGATAGAATGACCGACTTGGAGAAGCTCTGAACCCAACCGTTGGGTATAATATTGGCGGGGTGAAGTTGTCCATTCATAACTTTTGGTAATTGCTAAATCGTTTGTAGGGAGAAGTCCTTGAATCAAAGCATCATATTTGAACATTGGTAATATTGGAGCACGAAAAGGAATAAGACTTGCTTGAGCTCGAAACCTTTTGACAAAGGTATGTGGATTTTCCCCAGGTTCTTGCGTAAGTCCCATCAAGGTTTTTACTTCCTCCAGATGCTCGAACGGTAGGGTATCCTCTGTTTCCTCTTCCAACTTGGAGTCTTTATCGACGAAAGAGCGTGTTGAAAGCTTTGAAATTACCCTTCCATCATGAATCCAAGTTCTTCCAAGGATCATATCATATCTAGGATCTTCTCGAACTATGTAAAACTTGGTCTCAGTGCAGACCAAATTCTCTGTGACTTTGAGAATGATGAAGCCGTATGCATCTCTGGAGATTCCTTCGTGGTCCCTGATTGCTATGGGAGCATGAGTAGCCTCTTGTCGATTAATGCCAGCAGCTCAGAGAGTTTTCAAATGGATGATGTTGACGGCGGCGCCGACATCAACGAATGCTCTTTTGAATTCATTTCCTTTAATATGCACGGTGGTGAGCAGTCCCCAGTCATACATTTCTTTGTCGGTGGCTGATGGTTCAGGAGGTACTTCTGGAATCAGTAGGCGTTTCCCAGAAACTATGTGGTTCAAAGCTGTGAACATGTTTCCTCTTTGTGCTTTTGATAGATAGAGCAATTCACAAACATGCTCTATCAATGACTGAACCGGTTCCTTGACTGGTGCTTCATAAATAGAGAAAGTCCTGACAGGAAGAGGATCTCTGTGTACTCCTTCGGCTCTAAGGTTAAGTTTTCCTGACTCAACCTTTTCTTGAATATGCGTTTCAAAACTTTGCAGCTACTTGTGGGGTGATTGACGAACCTGTGAAATCGACAGCAACGAGGATTTTCCATGTCTTCCTCAGTTGGGTCTCTCCTGACGTATGGAAATTTGATTGCACCATCTTGGATCCAGGCGTCTAATAGTTCGAGCACTTCTCCAATGGGGAGAGGAAAATCAGGTGCATCGTCAGGAGTATCTGTACGTTGGCCAGGAGCCTGTGTCTCTGGTTTGTTCTTCTTTTGCGTCTTTGGAGAAGCTGCAACATGCTTGTTCGGGGAATCAGCCTTGCGCTTGCTCCCTTCTGCAACAATGTTTGTAGAGGACTGCAGGTTGTACTGCTTATTGATCAGGCATCTGCTGCCTCGAGTGTCACGTGATTCCTCAGTCTTTGTGGACTTTGCTCTTTCTAACAGAGCAGGTGCAGTGGTTGCTGATCTCTTCGCGGATTCGTGAAGTTCTGAAAAAAGTCTGGAATTGAAGATTCTCCAGTAGAGCTCTGTAT
Source organism: Papaver somniferum (assembly GCF_003573695.1). NCBI lineage: Eukaryota > Viridiplantae > Streptophyta > Magnoliopsida > Ranunculales > Papaveraceae > Papaver > Papaver somniferum. The sequence continues at coordinate 96,140,099 of NC_039366.1, read as the reverse complement.
ACCGGGAGCATGCCGTTGATATACAAATCTACCAGCTATTGCTCTGTGACATTTGGGTCATGACAGTCCATGGCCTGGACTCTGAATCATTTCACGTAATCATTGGGATTCTCACTGACCCTCTGGAACATTCTTCCAAGATCAGAGAGAGTGACTTGCTTTGAAACGAAAAAGTACTTCCTGTAGAAGGCGTTGATCATTTCTCCCCAATTTTTGATAGTCCCCGGTGCGATGTTGTTGTACCAGATGTATGCTCTGCCTTTCAAGGATTTTGAAAACTCCTTGAGGCGAACAACATGGTTATGTTCATGCTCTCCCAAGGCTTCGAGGAAACGAGAGACATGTTCTCGAGCATTGCCAGTTCCGTCATACAGAGTGAAAGTTGGAGAAATGTAACCTTTTGGAAGGGGAATCCTCTGCGTAGCGGCAGGATAAGGAGGTTGGTGACGATGGACATGTGATGTCTTATCTTTTCCACGGTTCTCCAGAAGGCGCTCCAAGTCTTCCCGAGTAATGAAATTTGATGGTTCCTTTGCTGATGAATCTGCAGCTTTGCCAGTTTCATCATCATCCACTGTATGGATTGGGATTACTTCAGGATTAGCAACCTCTGAGGATTTCTCCTTCTCTTTTCCCTTTTCTTGAGTCTTCTCTGTCATCTTATCAGTAAGAGTTTTGAGATAATTACACAGCTCCTTCTGTGTAGAAGCCATGTCAGTCTGATTCTTTGCGAGAGTCTCCTGCACTTTGATAAGATCAGCAATGGTAGGTGGTGGATTTCCTCTGACTACTTCAGGGTGTCGACCGAACAGGGGATGACCTTCAGCGTGAGGAGGAGTAATGTCACCACCGTTAGTGTTGGAGGACGGAATTGTTTCCGGGATATTCTGATTGCCATTGTTGTTGTTTCTAGTACTAGCGTCGTTTGTGTTGGAACCTGTAACTAACCCAGACCTAAGACCATCCATCTTGTGAAATCGTGAGATTGCAACCGAGAGATTAATCTCCCACTGTGGTCGCCAATCTATGAGTGGGGAAAAACAATTTGCTGGTTTTTACGGAATTGAAGAGTCGACCGTGTGGAGACTCCTTGAACCGAGCGAAATGTTGAACCTCACACAGATGCACTGCAAGAAGGGAGTGCTTTAAGTTCGAGAGATCAATCTGTAAGACCCCGGCCTAAACCAAGAACAATGGTCGTTCCAGAGTCAATTCGGTCACAAGAGAGGATGGGTTGATCTGTAGGAGGGAAGCTGAGAAATGCGTGAGATCAATGGTGATCTGAGATTGTAGGTGTGTTGTGAATTCGGCGTGAAAATGCTCTGAATGATTGAATTTTGCTCAATTGAGAGTAATTTTTGTGAGTTCGTGTAGACGAAAGATTGTCTGTATGAACTTTGATGAGAAATTGCTCGTCTTGGCGAATGTCGTTCGAATGTTCGAAAACTTCTCTGTCTTTTCAATCAGGATTCAGAGACATTTTATAATGCCGTGGTTGAAAACATCATGATCCCATGAAGTGTGATAGTTGATGGAATCAGAGAATGGGAAAATGGGGAAATCATGTTAAAACCAATTACTCATCGTGCGGAGACTTGGTTAACTTTCCACCCACTACTTTGCCGACTCTTCCAACTGATTGCACGACTTGCTCACATTCTCATCGTGGGTGAACACACGTGTCGTAGACCGCCAGACCAAAACCCTAGTTAATATCCCCCAATGTGACACGATTGAAATCTCGTGATTTTGGAGTCAGTTGCTGACTTTATGGGACGATGAGTCCATGTAGCACTGAGTTGAACATGATTAGCAAATGTTCCGAAACTCATGAATTTAATGTGTCTGCTGGGACGAGGTATCATTATAACCTAAGACGAGCAAAACTGTGTTGCTAAATTGCTGAATATTGGTAGTTGAACCAATATTCTTTGATTTGAGAAAATATTGCAAGTCTGAGCGAATATTGTTAATTGAATAAATATTGTCGGTTCGAACGAATATTGCTAGTTCGAGCAAATATTGTTCTTTTGATGAATTGTTGGTAGCTGGACCAAATAAAATATTAATTTAAGTTACTGACTGCTGGGTCGAGCAAAATAAATACGAATGTTAATCATGGAATCAACATAAAATTATCAGAGTGTTAGAATCTGCTCAGAATTACGTTTCGGCAGAGCTCTGGATTCAAAACCCTAATTTTACCGAGATAATGATTTATTGCAAATCACATAAGACCGGCTATATGGGATGACGGGTTCACCATATAACGCCCAGATGCTCGAATGAGCAAAAATACCAAAGTCTCTTGAGGACCAGTTGGTGAAAGAATGATTAGATGTTGGTTTAATCATTTACTGAAATAATGCCCGTGTGAGCGACAAATCATAAAACCTGGTTTTATGGAAAATATGAGGGACCGCCAAGAGGTCATGGGACCGGCTCTTGATGGTCGTGGGACCAGGAGATGGTCATTTGAGCAAACTTCCAATTGTTTGGAAAGAGTTTGAACCTAATATGAGCAGCTGAGCAAATTAGGTTAAAATCATTAAAGCACGCGGGACCAGCTGTTTGCAAGCCTCAGGGTCACCCTTGGTCGGTCAAGGGGATGTGCCCGTGTCACCATAGTGTCCGTGCTTCAGTACTGAGAATTTTGATATTTTCTGATGCACGTTTGAGCAACATTTGGAGAAAATATGCAAAATCCATGGTTTTGCTGAAACCGGCAAAAATACATGAGATGATGAAAATAATAAATAAACAAGGAATCACAAGGTGTGGGACCGGCCACGGCTAGGGCATGGTCGGCCGGCTGACACGCGGTCCCACATGCTTTTCCCAGTTTTATGTGATTTTATGTATTTTTCTCTGATTTAAGGGAAATTCCATGAAACTGGAGTGTTTGGCGAAATTAGGGAACTTCCATGAGATAAGAGACATAAATTAAAATATAAAAATAGGGAATGGGAGTATAGGACCGGCAATGGCCGTGGCATGGCCGGCCGGCCAATGGGCGCGGGTCCGAAGGCACTCTTCCCAATTTTATGTAATTTTGATGATTTTAGATATTTTTCATAAAATCAAAGGGATTTGTTGAAAACCAAGATATTTTGTTGAAATCAGGGATTTTACATGAAATCAGGAAACAAAACACCAAATAATAATAAAATAATGGGCGTGTGGGTCCGGCTATGGCATGGCCGGCTGGCTAGAGCCCGGTCCCACAAGTTTTCCTAATTTTTTAATATTTTCCATGATTTTAAGGAAAATACATGAAATTAGATAATTTTCATGATTTTAGGGAAAATTCATAAAATCAAGGAATTTTCATAATTTGAGAGAAATAATAAAATAATGGAGACGTGAGGTGTGGGACCGGCCACGGCCAAGGCATGACCGGCCGGCCGGCGGTCCCGCGACACCTTTCCCTAATTTTATTATTTTTTGATAAAATCATGTGATTTAGATAAAAATACATGAAATTAGGTAATTTTCATGATTTTAGGGAAAATTCATAAAATCAAGGAATTTTCATAATTTGAGAGAAATAATTAAATAATGGAGACGTGAGGTGTGGGACCCGCCACGGCCAAGGCATGCCGGCTGGTGCTAGGTCCCGTGACACCTTTCCCTAATTTTATTATTTTTTGATAAAATCATGTGATTTAGATAATTTCTTTGAAATAAAGGAAATTTGCTCGAACGAGAGGATTTTCATGAGATCGTGAAAATAGTAAAAATATGGTAAAATATAAAATTGGGCGCGGGACTAGTCACGGCATGACTGGACGGCTGGTGAGCCTAGTCCCCTGGCGCTTTTGTTTAATATTTTATTATTATTATTTTCCCTTCCTATTTTGCATAGGTTCCTCGTTCGTTCGTATTTTTGAAATGCTCGTTCGTGCATTCAAAATGTTGGTCTGTGCATTATCTGCTAATTACACTTGCACCATTTTTGTCAGGGCTTATTTGATGCTCAGATGTCTGTTCCGTTGAATATTTATTACTAACCTGTGGAATTCTGCTGGGAAGAACCACAGATTGAACTAACGAAATATAACGAGGAATCGTAGAATATTGCTGAATATTCAGGCGATTAATTGACGACTCGTAGAATATTGTTGGATATTCAGACGATGGCTCGTAGAATATTTCTAGATATTCAGACGATTTAAGATAATTAATTGTTGGCTCTATACTAGAAGGGCTTCCTGTCTAGAAGCATTAATTATCTGAGTGTTGAGGAATATGAACTTGCTGGAGTGTCATATTCCTCTTGCATAGTCGGGGAAAATCTGGTTACATCCCGAAGACGTTGTCGCTCTATACTAGCAGACATGATGTCTAGGAGCCGCCCAATCTTTCGATTTTATACAGTATGAGATGTGTCGTGGCCTCAGCTAAGAGACTGCACATCTTCATCTTCTCTGAGAGACTTTCTCCATAAGAGGTGGCATGATCTTTCATGCATAGAGACATGAGTCTCAATACTCATCCGATTGCCGGATCCGGAGTAATTACTGAAATTGCTCAGTATTCATGAGATGTGTCATGGCCTCAGCCGAGAGACTACACATCTAAACGTACTATGAGAGAAAGCCTTCTCAGTCAGAGATTTATGACATGAGCTTTCATGCTTTAATAAGAGACACGAGTCTCAATACTCATCCGGTTGCCGAATCTGGAGTATAGTTTTACAATTCTACCCTTTGTCGAAAATCCACCATCTACAATACCCTTAAGACAAGACGAGTTCAGGAGTTCACAAAACTTTTTCAGTATGCATTCTATGTATATGTACCAACCTGAGTTCACGAGTCAACATAATTTTTTGGGTTTGCATACTCGGTATGTGTACCAAAAGTTGTTGTCGAACTACAGCTTCATCGGTACGTGTACTGCGTACATGTACTACGGCTCCGGACCTATAAAAATTGCGCCAGTATGTAAGCTGGTACGTGTACTGTCGTGTATCCAGATTTACAGTATTTCTATATCTCTCTAATAATCAATTTAAAACATTCGCGAATAACATCAATGACACATATCACTATTCCTGGCTATTTTCTAATGATAATATTGAATCATAATTTAGGTTATAAACAATAAATTGTTCTTAACAAAATTCATCAAGTATGAACAAATGTTCTTAAGCTTAGTCAACATACTTCGGAAATAGTTAAGAAGATAAACTTGACTCGAAATTTCTGTTGTGCATGTAAACTCCACTTTAGTCATGCGATATCGTTTCATAGATAAAAAGATGAAAACTTGAGCAATAGGTGGTTTAGTCTTCACTTAACTTTTGTTGATGAAGTTCTCTAAAAGCTACGGTTGATCTTCGCCTTCAAACGATAGAACGCAATGATGTCTGGTACTCAACTACACACTTTTATCCTAATCTGAGACTTGACTAAATGTAGATTAGAAATCAAGATATAGTTTTGATCAACTAAATTTGGCAACAAGATTGATATAGCAACACTTGTGAGTTAGACCGAGCAATTCTCTAACAATCTCCCCCTTTGTCAATTTTAGTGACAAAACTATCAATACATATGTATAAAAAACAAAGCTTCAAAACTCCAGAATCCATTATGCCTGATTTCCTTAGTTCTCCAACTCCTTGAATTATTCGTTACTTCAAGTTGCCAATGATTCTGAACGTGATCAACTCAATATCGTTGTTGATGAAGATCTATAGCGATAACAACTTCGAAAACAAATATTCTCAATCGTCATTATATAGAAACATAGGACTATTATCTTCTCCAAAGTTCAGTTGTATCACAACTTCGAAGTAATACTATGATGATATGTTCCACCCCCCCACCCACCCACCCCACCCCCTAGTCAATACTTACATCTTTTGCATAATAGGTGTAACCTATAGATGTTGATTCACTCCCCTTTAGATAATGATCCGTAAACCATATATATATATATATATATAGCGCAAAACTATTACTAATTAATTCTCCCCATTTTTGTCAATAAAAATTGGCAAAGGTATGAAAACAATGGGATCATAATGAATTATAATAAAAGATACTTCAAGACTAAAAAAGCACATATCAAATTTAATTTTGATGATATCACAGAGCATAAAATAGTTAGTATCTCATCTAGGAGATTTAAGATACAAGCATCCTTTATGTATTCCACATCCACTCTCCCCACAAAGATATACAATTAAGCACAAGTTCAAAAAAGAACTCTCTCCCATTTGATGTCATTCCCAGGAGAACAACATGAGTGACCTTACTTTAATAAAAAAGAAGGATATTGTCGGACATTAACAAATCACATGGATTTTGTATCATAAATATCAGCATAAATTAATCTCAATGCCAGTTACGAACAAGGAGAAAATTTAATCAATATGACTCAACATAAGGAAAATCTTACGGAGTTTGATAATGCAGTAATTACACAAGAGTGTGACCACGAGTCGATCAACACTGCGTGAATTCTCACAAAGTTTATTCTACTTTTAGTTCATAAAACGTAATAGATTTAACTTTTGAGCATATATGAGATATCAGTTCAATTCATAAAAAGTAAGGGACACGTATATCTCATAAGACTTTGCTATACATATAACCAATAAAGATTAAATACTGCAAGTTCATCTTCCAAAAACTCTAGACTTTAATAAATAAACCTAAAAACATGTAAGACAAAAATTGTTGGAAATAACTTGTGTACTCACAATATATGCGATACCAAACCCTAGTTATTATCCTTCTTGAACACAAGAATAAATTCTTAGTAAACAGAAGAATAAAAATTTGCATCTCATATGTAATCCGCGACTTTAGATTTGAGAGAGACAATTTCATCAGTTGCTTTTCCCAATTCTGTTTTAAGGAGCTTGAGATCCTTTTTAGCCACAGAAAATTGATCGAACACAACTCCAAAGTCTCTCATAAAATTTCCAAGACAGGTTACGAAGACAATATTAACATTGTTGTTAGTTCAATAAATGGGGATTTAGAGCACAAGAGGTAGTTGATATCCACATCAAGACTTTTGATGTGACTGCATCAAGGAAAAGCCCTATGATAGTGTTTAGAATCATGTTTTAGTAAATTTATACAAAACAAGATACATCATATATCAAGAAGGAAACGATTTTCTTTCTTGAACAATTTGTGCATCCTCCTTTCAGTTGTTACAGGAGGAAGCACTATATCCTATAATCAAGTTATGTTATGATAAGCATCCAACAAATACCCATTCTGAAAAACAAGATTTTTTATTATACTTTCTTGTTTAGTACCCGTTGTATCTTTAATGCAGTTTTTCTTAGATGAACTATTGAAGGATAGAGAAGTTCTATCTTAACTGTATATAGTCTTTTCCTTATCCCTCTAATGTCTCGTATCAATAGGTTAACCTGCATTCTGAGATCAGAAATATTACGATCTATTCCTTTTTGAAGGTTCGTAACAGTATAATTATGAGTTTCTGTGAAATCTTTTTTCGAAGTTATCTTTCTTTTTCCCACTTAATTTGGGAGTTGCAACACAATTAATAATTTGGTGCAAGGACTTTTATAAAGCATAAATCCTATCTCTCTTAGTTACTGATGAACAATCTTTTCGTACGGAAACAAGGTTCCACACTAGACGGTTTTCTTTTACATTTATTCCTGCATGGTTTCATATGACCTTTCTGTTTACATTGATTTTTTTCTAAGATCTAATGGGATCAGATTTACTTTTCCTCTGTGTACTGGATTTACTTTTAAAGGTACTTGAAACCATTTTTCCGACATGCTGAGTTACATGAGGATTTTTGCTTTCTAGAGAATTTTTCGGAAAGCACACTGAATTATTTCTTACTTGACCACACATGGTGTTTTTAGTCTATATAACTCTTTTTCCAAGTTCTTAATCGTTGAAAGTTCTTGAACTGGATTTCCTCAATCGCTGAAAGTTCTTGACTTGGATTCCCTTGATTCATTAAGTTTTAATTTCAAGAGCTTTTCGATTTCATTAATTTCCTCAAGTCTTTTTTCAAGAAAAACATTGCTTCGCTCTTTTGATTGAAGTAGTTCTTCAAGAAGGTCAACTCTGTCATGAAGAAAAAATTGAGAGAACGTTTCTTGGTTAGAGTCCTTTGACTGCACAAACCATTTTAACTACAGGTTTATCATGACAGTTAATTAACCTGTTATGCAACTGTATTCTCAAAAGGTTTGGTAAACTACTCATCGTACACCCAGGAGAGATGTATTGCCGAATATGGAAACCTCATTTCTCGTGCCGTTTTTTATTTTGGGAAGTATGTACATCCTTGGTAAATTGAAAACCATACTTTGACTCATTGGTTACAGGTTTAATCATTTACAAACACAAACTTATTAGGTTTTTCGTGTTTGCATTCTCTGATACCAATTGAAAATGTGGGGGTACCAAAATACACCACCAACTTTTTCTAAGGAAACTTGTATGGACTAAACTCAAATACAATTCCGAGAGTTACAACTTAATGAATCTCAATCAACAATTATATGAGTTTATATCTCTTTCTCTCACAATAAATATGCAAACAGAGACAAGTCCGTGAACCGTATTATACCGTGAGAGCACTTGGACGATTCCAAAGATAAATATTCAAGATCAATCAAGTCATAGCCAACAATTACGATGAACGTATCTAATTTGATTAATTTACGTACAACCTGTGATATTTCAATTATAAAGATAAACAATATAATGCGGAAAGAGAAATAACACGGACACCAGAAATTTTGTTAACGAGGAAATCGCAATTGTTGAAAAAACACGGGACCTTGTAAATTTGAACACCAAACTGTATTAAGCCGCTACAGACTCTACCCTACTATAAAAACTTCGGACTGGAATATAGTTGAGACCGAATCCACCGTCATAGTAATTCAGTTACACTCGCGCTCCTTACGCCTATTAAATCTCACAAAACTCTCCCTTAGTTGACGTCTTTTACAGCCTAAGAGTCGCTTCAACTCAATTGAAGACTTTAAACCAATCTGCCCCCACAGATAAGCCTATATGTGATTTCCATTTTGTTCAAAAGATCAAGGTGAGATATGAAATCGTTTGCCATTGACAAAGTCTAGCAAACCTCAAAATCCGGTACTTACAACTCCAGAAGAGCATCAACAAAAAATCACAAAGTCTGAGACGCAGAACCTTTGTGATTTCTATCTATCTTGCCTGATTAGAGTGAGACTCAACAATTGGTAGCAAAATCAGGATACACGAACTATTAAGATAAAGATAGTCAGACATGGCTTCACGAATCCCTAAGCGAAGTCTTTTTAGTCGCTAAACCTAAAAAGGCTTAAAGGAGAGGACGGCTCTAGTTTTCAACTATGACACAAAAGAAAAGTGTTGGGGATTTAAAGATCCCAGTTGCTTAAGATTCTCCTTATTTATACATTCAAAATCAAAAGGTTGCTTTACATTTAAGCTAAGGTAGCTTTGGAATCAAGCAATCAATATCTATCGTTAGCCAGCCCTTGGTCTGATCACGCTCTTTGATTTGATATTAATACAACAAAAAATGTATACTCTGGTTAGGATGAATTGTAACCGAACCGTGTACAATGACTTTTTCATGAAAGGTTAGACGAAACTAGCCAGACGAACTATAAGCTTAACCGTTTTCATATAACACTCTAAGACTTTAATCTTGAGTCACAACCTTAGGTTATAATGTGATCAAATATGTCTAGGTGTGCTTTTTAAAAAATTGTTCAAATGCCGGTTATCTCATAAAAATAGTTCTGATGCGTCTGAAAATATTCGACAGGGTAACTACGTGTACTTACATCCAGTTCGTGAGTTATTTTGTCATGGTACGTGTATAGGGTTTGTATACCCTTAATACAAAACGAGTTCAGGAGTTCACAGGACTTTTTCGGTATGCATACTAGGTATATGTAACATGAGTTCACGAGTCAACAAAACTTTTTGGGTTTGCATACTTGGTATGTGTAACAAAAGTCGTTCCTGAACTATAGCTATGTTGGTACGTGTATTGGATAGTGTATTGTGGCTCCGGACCTATAAAAATTGTGCCAGTATGTAAGCTGGTATGTGTAGAGTCCTGTATCCATATTTACAGTAGATCTATATCTCTCTAATAATCAATTTGAAACACTCCCGAATAACATCAATGGCACATATCACTGTTCCAGTCTATTTTCAAATGATAATCTTGAATCATAATTTAGGTTATAAACAATAAATTGTTTTTTAACCAAAATCATCAAGTATGAACAAATGTTTTTAAGCTTAGTCAACGTATTTCGAGAATAATTGACAAGATAAACTTGACTCGAAATTTATGTTGTGCATGTAAAGTCCACTTTAGTCATGCGACATACTCTCATAGATAGAAAGGTGAAAACTTGAGTAATAGGTCTTCACTTACCTGTCGTTGATGAAGTTCTCCAAAAGATTCGGTTGATCTTCGCCTTCAAACGGTAGAACGCAATGATGTTTGGAACTCAACTACACACTTCTATCCTAACCCGAGACCTGACTAAGTGTAGACTAGAAATCAAGATATAGTTTTGATCAACTAAATTTGACAACAAGCTTGAGATAGCAATACTTGTGAGTTTGACTGAGCAATGCTCTAACAGTATTTTCTACTGAAACACTCGAGACATCAACAATGACACAAATGCGAGATGTTCATCAGGGTATTGGTCTGGCGGTCTACAACATGTGGTGTACAATATACCTATTATGAGAAATGCTCTAACAGTATTTTCTACCGAAACACTCGAGACGTCAACAATGACACAAATGCGAGATGTTCATCAGGGTATTGGTCTGGCGGTCTACAACATGTGGTGTACAATATACCCATTATGAGAAAGTTTCAGGAAGAGCGGAGAGTCTACAACATGGCTGAGATATCTATAATGTACAACACACCCATTGTAGATATCCCAGCCATCATCTATCACGTACACGTATATATAGCTTTAATCTTTTTTTTTTGCTTCTATTCAGACTTTTCAGTAAGCTGAATATGCACGTATATACGGCTTTAATTTATTTTTTTTGCATCTATTCAGACTTTTCAGTAAGCTGAATATGCAGATGTGTATCTTTTTTTGTTTTTTTTCTTTTATGCAGTTGTGCATAAGTATTTAATTATGTTTATCTGAGAACACTCTTTTGATGTATCTATATGAACACCTATCGTAATCTTATGGATTGTTTTACCTTATCTGTGTGGTTGTCGTATTATACGTGTGTTGTCTTTTTTTCTATTACATGTGATTGCGCAGGTGACTTCACTTAAGGGTCTATTGAAGCGCTAGTAGCCACCTGGGGAGATATTAATCCATGGTAAGCACTTTATTCACTTATGCTGATGCTATTGAGTTGAAATTTATGGTTATAGTTTTATGCAGTTTGAACTTTCTTGTGAGGTGTTATGCACAATGATCATTATTGATGGGAGAGACGTGAACTGTGACGCGCAGATGTACCTACAAGTTTTTTAGTGCATATATGAAAGGTATGCATTTTTCTTATTATCACCGTCGTTTCACTGCATTATTCTTTGCATATTCTTTAGAGTTAGAGATGCATGACAGTCAATTTCGGTCACCAGTCTTCGATTTATTTGTTTTTTTCTTTTTCATTGTGGCACCTGATCAACCTCTTCTTCTAGGTTTTGAAGTTTTTTGGTTGATAAGAACAATAACAGTAACGATTTGAACACTCAATCTTCAGGTAATTTGAGATGTTTGCTTGAGTAGTGTCATTTATACCTAGTATTGTGATAGAAATGTCTAGATAGACCATTTGTTGTTTCCATCATTCGTAGTAGCTTCTGAATTTTTCTTTCTTTGCGACTACTACAACGTGCAGGTTAACATTTTCCATCTGCCCGCCTGTTGAAGATTAATCCCAGTGTAAGCACTTCAATTATTTATGTTGATATTGTTAAGTTGAAGCTTATGGATGTAGTCTTATGTCGTTTACCTTTATTGCTAGGTATTACAGGCAATGATTAGGGTGACAAATGAACTGCAACAGTTCAGGTATACATACAAGTCTTGGAGTGCATATATATACTAAAGTTATGCCAAGTTACAGATTCAAAATTGTAGTACCTGCAAGTTACAAAGTCAGAATTTTAGTAATTGTATCATAACTGAAAAAGCGGGGGTCTAACAACAACACCCAATATTTCGTTTGGCAATCTGAATAGACAAACTTCAATATACTTTCAAGAGAATCAACTAGACAGTTAGACTCAATCTATAAAAAGTATATCAAAGAGTTTTATATCTCTATCTCTTGATTCAATCCGCAATCGGCAAATAGGGATTTGCGAGACCGATTGAATATAAGAGGATTAACTTGAACGGTACCAAAGACCAATGTTCAAGTGTCAGTCAATTCACTCAACAACCCTAAGGCCGGATACAAGAACTGATTGATCTTAACGTACAACCTGTGATATTTCTATTATATAAATGAAATATAATGCGGAAAATAAATAACACAGACACCAGAATTTTGTTAACGAGGAAACCGCAAATGCAGAAAAAAACCCGGACCTAGTCCATAATAAATACACACTGATAATAAGCTGTTACACCAATTTCCTAATACCTATTCGGACTAGATGTAATACCTTCTTCAGCACTTGTAGAACTCCTAGCAGAATACCGATTCTCTTTAGAAATTCTTCACACAAATCTTCTAGCAGAACCCAAAGATTAATTTCCAAGTTAAGAAAAGCCTAATAATTCTACAACAAGAACAACTAGAATAAATCTAGAGATATCTTGTTTCAAACTTCTCAAGGATTTTTACGAGATGCCTCAATAGAAGTTTTTCTTTCTAGTCTCCGATTTTGACTAACAAGTGTTGGTATACGATCGGAAACTGAAATCTATCAAAACCTAGGGTTTATGATCAACAACTCTTGAATGGTTTTATGTCAGAAGAGAAAACCTTAGAATAGACAAGAGGTGAAAAACCTAGATTACAAGTTGTATGATCAATCACGAAGATTAAATCCAACTTGGCTTTGTGATCCCTAATACAAAGACTTTTATCTCACTCTCGTTCACGAAGAACGGAAGACGTGGAAAACAACCTGCAGAGCTTACGCCAATTTTCCAAAGGGATAAAAAACGTGTAAACTCACGAACTCCTTATTTATAATGAACAATAGCTTGGAAGCTAAGCAAAGCTAGTTTCCTTTTTCAAGACTCTCCTAAATAAGGGGAGTCTTTCCTAAGTTACAACTCTTGCCAAAATAATCAAATAATTAATTAATTTAGCAAATTGTATTTTTGTGAATAAATCACAAATTACATTAGGAAGGAATCACAGACACTTTAATATGGCAATCAAAAATGTTTGGACAAATAGTCATCTTGCCTAGATAAGGAAACATCACCAATTTGACCAAAAATGCCTTTTGTTCACGTAATTGGGCCCAAGTCCGTGAACTGTTGCAAACAGCCCATGGATTGTTTCCTACTAACGAACTGTAACAATCAGAGCAACACTTATAATTGTTACTTTTAATAAATCACTCATAACTTCATCGTTATAACTCGGAATTGAGTGATTCTTGGCTCGTTTGATTCATAAGCTCATTCACTATAACATGGGATTCTTTATAAGGATAAAGGTTATTGTCTCCAAGGTCATGAATCAAATAACCTCAAGTATATATACATAAATGTACATTTACCGTCATTGGAATTGTTCCATGGAGTGAGCATTTATCTTGATAGATTAGAAAGGTAGAATTGAACAAGAATCAAAATGAAATCAATCACATACCTTTGTTGATGAAGTACTTGTTGATGTCTTCTTGTAGTCTTTAATCTTCAATCTTCACCCTTTAAGGATAGCTTCGATTCAATTTCTTAGACCTAATCTAGTCCGAAACTATCTTTAGTATGCTAAATCAAGAATGCATTTTGGCAACTAAAATTGACAACTAACTTGACATACCAAAGCTAGTGGGTTCAACCGAGCAGTTCTCTGACAATCTCCCCCTTTGTCAATTTTAGTGACAAAACCATTTTACATATGGCTTGTACTTGTTAAAAGTAAAAACGACAATCTTGATTTTCTTGGTTCTTCAACTCTTCATGTGTTCATCCTGTACTTGTTGAAGATCCATCATAGTATTATTACACATCATCAAAGTTTCATTATATCACAACTTTGACAATAATACTACGGTGATATGTATCACTCCCCCTTAGTCAATACTCCATCTCACATGGAAACCATTCCCCCTTACACAATGATCCGAAAACCATATTTATATGTAGTAGAACTACACATTAATTGTCCCCCTTTTTGTCAATAAAATTAGCAAAGGTACAAGAACGGGATCCTAATGAAATTTCTGAGAAGAGACGTTTTATGGACTTAGAAGAAAAAATACATACTAAATTAATTTAGATGCAATCATAAATCCGAAGATAAATGCATTAATCAAGGAGTTTTAAGATACAAGATAACCCCTATAAAATTCCACAGCCGCACACCCCGCAAGATATTACCATTAAGCACAAGTTCAAAAGAACTCTCCCCCATTAGATGTCATTCCCGAAAGAACAACAAGAGTGACCTTACTCCAGAGATAAGGATTTATATATTGGATTTTAGAAAACCCACAAGGAGATGCAAATTAAGAACCAATCATTGAAAGTCTCTCATGAGATCAAGTTACTGAACAATAGAACTATCTCATGGTAATAATACACAATATGTAATAATGAAGATCAAATATTGTGATCATCTTTTCAACGATACAAACTTGTATGAACAAGAAATGATATACTTAGAAGGAAGAGTAATATTTTCCATAAGGATTTACACCAAGAATGGTTACCATAAGAGTATGAAAAAGGATTCTTTGACAATAAAAACCAACATCCATGGCTTTGATAATTGCTTCTAACATGTTATATTTAAGAATTTCAATCACAAATCAAGTTAGGTAATTAATACTCATACATGTGGTATCTAACCATATTCATCTTAACCATAACTAGTTCAAGTGTCTCAAATGAACTAGTTAAAGAGTTGTTCAATTGCTATCAGCTTTTATATAACTACACAAGACACAATTGAAACAAAGATGATTCGATTCACATGAATCGGCTCATGAACTTTATAGCCACGGTTTGCATACTACATTCCTTAGTAATTTAAGTTTCATGTTCAGAGCACATCTTTAGATCATAACTGTTAGAGCATAGCTCGGTCAACCTCGCATGTATTGTATATCAAGCATGTTTGTCAATGTTAGTGATCAAAACTATGAGTCTTGATTTCTAGTCTATTATAGCTAAGTCTCGGACTAGGATAGGAAGTGTAATTGAGCTCAAGGACTTCATGGCGATTCATCATACAACGACGAATATCTACTCAAGGAACCGTGGAACTTCATCAATAAAAAGGTATGTGGAGACTTGAACTTATCTATCACTCAAAAGTTTATCTATTCTATCTCCTACTTCTTATGAGACAAAAAGTCGTATGCTATATAGACTGGATCATACACATTTGACATTTCGAGCTGAGTATTCACTACTTTTCTTTTTCTCGAAATAGTGTGTTGGTAAAGCGTTTCGCTTTGATCAAGTTTATCTTCACCTAGTGACGAAAGTCATGAAAAGTTTCAATTACTTTGAGAATTTCTCTGACGTGAAACGGTCTGTGAATAACGGCTATATAACGTCCTATGAGAATGTCTCAATGATTGGAATGAGAGTTTAGATTACATAACCATATATTCCTTAATCCGAAGTTTTCGAACTTTGTTGATTGAGAGAAACCGGAGGAATTGGCTTTGCCAAGTCCGCGAACTCAGTTTGTAAACTCAGTTTGTAAACTCAGTCCGCGAACTGACGAAAGTTCTCTTGCCGAGAATTTCTACTGGGATTTTCCAAAAATTCGTTTGCGTGTTTAGTCTGTGAACTCAGTCCGCGAACCTAGTCCGCGAACTGGCGAATTCTCTTTGCCGAGATTTTCTGCTGAGTTTGGAAAACTCTGCCGGTTGCCTTAAGTCCGCGAACTTGTTTGTGAGCTTAAGTGGTTATGATCTAAAGATGTGCTCTGAACATGAAACTTAAATTACTAAGGAATGCTTTATACAAACCGTGGGTATAAAGTTCATGAGCCGATTCAATCGAATCGAATCATCTTTGTTTCAATTGTGTCTTGTGTAGTTACATAAGATCTCATAGCAATTGAACAACTATCTAACTAGTTCATTTGATTCAATTGAACTAGTTATGGTGAAGAAGAACTAGGTTAATATGAATTGCTCATATGGTTAACCTTTTGGGTTACTATGTTGAACCAACATACACGTACACGTTTGGGCATGGTTTTCACAAACCCAGTAAACGTCTACCCAAATGTGTGTGACAAGCTAAGTTTTCGATCTAACGGTTGAGAAATATTAGCTTGAATCTAAATCAGTTTTTCATCTAACGGTGAATATGGATTGCTTTGTAACTAAGGAAAAACCCTGATTTGAAGGATATATAAATGAGACATATAGCATTGTGCAAAACTAATCCCCACACGTCTGTGTGATACTAGAGCGCTCGCTAGAGTCAATTCTCCTCTAACCTTTGGTTTTCTTCTCTAAAACCAGGTTAACGAAAGACTTCATTGGGATTGTGAAGCCAGACCGATACTACTTTTATCGTAGTTTTGGGATCTTATCTTGCATCTTCTATCGTACTATTGATTGGCTTGAGATCGTGAGAGTTCTCCGATAGGCAAGATAAAGAAGTCACAAACATCTTCGTCTCACTGTTTTTGATTCCTCGACAAACCGCTTGTGTAGTCAAGAAGGATTGTTGAGAGGTGATTGATTAATCTAGGTTGTTCTTCGGGAATATAAGACCGGATTATCAATTGGTTCATGTTTACCTTGATTTTATATCTTAAGACGGAACAAAACCTAGGGTTTTTCTGTGGGAGACAGATTTATCCTTTGATAGACTTTTCTGTATGAGACAGATTTGTTTATTATCAAGTCTGCGATTTTGGGTTGCAGCAACTCTTAGTTGTGGGTGAGATCAACTAAGGGAATCAAGTGCGCAGTATTATGCTGGGATCATAGGCGTAGGAGTACAAATGTACCTTGGATAGGTGGGAGACTGATTGGGGTTCAAATATAGTTCAGTTTGAAGTTAGCTTGGAGTAGGATAGTGTCTGTAGCGGCTTAATACAATGTGTATCCAATATGGACTAGGTCCCGGGGTTTTTCTGCATTTGCGTTTTCCTCGTTAACAAAACTTCTGGTGTCTGTGTTATTTCTTTTCCGCATTATATTTTTTATGTAATTGAAATAATACAGGTTGTGCGCTGCAGATCATCAATTGGAAATCCAACCTTTGGTTGTTGATTGATATTTATTGATCCTGGGACATTGGTCTTTGGTACCGTCCAAGTTATTTCTCTTTGATAAAGACTCGCAGATTTCCATTTGCTTGAGTAAAGATCAAATCGAGAGATTGAGATATAAACTCTTTGATATATCTTTTTATTGATTGAGTCTAACTGTCTAGTTGATTCTCATAAAAAGTATATTGGAGTTTGTCCATACAGATTGCTAAGCGAAATATTGGGTGGTGTTGTTAGACCCTCGCTTTTTCATTTGGTATCAGAGCAGGAAAACACTGTAAACCTAATAAGTTTGTGTTTGTTCGTTCCTTATAAAGTGCCCTATGGGAAATTTCTTTGGAAAACTTGCTCATGGCATCTGTAATGCACATCAGATTTCCTTAAAGATTGTTCAGAGATTATTATGGATAAAATTGGATTCTCATGATAATTCTTCTTCATCTGAAAGGGAAGTTGTAGATGTTAAGAATCAAACAGAAGGAAAAATAAAAAGAAGGAAAGACTGAGAAAACGCTCAGTACGTTCAAGGATATGGAAACTCACTAGATTAACTCTTGATCTTTTTGAGGAATACTATCTAGATGTATCAATTGATAAAGATTTGTTCGAAGCGTTCGAAGGCGTTTTAAAATTCTTAAAAAACTTAAATCTGTTAATACTGAACAACCAGAAATCGGAGGTATCCTTCTTCAGGCCAGAACAAACGAAGGAAAGAAAGCTCTAACCGTCCTGACTATCATCATTACTTTGATTATACCGCAGGGACTATTCACACATGTCAACCGGAAATGTTGCATGAGAATATTTCTGCACATTCTGCCTCTTGGTAATGATACTGGCACTTCCCCTTTGTATATATCTTGTAGAGGGGCAAGAAATAGATTGTGTTGTGTACAGATGTGCTTTCTACTGCATCCGTTGTTTATGTTGTCACGGGTTTCATAAACTTTAGTGTTATAATGGCTAAGAAAATCCCATAAGTCTTATGTGGATCACGGTTCGTGTTCGGCCCAAGCCCATGAATGAGGGATATATGTGTGTATGTGGTCCGCGAACTTTCTTCTCCCTCTTCTTCCCGTCCACGTACGTGAGCTTCTAGAGTTTTGTGTTTTGCCTCCATTAAAGCTTCTTTGGAAAAATTGAGAGAAAGGGTATTCAATCCAAGTAAGTATTTCTCTCTTGATCCTTGATTAGTTCTAGTTCCATGATGAATATTAGAAACACAAAAAGGAGTTCTAAAAGATCAAAATCCTCTATCTTGAATCCTCCTCATGATCAAGACTCTCTTAGAATTAGGTTTGTGAATGATTCTTGTTATAGAATATTTGATAAGATTGCTTCAAAAGGTTTTATTATAGAAAATAAGTTGGATTTTTCTAGTGGGCATGAAGAGGATTTGGTATGTTTTTCAAAATTCAAGCTTGGAAATATCTTTGATGGTCTTGGTCAAGGATTTGATTCTCTTACAAGGGTTTTCTATGCCAATATTCATGATGCGGATTATGATAAGATGGAATTCAAATCCATGATTGGTAGGAAAAAGTTTCTTGTTGATAGAGAACTAATTTCAAGGATTACCGAAATACCGTTGGGTGACGTACGGCTACCTAGTCCAAGTGATGAACGTCCATTGTATGATGATATCTCTATAAGACTTTGTGGAAAGAAGGTTGTTTGGAGTCAAGGAAAGTTCCCGACTAATGATCTTAGTGTTGCTTTAGTAGCATTTGGAAAACTCGACATCTCTAAACTTTCTCCCTCCAGGATTGAGAATTCATGGTGGAGTTATGAGTTTGCGGAATTGGTCTACTTCCTTGTATCCGGAAAGACAAAACTTGATATTTGTGGTTTTATCATCTTTCAAATGATGATGATGACTTCTCACATCAAGATGTTGGGCTACCCTTGTTTGATTAGCCGGATTTGCCGGGATCGTGGACTCAATTTTATTGGAAATTCTCTTGGAGTTCCTAAACTTGTCTGTCCATGTACCTTCCGGTGTATAAGGGAAAATGTTCGAAAGTGACAAAGAGGTACTCCTATTGATGTTGAAGACCCTACCACCTTGAGGCTTATTCAGAAAATTCACAAGCGTGTGTGTAAGGTTAATGCAAGAGTGAAGTGCTTAAAGAAGCAAGTCTCGTTGAGTGGAACCAAGTGTCCCGAGATCAAGGAAGAGTTGGATTCAATTCAAGCATCCTGGAAATTGTACGATGATGAAGATGATGAGTAACGCTTTTAATTTTATGCCTAGGATGTCTTCTTTTTGAATTATTTGGAAGAATAACTAGAGCTTTAATAACGAAGATTGTGACTACACATAGCTATTTTTGTTTTCATCTTCTTATGTTATTTTTTAGGTTTATTGGTTCTTAAATTCTAAAAATATTTGGAGGATGATATTGTTGCAGTATTAATCTGTTTTGAAGTATTGCAATATTTTTATGGGATATGTATTGTTTGCGTCCGTGAACTTGAAGGTCCCATATTGTGTCAAAAGTAAAGTCGTTCATAAATTGATATTCGTATTGATGAAAGGACGAATGAACTTTTGACAATTACAAAAGTTATGCCTATGCAGTCATTTACTTGATGGAAAATAGGATGAAATCTTTTGTTTGAAAAGGATAAAGTCTATTATGTCGTTATGCAAATAGTGATGGAAAATAGAATATATCCTTGTATGTTATCCACGGTATTGATCTTCATTGATCCATTTTGTTATGTTTTACCGTGAAGGCTCCATTGTATATCTTATGTTGATCACCTTACAACTATGTCAATTAATATTGACCTTGTTGGTTGTTCCATGGGATGCTATATGTTGAGCATTCTTGAACTAAATTAATCATCTTGATTGGTTATTTAGTTATTTGCTCCGAAAGTCTTCTTTTGTCGAGCAAATCTTTTGACAATTAAATTGACTGCTTTGGTGATTAGTTTGGTTGTGTGGTCCAATTAGATTAATTATAGGTTCTCTTGTAATTAATCTAGTTGAGTTTTTCATATTTCCACAAGTTCTTGTGTTGAGTATATGAACGGCTATACTAATCATGTTCTATTGGTTGATGTAGTCATATATTCCGTAAGGTTTTCCTTATGTTGAGTATTTGAACGATTAAGGTAGTCATCTCCGTGTGGTTATCTTAGTCGTAGCTCCGTGAGTTTTCTTATGTTTTGCACAATCGATTAAATTGATCACTTTTGTGGTTTGATTTAGTTGCGTATTCCGATTAAATTAATCATGGGTTTACTTGTGATTAATTTGGTTGAGTTTTGGATATAAAAAATCATTTCCATGGTTTTTGGTGTCCAATTAAAAAATCTTTCTTTTCTTTCGAAATTAAGGTCGCTCTTGTTGTTCTTTCGGGAATGACATCAAATGGGGGAGAGTTCTTTTGAACTTGTGCTTAATGGTAATATCTTGCAGGGTGTGCGGCTGTGGAATTTTATATGGGTTATCTTGTATCTTAAAACTCCTTGATGAATGCATTTAGCTTCAGCTTTATGATTGCATCTAAATTAAGTTGGTATGTATTTTTTTCTTTTAGTCTATGAAATGTCTCTTGTGGAAATTTCATTATGATCTTGTTCTTTTACCTTTGCCAATTTTATTGACAAAAAGGGGGAGAAATAATGTAGTTCACACTACAAATACATATGGTTTTTAGATCATTGTGTAAGGGGGAGTGGTTTCCATGATCGAGATGGAGTATTGACTAAGGGGGAGTGATACATATCACCATAGTATTATTGTTAAAGTCGTGATGCAATTGGACTTTAATGTTACATAATGATACTATGACAATGTATAATAATGATCGAGAATCTCGATTTCTCTCATTGTTATAGCTACGGATCTTCAACAACGGTGGTGCTAAACTTACAACCTTTGGGATCATTGGAGTACTTGGAAGGACGAAGATTTCAAGGAACGTTGGAGATTAGACTATGGAATAGGAGCCACTAAAGTTTATCTTTTTTGTATTCCATATGTATTAATAGTTTTGTCATTAAAATTGACAAAGAGGGAGATTGTTAGAGCATAGCTCGGTCAACCTCGCATGCATTGCTATATCAAGCATGTTTGTCAATGTTAGTGATCAAAACTATGAGTCTTGATTTCTAGTCTATTATAGCTAAGTCTCGGACTAGGATAGAAAAGTGTAGTTGAGCTCAAGGACTTTATGGCGATTCATCATACAACGACGAAGATGTACTCAAGGAACCGTGGAACTTCATCAACAAAAAGGTATGTGGAGACTTGAACTTATCTATCACTCAAAAGTCTATATATTCTATCTCCTACTTCTTATGAGACAAAAAGTCATATGTTATATAGACTGGATCATACACATTTGACATTTCGAGCTGAGTATTCACTACTTATCGTTTTCTCGATATCGTGTGTTGGTAAAGCGTTTCGCTTTGATCAAGTTTATCTTCACCTAGTGACGAAAGTCATGAAAAGTTTCAATTACTTTGAGAATTGCTCTGACGTGAAACGGTCTGTGAATAACGGCTATATAACGTCCTTTGAGAATGTCTCAATGATTGGAATGAGAGTTTAGATTACATAACCATGTATTCCTTAATCCGAAGTTTTCGAACTTTGTTGATTGAGAGAAATCGGAGGAATTGGATTTGCCAAGTCCGCGAACTGACGAAAGTTCTCTTGCCGAGAATTTCTGTTGGGATTTTCCAAAAACTCGTTTGCGTGTTTAGTCCGCGAACTCAGTCCGCGAACCTAGTCTGCGAACTGGCGGAAGTCTCTTTGCCGAGATTTTCTGCTGAGTTTGGAAAACTCTGCCGGTTGCCTTAAGTCCGCGAACTTGTTTGTGAGCTTAAGTAGTTATGATCTAAAGATGTGCTCTGAACATGAAACTTGAATTACTAAGGAATGCTTTATGCAAACCGTGGCTATAAAGTTCATGAGCCGATTCAATCGAATCGAATCATCTTTGTTTCAATTGTGTCTTGTGTAGTTACATAAGATCTCATAACAATTGAACAACTCTCTAACTAGTTCATTTGAGTCAATTGAACTAGTTATGGTGAAGAAGAACTAGGTTAATATGAATTGCTCATATGGTTAACCTTTTGGGTTACTATGTTGAACCAACATACACGTACACGTTTGGGCATGGTTTTCACAAACCCAGTAAAGGTCTACCCAAGTGTGTGTGACAAGCTAAGTTTTCGATCTAACGGTTGAGAAATATTAGCTTGAATCTAAATAAGGTTTTCATCTAACAGTGAATATGGATTGCTTTGTAACTAAGGCAAAACCCTGATTTGAAAGCTATATAAAGGAGACATCTAGCATTGTGCAAAACTAATCCCCACACGTCTGTGTGATACTAGTGCGCTCGTTAGAGTCGATTCTCCTTTAACCTTTGGTTTTCTTCTCTAAAACCAGGTTAACGACTTAAAGACTTCATTGAGATTGTGAAGGCAGACCGATACTGCTTTTATCGTAGTTGTGTGATCTGATCTTGCATCTTCTATCTTACGAGTACAATCTATTGATTGTCTTGAGATCGTGAGAGTTCTCCGATAGGCAAGATAAAGAAGTCACAAACATCTTCGTCTCAGTGTTTGTGATTCCTCGACAAACCTCTTGTGTAGTCAAGAAGGATTGTTGAGAGGTGATTGATTAATCTAGGATGTTCTTCGGGAATATAAGACCGGATTATCAATTGGTTCCTGTTCACCTTGATTTTATATCTTAAGACGGAAAAAAACCTAGGGTTTTCCTGTGGGAGACATATTTATCCTTTGATAGACTTTTTTGTGTGAGACAGATTTGTTTATTATCAAGTCTCCGATTTTGGGTTGCAGCAACTCTTAGTTGTGGGTGAGATCAACTAAGGGAATCAAGTGCGCAGTATCCTGCTGGGATCAGAGGCGTAGGAGTACAACTGTACATTGGATCGGTGGGAGACTGATTTGGGTCAACTATAGTCCAGTCTGAAGTTAGCTTGGAGTAGGCTAATGTATGTAGCGGCTTAATACAATGTGTATTCAATCTGGACTAGGTCCCGGGGTTTTCCTCCTCCTCCTTCCTCGTTAACAAACTTCTGGTGTCTGTTATTTCTTTTCCGCATTTATTTTATACTCCCTCCGTTCCATTTTACTTGATGTTTTAGGGTTTTTTTTTATGTTCCAAAATAGATGATAGTTCTAGTATTTTTCTCATATTCTCACTGATTTGTCGTTGCTTTGGAATCATACAATATTATTAATTTTTATTGTAACCAATACTCTAATTTTAAATCTCCTCTAGTTTGGTAGTATATCCCAAGTAAATTACTAGGGAATTGATAACTTTATCTAAAATCTAGAAACTAAAAACTAGTCATTTAAATTTTTAGAAGAATTAATATGGGTAGAATTGGAAAGATTTTATTCTCTATGGTATTTCTTAATCTCCATGAAAAACTCTACAACGTCAAGTAGATCGGAACGGAGGGAGTATAATTGAAATAATACAGGTTGTGCGTTAAAGATCATCAATTGGAAATCCAACCTTTGGTTGTTGATTGATATTGATTGATCCTTGGACATTGGTCTTTAAAGTATATTGGAGTTTGTCTATACAGATTGTTAAGCGAAATATTGGGTGGTGTTGTTAGACCCCCGCTTTTTCAATAACCCACTCAAGTTCACAAACAATTCGCGGACTTAAGGCAACCGGCAGAGTTTCCAAACTCAGCAGAAAATCTCGGCAAAAGACTTCCGCAGTTCTCGACTGAGTTCGCGGACTTGTACTACACGAACGAATTTGGAATCCCAGCAGAAATTCTCGGAACAAGAACTTCCGTCAGTTCGCGGACTGAGTTCGCAAACTGAGTTCGCAAACTTCGAATTAAGGAATAGGACTTATGCACATATGTGTTTCCACACAATGCTTATATGCATCATTGGTTATATAGACCTAAACTCTCATTCCAACCATTGAAACATTCTTAGAGGACGTTATATAGTTGTTACACTATTTCTCGTCAAAGCGATTTTCAAAGTGATTGAAACATTATGACTTTCGTCACTAGTTAAAGATAAACTTGATTGAAGCGAAAGCTTACCGACACATGTTTCGAGGAATATATAAGCGAGTTAAACTCAGCTCGAAACAATAAATTGTTCCACATATTCAGAAATTTCCCAACTTAATATGTGCGCCCCAATTCTTTTGCAATCCTCACCGCATTTATTAGGGCTTCTTGGCGAGGATGCACTCTCAACACAATCAGGTTGTGTTGAGGTGAGCAAAATCTTGCTCACTACAGGAATTTGAAACAAAATCATGCATGGACTCTAGGAATTTAAAAACTTCCTTGAAACTTTCAATAAATGTTCCATACCTTTTTAAGATGTTATCCCTTGTCAAACTCTTGTCTGGGAGATCCTTCTTAATAGTACTCGTTGCTTTATTAGTCTTCTTTGGTACCCATTTCTGAGCAGCTTTTGGAGCAACGTATCTTTTTCTCCCCATATAATTGTGAAACTCTTTGGGGGAATATGAAGAACTGATGAAGAGTCAGTTTTTCTCCAGTTTGGAACATCCAATCTTGTCATCCTAACAGAATCATATCTGGTTTTATCTCGTTTAAGAAATCTGCAATTCCTTGCAAGTGACCTGGTTTTCCACAATAAAAACAATGTTTAGTATAATGGAAAAAGTTTAGTATTACCTGAATGTGTATGTGCTTGCTTTGGAGCTTGGCAGGATTTCTTCTTTTCGCCATCCGTAGTTGGTAGAGAACTTTACTTTTGTCAACCGTGGAAGGTTTTGGTTGAGAAGAATATTTAGCTTTGACAAATTTTACCTCTTTGCAAATACTAGAAGCGTCTATTCCTTCATAGCCCAATCCTCGTGTATCACGATGAATTCTACATGCTCCCAATATCGAGGTTAATTTATCCGAGATGCTATTTCTAGACAAACTCTCTTTTAAGCTCAAGTTTTCTTCTTCCAAATTTTTGACCTTCTCAAGCGCAATAACTAGATCATTCTTGGATGATTCACATTGAACTTTGAGATCTTCTCGTTCTGAATCAAATAACAAGTCCATCTCAATGTTTTCCAAGTTATCTAGCTTTGCTTGAAGAGTAATTTCCCGATATCGACCTTAGGCAATTTCTTCTTTAAGATTTCGTATTTCGTTGAGACAATCTCTTGCACCACTAGAATCAAGTTGGTCTTGCAAGTCTTTATTCCGACTACGAAGTCTGTCATATTTAACTTTCTCACTGAAAATGGTACTATCAGCTTCTGAAAGTTTCCGATGACATTCTTTAAGAAGATTATTAGCAACTGGATCAACATGGAACACTTCTTCGTCAGAATCAAAATCAGTATCCGAAATAATTTTTCC
Source organism: Papaver somniferum (assembly GCF_003573695.1). NCBI lineage: Eukaryota > Viridiplantae > Streptophyta > Magnoliopsida > Ranunculales > Papaveraceae > Papaver > Papaver somniferum. Next base: position 96,114,298 of record NC_039366.1, on the reverse strand, counting down.
AGAAGCTAATGCAACCTCGCCTATGAGCTCTTGAGGATTATAATATTCAGGTCCATCATCAAGAGTAGGAAAATCTGCTGCATATGCCGATTGTCTACGGCTCCAGCTAGGACATACTGAAGACAAGTGCCCGAAACCACGACAGTTATAGCATTAGACATCTTCCTTAGGAGATGACACACTTTTAGAAAAACTCTTTTTCATGTCTCTCAAGAATTTTCTAAATTGTCGTGGAGTAACATCCTTAATATCTGGTGAACCAGATTTATCCTTGGAGGATTCAGAATTGTTTGCAGCTCTAAGAGAAATCACCTCTTTTCTTGCATGTTCATTGTCAAAGATCTTTAGCTTTCCAGCAAGAGTATTTCTAGAGAGTGTCGAAAGATCGTTTCCTTCTTCAATGGCATGTTTCTTAGACTTGTATCTTGATGGTAGAGACCTGAGAATTTTGCACACAAATCTTTCTCCGGAATAGTTCTTCCTAACGCAAATGAGGAGTTAACTATTTGAGAAAGTCTTTGGTTAAACTCATCAAAGGTTTCTCTGCGACATTCCCTTCGAATACGGTTTCTAAGATATCCCAAGCATCTTTAGACTTATTGCACGTAGTCACGTGGTGCTGAAGATCTGGGGTAATGGCATGTATGATGACATTCAAACCGTCGAAATTTTTCTTTGCAGCAAGTATCTCGGCAGAACTGTATTCACCAATGTCCTTGGGAACGTTTACATCTCCAACTGCCACAACGGGAGCATCATAGCCATCAACTATATGTACCCATGTTTGAAAATCACGTGCTTGAAGAAAAGCTCGCATCGCAATTTTCCACCATAGGTAGTTTGTGCCATCGAAGGCTGGTGGTACGTTTATAGAGATAGCACCTCTGTCCATAGAATCAGATTGCTACAAACACATACTTATGAGGTCTTAGCATGTTTTCCTACTCTGATACCAATTGAAAAAGAGGGGTTCTAACAACACCATCCAATATTTCGTTTGGCAATCTGAATAGACAAACTTCAATATACTTTCAAGAGAATCAACTAGACAGTTAGACTCAATCTATAAAAAGTATATCAAAGAGTTTTATATCTCTATCTCTTGATTCAATCCGCAATCATCAAATAGGGATTTGCGAGCCCGATTGAATATAAGAGGATTAACTTGAACGGTACCAAAGACCAATGTTCAAGTGTTAATCAATTCACTCAACAACCCTAAGGCCGGATACAAGAACTGATTGATCTTAACGTACAACCTGTGATATTTCTATTATATAAATAAAATATAATGCGGAAAAGAAATAACACAGACACCAGAATTTTGTTAACGAGGAAACCGCAGATGCAGAAAAACCCCAGGACCTAGTCCAGAATAAACACACACTGATAATAATATGTTACACCAATTTCCTACTACCTATTCGGACTAGATGTAATACCTTTTTCAGCACTTGTAGAACTCCTAGCAGAATACCGATTCTCTTTAGAAATTCTTCACACAAATCTTCTAGCAGAACCCAAGATTCTCTTTAGAAGATACACCACCACGATTGATACGATTCGTTATTTTGTTTGCACAAAACACCGGTTTGATTTCCCTTTAGATGTAAATCAAGGTTTTGGAAATCTTATGTTTATTTTGATAAAAACAATTACTAGGTAAAAGTAATAACAAGACAAACTTGTAGATTAGGGTTTTAACTTACAATCAGTATGCGTACACACAAGGAGTCCGTGAACCTGATTTCCGTAAGTAAACTTGGGTGATTCCAAAGATCAATTTCCAAGTTAAGAAAACCCTAATAATTCTACAACAAGAACAACTAGAATAAATCTAGAGATATCTTGTTTCAAACTTCTCAAGGATTTTTACGAGATGCCTCAATAGAAGTTTTTCTTTCTAGTCTCTGATTTCGACTAACAAGTGTTGGTATGCGATCGGAAACTGAAATCTATCAAAACCTAGGGTTTATGATCAACAACTCTTGAATGGTTTTATATCAGAAGAGAAAACCTTAGAATAGACAAGAGGTGAAAAACCTAGATTACAAGTCGTATGATCAATCACGAAGATTAAATCCAACTTGGATTTGTGATCCCTAATACAAAGACTTTTATCTCACTCTCGTTCACGAAGAACGGAAGACGTGGAAAACAACCTGCAGAGCTTACGCCAATTTTCCAAAGGGATAAAAAACGTGTAAACTCACGAACTCCTTATTTATAATGAACAATAGCTTGGAAGCTAAGCAAAGCTATTTTCCCTTTTCAAGACTCTCCTAAATAAGGGAGTCTTTCCTAAGTTACAACTCTTGCCAAAATAATTAAATAAATAATTAATTTAGAAAATTGTATTTTTGTGAATAAATCACAAATTAAATTAGGAAGGAATCACAAACACTTTAATATGGCAATCAAAAATGTTTGACCAATAGCCATCTAGCCTAGATAAGGAAACATCACCAATTTGACCAAAAATGTCTTTTAGTCACGTAATTGGGCCCAAGTCCGTGAACTATTGCAAACAGCCTATGGATTGTTTCCTACTAACGAACTGTAACAATCACAACAACAGTTATAATGTTACTTTAATAAATCACTCATAACTTCATCGTTATAACTCGGAATTGAGTGATTCTTGGCTCGTTGGATTCATAAGATCATTCACTATAACATGAGATTCTTTATAAGGATAAAGGTTATTTTCTCCAAGGTCATGAATCAAATAACCTCAAGTATATATACATAAATGTACATTTACCGTCATTGGAATTGTTCCATGGAGTGAGCATTTATCTTGATAGATTAGAAAGGTAGAATTGAACAAGAATCCAAATGAAATCAATCACATACCTTTGTTGATGAAGTACTTGTTGATGTCTTCTTGTAGTCTTCAATCTTCACCCTTTAAGGATAGCTTCGATTCAACTTCTTAGACCTAATCTAATCTGAAACTATCTTTAGTATGCTAAATCAAGAATGCATTTTGGCAACTAAAATTGACAACTAACTTGACATGCCAACGCTAGTGGGTTCAACCGAGCAGTGCTCTAACAATCTCCCCCTTTGTTAAAAGTAAAAACGACAATCATGATTTCCTTGGTTCTTCAACTCTTCATGTGTTCATCCTGTACTTGTTGATGATCCATCATAGTATTATCACACAGCATCAAAGTTTCATTGTATCACAACTTTGACAATAATACTACGGTGATATGTATCACTTCCCCTTAGTCAATACTCCATCTCACATGGAAACCACTTCCCCTTACACAATGATCCGAAAACCATATGTATATGTAGTATAACTACACATTAATTCTCCCCCTTTTTGTCAATAAAATTGGCAAAGGTACAAGAACGGGATCCTAATGAAATTTTCGAGAAGAGACGTTTTATAGACTTAGAAGAAAAAATACATACTAACTTAATTTAGATGCAATCATAAAGCCTAAGCTAAATGCATTCATCAAGGAGTTTTAAGATACAAGATAACCCCTATAAAATTCTACAGCCGCACACCCCGCAAGATATTACCATTAAGCACAAGTTCAAAAGAACTCTCCCCCATTAGATGTCATTCCCGAAAGAACAACAAGAGTGAACTTACTCCAGAGATAAAGATTTATATATTGGATTTTAGAAAACCCACAAGGAGATGTGAACTAAGAACCAATCATTGAAAGTCTCTCATTAGATCAAGTTACTGAACGATAGAACTATCTCATGGTAATAATACACAATATGCAATAATGAAGAGCAAATATTGTGATCATATTTTCTAATATACAAAATTGTATGAACAAGAAATGATATACTTAGAAGGAAGAATAATCGTTTCCATAAGGATCTACACCAAGAATGGTTACCATAAGAGTATGAAAAAGGATTCTTTGACAATAAAAACCAACATCCATGGATTTGATAATTGCTTCTAACCTGTTATATTTAAGAATTTCAATCACAAATCAAGTTAGGTAATTAAGACTCATACATATGATATCTAACCATATTCATCTTAACTATAACTAGTTCAAGTGTCTCAAATGAACTAGTTAGAGAGTTGTTCAATTGCTATGAGATCTTATGTAACTACACAAGACACAATTGAAACAAAGATGATTTGATTCACATGAATCGTCTCATGAACTTTATAGCCACGGTTTGCATACTGCATTCCTTAGTAATTTAAGTTTCATGTTAAGAGCACATCTTTAGATCATAACTGTTAGAGCATAGCTCGGTCAACCTCGCATGCGTTGCTATATCAAGCATGTTTGTCAATGTTAGTGATCAAAAATATGAGTCTTAATTTCTAGTCTATTATAGCTAAGTCTCGGACTAGGATAGAAAAGTGTAGTTGAGCTCAAGGACTTCATGGAGATTCATCATAAAACGACGAATATCTACTCAAGGAACCGTGGAACTTCATCAACAAAAAGGTATGTGGAGACTTGAACTTATCTATCACTCAAAAGTTTATCAATTCTATCTCCTACTTCTTATGAGACAAAAAGTCGTATGCTATATAGACTGGATCATACACATTTGACATTTCGAGCTGAGTATTCACTACTTGTCTTTTTCTCGAAATCGTGTGTTAGTAAAGCGTTTCGCTTTGATCAAGTTTATCTTCACCTAGTGACGAAAGTCATGAAAATTTTCAATTACTTTGAGAATTGCCCTGACGTGAAACGGTCTGTGAATAACGGCTATATCGGTTGTGTAGTTTGAAAGATTTCAGTAAATCTGAGGGAATTGGGATGAATCTGGGTAAATGCAGGAGCATTTCGTTACAGGGGAAATGAATTTTGACTAGGTCAGCAGAGACTGACCAACTTTTTTTTTTGTTGCAAAAAAATCGCAACGGCTGATACCTGTTGCGAAATTTAGTACCAGAACTAGGATATCTGGTTCAGAACAAGAATATCCAATTCAGTACTTTTTATTCTGTGTTAACAAAAAAATTCACAACGACGTAGAGAATTTGCGAATAAAAAATTTCTTAACAGCTGGCCGCCGTTGCAAACGAGCCATTGCGAAAGTAATTCGCAACAGCAGCGTTACCGTTGCGAAAAAACTGCAACAGGGTGTTTCGCAACGGCTGGCTATCGTTGCAACCCCGTTGTGCAACAGGAGAAAACCTTTACTAAAACCGAAATTTGGTGTAGTGAGTGGGTGCATAACCGTGTAATCCTCCCTTCAGAATAAGGACACGGTTTTCATCACTTTCACACGATCTCCACCTCTTCATTACTTCACAACCTCTGCTTCCTATGAGATCAGGGTGTTCAACTATGACTGGATATACAAAGATTTTTAAATCTATTCAATCGAAAATCAACACAAATATCAAGAAAACACAAAGAACTCACAACTATGACCCATGACACCGCTTGTATCTTTTATCCCTTTTCTTTTCATAGTATGAACTATCTCTTGTGTGTTAGAGCATAGCTTGGTTGAACCCACCAAGAGTTGGTATGTCAAGTTTGGTTGTCATATTTTATTGAATCAAAACTCATTTAAGAGTCGCTTGATTATGCACTAGAGTCAACTTCGTATAGGTTAGCTTGAAAGTATTAGGATATGAGACATTACAAGTATTGCGAAGACTTGAAGAAGTGAAGAAGTAAGAAGCTATAACGACAACATCATCCTTTCACTTGAGGTTAGTGATATTTGACTTGAACTATTTCATTCGCTAACGTATCTTTCAAGTCGTGTATATTGAATACAAAACTGCGAAGCATGTTTGAACTCTAGATAGACATAGTATTAAGGAATACAATATGAAGTTTATTGCTTAACCATTAAACTTTGTAGATAAGACATCGACATAATCGTTTAAATGCTATTGTAATTATGTACGGGTATGAGGTGAAGATTTCATCTTAGGAAACAATTTTTTACATGTGTTTTAAGTAAGTAGGTTCATAAACTTGTTTATGAATCGAAAAGGAAATCGCTAGGCGTTATTGGGATTGTTATTCATTGCATATCTTGTGAACATCCAATATGTGTGATTTAGTATAACCGCTCACGACTTGTTTGTGTTCTTGGTAGAACTATTCACAAAGGACTGACTTATGTATTGGTATGACTTTTATTAGTGAAACCGATCTTAAGTAATCACATGTGAGGTATGATCGAGTTTGTGATTGACTGGACCGAATCTGGGTAAGGGGAACCGATCCTATGAAGAGGTGCAGTACATCACAAAGGGGAATCGGTCCTTGTACGAGGTGCAGCAAGGTTTATAGCAGAAAGGGGAACCGATCCTATGAACACGTGCAACACGTTTTTAGGAAAAGGGGAATCGATCCTATGGACATGTGAAACACATATAAGTTAGATAACATATATATGTAGGGAACCTATCCTAGTACCTAGTCAACCGAATTTTGGAAAGCTAGTGTGACGATGCACAATACTCACATGGAGGTAGAACCGAAACTTGTTTTCGTAGAACTGTTAAACCAATGTTTTGTGATTGAGTGTTTCTTAATCAATCACATAGTTCTTGAAATTCAGATGAACCAATTCTAAACTTGTTTGGAAGTGTGGAAAATCGGTTTCAAGGGTGTAAGTATGAAAGAGGACTTACAAAGTAAGGATGTCGACACACTTTGAACACATGCAGTATTGTTCAAAGTTGTTCCTTAATAGCTACAGGAAGAAAATCCCAGGATCGAAATTAAATAAGTTAAGAATCTTTTAATTAAGGTTGTTAATTTTATATATGGAAAATAAGAATTAGTAATGTGCATTTACAAGTTAAATATTTTTCAAGGAAATTTTCGGTCATTATTTTGGACAGAGCATTTCCAGGAATTATGAAAACCGAATTTGGAATGTATGGAATATCTTTGAGAATATTTTTGGTATTGGAAATTCCTTGGTGTCCAAACTTCCTTGTCTATAAATACTTGAAGTTTGCATTTCTAGCAAACTAATCCTTCGTGACAGCAAACTTCCTCGGTTGTGTTGTTACTGGTGTTGTCGCCTATTCGAAGAGGAGAGTAACCTAATTAGGCAAAATCTCTTACGACCGCTCAGTTTAAAGTCTCTTTTGGTATTGAGAAGCTCTACGAGTACCGTTGGTGGGAAACTAGATAATTGCGGGTTATCTTGTGTTTTCGATTGATTTGATTGACTAACGGTGGTTGGACTTTGATTGCACCTAGTTTGTTTATGCTTGAGAATCTTCTCTTATGATATAAGATTCACTCAAACTAGATCGAAGTTTCGTCAGGGATCTTTAGACTGTCGTTAGTGCTAAAGACGATCTTGTGATAATCCATTGTTAACAGACTCCGTTCTGTGTGTGATTGATCACAAGGGATTCAAGTTGTTGTGTGCATGTGTTTATTGAAGATCTAATAAGATTTGAAGACAAAGAAGAGATTGCAGATTTCTGACTTGGATTTATAATCTTTGGTGTGCACAATACTTGTTTCGGTATAAGAGGATCCAACTATAATCGGTTTATCCTTGTGGTAGATTGGATTGATTAGTTGTGTAGATCGGCATCAATACAATTCTTTGTGATTAAAAGTATTGATTGCAAAATCTAAACGATTACCTTTGGTAATTAAACATAAGATAGATCGGAGAACCTGACGAAGGAGTTTATGTTAAGATAAACAAAAGAGCCTTTATCCGACTGTTTATGGGTGAAAACTGTTTCTGCGGTTTTTGGTAAATGTGGGTGTGTGGATGAAAAAGGAATCTAAACCCTAAACAAATGCACTGCACGGGAGTGCTTTTGATTCGAGAAATCAATCTGTACAACTCTGGCCTAAACCAAGAAATGGTCGTTCCAGACTTGCTTCGGTCACAAAGTGAAGGAGATGGGGTTGATCTTATGGAGGGAAGCGAAGAAGGTGTTGATATTGTGAAGGTGTTGGTTGTGTATAACTTGTATCAGAAAGCTGAACTGGCTTTCAGAATGTAAGCTATCAGTTTTGGTGTTTGGATACGGTTGTATCAACACTTGGTTTCTGTCTTGTCTTAGAAATAGGGAGGAGAACCTATTTATACAAGTCATTGAGCCTTACCCACGTCTCTCGTGGAAAGTGTAGGAAGTGGAGTGATGGAGTAGTGGAGTCGCGTGTGTTAGTGTCACACGATCAGTCTTGACCACTTCTCCCATCATCACTAATCGTCCATGTCTTCCTGACACGTTCTTGTGATGGCGCGTTGTGCGCTGCACGATGTAAACCGCCAGACCAATACCCTAGTATGTATCCCCCAGTTTGTGACATGTTTGATGTCTCGAATGTGTGGATCGTGGGACCCACATAAAGTAGCATGTGATGCTAGATTAAATAACTAAGTTATTTAGGAAGTCGATATTTATGAAATATCGTGTGTATTATATGCATGTAATGCATCGAATATATTCAGCATGTATGAAGCATCGCTGTTTTGAGGCTTAACGGAGTAAGTCACGAATTAAGCATCTTAAAATAACATCACGTCCATCCATCTTCGAGTGATCGTTTGGAGGTTGTATAGGTAATCCCTGACTTGGCCGATCATTCTGTGTGGAAGAGTGGTAGACGGTGATCGTGGTGATACCTGACTGGTCGCCTAACTCCTGTCTTAGGCTGTCCGTCCAAGCTGGCGAAGTTGGACGGACGAGATGACTTGCGACCCACATCTGCGACCGTCGGATTATGGTTTAGGAGGTGCGCAAGTACCCCTTTTCAGCTTGGTAGAATCCAAGCATGGGAGAGGCTTTTGGAAAAGACGATCGGGCATGCGTGTAGACAGCTTGCCAGCGTTCGTGTTTGTACCTCACTGTCCCATGGAGATGTGATTTAAGCCACTCAATTTGTCCGACGAAGTTGAGTGGTCGAGAGCGTTTTGCGATTGGGACCGCACGACCATGCCTAGTTTGGACGCACGAATCGAGGCACCTAGTCATGGTCGGCCTTGTCCGATTGGTCACACATGTAGACGGGACCACGGTGATTGTGTTGGCATGCTCTGGGCCCTTTGAATCTACATTTACACCCTTCATCTATGCCTGTGAAGATGGATGGTTGAGACTGATTTGCGACACATGTGATGTGCCGCAAACCCTAATTAGGGTTTCACGTCCACGCTACTTTGGCTGGACGAATTATCAAGCCACGCTCCTCTTTTGGGGAGGCCAACCATGTGGGGCCCACATTGGGTCGGTGATGAACACGTCAATACCTGCCTGAAGGTTATGGGTCCGATCTAAGCCATCCAATCATGCCGGTGAAGTTGGATGGTCGTGATCAATTTGAAACCTTTAGTGGAATTTTCTGCGACCCTTTAAGCTTTCGCGCCGGCCCAACTTCGGGAAACCGTACATGGTTCTGTGGCTAGGTCAGGGGAGGATCGATTATGCAGGCGTGAAGGGGGCCCGCCGGTGTGCAGGAAAAGCTTTGTCCAACCGGTCATGGGATACTCCACGTCGTCCAATCATGCTGGTGAAGTTGGACGGTCGTGATGAATTTGAGACTTCCGCAGGCGGTCTTGTGCGCACAAGATTTTCCAAGTTGCTCCACACCAGCCCAAACATCCCATTCTAGGTTGGTGTTCGGTGGCCGTTTAGGAGGCGTGGTATGTCTTCGACCGACCAGGGCATAAATGGGCCCGCTAGTGGTCATTAAGGTGGTAACCTGCTCCTGCTGAGGATCGTCTAGGCTGGTTAAATCATGCGGCCAACTTACGTGGTCGTGATTGTTTCTGAGACTGATATGGACAGTCCAGATTCAAATATTCTCAATCGGGCTGGTATAACACACCGAGAGATGTATCTTGTACGGGTATTTCGTGTATGCGTCATTATTAACACTTGGATATTCGTGTTACTCTGCTGAGAGAAACACTCAGTCGTCATGCCGCACTAATAATGAGAGTTCGCAGGAAATACAAGGCTAAGCATGCATTAATAATGCTATAAATTCACAGGGTACATGGGATTGTTGCCACATGCTCCATTCTAGGTAAATTAGCGAAGTGAATAAGTATTCATCATTTTATCAGTGGCTTTATCCTTTGCAGGATGTCAACACATAAATTTGGTTTCACAATTTTAGCCCTGAACTAAAATCCACCATCAACACCGACTCATATCACTTGGTTGAATAAAGTTGATACCAAACATATTTGTTATTCCTTAAATGTTTTGAATACGAACCAAAGGAATTTTTCCAAGTACGTGACTTATTTATAAGTTGGAGGTGTGGGAATACAGACGGAACTAGGTGAACTATAGGTTTAGTTGCTTGGTCTCAACTATAAGAAGTTGGTGTAATTTTGTGTAGCGGCTTAATCCTGAGAGTATTCAATTCTGGACAAGGTCCCGGGGTTTTTCTGCATTTGTGGTTTCATCGTTAAAAAAATCTTGCTGTGTCATTTACTTTATATTTCCGCATTATAATTGTTTTATTATAATTAAAGTAAATTACACAAACGTTAATTCCTATTTACTTGATAAGCAATCCTATTGTGTTTGGTTAAGTCCGAACCTTTGTATCAAGTAAACATAATTCGTTGTTGTATTGTCTCGATCTCGTATCCATAGACAATCACACGAAGTGTGAACCGATTTGTTGTATTGTCTCGACTCAGTCCATATACAATCACTTTCGGAGAAAGGACTTATAGGTAGGTGATGCGTGTCGTGAGTGCAATCAAATTAAATCACTTATTTTCACACAATTAACTGGTAATATAATGGAAGCAAGGATCTTTCCCACGAAGATCCAGGAGTTTAGTTGGGGATTTGGTTTTTAGATTTTAAAGTAAATAAACAAAGCAATTAAAAGATTAAGTTGTAAGCAATAGAGAGAGATATGATCGAGGAATCCTTCTTTGTTACTAAACCGTCATCAAGTTATTATATCAATCCATTCATCCTTAGTACAAATTGTAGGATCAGAATCTCGCAGCAATAATGCATCAACGAAATTATCAACAACACAACACAACAACGTCGCAGAACAATTCCAGAAATGACATAATAAATGACGTCAGCTAAAATCATGAGAAAGATGTGATAGTCCTGCGAAAATTAGAGAGTTTGCGAGATTAACATTCGTAAGGTTGCGAGAATGTCGCAAGCCATATCCGAAAATAAAGGACAGATTAGTTGTCATCCACTATGTATTTCCCTATAAATAGTCGTTCAACTGTAAAGGAAGGAGAGAGATCTTTTTCTGAGTGAGAAGCAAGTAAAGAGGAGAGAGAAAATCTAGAGCAGTGGTTATTCTTGATTCCTTTATCTTTCCTTGTAAGATTGTTTAAAGATTCATCAATAAAATTAAGATTGTTGATCTAAAATGAGTTGAATGTTAATGAAATCTTTGAGGGGTGTAGTGTAGGATTTCCTGCAACTACATAATGGCGCTAGAAACAGGGACGGATTGAAGATTGAAGATTATTCTAGAAAAAATTGAAGATTAATATTGAGATTTGTGAAGATTTGGAATGATTGATTAAGAATTTTATATAATCTCTTGCAATTCATTAATATTGAAGAAATGGCTAGAAGAAGAAATACATCAGAACAACTAACTACTGTTAGAAGAAGCAAGATAATTTCTGGAAGGGAAAGAAGTGAAATGGGAGAATCAACTAGAATGAGAAATAATGGAGAAAATCAAATTCAACCACCAGTTCAACAAACACTAATACAAGGAAGGAATAAAGATTATGATAGGGTGAGTATACACACTTGGCAATCAAATTCAGCAGAAGAAGTAGAAGAAGAGCAGCAAACCAGAAACCATAGACAGGTAGAGAGAAATCAAGAAGCATATGAAGGAATAATTCATGGAGATGAAGAAATTGGAGCGTCAGAAACATTGAGACGAAGAATACACGGAGAAAGAAGAGCTGAGGCAGAAGAACATGCGAATTTAACAAGACAAAATCACGAATTGAGGATGGAAAATATGAGACTACAGAGTAGAAGATCGAGAAGTGTTTCAAAATCATATTCAAGATCGAATAGAGGAGAAATGAGGCGAAATTCACCCACAATTAATGTTGGAAACAATATTCAAGAAGAAATATCAAATCCTAATGAAGAATATCGCGAAAATGAAGAAAGAACTGATGATCGTTACGTTCCACAAAATGAAACTTTTGATAGGAAAAATGGTAGAAATCAAGAGAGTGGACAACGTCAGGGACGAAATGACCAAGATGGCGAAGGAAATCGAGAGGAAGGAAGGAGAATTTTACATGAAAGAGAAACTCAAAGAAATCAACATACGATTGAAGAAGAAATTGAAAGACATTATGCTGAACAAGCACGTTTAATTTGCGAACGTGAAAGATTGAGAGCGGAAATGGAAGAACAAGAGCTTCAGGAGACAATTCGCCAGAACAATCACGACAATCGAGAAAGAAGGCGTACACAAAACCAGAATAATGGTAATATCGATGAAGAGTATGATAAAATACAGAGGATGGCTGAAAGACAGCGAATGGAATTAATAAGAAATGAACAAAATCATGAAGGGGAAAATGAGAGACATAATCATATGCGAATTCAAGATAGAGATGAAGAAGAGACTCGCAGAAGAAGACGAGATGAGGATAATGAAGAAGAAATACAAAATTTCGCGAGAGAAGAAAGACATGAACGCAGAAGAAGGAAGGCGAAATTAAAAAGACCAATGGATCAAAATTCAGGTGTAAATAAACAAATCTTGAAAGAGTTAGAAGAAATGAGAGGAATGCTAAATAATAGAGGAGAAGTAGGCAGAAGATAATTGGATGAAGCTATAGAAGAAGTTGCGAAAACTCCATTTACAAGGGAAGTACAACTAGGAGGAATACCTCCGAAATGCAATTTTCCCGCATTAACCAGCATTTTTGATGGAACAACTTGTGCAATTCAACACATTAAAGCCTATGTGAGGTGTATGCTGCAATGGGAAAATCATGATGTCGTATTATGCAAGTATTTCGCATCCAGCTTAATAGGGGAGGCGTTAAAATGGTTTGAAGGTATACCAAAGAATACAATAACATCCTTTAATCATTTGCAGACTACATTTCTGGGGGCATATATAAGTAATAATTCTTGGCGACCTGGTATTGAAGACGTGTTTGGATTAAAACAAAGGATTGGAGAAAGTTTGAAGCACCTAACTAAAATACGGAGGACTATGTGTAGCAAAATGGCTGGCCGTGTAGATGAGATATATCTTATCTTATCATTCATCAATGCTATGTTTGCAACCAACCTATTGTATATCCAAATTTTCAGAATCAAGAATACGATCACAATGACTGAATTGCGAGAACTTCAAGAAGAATATATTTCTCTAGAGGAAAGGCAAAATAAAATGGAATTATACCCAGTTGCGAATACCAGTTCACAAACAGCGAATGCAAGCTTATTACCCAAGCTAATAAACACAATGGCGAATACTTCGCAAGTACAACAAGAGAAGGTGACGGGTAAAAATCAACAGAAGTTGGTGGCTATGGGAAGCCGAGATCAAGAGGAGTATGAAGGAGAAAGAAATTTCTACAATCGTGGTAGAAATAACAAGATTCAAATACTCGATAAGCCACAAGAAACTTATGGAGGTCAAAGACAAAACTATAATAGAGGACAAGGAGGTCACAAGGTAGTATGGGAAGAAATCAAGATGCCACCTCTAAATGCAAGTGTGGAGAAAATATGGGAAGCTATAATTTTGATGGAGAATATACCAACACCATGGAACATGGGAACAGAACCACCTCCAAACCACAGAAGTCATGAGTTTTGTTCTTATCATCATTTTCATGGACATACTACAAATGATTGCAAAAATGTAAAAAGAATTATTCTGAGAATGATAGATCAAGGAAAACTAAACCACTTTTTGGTAGGGCACCCACAATCTCAACCATTGCCACCACCACCAGAACATCACAAAGTAAACACGATGAAAAAGAAGGAAACATTCTTCATAGAAGTTGGTGCAAAAGCAAAGAATCTATTCTGTCACTCTATTGTACATTCATACAAGACAATTGAAGATTTTCATGACAATGTTTTGAGTAGAGTGTTCGCAAGAGATAACGATGGAAGAGAAATTATGAATATTGCGAAAATCTCGCCATTAGAGGAATGGCAGAAACAAATTATTTCTTTTACCGCAGAAGAAATCCCTGAAGGTGAAGAAGTACATGATAATCCATTGGTAGTAAAATTAGAAATTAATCCAAAACCGAAAGAAAATGAGGATGATGAAGCTGAAGATTCATGGGCTATTAATAGGATTTTGATCGATACCAGAAGCTCTGTGAACATCTTATTTTATCATACTTATAAAACTATGGGAGGAAGAGATAATGATCTTATACCATCAACATATAAGATATATGGTTTTAATGGTACTGCCAACAAACCTAAAGGGGAGGTTACTATGCGAATTTCATTGAAGGGAATATCTTCTGAAATCCTATTTTGTGTCGTTGATGTAGAATCACCCTACAATGCATTAATTGGTCGACCTTGGATACATGGGATTCTAGGTGTAGCTTCAACTTTCCACCATGTAGATGGTGGATTTTCGACAAAGGCTAAATTCATAAACTCATAATTATACGAAACTCTGATTCAGCAATCGGACGTGAGTATCGAGACACGAGTCTCTCATCGAATTCTCAACAGAGAGTACTTTCTCTCAGAGTACATGTATATATGTAGTCTCACGACTGGACAACGGCATATCTCATGAATATTGAATACTTTCAGTGATTATTTCTATATAGCATCACGTGATGGACGGCTCCTAAACAGCTTGCTCTGCTAGTATAGAGCGATAACGTCTCCAGGAACAAACAACGAGTTTACCCTGACTATATAAAGGATATGACTTACCTACAAGCTCATATCGGGATGATTAATGCTCCTAGACAGCTTGCTCTGCTAGTATAGAGCCACAAAGTTAATTATTCCTAATTACAATCGCTCATATTCCATGGTCGAATCCACGACTGGTCCCATGGAATGACAATAACAATTTTTCTGATTCTATGATTGAATCCACAGCTTGATCTCATAGAATAGCAATAACTATATTATCTCATTACTCCGATTTCATGATCGAATCCACAACTGGTCTCATAAATGGTAATAGATAAACCATAATTACTCTGATTCCATGGTCGAATCTACGATCCCCTGGAATGATAATGCTCACTTTATTATTCTGAATTCGTAGTCGAATCCTCAGCTGATCCTATGAATTAATAATAAATATCTTATTACTCAGTTTTGTGAATTATTCTCCACTGAATTCCACAATTAGTAATAAATAATCAACAACCGGGCGTCTGAGCTACCTCTAAGTAAGCCCCGATTCAAATGGTGAAGGTGTATTCAACGATGATACACTAACAGTCACCGCATGAACGAGTATTTCAAAAATACAACGAAACGATGAACCTATGCAAAATAGAGAAGAAAATAATAAATAATTAAAATATTGACTAGGGTGCTAGGAGCACGGACACACGACCGACCGACCGTGTCGTAGTCAATCCCACGCCAGTTTTATATTTTTAATGCATTTTTATTATTTTCCATGATTTGATGAAAATTCTCTCATTTTATAAAATCTCCTTCGTCTTGAGAAAACTCCTCGGTTTCATGGTACTTCCATAAATCCATAAAAATAATATAAAATTAAGGGAAGGAGTGTGGGGCGTGACCATTGGCCAACCGGCCATGCCTTGGTCCCAACCGGCCCCACACCCACGGTTCCTTATTATCTTATTATTATTATTATTATTTCTCTAATTTCATGAAAAAACTCCTTGATTTCATGGTATTTTGCACAAATCATCAAATAATAATAAAATAAAATAAATTATGAAAACTTGTGGGATCGGGCCTTGGACGGCCGGCCATGCGCTAGCCGGTCCCACACGCCCCTTTGTTCTATTATTTTATTATTAGTTTTCCTTGAACTCATCAAACTCCTTGATTTCATAGTATTTCTCTCAAATTAGGAAAAATTCCCTCAAATCATCAAAATACCTAAAAATATTAAAAAAATGAGAAAACTCGTGGGACCAGGCCCTAGCCGGACGGTCATGCGTTCCACGGTCCCACACGCCCTTGTTTTTTATTATTTTAATATTTTTGCTTCCTTGAACTCATGAAAACTCCTTCAATTCATGAAAACTCCCAAAATTCATCAAATTTCTCAAAATTCATGAATTTTTCATAAAATCATCAAAATATTATAAAATTAAGGAAAAGGCACCACGGGACCGTGGTCACGACCGTCCGACCATGCCTTGACCACGGCGGTCCCACGCCTCCTCATTCCTTATTTTATAATTATTTTTCATCATCTCATGGTGTTTTCCTCAGTTTCGTCGAAACCCTAATTTTGGCATATTTTCTCGAATGGATGCTCAATTGCACGCCAGAAAATATAAAAATTCTCAGGACTGAGACACGGATGCCTTGGGGACACGAGCATGCTATCTTGACCGACCAAGATTGGCTCTTTGGCTCACGGAATCCGGTCCCATCAATTTTCACAGTTTTGACCTAATTTGCACAATTGCTCGTATTAGGTCCAAAACTCTCCCAAACACTTTGGATTTTCATGAAGTGATCGTCAGGCGGTCACGGGCCAACCCAGGGCCGGTTTCATGACTCCATGGTCGGTCCCTCGCCTCGTCATAATTAATTAGGTTTTCTCACCTAAGGCTCAGACGAGCATTTTTGAATAAATGATTAAGCCAACATTTAATCATTCTTCCACCAACAAATCGTCAACTCTTCAGGAGTTCTTCATATTTGCTCACGTGAGCATATGGACACTACATGGTTGATCCACGGTCCCATGTAGTCGCTCCCTCCTTCGTCCCATGGTTGAAATTCTGACGAACCATGAATTGATCATCAATTGATCAAATTAGGGTTTCTGAATCCAAGGATCATCATTCCATATTCTAACCTTAATAATTTTATGACGACTTCATGGTCATTAATTTTATTAATTATGCTCAGTTAAATGACCAGTATTCTAATTAATATTTTTGGCACGCTGCCAATAATCCATCAGACGAGCAACACATGCTCAGACGACCAAATATTCAACAATTCATCACATGATCAACACTTGCTCAGATGATAAATATTTGTTCAAACCAAGGAATACTAATTTAACAATCAGTATTCAACGATCCATCGAATGAGCAATACTTGCTCACTTCATCGTAAGAACTATACCTCTGTCTCATGACATGTTCAATTCACGAGTTTCGGAACATCATGTTCAACTCAACGACCACATGGACTCATCGTCCCATCAAACCACGAAGTCATTAATCGACTAACAAACCACGAGACGTCAATCGTGTCACTTGGGGGGATATCACTTAGGGTTTTGGTCTGGCGGTCTACGGCACGTGTGTTCAAACACACGATGGAATGTGAGAAAGTCGTGCAATCAGTTGAAGGAATTCACGAGGTAGTGGGTGGAAAATCGACCAAGTCTCCACACGTTGAGCAACTGGTTTCAAACACGATCTCCACTTCCCCACTCCTTGATTCCATCAACTATCACACTTCATGGGGTCATGGTGTCTAAAATTCCAGCAATATAAATAAGTCTCTGAATCATGATTGAATCATCGGCATCATCAGTATCATCAATCTCATGATTGAATCTCGAATCTAAAGCACCCCCTTTGCAGCGGTGCATCTGTGTGAGGTTTAACATTTCTCTCGGTTCGAGGAGTCTCCTCCGTACGGTCGTCTCCTCAATTCCTTAAAAACCAGCAAATCGTTTTTCCCCATCTACACACCAGTGCATCAAATTCCCTCACCCCAGCGGTGTAGGAATCATAAAGGGATATTGGGTTGAAGGAAAGAGGTGTTACGAAACTGAGATAGAATCTTGCGAAGGGAGAGCAAACAAGAAGGAAAATTGGCGACACAAAATCAAAGAGACACAAAGAAGTGAGAGGTTGATGGTGGATATAATCGAAAGAAAAGAAGAAAAGATGTTGCGAAACTAATGCTAGCTCAGAATAAAAAATGGCGAACATATCACTACCAAAGAAACAGTAACACAAAATAACAAAGAAGCAGAGGATGTCAAAGGTAATGTATGAATGATTAATTTGTTGCGACACTCTCGCAATAAATAAAATTCTCAAAAATACATTTTATTGAATGACAAAATTGAGATTGTGAAATGCAAATACAATAGAATGATGTACAAGAATCTCGCAGAGATAATGAATTCTACAAAAGACAATCAGAGAACAATGATAAAAGAGAAAGGGGCGAACCTTTATGGCGTACACCCTAGTTCGCGAATACAATTTCGCAAGAGGAAAATGTAAGACCTAAAGTACGTCATATAAGGGGGTACCTGTTGCATGGCTCAGGGAAAGGCTACACCGTCACCGGAACCTGAGTCATGGAGATTTGGGGTCAATAAAGCCCATCCGGGAGAGGCACCTTGGATTCTCAACTTAAACATATGATTTAGGTTGGGCGACTAAGGTAATAAGGACTCTCATAAGGAGTGCAGAATCTGATCAAGGCGCCGAGGTACACGGTTGAGTCAAGAGTGCTAGGGGTGTTTGAAGCGTACCTTGCCATTCTTGACAAGTCTTGGCTTATAATGCACTCGGCCCGAAGAAAACCCCACTTAGGGTGCAGTCTCGTAACCATAAGCCCTATAGGTAAAAGGGATAAGAGGCTGCGAAAACAACTGGTTGTTGTTAAGACTAGATGGGATGAGCTAACCTTGTATGGTAGAAGTACGCCTCCTTGAAGGGGAAACCATGGGGAAGATAAGGGTGGCACCCTCCATTAGGGAGCTGATAAGTGTCTTAAGACGCAAATGTCATGAGGCTTTTTACTCGCAAGGGTATTAAGGCTTGTCATATTTGTGCAACAATCCTGAAGAGGCAATAATAGAAAAGAAAAAGATAAGACGAGATCAATGGGTTTTCACATGAAAGTGCGAAGACGTCATGCGATTTCGTCGCAAGACGGCAATGTCATGGGGATTTATTTTCGCAAGAATATTTAGGCTTATCATATTGTCGCAACATTCCTGAAGAGGCCATAATACAAAAGAAAAGGTTAAGGCAAGATCAATGGGTTTTTGCATGAAAGTGCAAGAACGTCCTGCGATTTTGTCGCAATGACAAGAGGTGGAATAATAATACCTTTAATTAGGAAGGAAAAATAAGACCACACAGGAATGGGATTTTGAAAAGAATCGAAATTCACTTCGCATAAGATTGCGAAATTATAAATAAACAACTGCGAAAATGAGGCACAAAACAAGAAAGATCTGCAAAGTCTCTCCTTTGGATACAAATAACAGAGGCAAGTATGGGAATGAATGAAATTAGAAAATGTTATTTGTCTCCACATGATAGATTTATGCAAAAATTAAAAAATTAATGATTATATTGATTAACCATATTGCAAGGAAGAATTGTTTTAATGAATGCAGGTCAAAACGAAAGAAACTCATATATTAAAGAATATGAAAAACCAAAAGAATTTGCAAATATACAGAAAGGAAATTTACAAGTATTACAGAAGATTGAAGAAAGAAACAAAGACTACTTCTTAGTTGATCCTTCATCATCTTTATCAGACTTGTTCCCTTGTTCGTCTGCATCAAAATTTTCATCTCCATTAGAAACTTCATCACCATCAGAACCTTCATCACTATCAGATTCTTCATCATCAGCTTCGCTATCAGAAATAATCAGACTGGGAATGTTCTGTGGGATCTCCTCCAAGAGACAAGGATAATCAGAATGAGGAATACTATGGTTATCGCAAACCATTTGAATAGTTTGATTGCGAAAATGCATAGCATCATTCTTAAAGTTCGCAACAGTGATCTTGATTTGATTCTTTCTAGAATACTTGTCGTTGCGAGAAGAAAGATTCTTTGCGAGTTCCACTTTTTCAGCTTCAAGTTCCTCAATCCTTTTGCGATATCTACTTTCAGAATCTGCGAGCAAAAGGCAATCAATTAATAACTTGATGAAAATTCATAAGAAACAAAAGATTAGTATTGGAGAACACTTAATAACCTTCTCTGTCAGAAATCATATCTCTAATCAAGGCTGTATGCTCAACTTGGAGACTAACATTTACACCTAAATCTTTTCTAGCATCATCTAAGATTTTCGCAGCCCAAGCAAAATCATCCTCATTACTTTTAAGAAGGCGAGAACGAATTTGGTTTTCTCTATCACAGAGCTTGGTATTCTTGTTGTTAGCTTCATCTCGTTCAAGTTGAACTTCAAGAAGGGTCTCTTGGAATTTCGCCAAAGCCTTAACACCTTGATCAGATATGCGATCCTTATCATCTATGAGACTGCGAATTTTGGTTCTCAACTCATTGATTTTCTCTTTAGAATTAAGAAAGAGACGCTTAAATCGGTTGGATAAACCTAAACTAGATCTATGGTCAAGTTCTAAGAGGCGAAATTTGGATCTTAGTTCATTCAGGGAAAGAGATGAAATTTTATCATTTGAGAAACTATTTAAAGATTTATTAAGACGCTCAAGAAGGGTATCATTATTCAAGGCATTAGGAAATGAACGAAGAATGGTAGCTTCATCAGAAAGACCATAAATGTCTGCAAAAAGGATCAATTAAATAAGATAAAACAACAGGATGAATGAATGAAAGGAAAGGAGAAAAGTAACATACCATAGAGTTGATTATTAGCTTGCTGAAGACTATAGATTTTGTTCTTATACGAATAAGAATCAATTTCTAGTTGTCTGTTTTTCTCGCGAAGACATTTGACTTCATCCTCCAATTCCTCATTCTTTGTGCGAAAATGAAAATTCTTCTTTCTAAGATTTTCGCATCTCCTCTCTAGATCTGAAGCAACAGCGAAAGAAGCTTTTCCAGCCTGCAAGAAAATATAAAAAGTATTAAAATAGAGAGAGATTTTGAATTACAACAATGAAGAAATAAAAGGATGAAAGCATACCAGACCATTAAGAGAATGCAGGAAATTCGGAGTCACTAATCTAGAAACTCCGCGAAGAGAATTATCACCATCCAGCAAAGGAACATCGCAAATTGTAGCGAGAGATTTACAGGTGTTAGCAAATTGACTATCTCATATTCCTTGCAAAGAATCAGAAAAGAGTCCGAAGAGCTTAGCCATAGAAGATTCAGATGGAGAATCTTCATTTGCAGCAGGGTCATCATTATCTTCATCATCCTCATCATTCTCGGAATTTTCATGAGAAGGAATATTTGAAGGAGAGGAAGAACGGACTTTTATTTTCTTTGGAGGAGGAGCAGTTGGTCTTTCCCTGCGAAGATCACCTTTGCCTTTATCACCAATCTTCGCAACATTGGCAGACTCTTCTATTTCAACAATAATCTTCACACAACAGATAGAAATAAGAAATGGAGGCAATAGTATATTGTTCAAAATCATAAGAGAATATTTCTTACTTCATTTGTGTATGAGCGAAGAGCTAACAGGGTACTAGCTTTCCCAGTCCTGTTATAACTATCTTTCAGTTTTTGGATCTGTAGAATGTCGCAAGAGTCAGCAAACAAAAGAATAAAGACAAATAAAGAAATATAAAGTGAGCGAAGCTGGAAGAAACATACCTCTTTCTCCTTCTCGGGCCAAGAGAATACCCAAGGTTGATAGGTAGCGAGATTCTCAGGAAGAACATTTGACCCAGCAATGTAAGGTCCTTTTAGCATCAGGAGAAAAACACACCATTTATCATCTTTGGATTGGCAAAGAGTTGTGTTCTTACCAGAATGCCAATCAATATCTTGCATGAGTATTTTAGCTTCATCAATGTTATCTTTTCTTTTCAAACGAATACCCCAGCGAGTATTCTCTTTCTTCATGGAGATCAATTCATAATTTTCAAAGAAACTCGCTACTGTGTATTT
This sequence comes from Papaver somniferum, assembly GCF_003573695.1. Lineage (NCBI taxonomy): Eukaryota > Viridiplantae > Streptophyta > Magnoliopsida > Ranunculales > Papaveraceae > Papaver > Papaver somniferum. The sequence continues at coordinate 96,092,354 of NC_039366.1, read as the reverse complement.
CTCAGCAATTATCTCCAGGTCTTCGAATTTAGAATCCCTAAGTTCTTTGGAGTACAAAGATCCTTTACCAGCACCACGGTTGGCGAACTCTAGCATCATACGGATACAATCCCCACTCAGTTGGAAGATAGCTCGCGAAAATCCCGAGTGAGCGAGAATTTCATAGAATAGAGGAATATTTGGGTCATAAATAGGAATGGGGAGACCTGCGAGAATCTGACCTAGCGAAATTATGATTGATTGATCATCATAATATTGATCAGAGAAAAGTTTGATGGAAAGAATTGACTTAGCACTTTCACCAGGAATGGTAGAAAGTGTGAAACCTTTCTCAGCAAGATCTTTTTGGACGTCTCTTAAATTTTTCTCATGTCTATGGCCACTTGGAGGCACATTTGAATATAGAGTATGGGAATGAGTAAAAGGTAAGAAGATTGAAGAGGGAAGAATTACAGTAGCAGAACTTGCAGAAGAACAACAGAGTTGCAGAGATGAGAGAATAAAAAGAGAAGAGAAAGTAGAAATAAAGTGGAAAGAAGAGTAACAAGAGTATATAAAGGAGATTTTTTTACTCGAAGAAATAAACACCATTAAGACGAAAAGACTGAGCGGTTGAAAAGCAGCGGTTATAAAATACGTGTCAAGAAACAGATGGAAGAAAGAATACGTGTGATAAATGCGGAATATGAAGAGATGAACAGCTGCGGCATTTCTCACATCATTCTCTACTTTGCAGAGAACATATGAGAAGGGGAAAGATGTAGGATCAGAATCTCGCAGCGATAATGCATCAGCGAAATTATCAACAACACAACAGCGTTGCAGAACAATTCCAGAAATGACATAATAAATGAAGTCAGCTAAAATCATGAGAAAGATGTGATAGTCCTGCGAAAATTAGAGAGTTTGCGAGATTAACATTCGTAAGGTTGCGAGAATGTCGCAAGCCATATCCGAAAATAAAGGACAGATTAGCTGTCATCCACTATGTATTTCTCTATAAATAGTCGTTCAGTTGTAAAGGAAGGAGAGAGATCTTTTTCTGAGTGAGAAGCAAGTAAAGAGGAGAGAGAAAATCTAGAGAAGTGGTTATTTTTGATTCCTTTATCTTTCCTTGTAAGATTGTTTAAAGATTCATCAATAAAATTAAGATTGTTGATCTAAAATGAGTTGAATGTTAATGAAATCTTGTGAGGGGTGTAGTGTAGGATTTCCTGCAACTACACAGATTATCACCAACCGTAGAAAAGCAGCTAGATCAGTGTTATCCTCTAAATCCCTTAAGTCACTAGACACGGAAGTTCTCGACTACCAGTTTCTATTCAACGGAGCCACCAAGTAGTTGATCACTCAAGGTGTAACCCAACTGAATGATTTAAGATTTATGAATTTATAAGTTGATCCTACTAGTTATACTCTTGGATCAAGGTCCACTTTTTAGTGTTGTTTATACACACAATTGCTCCACAGAATCCCTCTGCAAGGTTTTATGTTTTCTACTTGTGTACGAATTATTCGACGATTACTTAACTACTAAATCAATACTAGGATTAGATTAAATCAATAAATCAATTCAGTTGGCCACCTAAAAAATCTACCAATTAAACATAAACATTCATAATCGTATAAACAAGCGATAATCATATGAAGAACTTCAAAATAGATTAATATAATAACTCAAATCTTGCCTAGAACTTAGAATTCATCCTCAAACAACTATGGGTTTAGCTACTCATGGATGTAGGAGCATCCATGTTAAATATATAAGAAAAGTAAAGAGATATCGTTACGATTGATGAGAACCGCTCTGAAACCCTAGCTTTTTCCTTCGTTGTTGTTTCTCCTCTCCAAGCTTTGCAAAGTAATGTCCAAGATCCTCTCTTAATGTTTAGAAGGTCCTATTATATAGTTTTCAAGAGATCTAGGTATTAGAATCCATCCGGGACCAAGTTTCCTTGATTTGGAAGTCAAAATACGTCAAAAGGGACCAAATAGGCTTGTCTCAGTCGGCATTGTCGAATTCCCCTATGCAATACCGAAAGTTGGGGTCTAAAATACACCTTCTCTGCCTGAAATATGTCTACTTTCGGTATTGATTTACCAATGCCTAAAGTGGGGGTCTAAAATACATCATCTCTGCCCGAAATATGGTTACTTTCGGTATTGCTTTAGCAATGCCGAAAGTGGTGATGTAGATTGCCATTTTTCGTCTCAACTGTTTTGGCCGTAACTTCTTTGTCCAAACTCGGAATGACCTCATTCTTTCGTCGTTCTCTTCATAATTAAATTCTCTTCAAGATGGTGATAGGAAATCCTGAATTTGGATGAGTTGAACTTGGTATTCTAGTCCTTCTTATGTTTTCGACCTTCTTTGCTCCTTTTCGTCGCACTTCTTCCACTTCTTTGGGCTTTAGACACTTGGATCTTTGGAGAACTTCACTTTATAGATATTTTGCATCCTTTTCCATTGACTTTGAATGATTCACCTAAATAAACAAATAAAATGGAAAACAAGAGTAATACAAGGATAATATGCAAGAAATCTAACTAAAACAAGCATGGAATAATCACTAAAATCATGTGAATTATGCATTAATCAGTAGGAAAAGTTTTAGCTTGAGGTATATTTGGGTACCCTCGCCTTTTCAATTGGTATCAGAGAAGGCAAACATGAAAAGATCTAACAATCTGTGTTTGATGCGGTCCAACCTATAAGACATGAGTCAAAAGAAAGTTAAGCGAGAGCGAAAACTTAAGAAGGACCCAGTTAATGATAAGCACGTATGTGCTACATTTTGTACCCATATTTATATTAGCTAGGACTCGATATTGTTGCTAATAATACTATTTTAATGTTTTGTAGAAAGTAGAAGTAAATCCAATCATCCAAGAATAAATGGCGAAATGTGAAGCTAAAACAGTGTTTGCCACAAAAAAAACTCAGCAAGGTTACTCGAGACACCAAAGCCAGACAGAGAAGGGATGATACACAAGGGGGGGGGGGAGGCCGGCTACTAGAGCCGCGAAGGAGAGCAAAAGATATCCGGCGACTGGAAGCTGCAGTGAAAGTCGAGGGTTTGAAGTTTCATTTTCTATTCCATTTTGATTAATCGATCTCTCTTGAATATGTTTATGGCTTTTGAGAAAGCCATGTTTTGCTAGATTTTTATAGCTAGGGTTTATGTTGAAACCACATGGAGTTTTAGGCTATTTTGAATTGAATAAAATTGAGCAAAAGACTATTATGAATTGAATAGATTAGCTCTTGATTTTTGTTTATTAATTTAATGATGATATGTGTTGTTGCTTCACCGGTTTTGTATACAATAACCTTTGCGCATAATTGTTAGGAACACAAATATATTTATCTTATTATTTGATATTTCATGCTTGGATAAAAATCCTTTGATGGGGTATGCTTAGAATTGTCCAGGTATTATTTGCGAACCTAAATTTAGTTTCGTATAATTTTCTCGCTAACGCAATTTGATGGTGCATGCTTGGGTTTAATCTTTTGATGTGCCATGCTTAGGGTGTCCCAGTGATATTTGAGAATCTAATACTTATAATAGGTGACGTCGATAGAACGGACAATAGACAAATATTCAGGAGTTATGTTTCATTTCAGTAATTAAATAGAAATAGTGGTGGATACTATAAACCCTGGTTACCGATTCTTTCTTTGGATTCGTTTTATTAGTTTAATTTATTTTCTTTGTTTATATTCTTTCAAAAATCCCCAAACATCATTTTTGGTTAGTTAATTAGGAATACTGATTATTGATATTTCCACCGCTCCTTGTGGGAACGACCCGTACTTGCCTCTGTCTACTAGTTAGACACCGTGTGATTGCGGTTATTATATATAGGTATCTTCTGATCCTATCAATTTTTGGCGCCGTTGCCGGGGAGCGGTTGTGGAATACTGTAATTAGTATTTTTGATTTTGTAAATAATTAGGTGTTTATTTATATATTTTTTTAGGATTTCTTTTTCCTTTTGACTTGTTTTGTGCTTCAGAATTTTATTTCAGGAGCCTTTTTGAGAATGATGAATGCTTTGCGCGAGACGTCGTCTATGACGCTTGGGGAATACATGTATAGGTCACGGTATAAGGAAGTTCTTTCTTATAATCGTCTCAGGTATGGAACTTGGAATCCACATAATTTTGCTATGGGTGGTTATTCAGATGAGTATCAACCCCAATACCATCAAGGTGAAAATGAACTTGACATTAGAAGTGATTTTAGGAATTATGATACCGATATAATATCTGAGTCTATTGTATCTTACCCAACTCATGATCATTTAGTTGATTATTTGTCTATTCAAAAGGACGAGAGTTGTGTTAGAGATGCCATTTATTCAGATAATGATGATTTAGAAGAACATATTTATAAAGAAGATATTATTGTTGAGTCTGATGACTTAGAGACAGTAGACGTGTGTAATGAGATATTTTCTAATCATTCAAATAATTAGTTTCCTATCAGTCACTTAGTTGCAGATAGCGATGAGGTGATTGTTCATGATATTGTTGCTCCATTGTGCTCTTGTTATTCTGATCCATCTAGTGATTTTCTGAATGTTGATATGAATGTTGAACATATTGATATTGGTCAGATAACTTGTGTCAATGATTTTGAGACTTTATCTGTTTGTTTAGCCCACTTTACTGATTCCGATGACCCTATGATTATTGATATTATCAATGCATTGCGACCTCCAATAGATAATCAAGGTAACTCAACAACGGAAGTTATTTCCGCGGACTTAGAACCGGATTTAGGAGTTGCAGATTTTGACAAACTTGAACCATTATATACAAGTTTAAACCATTGTGTTGAGTTTGATAATCCGGTACCTTTTTGCATTGTAAATACATTGCTTCCTATGATTTCTAGTGAAGAAAATGTGTCGACCGGATGTATTTCAGCTGATTTAGAACCTGATATAGAGTGTGCTTCCCGAATAGAAAATAAGATACATTCTATGTTTGTTGTCCATGTGAGTGATTTATTTATCTCGACTAAGGACTGTTTTCTATTGGGAATGGATTTACACATCTTTTTGGAGGTTTATAGTGTTTGCAGGTTCATATTCGCAGCTGACCTGATTCGTTGGATTGATCCCCAACTTTTCAGACTTTATATATATGCTTTGCTGCTTACTTTGGTGCAACCTCACCTTATTTGAGATTCTTTATGTGCGCAAGCAGGGATACAAAGATTTCGCTTCATGGGAGTCGACCCATCAGATTTGTTTTTCTTCCTCCATCTTTTATCTGTTTGCTTGAATTTCCCATCTTAATTTCTACGTTGGATGACTCAATTACATTGAGGACAATGTAATGTTTAAGTGTGGGGGAGTGACGTTTTTGTTAGTTAAAAAAAAAAAAAAAAAGGGATGACCAGCTGTGTAGTGGGTCTAAAAAAAAGAGAATTTTTTTGTTGAATATCATGACCAGCTGTATAGCGGGTCTAAAAAAGCAAAAAAAATATAAAATGAAAAAAAAAATTATAATTTGATTGTTTGGGTTATGACCAGCTGTGTAGCGGGTCTTTTCTATGGTATTTTCTATGACCAGCTGTGTAGCGTGTCCTGGTATGGTATTTCAAATTTTGATTTTATGACCAGCTGTGTAGCGGGTCTAACTCTCTCTTATGATATGACCAGTTGTGTAGCGGGTCAATTCTTGGTTTTGCTCGAGGACTAGCAAAATATAAGTGTGGGGGTGTTGATAAGCACGTAAGTGCTACATTTTATACCCATATTTATATTAGTTAGGACTCAATATTTTGGCTAATAACATTATTTTAGTGCTTTTGTAGAAAGTGCAAGCGATTCCAATCATCCAGAAAATAAATGGCTAAATAGAAGTAAAATGGAGTTTGCGACGAAAATGAGCAAATATGGATGGCCTGGTGTCTCTGTATATCAGCAGCATGGAAGTCATCGCAGCACGCAGATACTACAAAAGAAAACAAAGAACTGTCTTTGTTTATACAAGCAAGTGAAGCTCACAAGTGTTAAGCAAGAAAGTGGACGTGGCCTTCCCATCACCACGGAGTGGCAACATATTCCATTTCTGTAAGAAAGTCTCGGTTCCATTTCCTATCTATCTAAGCAGCTGATGGCTCTGCTATTGAGCACTCTCAGAGAAGTCTTTATGACGAAATGACACCGGGATGTCATGGCTTGATGGTCGCCCGTTGGTGCTGCTGTATTCAAGGGCTCGAGTGTTTAAATGGTGAAAGTCGAAAGAGACGGAGAAGGGTTTGCGTTCTTTCGTTTTTCCAATTCAATTTCGATTAGCTAGTGAATATCTAATATCTTTATTTATGATTTTTGAGAAAGCGATGACTTCCTAATTATTTTGTAAATAGGGTTTGTATGGTTGAAACTACATGAGTATTAGGCCATTTTTGATTGATTTGATTATATAGTAATAGACCATTTTGAATTGAATAAATAATTTCATGATTTTATATATTTATTTAATGATAATATGAGTTGTTGCTTCACCGGTTTCGTATAACCTTTGTGCATAATTGTTAGGATCGAAAATATATTTGTCTACTTATTTGATATTTCATGCTTAGGTTAAATCCTTTGATGGGGTATGCTTAGAATAGCCAGGTATTATTTGAGAACCTGTATTTAGTTTCGTATAAATTTCTCGCTAATGCAATTTGATGGTGCATGCTTTGGTTTAGTCTTTTGATGTGCCATGCTTAGGGCGTCCCAGTGATATTTGCGACTCTAATATATATAATAGGTGATGTCAATAGAACGAACAATAAATAATTCATGAATTATGTTTCATTTCAGTATTTGAATAGAAATAGTGGTGGATACATTAAACCCTGGTTACCAACTCTCCCATTTGATTCGTTTTGTTACTTGAGTTTATTCTTCTCATTGTCTTTATTCTTTCAAAAATTCAAAAACATCTTTACTTGTTAGTCCATTAGAGATATTGATTACGTATTTCCACAGCTCCTCGTGGGAACGACCTGTACTTGCCATTGTTCTACTAGTTAGACACCGTGCAATTGCGGTTTATATAAATAGGTATCTCCGGATCCTATCACCATCAAATTGCGTTAGCGAGAAATTTATACGAAACTAAATACAGATTCTCAAATAATACCTGGCTATTCTAAGCATACCCCATCAAAGGATTTAACCCAAGCATGAAATATCAAATAAGTAGAGAAATATATTTTCGATCCAACAATTATGCACAAAGGTTATACGACACCGGTGAAGCAACAACTCATATTATCATTAAATCAATATATAAAATCATGGAATTATTTATTCAATTGAAAATGGTCTATTGCTATATAATCCAATCAATCAAAAATGACCTAATACCCATGTAGTTTCAACCATAAAAATCCTATTTACAAAATAATTAGCAAGCCATCGCTTTCTCAAAATCCATAAATAAAGATATTAGATATTCACTAGCTAATCAAAATGGAATTGGAAAAATGGAAGAACGCAAACCCTTTTCCATCTCTTTCGACTTTCACCATTTAAACACTCGAGCCCTTGAATACAGCAGCACCAACGGGCGACCATCAAGCCATGACATCCCGGTGTCATTTCGTCATAAAGACTTCTCTGAGAGTGCTCAATAGCAGAGCCATCAGCTGCTTAGATAGATAGGAAATGGAACCGAGACTTTTTTACAGAAATGGAATATGTTTCCACTCCGTGGTGATGGGAAGGCCACGTCCACTTTCTTGCTTAACACTTGTGAGCTTCACTTGCTTTAATAAACAAAGACAGTTCTTTGTTTTCTTTTGTAGTATCTTCCGGCTGCAATGACTTCCATGCTGCTGATATATAGAGACACCAGGCCATCCATACTTGCTCATTTTCGTCGCAAATGCCATTTTACTTCTATTTAGTCATTTATTTTCTGGATGATTGGAATCGCTTGCACTTTCTACAAAAGCACTAAAATAATGTTATTAGCCAAAATATCGAGTCCTAACTAATATAAATATGAGTATAAAATGTAGCACTTACGTGCTTATCAGTTAACGTATCACAAGATTTTGGAAGTTTTGATTTTAAAAAATGCTTTGAAGGGACATCCTCATCGAGTTCTACGAGCTCAGTTGAAAATACTTCTGAATATTCTCAAGATGAGATTAAGTTAAGTCCTGTACTAATGATCAAGGACCTCGAGTCTGAAAAATCTTCTGTAAGAGATGAAAAGGTCGATCATGTGAGTGTAAAAACTTCCGAGCTATAAGAGTTAAAAGAATCTTTTGACTCTTGCGCAACTGAACTCACTCTTGGGATAAAAAGAGAAGGAAAACTTCTAGAAGAATTAGGTTGTTTGCAAGATGAAAATGAACAACTTGTTCATGGTCTTTCCTCCTTGACAACGGAATTAGATTCTCTCAAGAATACATCTTCCTTGGAGATTCAATCCTTGGAAGAGAACCTTGTTGAATCTAAAGCAAGGATTAACTCTCAACAAAAGAGTTTTGAAGAGAAATAAGGTGAATATCTCTCCCGAGAAAAACACCTTGAGGCTGATCTAGCTAGTGCTCTTAATAAAATCAAGACATTGGAAGAAGATTTTTGGACCTTAAAAAGTTCAATGTTAGCTCAACTAATTTAACCTCAATGTTAGAAGCAAGTAGAAATCATCGTGATACACGAGGATTGGGCTATAAGGGAATAGATGCTTCAAATATTAGCAAAGAGGTAAAATTCGCTAAAACTACAAATTCTTTTAAACTAGAGGCTTCCACCGATGTAAAAGATGCTCGTATTTCTTGTAAAGAAGTAAAACCAGTCAAGCCTAAGAATTGTGTTCAACCAGCAGCAATCAAAGAGAGTACTTTTGCTAATGTCAAGAAACCAACAATGTTGAACAAAGATAAGAATAAGAAGAAGAAAAAAAGAAAAAAAAAATCGTCGAGCTCCAATGCAAGAGGATCCACAAAAAGGTAACATTAAAACTCACACTTCGTATGTTACTAAGCATTGTAGTTATTGTGCTAATAAAGAGCATGTAGAATGGGGATGCAAGATTCGTAAGATAAAAGATACACTTTCTTTTGTATCAAACGAATTGGCTAAGATTGCTCCCCAAAGGAACTCAGATCGGTATTGTCCTAAGTTTAGGAAAAAGAATTATTATGATGATAGTTCAAATTTTGCATATCACTCGACAAGGTCGTTTCATAAAAGATCCAATTATAGAAAGAGAGATGACTTTTTAAATGCAAAAATAAGATCTGATGTTCCAAATTGGAGAAAGGGTGTTTCGCAAAATATTCAAAAGGACAATGATCTTAATGGTATGAAGGAGAAAGCTACTCCTGCAAAACCTAACTCTAAATGGGTCCCTAAGTTCTCCATAGCCAAGAAGGGACCAAAATTTAGTCACAAGAATGACTCTCAGCTGTTAATTGTTGGTGACAATAATTACAAGAGTCTTCTTGAAAGACTAAAGAAAGACATCATGTCTGAAATCTCTTGTACTAGTAAAGGTTGTGATAATGACACTCTTCATCACAAGTCAAAGAAGAAAAACAAGAGATGGAACAAGAGAAAACAAACCAAGCAAGAGGTCAAGAATGATGATTCGGTCTTAGTCACTCGTGACGAACAAGACAAGGATCAACTCAACACAACCTAGTTGTGTTAGAATGTGCATGCTCACCTTAGTTCTCAATCTTTTTAAAGGTGAGGAAGCACATGAAAAACTGAGCACATGATCTCTCGGTTATTATATGACTAATTAACATCTTTAGGAGATTTCTTTTCTTCTATACTCATACTTTTTCTATCTATATTTGAGGTTTTGATATAAACGGTAATTTTGAGTTTATGATGTTGATTTCCATTGATCATACATATGTATCTCTTGTTCTTACGGTTAAAACGAGCCAAAAATCATTGAATTCGGACATAGTATGCAAAAGTTATGTCAAAAACAATTTAGTGTTGTGATGCGTCTCAAGTAACTCTTGGGTTACCGATCCTAGTGATAGGTGCAATGGGGGGAACCGATCCTAGTGAGAGGTACCCATACGAAGAAGTGTAAAACTGTTTTGCCCATAACTTTTTCGTCCGAACTCGGAATGACCTCATTCTTTTTGCATTGGTTTCGCAATTTAATTCCCTACAAGATAGAGGTAATTGCAATACTTGATTTCATGTTGGATATTTATGGTGTGTTGCAAATTGGTTTATGGGATGTTTGATCTCAGTTTTACTACCTTGATATTCGATCTCATAATATTGTGAACCCTTATGGTTTGGGTGACTTTTTGATTTAGCAGGATTAAGTTCTAGCCCATGTTGGTAGGCTTTATCAAAGGATCATGAGGGGTTCTGGTAGAAACAATATGTGAAAAAGTCACAATGTGTTGAATCGGTTTTGGTTTAGCATTAAAGCATATGTGTTTCGACGGTTTTTAACTTTTGCTTGCAACTGTTAAAGTCGGTTTTCAACCTTTCTCTGGTAAAGGTTGAGGGTTGTTGTTATTCTTTTGTTTTTCATAAGGATGACAACATAAGGATATTTCGATATCAATTCTCCCTGGAAGAAGAATGCAAACATATTGGAGAAGTAGATGCAAAATTTTGATGTAACAATGTTGTTAGTTAATTGTTTTCCTGTTTAAGAAAAGCCTGATTTTTATTTCTATATATTTTGCTTTTGCTTAACAAAATTTCGGTACAATTGATGTTTTATTCCATGATGTGTGTGTGATTCAATTGGTTCCGGTTAAGAAGAACTATTGTTATCTTGCTTTATTGTATGGTATCAATTGTTTAGGCTTACAAAATTTCGGTACAATTGCGGTGTTTTAATGCTTATATTGATTCAATTGCTTCCGATTGAGGTGAATAATTTTGCAAGTTGATTTATTTGGTTTGTATGAATTATTTATGGCTTAACGAAATAAAAGGTTTACGAGATGAGTTGTTTAGTCCAATTCGATTCCGGATAAGAGAAACTAAGTTTATCTTAGTTAGACTTATCAAATTGGAGGTTTCGGTTATTCAAGTCTAATCGAATGCCTTAACAAGAAATGCTAGTTAACTAACCTAGTATTTGGTTTGTTTAAAATTGAAAGGTCTAAGTTATATGAATAATTAGAACCTGATGAGAAAAGTAGAGTTATCTTTATTTTGGTCTTATCAAATAGAGCAGTTGTATTTCACTACAAAACCAATGACTTTTAGCTACGATCCTACTGCCACGGATTTGTGTATCCGTGGGTGTTGATCACATGTTTCCACGCCTAATTCATAGTCGTGGCAATAAAACACTCATTTGCTACGGCCATAATGAGATTTTTCTATGGGTCCAAGTTTATAAGTTGTGGAACTGCCGAATCACCTCTAGTAACGATATGGTGGGCCGTGGGTATTGTGGGATTTTTGTTTTGGGATAAAAGTAGACTTCCGTAGCAAGTGTTGCCCATCTGTAAAATTCTTCCCAAGTTAAGTCGTGGGGTAATAACTCCCCACTGAGTCCCCAGTTCCCCTCAACTCTTCTCTTTCCTAGTTTTTTATCGATTATGACCGAAAGAAGAAAAATCAGTTCTTTGAAACTCTTTATAGTCTATACAAAGAAGACAATATATCAAGTAAGTTAGGATTTGTGTAGACCTAGATCTTGTTTTGATTTCTGAAACTAGGGTTTTAAAGTAGTATTAGTTCATTTTGTGTAATCTAACCTAGCTAATTGAATATCGATATTTATTTTTGATACTGGTTAACAGTTTTATCTTTCTTATTTGAAACGATTTCTTATATTGGATCAGATTCAGAAGAAGGAAATCAAACAATTTCTTCTTTCTCTACGAGACTTCATCGATTTTTAGCTCAAATTGTATTTCCGCAAGAGGGTAAGAATTTCGATTACTTAATCGGTTGATTTCTTGGCACGAATCTCATATATGTTGAATTTTATTTTAAATCCAATTTGAGTTGTATTTTAAAATTTCAGTTAAGTTTCTTCCTGTAGCATCAGATCTAAAAGGTCTTTGTTTTTCCACATGGCATATGATTCCAATTTCAACTGTAGTTTGTCTATGCAAAAACCTACAGTGTTTTATTAGTTTATAGCATATTTTAAGGTTGTGTATTTAAGAATTGATATGCTAATTAGAACGTGAAATGAAGAACATGATAGGTCTCTAGCTATACTGCACTCACATTTGGAATCTAGGGGTTCATTATGTTTCTTGTTTAACCATGTTATGTTAGTATTTATATCACGGCAATCCATGTTGTTTTAAATGCGTGGAATGAATCATTGGTTGGTGCAATGTTGGTTTGTTTTGGTTGTACCATGTGTTAATGGTGTGTAAAATGGATCAATAGCATGAGAGATGTCTAATTAGGTGTAAAAAAATCTTACCCTGCAAGAATAGGTAGTTTTTTAGGTGCAACTGTGCTGACCCAATTCTAGGATAACCAAGGGTCTTATTTGTCACTGTGTATTCTTGCTGGATGTAGTTCCTAGGCATAAGAAATTTATATATTTCATTTTATGAGATATTTCGTTGGATATAAGTAGTTTTTGATGCGCGTCTTGAAACAATTCCAGGATAACTAAGAGTGTAATCAGTACGAAGTATGAAGAAAATTGTGTATCTATTTACTTACGTTAGTTTATATTTTATTGGCGTTAATAAATTGTTTCAATATGTGCTTACTTTAAATTTGCATATTATAGTTTCATGCTCAAATGGAGGCCTTAGAAAGGGAATTTTGGAAGAGATCACTTTTTTTGAGCAGCTGAGTGGAGACTAGTTTTGTAAAATCATTGATTGGTGGTATTGGCTTAAAAAATAGATTAATCAAACTTAGGGTGGCATCTTCTTCAAATGTTGGTAAAAACAACGGGAAAATGAGGCATTGAGAAATGAAATTAACAAGCTGAAAAGGATCAGGTTGATATGCAGGTTGAACAATATAGGTTGAAGCCCTATTCCTACTGCTAGGCGGGTATGTATGGACATCCATAAATACTTTTAGGGGTGTACTGACTACAGTCTTGAGTTTTATTAATTGTGTTTTGTTTTGTAGGATGTCTCTTACAGGCGGAACCATAGAACTATGATCCTGCTACATGTATCCAAGGTAATATTTTTGCTCTTTATTAGTACAAATGGTTATTTAGTTAATCGTTATTTTGCACTTTTTTTTTTTTTTTGCTTTGAGAAGAAATCCTTCCATGATTAGAAGTAAAAACGAGACTGGAACACAAGCTAAATTTCTGTAGTATAACTTGTAGATAATTCAGAAGTTGTATTGCTGAGCTCCTTATGATTAAGACACTTACAATTAGAGGAAGTTGCGCTAACTAGAAGCTTCATTTCCTTGGGAATCTCTTCCCCATGCATCTAATTTTTTACTACTTGAGATTTTAAGAATCGATGGAAGTTTATTGGGTAAGATCACTACTGATTGGTAGGGGTCTTAATGAATTTTATGAATATATTTTGATATTTGCTTCTTTTCTTTCTTTCTTTTTTTGATAAATTTTTCTTTTGCATCTACGTCATGCTTATGGATGAGTAAACATAAATAGACTATATGAACTTAGAAACATGTATCTCTATTGACAGAGCTTCAATGAATTATGGGAGCCAATGTTAAATCTGATTAGTTTCTTTTTTATTTTGTTATAGCATTATTTCCTCAAGAATTGCAACTTCAAGGGTTTGCTGTGAATTCTAACTTAACATCACCTTATTTGCTCCTCTATAAATAAATGGATCAGTATTTGGTTAGTTCATCGTACCTATTTACTGTTTAAGGAATAATTTATGTTTTATAATCTTGTAATATATAGCTCAGGTACGTCAGCTACAACGTGAGCAGATCCAGCGCACCAAAGTTTGCTAATAATTACGAAGTGTATGTTGTAGACTTATTCAGATTTGGCTTGATCGTTAAAGCACTTGTCAAGTATCGTGCCTTGGTAATAGAAAGGGATGAATGCGTTTTGCAGATTACGCCTACATCCATGGTAAGTTCAGGTAGCAGATGAGGATGGTTGTCTTTACCTTTTCCTGCTAAAATGTGAAGTGAAGATGTCATCTATTCCCCTTAATATCCTATATTAAAGGTTAAGGGAAAAGGGATGTCTTATTAGTACTTCTTAAAGTTCTGGAAATAAAAGGATAATCTTATTATCAGTGCATATTCAAGCCTTAAACTTTTCTAATTCTAGTACCGTCATTTTTTTTTGTTTCATATCATGAATTGACGATTATATTGTTCGACTTAGCTTAATTATTTGTATTTGAATCTTCTAGATGTATATGATTTTCTTTAATGAATGAAAGCTTTTAGTATTTTGATACCTGAATATTGGTGAATGGAAGTATTGATACATGCTAAAAATCAAACTATAAAAAGCTATAACGGAATGTATAAGAAAAATTTGAAGTAACCTTTTGCCACGGCCGGAATATGTGGCTAGAATGGAAAATCATGACACACATGTGTGCTAATTAGTGACGGCTTGACACCATAGAAAATGATCATGTGTCATTTGCCACACAGTAGAACCGTGTCAAATATCGTGGCTAGTACAATTAGCCACTGGACTACTTGTTACGGCAGGCCATCCGTGGCTAGATATATTTTGCCACGGATTTTTGATCATTTGCCACGACTCTTTGGCGTGACTAAAAATCATTATTTTCGTAGTGTTTGTACAATCGGTTTAGCAAAGGGACTAAGTTGCTTAGTTGATCTCTGGTTTGCTAAACTAAATTGGGAAAATTGCTTCGGGCAATTGTTTCCTTGATAACATATCAAAACAAATTACTTTGTAGTTCCGGTTTTGATATTGGTTATCAAAATGGTGTGTGGAACCCTCGTTCTTAACTCTATAGATTTTCAAGTCTATTTTGAGATTTGTAAGATTCTTTTCGTGTCGTCCTTTATTTTTTCGTTTCTTTGCCATTTTTTGACAAAAAGGGGGAGAAATATATGGAGTAAACAAGTGATACTGGTATCGATTTTATATTGATTGGTATCACTAAAAAAAAAGAAAAATTGTGCTTAAACGTTTATCTAACGAAAGAGTGAAAGCATAGACTAAGGGGGAGTAGCATATCATATTGATTGGTATAACAAAGACGTGCGGATTGATGAAATCTACCTATCTCACCTTTAGGGGGAGTATTATCATTGTTATTATAATGTCAACAGCGGGATTTAAGGATTGAATGAATGCAGGTTATTGTGTTGTTGAATTCGGGAATCAAGCGTATGTTTAATGAATTCTTGTAATTTGTTTATCCATATGATTGTAAGAGTTTTGTCACTAAAATTGACAAAGGGGGAGATTGTTAGAGCATAACTCGGTTGAACCCACCAAGCGTTGGTATGTCAAGTTTGGTTGTCATATTTAGTGAATCAAAACTCATTTAAGAGTCGCTTAATTATGTACTAGAGTCAACTTCGTATAGGTTATCTTGAAAGTATTAGGATATGCGACATTACAAATATTGCGAAGACTTGAAGAAGTGAAGAAGTAAGAAGCTACAACGACAACATCATCCTTCCACTTGAGGTTAGTGATATTTGACTTGAACTGTTTCATTCCCTAACGTATCTTTCAAGTCGTGCATATTGAAAACAAAACTGTGAAGCATGTTTGAACTCTAGATAGACATAGTATTAAGGAATACAATATGAAGTTTATTGCTTAACCATTAAACTTTGTAGATAAGACATCGACATAATCGTTTAAATTGCTATTGTGATTATGTATGGGTATGAGGTGAGGATTTCATCCTAGGAAACAATGTTTTACATGTGTTTTAAGGAAGTAAGTTCATAAACTTGTTTATGAATCGAAAAGGAAATAGCCAGGCGTTATTGGGATTGTTATTCGTTGCATATCTTGTGAACATCCAATATGTGTGATTTAGTATAACCGCTCACGAATTTTTCGTGTTCTTGGTAGAACTATTCACAAATACCTGACTTATGTATTGGTATGACTTTTATTAGTGAAACCGATCTTAAGTAATCACCTGTGAGGTATGATCGAGTTTGTGATTGACTAGACCGAATCTGGGTAAAAGGGAACCGATCCTATGAAGAGCTGAAGTACATCACAAAGGGGAATCGTTCCTTGTATGAGGTGCATCAAGGTTTATAGCAGAAAGGGGAACCGATCCTATGAACATGTGCAACACGTTTTTAGGCAAAGGGGAACCGATCCTATGGACATGTGCAACACATATAAGTTAGATACCATATATATGTGGGGAACCGATCCTAGTACCTAGTAAACCGAATTTGGGAAAGCTAGTGTGACTATGAACAGTACTCACATGGAGGTAGAACCGAAACTTGTTTTGGTAGAACCGTTAAACCCATGTTTTGTGATTGAGTGTTTCTTAATCAATCACATAGTTCTTGAAAGTCAGATGAACCAATTCTAAACTTGTTTGAAAGTGTGGCAAATCGGTTTCAAGGGTGTAAGTATGAAAGAGGACTTACAAAATAAGGATGTCGACACACTTTGAACACATGCAGTATTGTTTATATTTTATTGTTCAAAGTTATTCCTTAATAGCTACAGGAAGAAAATCCCAGGATCGAAATTAAATAAGTTAAGAATCTTTTAGTTAAGATTGTTAATTTTATATATGGAAAATAAGAATTAGTAATGTTCATTTACTAGTTAAAGATTTTCCAAGGAGATTTTCGGTCATTATTTTGGACAGAGCATTTCCAGGAATTATGAAAACCGAATTTGGAATGTATGGAATATCTTTGAGAATATTTTCGGTTTCGGAAATCCTTGGTGTCCAAACTTCCTTGTCTATAAATACTTCAAGTTTGCATTTCTAGCAAACCAATCCTTCGTGACAGCAAACTTCCTCGGTTGTGTTGTTACTGGTATAGTCGCCTATTCGAAGAGGAGAGTAACCTAATTAGGCGAAATCTCTTTCGGTCGCTCAGTTTAAAGTCTTCTTTGGGATTGAGAAGCTCTACGAGTACCGTTGGTGGGAAACTAGATAATTGCGGTTTATCTTGTGTTTTCGATTGATTTGGTTGACTAACGGTGGTTGAACTTTGATTGCACCTAGTTTGTTCATGCTTGAGAATCTTCTCTTCTGATATAAGATTCACTCAAACTAAATCGAAGTTTCGACAGGGATCTTTAGACTGTTGTTAGTGCTAAAGACGATCTTGTGATACTCCATTGTTACCAGACTCCGTTCTGTGCGTGATTGATCACAAGAGATTCAAGTTGTTGTGTGCATGTGTTTATTGAAGATCTAAGAAGATTTAAAGAAAAATAAGAGATTAAAGATTTCTGACTTGGGTTTATAATCTTTGGTGTGCACAGTACTTGTTTCTGTATAAGAGGATCCAACTATAATTGGTTTATCCTTATAGTAGATTGGATTGATTAGTTGTGTAGATCGGCATCAATACAATTCTTTGTTATTAAAAGTATTGATTACAAAATCTTAACGATTACCTTTGGTAATTGAACATAAGATAGATTTAAGAACCTGACGAAGGAGTTTATGTTAAGATAAACAGAAGAGCCTTTGTCCGACTCATATCACTTGGTTGAATAGAGTTGATACCAAACAGATTTGTTGTTCCTTTACTGTTTGGAATACGAACCAAAGGAATTGTTCCAAGTAGGCGTGGGAATACATACAGAACTAGGTGAACTATAGGTTTAGTTGCTTGGTCTCAACTATACGAAGTTGGTGTAATTTTGTGTAGCGGCTTAATCCTCAGAGCATTCAATTCTGGACAAGGTCTCAGTGTTTTTCTGCATTTGCGGTTTCCTCGTTAACAAAATCTTGTTGTGTCATTTACTTTATCTTTCCGCATTATAATTGTTTTATTATAATTAGAGTAAATTACACAAACGTTAATTCTTATTTACTTGATAAGCAATCCTATTGTGTTTTGTAAGTCCCAACATTTGTATCAAGTAAACATACTTCGTTGTTGTATTGTCTCGATCTCGTATCCATAGACAATCACACGAAGTGTGAACCGATTAGTTGTATTGTCTCGACTCAGTTCATACACAATCACTTTCGGAGAAAGGACTTATAGGTAGGAAAAGTTTTAGCTTGAGGTATATTTGGGTACCCTCGCCTTTTCACATATCTTCATAACTCTGTCTTCATTTTGACCAATTCCATCATAGTTTAATTAAAATTATATTAACTTGTTGTTCATTTATTATTCAAAATACCATCGTTCAAGCCCAATTTGTTAAAAAAAACGAAAAAAGAATTTAAGTATTTTGAATATTACGAACTTTTTAAATTGTATGGTTATAGGTCTAATTCATTGTAATTGTTTTAATCCATTAATTTTGATTCTAGTGTTGACGTTATGAAATCGAATTATTTTATATGGAAATTTAAATGCGTATAAAATCCACATATCCCATCCACCTAGCTCACTATTTTTTTTCTTTTTTGATTTTGTTTAGAATTCTTTCCAACCAACAACATGCATTGAGTACCATTTTATAAAGAAAAAGTTTCTTTTGGGAGGCGAGGCAATAGTCTTTTCATGGTCCACTAAAGCGTGTTTTTCTTTTTCCGAAGGAGCTACATCACGGATTCACACATGGGCATGCTGTATGGGTTTTCACAATGCGGATACCATTTGTTATGTTTCCTGTGTGATACTGACACATGGGTATATTGCTATAATTAACTCTGGAGGACGAGGTTACACTCTCTTTGTAACTGTTGAGATAGAGCTCCTTCAATGGCAAATCATAAGATTAGTTATTTACAGCTGAAGAAACCTTCTTTTTAAGGTTTTAACACCAACACTCAATCCAAATCACTAGATTTAAATTGATTGGGATAGAGAGAATGCCCTCCTTAATATCTCCTTCTACACCAACATTTTCTTCTTCTACTTCATCAAAGCTTCAATGGGTTGTTATAATTTCGACACTGATAATTGGGTTTGTGATCATGATTAGTAACAAGAACCCTGATTGTCTGTCAGAAAATAATGGAGGTAAAACATCACCTCATGCTGTTACTACCCATAATCAAGAAAATGAAAACGGAGAAGCACTTCTGTTATCTTCGTCATCATCCTCTTCGTTTCGACGCACCGACAATTCTCGTATACTCTCAGAACAGGTACCAATCCCGCCCTGTATTTTTTATTGATTCATCTTCAAAAATCTGATCTTTATTGAAGTTAAGGATATTTAACTGATTAATGCTAATAGGTTTTGTGAAAATTTTCTATTCAATTTTTTATTAATCAGCTTTAATTCAATTTAGTTGATATCATTTTGGGCTGTTTCATTTGATTTTTATCTTTTGGATCCAAATTTCTGCGTTGCTTTGAAATAAATTATGGAACATGATATCTGGTGATTTTGGGCTACTGCATTTGCTTGCGTTAAATGTACTAGATCGGTGATGCATTGACGTGATTCTGATATTTGGTGGAATAAATTTACTCTTGTGTCTGAAATATGTTAGTGGAGACCGTAATGGTACACAGAACCATGAGTAGCAGTGGATGCCCGGATGAATCTTCTACTCAACTACACTCTCCGCCCAAAATAGAGAACCTTTCCTTCTTCAATTGTAACCAGGAACATATTTGCATGGTGGCAATGAGATCGAATGTCTCATGTTTCTGTAGTTGTCTTGTTAGATTTTGATTGTAGTTTGCATTGAGCTTGTAATGACTGCCGTGTCCTTTTGCAGTTGAGTAAATTACAAGGACTTGAAGAAGGTCTAGCAAGAGCTCGGTCTGGGATAAGAAATGCAGCTCGAAACCAAACATCACATGGAGAAGATAAAAATTCCATTTATAGGAATGCTGGTGAGTTTCACTGGTAAGTTTTTCAGACTGATGTTATTATGGGATTACGGGAACACCTTTTGAACCATAGATTTGTAGGCTTCATGCCGACTGCTTCTCTGTTTAGGAGTGTGCCCTTCTCGTTGGAATAAACATGTATTCCATGATACCTTCAAAACCATAGATTTCAATACAACTAAATTTCAGAAATCCTATCGCACTAGTAGGTAAGGTAACGCATTTACTACCACCACCCACATGATCATGTAGCTCGCTACCAGCGCGACTGTAAAAGCAAATAAAACGTATGCTCTGATCGAACCAAAATCAGATACTGTCTGTTTTCGTTGTTCATTGTAAACATTAATTCAATTGTCTGCGAAAGATTATGACTAAATAGATACTGAACTTTAAGTTAAAGATTTGAAACCGCCGGGATTATATGGCAAGTACTAATACTTTTCTGAATTCCAGTAATTGTTGCTGAGTTTCAACGTTTTGAACCGTATTCATATGCAGAAATTGATTACTAGATGTTCAAACAGCTGGTTAGTCAGCTGTCACAACTCTTGTTTTAGTTCTCTAAAAGTGGATGCCATTGTTATCTCTTTAGTACTTAAGATCTTATGTTTCAATTTGCCATGTGTGAAAATTACCTGCCTCACCATTAATAGCATACTTTTCTTATGAATTTTGTTCTAAATTCTTGGTCTAAAAAATTGTAGGAGTTACTCAAAAATGGAGAAAATGTTTAAGATCTATGTATATGAGGAGGGCAACCCACCACTATTCCACAACGGCCCTTACAAGGGCCTCTATTCAACAGAGGGAATGTTTATAAACGGGATAGAGACTAGTAAACAATTACGAACACGGGATCCTGATAGAGCTCATGTCTATTTCCTCCCATTTAGCATCAAAGTGATGGTTCGTTATCTTTATGAGAGTGATTCTCAAGACGTCGAGCCGATAAAACGTACCATTGCCGATTATGTTGATATCATTGCCAGAAAATATCCCTATTGGAACAGAAGCTCAGGAGCTGATCATTCCATGCTATCCTGCCATGATTGGGTAAGTTGTTTGCTTTCAGAACTCCTCTATAATTTACTCTCATTCCATAAGCATCACACATGCACCAGATTTCTTGAATAACTTTCTCCAATCCTGGGAATGGAATCCTAATACTAACATACTTCATCATGTGGTTGATACTTACAGGGTCCACGCACATCTTCCTCCATTCCATTACTAAACAAAAATTCAATTAGGGCTCTCTGCAATGCCAATACCTCCGAGGGGTTCAATCCCTCAAAAGATTTATCTTTTCCAGAAATCAATCTTCGCAAAGGTAATCTACCAGTTATAGTTGAGGGCTTACCGCCATCTGACCGTTCTATACTTGGTTTTTTTGCCGGGCGACTGCATGGAAATATCAGAGTCATACTAGTACAACACTGGAAAGACAAAGATGATAAGATACTAGTCTATGACCACCTCCCAGCAGGAATCTCATATGGCACCATGATGAGAAAGAGCAGATTCTGCTTATGCCCAAGTGGCTATGAAGTCGCGAGCCCAAGAATTGTTGAATCAATTTACTCAGAATGTGTTCCAGTTCTAATATCTGACCATTATGTTCCCCCATTTAGTGACATCCTTAATTGGAATTCGTTTTCAGTTCAGGTACGGGTAAATGAGATTCCGAACCTGAAAACAATCCTAATGAGTATAACTGAGGAACGGTATTTGGAACTGCACAAGAACTTGAAGCAGGTCCTGAAACATTTTATGGTTAACGATCCTCCCGTTAGACATGACGCCTTCTATATGACTATTCATTCAATTTGGCTTAGGAGATTAAATTTTCGAATCAACACTTGATTTTTTTAGTGATTGTAGGCAAATCCTGTGTGAATTCTTCAGAGTGTCATTGTTGTTACTTGTTCATTTGTTTATACATAAATGTAAATTTCCTTATCCCATTTCAGCTCTGTTATTATTCTTCCAGGATCCGCTAATACTGTATATGCACATATATATTCCGATAATGATTCATGGTATTTATAGAAATCCGTCTCTTCCATAATAATGCACTCGTAAGAACTTCTTTGACCTGAACAGTGCACTTAGTCCCATTGAGCGCTGTTAAATTCAGTTGTTTTGAAGAATTTTTTATATGATTGTGGACTTCTTTTAGTCCTGTATTTTTTTTCTCACTTCCTGGAGCAGACATGGCAAGCCGGGAGCTAGAGCAGCCACACTGCCAAGCCAATCCAACAACTTGTCATTCCTAAGCAACAATTCCAAGATCCCATTATCCATGGCTTCTAACAGGGGGATATCAATTTGCTTGGGGGTATACCATTCCAAAGGTGAGGAAAATGTTGTCTTGCATAGACTTTTAGTACACCTCCAAGTAAATTGTTGCCCCCAATCTTGCATCTCTCTGTGGTAACTTGTTACCATCCTAACCAAGGACACTATTTTTCAATAAAGAAATAGGAAATCCAACCAAACACTCCCTTTGTGTATGTTCACATCAATCAACTTTTCCTTGGAACTAGACTAGACATTGGAACCCCAGTGTAGCCCCCCCGGTCCAGTCTTCTATGTCCAGCCTTTGGTAATACCAGAAGACTTGCAGTCAAAACGTAAATTTGGTTAGAATTATTAAAGATATGGAGATCAATTGTATTGATTTCGGGAAAGCTTAAACTTTTCATCTTACTGAAGAACAAAGGTTTATTTTTGGAAGTTCGAAATTCATCACTAAAGAAGAGAGAATGAACAAAGAAGAAGAAGAAGAGGAGGAGGAGGAGGAGGAAGAAGAGAAATGGATTAATCATTACTCAAATTCACAGAGAATATTATTAGTAGGTGAAGGAGATTTTTCGTTTTCACTATGCTTAGCTAAAGCTTTTGGTGATGCAACAAACATGGTTTCTACATCCATAGATACTCAAGGTATGTATGCCACCTTCGAATCTCTCCCTTTATTTCTTTCTTTCTTCAACTTGTGTTGATCAGTTTTGGGTATTGATATCATATTTTAGATAGTCTAGCAAAGAAGTACAGTCATGCAATTGGGAATGTTAGAGAGTTGGAAGAGAAAGGGTGTTTAGTGTTGCTTGGAGTGGATGCAACTCAGATGAGCCAACACTTCTTTCTAAAAACTCAGAGATTTGATCGAATCGTTTACAACTTCCCTCATGTGGGTTTTCTCCATCGTGAAAATAGTTATTGCCAAATTCAGTAAGTTACTGTTACTGGATGTTTCTTATACTTTCTTACTCTCTTTTTTTTTTTTTTTGTCAAAAATGTATAGATCAAGCCCTTCGATTATCTTTGTGTTATCTTTAAATTAGTCCCAACACAAGCAATATGCACCACTAATCACATACCCTACTGGAATTCATAGTTCTGAAACATCAACTCTCCTGTAAACTTACAAGGTTCTTGTATGGGGAAGCTCACCTTAAGAAATTGAACTAATTACCAATCAATGCAAAGAGCAGAGTTCTCTTTTACTAGGTAGTATTAAGGAAAGTCTGTTTGCTAGATCTCAAGTATTATTCTCATGTCTCGTTGAATTGAGTGGGTATGTGTATAAGTAAATCATCAAATATCTACCAAATGATTTCCCATCCTCCCTTGTGTCTGCCTTTGTTTATAAGAGAATTGATGCTACTAGTTCCTATTAAATAGACTTGCATTTTGCAAACTGGAATTTTAGCAGTGTAAATTTCTTGATAGAATTTGGTGGTACATTGTATATAATCGTGAGAAGTTGAAACGGCAAAAGCAAGTGAGCACCATGTTAAAAAATTTACTGTGCTTGGTGTTCCTGGATTAAATCTGTATTACACAGACATTTTATGACTGCATCGACATTTAAGAGATTCTGATAGTGCTAGCGTTTGTACTGACTAGGGACATAATTAGTCTTTTGAGGTATTGCAATCATGTTGTTGTGAAGCCTCACTGTAATTGCACATTCCTGTTCAGTTGCACATTTCTTATTTTTTGCATTCTTATTTGACCTGATCCCTAGCGAGACTCCCACAACATAAGGTCTAGATTTGTGGTATTGATGGAATACTTGGATTGTAATGTAGGTTGAATAAAGGATTGGTGAAGAAATTCTTGAAAGGCGCCAAAGAGTTGATGCAGAAGACAGGAGAAATACATGTGACTCACAAGAAGGGTGAACCGTATGACAAATGGGAGATAGAGAAGAAGGCAGCGAAGATTGGCCTGGCTTTACATGAGAGTGTACCTTTCAAGAAACAAGACTATCCTGGTTATGCCAACAAGAGAGCTCATGGTAACAATTCTAACTTACCTTTTGCTCTTGGGGAAGCCAATACCTTCAAATTTACGCTCAAATCACGTGTCACTGGTTAAATGACTCGTATGCACTTGAATGTTTTTCTTAATAGTTCATTTTTCCTATTATATGGACATTATGGCGTGGCTAGACACTAAGTCTGTATAATATTACAATTGCTTCCTGTCCAATGCAAAATGCGGTTAGCTCGTTACTCTATATGTCTTGCAAGGCTTTTGCTATGGGGAGCAATAAGTCTAACTGGGTTTGTCAAATTGGGTTCAAACTTGATTTCTGGAAGGGGCCATCAAAACTAGCAAAAAAATAACTGATTATCTGTGTTTTTAGACTGCATATCGTTTCGATTACAGGTGCATCAAAATGCCCAAGTAATCCTTAAAACCACAAATTGTATAAAATCACAAGTTGTGGACAGCTACATCAGACATTTCGTTGTTCTTGAAATAAGGTATTGATTTGCTAAGCTAAGATTATCAATTTATAAACGGCTATGAATAAAAGTGGTGTACTGTTCAATGATAACCACAAGCATTAAGCAAAACATGTGGTTTCAAATAATGTGACTTCAGTATCATAAACCATTCTTGCATCTCACTTATTTAGTTCTATGCTAAACGCCTAAACTTCAAGAGTTCTTAAAGCTTGCATAATTCGCATTGGATACCAAGAAACAATATGGAGAAGATTCATGTGGTTTCCGTCCCATACCCAACTCAGAGTCACATAAGTGCCATGATGAAGCTAGCAAAGATTCTTCATTTCAGAGGCTTTCATATAACCTTTGTAAACACAGAATTCAATCATCAACGCCTGCTGAATTCAAGGGGACCAGATTCACTTACCGGCTTGCCTGATTTTCGTTTTGAAACAATCCCTGACGGTCTTCCACCTCCAGTCAATCCAAATGCTAGCCAAGATTTCATAGCCCTCTCCATCTCCATACAAAAGAATGGCTTAGAACCCTTTCGGAATCTCATACACAAACTCAACGATAACAAGTATTCAAATGTCCCACCTGTGAGCTTTATAGTTTCTGATAGTTTTATGAGCTTCACTCTACAAGCAGCTAAAGAGTTCGGAATCCCTGAAATGTTATACTGTCCAATTAGCTTCTGTGCTTTCGCATGTTTTCCGCACTTTCCCCATCTCATCCAAAGAGGCCTCGTTCCACTTAAAGGTATGCAGAATCTAGTTGCATTCATATAGTTCATTTACTTAAGTTTTTTCAATTTCTTATTTAATACTGCAGATGAGAGCTGTTTTACAAACGGCTATTTAGACACACAAATTGACTGGATACCGGGGATGAAAGATATTAGATTTAGAGATCTCCCAAGTTTTGTTCAAACTACAGATCCAAATGCTCCCTTTCTCCATGCTTCAATGATAGAAATGGGAAGAACTTACGATGCTACGGCCCTTATTTTCAATACCTTTGATGCGCTGGAGGTGGAGGTTCTGGATGCATTCAAGTCTCAATTGTCATTGCCTCCTATTTATGCAGTTGGTCCTCTTCAATTACTCCTCAATCAGATTCCACAAAGTGAGTCACTGTCTCTTGGATCAAATCTCTGGAAAGAAGACACCCAGTGTCTAAACTGGATTGATTCCAAAGAACCAAACTCGGTCGTCTACGTCAATTTCGGCAGCATCACTGTTATGACTACCCAACAACTCGTCGAATTCGCATGGGGACTAGCTAACATCAAGCATAACTTATTATGGACTATAAGACCCGATCTGGTAGTTGGTGATTCGGAGATACTGCCGCCTGAATTCTTAGAAGAAATCAAGGGAAGAGGACTGCTTACGAGTTGGCGTCCGCAAGAAGATGTCTTAAATCACTCATCTGTAGCTGGATTCTTAACACATTGTGGTTGGAATTCTACACTAGAAAGCTTAAGCGTGGAGTCCCTGTAATGTGTTGGCCGTTTGTAGGAGACCAGCAAACAAACTGCGGGTACTCATGTCATCATTGGGGAGTCGGCATGGAGATCGATAGCAATGTGAAAAGGGATGAAGTTGAGAGGGTGGTTCGTGAATTAATGGAAGCCGAGAAAGGTAAAAACATGAAGAAAAGAGCCATGGAGTGGAAGAAGAAAGCAGAAGAGGCAACTTCAGCTGGTGGCTCCTCTTCTGCTAATATGGACAAGATTGTAAATGAGATACTTGTTAGGAAAATCACAGACCAATAAAACTTCGATTGTCAGGAATCCGGCCGGTAGAAAGAACTGCTTTACTAGCTTGCAAAGAAAGATCTAAATACACTAGGAGTAGGACGATTATTACATGCTCTTGTAATTCTTAACAATAAATACTACAAGGCTTATTGCTAAGGCTTATTGCTAAGGCTTATTGCTATGCACAAGGTTAAAAGATGTTGTTTGACATATCAGATGGGCTGGCAAATGAGTTGCGTCGCTGTTGAAAAACAACTTTTTCTTTTATAGATAAAAAAAAATTTACCGACAAATATCCAAAAGCAAGGGTGCCTCCCACAGTTGAGGACGTTAAGATTTTCCTCCGGCTATGGCCAGCCATTGGAGATCAGAAAAGGCGCCATGTTTAATAGTTTTACAGCAAATTATGTCAAAGTTTTTTAGACACAAAATAAGTTTATCTATTCTGGCATTATTTTTCTAACTGGAGCTTTAGTGATACTTGGATTGCTTCCTAGAAGATTGATGGATCTGCAGTGGAGTTGAGAGACCCAATCTATAGCATCATGCGCTGCTAAGCAGTCTTCTTCTTCCCTTCCATGGATTCTGGTTCTCCTTCCTGTGTCTCCTGTTGGACCTAAAATACAAACACCAATCCATGTTAGTCCAGTGATATTATCATAAGAGGACTTAAAAGCAAAGGTGATCTTTCCATTTGGAGACTGATCAACTCTGTCAGAACTTATTTCAGGTATTTTATTCCCCTATGTTTGTGTGTGCATCAGAACAGAGGTTAAGTGACATATTATCTGCTTCCTTGTTTGTCTAGGACAAGATTTGATTTTTTTGAACACCAAATCACACTTGGATTTCCAAATAAACCAGCATATGGTGGAACAAAGATCTGCCCAAGGGCCCCATTGTGTCTGGTGATTGTTCCTGGAAAACCAGCTAGAGCACCAGTCCTCTAAGTTATAAAATCTTGAACTAGAGTTTTCAAGATTCAAAGAACAGTAATCCTTAACAGCTCTGGCAAAGTTACAATACATAAGAGAATGCTCCCCAGTTTCAGCATGGTTATTGCAAAGAAGACAAATAGGATCAGTATTCCTGAAAAATCTAGCATAATAAGCACTAAAGGGTAGGATATTATTTTTTATATCCCAGATGAATAACCGAATCCTAAGAATGACCTTCATATTCCAAATTTTCCTAGCCAGAGTATCATTCGGTCGAGAAATCTTCTTATCCAGAAGATGATAAAGAGACTTGCTAGTGAAATGCCCTTGAGGATTATCAATCCATCTTAGAATGTCATTCATCTTTCGGATTTAGTTCACAATGTTCCACTCAAAAATCTCATTTAAAAAAGTCACATTCCAACATGTTTCTGTCATAAGCTCATGAAACCATTTTGAGATTTGTAACTTCTTCCATATATTCTAATTTTATAGGATTTCCTTCCTCACCGGGAATCCATTCTTTCCAGATAGGGCCATTGCCAATCTGCCAGATACTAAAGTCTTTCAGAATCATCAGACATTTATAGACACTTTTCCAAGCCCAAGAAGAGCCATCATTACAAGTGTCATGGAAGGGGTTCGAGTTAGGAAAGTATTTCCCTCTCATAGTTTTAGTAAAGACATTATTAGGTTGATGAAACAGTCTCCAGCCATTTTTGGCAATGAGAGAAATGTTTATAAGATCCAACTTTTTAAGACCATTTCCCCATTTTTCCTTGCTCTTACATAGACCTCTCCAGCCTTTTATGTACATCCCTTTTTTAGGACCTAGCTTCTCCCACCAGAAATCTCTTATGGTGTTAGTGACTCTTTTGGTGATAGTTTTAGGTAAAATAAAGGTTGGCATAGTGTAAACAAGTAGGGATTCCAGCATTGTGTTTGCCATCACCCCTCTCCCAGGAGGGGACATCGATTCACTCTTCCAACCCTTTAGTCTACCTCCCATTTTATCTGTCAGGTTATCAAAACAGTGAATTTTAGACTTGTTTGTAAATAGCGGCCTCTCTAAATATTTATCATCTAGTCTAATCTTTTTAACTTTAAGAATATCAATTATGTTTCTACCTAAGCTTCTTTGAATATGGGGAGTGAAAAAGAATACCATACTTGAAAAAATTTATCATCTGCCAAGAGGTTTTACCATAGTCTTCTAAGGCAGTCAGAAGATTTTTGTTGTGGGCAATGTTAGCTTTCGAAAAAAATCAGGCAGTCATCTGCGAAAAGTAAATGACTGATATAGGGAGAATTCTTATTAATTTTAAAACCAGCAATAAGACCTTGTTGTTCAGCATTTGATAGAGTCCTTGAGAAGGATTCCATACAAAGAATGAACATATAAGGGGATAAAAGATCCCCTTGTCTTAATCCCCTAGAGGGCTTGAATGGTTTACAAGGTACACCATTCACAAGAATAGCAGACATTGGAAGATAAGAGAACACCAAGCTTCACATAACCCCATTCTACGAAGGATGGCAATGAGAAAATCCCATTCAACACGGTCAAAGGCTTTGTACATGTCTATTTTTAGACCTAGAAATTCAGTTTTACTCTTCTTTTTCTTCCTCATAGCATGAATTATTTCATGAGCCACAAGGATGTTGTCAGAATAAGACGTTGTTTGAAAAAAAAAAAACATATTGATATGGGATGTCAAGGAAGGGCTTTATCCTATTGGCAATAACTTTAGAAATAACCTTATACACTATCTTGCATAGACTAATAGGTCTGTAATCCCCAGGACCCGTATGATGAAGGATTTTTGGGATTAAGGATATATAGGTTTGGTTCAACTTGGTTAGCATATGCCCACTCCTAAAAAAAGCCTTAACAGTTTCTATAATATCAGTTTTGACAATGCTCCAATTTTTTTGAAAAAAACTAGCAGGAAACCCATCTAGGCCAGGTATGGAATTAGGAAGCATCCAAAGAGGGCAGTATGGATTTCTTCTTCGGAAAGAGACTCCATAAGTTGCTCATTCTCTAACTCAGAGATGGAGAAAGGAACTAAGTTAACTATATCATTGTTTATTACTGACTTAGAGGTAGTTAGAAGGGTTTCAAAATAAATATTTAAACAGTTTGCAATTTTATCTCTTCCCTCCACCCAATTGTTATTATTATCATATAAACCCATAATCATATTCCTTTTTTGTCTAATAACAACATTTTGGTGGAAATAATGGGTGTCTCTATCTCCTAATTGAATGGTAATTTCCCTACCTTTTATTTTCCAGAGCTCTTCTTCATAATCATGCAATTTTTGTATCCTAGTCTTAGTATCTAAAAGGTTTCGATCATTTAATCTAACACTGGGGTTAGACATGGTTTGATTAAGTTTTTTGTTCATACGGAAAAACAATTAAGCGATAGAGTTACTGTCGACAATTATTATTTATAGTGTTGGCGATATTATGAATATCGTTGGCGTCATAGCCTCGCTCGCTAGCCTGATGGTCTCCATCGCTCTATCATTTCTATATCGTTCAACGACTATTTTGTAACCTCTATTTCCACCATGCTTGTTCCTATATATATACCCACATATACTTCTTCAAATTACTCACACTTACTTCTACATATATTTTACCAATTTCTTTATATGTATTCTCGATTTTAAATTTCATAATCATCAATTAAAAAATCCAATGAAGAGTGAAATTTTTTTATGAATCGGTTTAGATTATAGTAATAAATACATCAGCGGAGGTGCAACAACTTGATGATGAGGAAGGTGAAGATAAACAACTAATCGACACTCTTATGCTCGTACATTCGGGCCAAATCCCTAGAGTTCCAGAGCCAAAAGAAGTATTCTTAAGAAGATATACGTATCGAGGGAGGGAATTTTACCACCAGAAGCTTATGCACGATTATTTTCTTCCCAATTGTGTGTACCTTGATCAAGTTTTCCAACGTCGATTCCATATGCCTCAACACCTACCTGGTGGAAAAGATTATTGATGAGCTTTGTGGAGTAGAACCTCAATGTAGTTGCAGGAGATCCTACACTACACCACTCATATGATTTCATGGATGATCAGCTCATTTTTAGGTTTTCACTCTTAATTTTATTGATTAATTTTTGAATGTTCTTACAAGAAAGATAAAGAAGTCAAGAATAATCTCTGCTCTAAACTTTCTCTCTCCTATTTACTTGTTTCTTACTCAAAAAAGATCTCTCCCTCTCTTTACAACTCGAATGACTATTTATAGGGAAATACATAGTGGATGACAGCTAATCTGTCCTTTATTTTAGGATATAGTTTGCGATATTCTCGCAACCTTACAAATGTTAATTTCGCAAGCTCTCTAATTTTCGCAAGACTTTCACATCTTTCTCATGACTTTAAATGACGTCATTTATTCTATCATTTCTAAAACTGTTCTGCGACGCTATTGTGCTGTACCATTGATAATTTCGCTGAGACATAATTGTTGCGAGATTCTGATCCTACATCTTGCCTCTTCTCATATCTTCTCTGCAAAGTAGAGAATGATGTGAGAAATGCCGTAGCTGCTTATCTTTTCATATTCCACATTTATCACATGTACTCTCTCTTCCATTTATTTCTTGACACGTCTTCTGTAACCGCTACTTTTCAACCGCTCACGTCTCTTCGTCTTAATGGTGTTTATTTCTTCGAGTAAAAAATTTTCTTTATATACTCTTCTCCCCCCCTTTTTCCACTTTTTTTTTACTTTCTCTTCTATTTTTATTCTCTCATCTCTGCAACTTTACTATTCTTCTGCAAATTCTGCTGTTGTAATTTTTTCTTCCTTCAATCCTTTTACTTTCCATACATTCCCATACTCTATATTCAAACATGGCTCTAAGTGGTCATAGATATGAGAAGGATTTACAAGATGTCCAAAAAGATCTTGCTGATAAAGGTTTTACACTCTCCACCATTCCTAGTGAGAATGCCAAATGAATTCTTTCTGTCAAGCTTTTCTCTGATCAAAATTGTGATGATCAATCAATCATAATCTCGCTAGGTCAGATTCTCGCAGGTCTCCTTATTGCTCTTTATAACCCAGATCTTTCTTTATTTTATGAAACTCTCGCTCATCCGGGATTTTCGCAAGCCATCTTCCAACTAAGTGGGGACTGCATCCGTATGATGCTAGAGTTCGCTAATTGTGGTGCTGGTAGAGGATCTCTTTACTCCAAAGAACTTAGGGATCCAAAATTCACAAACCTATAAATAGTTGCTGAGAAGTATACAGTGTCAAATTTCTTTGAAAACTACGAACTTATCTCCATGAAGAAAGAGAATACTCGCTGGGGTATTCGATTAAGAAGGAAAGATAACACTGATGAAGCCAAAATTCTTATGCAAGATATTGACTGGCATTCTGGTAAAAACACAACTCCTAGTCAATCCAAAGATGATAAATGGTGTTTTTTTCCTTTAATGTTAAAGGGACCCTACATTGTTGGATCAAACGTTCTTCCTGCGAATCTCGCTGCATATCAACCTTGGGTTTTCTCTTGGCCCGAGAAGGAGAAAGAGGTATGTTTCTCCACTTTAACTCATTTTATATTTATTTATTGATTTTTAGTATTATGTTCGCTAAAACTTGCGATATTCCGCAGATCCAAAAATTGAAGGATAGTTATAATATGACTGGGAAATCTAGTACTGTGTTAGCTCTTCGCTCATGCACAGATGAGGTATGAAATTTTGTCTTATGACTTTAAATAGTAATGTTACTTTCATGATTCCATTTCTTATTTCTATCTGTGTGTGAAGATTATTGCTGAAGTAGAAGAATCTGCTGATGCTGCGAATATTGGTGATAAAGGTAAAGGTGATCTTCGCAGGGAAAAATCAACTGGTCCTCCTCCAAAGAAAAGAAAAGTTCGTTCTCCTTCTCCTTCAAATGTTCCTTCTAACGAAAATTTCGAAAGTGACAAGGGTGATGAGGATAACGATGATCTTGCTGCAACTGGAGATTCTCCACCTGAATCTTCTATGGCTAAGATTTCTGGCCTCTTTTCTGATTCTCTACAAGGAATGGGAGATAGCCAATTCTCTAATACCTGCAAAGCTCTCGCTACCCTTTGTGACGTCCCTTTACTAGATGGTGGTAGCTCTCTTCGTGGAGTTTCTAGATCAGTGACTCCCGACTTCTTGCATTCTCTCAATAGTCTGGTATACTTTTATTTCTTTTACTTCTTCATTGTTATAACTCAAAATCTCTTTCTATATTAATATTTTTTATTTCTTTTCGCATGCTGGAAAAGCTTCTTTTGCGGTTGCCTCAGATCTAGAGAGAAGACGCGAAAATCTTGAAAAGAAGAATCTTCAATTTCGCAAGAAGAATGAAGAATTGGAAGCTGAAGTTAAAGGTCTTCGCGAGAAAAATAGACAATTAGAAATTGATTCTTCCTCGTACAAGAACAAAATTTCTAGTCTTCAACAAGCTAATAATCAGCTTTACGGTATTCTACTTTTCTCTTTTCTCTTTATTCATTCATCCTGTTGTTTTATCTTATTTACATGATCCTTTTTGCAGAAATTTCTGGTCTTTCTGATGAAGCTACCCTTCTTCGCTCATTTCCTAATGCCTTGGATAATGATACCCTTCTTGAACGTCTTAACAATTCTTTAAATAGCTTCTCAAATGATAGAATTTCATCTCTTTATCTAAATGAACTTAGATCGAAATTTCGCCTCTTAGAAATTGATCATAGATCCAGTTTAGGCTTAGACAATAGATTTAAGCGTCTCCTTATTGATTCCAAAGAGAAAACCAATGAGTTAAGAACCAAGATTAGCGGTCTTATAGATGATAAGGATCGTATCTCTGATCAAGGTGCCAAGGCTTTGGTGAAATTCCAAGAGGCTCTCCTTGAAGTTCAACTTGAGCGAGATGAAGCTAACCGCAAGAATATTGAACTCTGCGAAAGGGAAAATCAAATTCGTTCTCGTCTTCTCATAACTAGTGAAGATGAATTTGTCTGGGCTGCGAAAATTTTAGATGATGCTAGAAAAGATTTAGGCGTAAGTGTTAGTCTCCAAGTTGAACATACAGCCTTGATTAGAGACATGATTTCTGACAGAGAAGGTTGCTAATTTCCCTTCTTTACTAATATTTTGCTTCTTATGAATTTTCATCAAGTTAATAATTGGTTGTCTTTTGTTCGCAGATTCTGAAAATAGATATCGTGAAAAGATTGAAGAACTTAAAGCTGAAAAGGAGGAACTCGCAAAGAATCTTTCTTCTCGCAACGACAAGTATTCTAGATTAAAGAATCAAATCAAAATCACCGTTGAGAATTTTAAGAATGACGATATGCATTTTCGCAATCAAACCATCCATATGGTTTGTGATGATCATAATATCCCACATTCTGATTATCCTTGTCTTTTGGAAGAAATCCCACAGAATACTCCCAGTTTGATTATCTCTGATAGCGAAGCTGACGATGAAGAATCTGATAGTGATGGAAGTTCTGATGGTGATGAAGATTCTGGCGAAGATGAAGAAGGAAACAAGTCTGATGAAGATAATGAAGGATTAACCAAGAAATAGTTTTTACTTCTTTCTTTGACTCTTTGTAATACTTGTATATTTATTCCTTCTTTCTGTATATTTGTGTTTCTTCCATTTTAACCTGCGTAAATGAAAACAATTCTTCTTTGCAATACAGTTAATCAATACAATCATTAATTCTTGAATTTTTGAGTAAATCTCTCATATGGAGATAAATAACATTTTCTAATTTCATACATTCCCATACTTGCCTCTGTTATTTGAATCCAAATGAGAGATTTCATAAAAAAATTCTTATTGTATAATTTCGCAATCTTTTGCGAAGTGAATTTTGTTTCTTTTCAAAATCTCATTCCCGTGTGGTCTTATTTTGCCTTCCTAATTAAAGGTCTTATTATGCCACCTCTTGTCATTGCGACAAAATCGCAGGACGTCCTTGCATTTTCATGCAAAAACCCATTGATCTTGCCTTAACTTTTTCTTTTGTATTATGGCCTCTTCAGGAATATTGCGACAATATGACAGGCCTAAATATTCTTGCGAAAATAAATCCCTGTGACATTGCCGTCGTGCAACGAAATCGCAGGACGTCTTCGCACTTTCATGCGAAAAACCATTGATCTCGTCTTATCCTTTTTTTTTGTATTATTGACTCTTCAGGATTTCCATCTTTATATTAACAAAGCATCCCCTCTTTCTTCGATCTTTTGGAACCGGTATAGAAATAGGTGTTTTTTCTACGTTCTTTACCTTAGTGACTGGAGCTTTCTGGGGGGGTAACTCTTGACTCAACCGTGTACCTCGGCGCCTTGATCAGATATGCACTCCTTGGGAGAGTCCTTATTACCTTAGTCGCCCAACCCAAGTCATATGTTCAAGTTGAGAATCCAAGGTGCCTCTCCCGGATGGGCTTTATTGACCCCAAATCTTTATGACTCAGGTTCCGGTGGAGGTGTAGCCTTTCCCTGGATCATGCAATAGGTACCCCCTTATATGACGTACTTTAGGTCTTACATTTGCCTCTTGCGAAATTGTATTCGCGAACTAGGGTGTACGCCATAAAGGTTCGCCTCTTTCTCTTTTGTCATTCTTCTCTGATTATTTTCTGTAAAATTCATTATCTCTGCGAGAGTCTCGCAAATCATTATATTATATCCGAACTTCGCAATCTCAATTTTGTTGCTCAATCAAATATTTTTTTTGAGAATTTTACTTATTGCGAGATTATCGCAACAACTTAATCATTCATACATTTATTGTTTTTATTGCCTTCGCCATCCTCTGCTTCTTTATTATTTTCTGCTACTGCTTCCTTGGTAGTGGTATATTCATCCTTTTTATTCTGAACTAGCATTAATTTCGCAACATCTCTTCTCATTTCTTTTCGATTGTATCCACCATCAACCTCTCACTTCTTTGTAAGTCTTTGATTTTGCGTCGCCAGTTTTCCTTCTTGTTTGCTCTTCCTTCGCAAGATTCTATCTCAGTTTCGTAACATCTCTTTCCTTCAATCCAATCTCCCTTTATGATTCCTACACCATTAGGGTGAGGGAATTTGATGCATTGGTGGAAAATTGAAGCTACACCTAGAATCCCATGTAGCCAAGGTCGACCAATTAATGCATTGTAGGGTGATTCTACGTCAACGACACATAATGAGATTTCAGAAGATATTCCCTTCAATGGAATTTGCATAGTAACCTCCCCTTTAGGCTTGTTAGCAGTACCATTAAAACCATAAATCTTATATGTTGATGGTATAAGATCATCATCTCTTCCACCCATGGTTTTATAAGTATGATAAAATAAGATGTTCACAGAGCTTCCAGTATCGACTAGAATTCTATTGATTGTCCATGAATCTTCAGCTTCATCATCCTCATCTTCTTTCGGTTTTGGATTAATTTCTAATTTTATTACCAATGGATTGTCATGCACCTCTTCTCCTTCGGGAATTTCTTTTGTGGTAAAAGAAATGATCTGTTTCTGCCATTCCTCTAATCGCAAGATTTTCGCAATATTCATAATTTCTCTTCCATCATTATCTCTTGCGAACACTCTACTCAAAACATTATCATGAAAATCTTCAATTTTCTTATATGAATGTACGATAGAGTGACAGAATAGATTTTTTGCTTTTGCACCAACTTCTATGAAGAATGTTTCTTTCTTTTTCATCGTATTCACTTTGTGATGTTCTGGTGGTGGTGGTAATGGTTGAGATTGTGGATGCCCTATCATAAAGTCGTTTAGTTTTCCTTGATCTATCATTCTCAAAATAATTCTCTTTACATTTCTGCAATCGTTTGTGGTATGTCCATGAAAATGATGATAAGAACAAAATTCATGACTTCTGTGGTTTGGGGGTGGTTCCGATCCCATGTTCCATGGTGTTGGTATATTCTCCATCAAAATTATAGCTTCCCATATCTTCTCCACACTTGCATTTAGAGGTGGCATCTTGATTTCTTCCCATATTACCTTGTGACTTCCTTGTCCTCTATTACAGTTTGGTCTTTGACCTCCATAAGTTTCTTATGGTTGATCGAGTCTTTGAATCTTGTTATTTCCTCCACGATTGTAGAAATTTCTTTCTCTTTCATACTCTTCTTGATATCGACTTCCCATAGCTACCAACTTTTGTTGATTGTTACCTGTCACCTTTTCTTGTTGTACTTGCGAAGTATTCGCCACTGTGTTTATTAGCTTGGGTAATAAGCTTGCATTCGCTGTTTGTGAGCTGGTGTTCGCAACTGGATATGATTTCATTTCATTTTGTCTTTCCTCTAAAGCAATGTATTCTTCTTGAAGTTCTCGCAATTCAATCATTGTAATTGTATTCTTGACTCTGAAAATTTGGACATACAACAAGTTTGTTGCAAACATAGCATTAATGAATGATAATATGAGATATCTCTCATCTACACGGCCAGCCATTTCGCTACACATAGTTCTCCATCTTTTAGTCAAGTTTTTCAAACTTTCGCCAATCCTTTGTTTTAATCCAAACACATCTTCTATACCAGGTTGTGAGGAATTATTACTTATATATGCTCCCAATAATGTGGTCTGCAAATGATTGAAAGTGGTTATTGTATTCTTTGGTAAACCTTCAAACCATTTTAACGCTTCTCCTGTTAAGCTGGATGCGAAATATTTGCACAATACCGCATCATGATTTTCCCATTGTAACATGCACCTCACATAAGCTTTAATGTGTTGAATTGCACAAGTTGTTCCATCTAAAATGCTGGTTAATGCAGGCAAATTGCATTTTGGTGGTATTCCTCCTAATTGTACTTCCCTTGTAAATGGAGTTTTCGCAGCTTCTTCTATTGCTTCATCCAATTGTCTTCTACCTACTTCTCCTCTGTTATTTAGCATTCCTCTCATTTCTTCTAATTCTTTCAAGATTTGTTTATTTACACCTGAATCTTGATCCATTGGTCTCTTTAATTTTGCTTCTCTTCTTCTACGTTCACGTCTATCTTCTCTTGCGAAATTTTGCATCTCTTCTTCATTATCCTCATCTCGCCTTCTTCTGCGATTCTGTTCCTCATCTCTATCTTGAATTCGCAAATGATGATGCCTTTCATTTTCCCCTCAATTATTTTGTTCATTTCTTATCAATTCAATTTGCTGTCTTTCAGCCATTCTCTTTACTCTATCATACTCCTCATTGAGATTATCATTATTCCGGTTTTGTGTACGCCTTCTCTCTCGATTGTCATGATTGTTCTGGCGAATTGTCTCCTGAAGTTCTTGTTCTTCCATTTCCGCTCTCAATCTTTCACGTTCGCAGATTAAACGTGCTTGTTCAACATAATGTCTTTCAATTTCTTCTTCAATGTCTGTTGATTTCTTTGAGTTTCTCACACATGTAAAGATCTTCTTCCTTCCTCTTTATTTCCTTCGCCATCTTGGTTATTTTGTCCATGATTTTGTCCGTTCTCTTGATTTCCTCCAATTTGCCTATCATCAAAAGTTTCATTTTGTGCAACGTAACGATCATCAGTTCTTTCTCTATTTTCGCGATTTTCTTCATTAGGATTTGATATTTCTTATTGAATATTATTTCCAGCATTGATTGTGGGTGAATTTCGCCTCATTTCTCTTCTAGTCGATCTTGAATATGATTTTGTAATACTTCTCGATCTTCTATTCTGTAGTCTTATATTCTCCATCCTTAATTCGTGATTTTTCCTTGTTAAATTTGCACGTTCTTCTGCTTCAGATCTTCTTTCTTCATGTATTCTTCGTCTCAATGCTTCTAACGCTCCAATTTCCTCACCTCCATGAATTATTCTTTCATCTACTTCTTGATTTCTCTCTTCCTGTCTATAATTTCTGTTTTGTTGATCTTCTTCTATTTCTTCTGCTGAATTTGATCGCCAAGTGTGTATACTCACCCTGTCATAATCTGTATTCCTCTCTTGAACTAGTGTTTGTTGAATTGGCGGTTGAATTTTATTTTCTCTATCATTTCCCATTCTAGTAGATTCTCCCATTTCACTTCAATCTCTTCCAGCAATTCTTTTGCTTCTTCTAATAGTAGTCGGTTGTTCGGATATATTTCTTCTTTTAGCCATTTCTTTAAATTTTCACGAATCTCAATATCAATCTTTAGCCTTTTCTAGAATAATCTTATACTCAATAATGTTTCTAGCGCCATTATATAGTTGCAGGAAATCCTACACTACATCACTCATATGATTTCATGGATGATCAGCTCATTTTTAGGTTTTCACTCTTAATTTTATTGATTAATTTTTGAATGTTCTTACAAGAAAGATAAAGAAGTCAAGAATAATCTCTGCTCTGAACTTTCTCTCTCTTATTTACTTATTACTTACTCAAAAAAAATCTCTCCCTCTCTTTACAACTCGAATGACTATTTATAGGGAAATACATAGTGGATGACAGCTAATTTGTCCTTTATTTTCGGATATAGTTTGCAATATTCTTGCAACCTTACAAAATTTAATTTCGCAAGCTCTCTAATTTTCGCAAGACTGTCACATCTTTCTCATGACTTTAAATGACGTCATTTATTCTATCATTTCTAAAATTGTTCTGCGATGCTATTGTGTTGTACCATTGATAATTTCGCTGAGACATAATTGTTGCGAGATTCTGATCCTACACTCAATTTAGTTATCAGTTTGATGCACTAAATATTAGAGGTCATAGTCCTGAACAAAAAGTTACTTCGACTCTAAGGATTCTAGGTTATGGCAAACCAGCGGATGTGAATGATGAGTACCTTCGTATGGGCAATACAACTTCATTCACTTATCTTTCATTGTTTTGCCAAGTAATAATTAATCATTTTGGTCCAACGTATTTACGAAAACCAACTGAGGAAGATGTTAGGCAAATATTAAGGGATAATCGGGAAAGGGGATTCCAAGGATTGCTAGGTAGTCTCGATTGTATGCATTGGGTATGGCAGGGATGCCCTGTTTATTGAGCCGGCAATATAAAGGTCATTACGGAAAACCAATTGTTATCCTTGAAGATGTTGCTTGGCACGTTTTTGTTGTTGTTGGATATGGCACGCTTTTTTTGGATGTGACGATCAATATAAGGGTCCACATCTTCGAAATATGATAACAACTTTCGAATGCAATTTTTTTGCCATTTTTACGCTGTCATTCTGTACGAACCTGTCTTTCAACATCACCATCCACGAGACCACTCTATCGGCCTCTCTTGGCTTGCATTATCAGTGCAACATAAGAGGCGACTTCCTTATTGACCATAATGAAGCGTTGTGCTAACCCAGTCGTATCACGATCATTGATGTTCATGGTTTGCTCTTGATATCTCAGAAATATGTTATCCCACATGGTGTTACCATGTTGATGTGCACCATAGATACAATTTTGGGTAAAATAAACATAATTACGACAGATACATTCATCTTATGTGATGTTGAATTTTGCACCCGGAACTTTGACCTTTTTACCTTTACCTTTGCCTTGACGTTGAGATTGTGAATCAATATTACAAAAAAAATAAGAAATTAAGAAGTGTAGAGAATGTATGATTGGTTAATCTTGTTTTACATCAGAAGAATATTGAGAGATAAGGAAAATTCTAGAGAGATTTAGAAATTCTGGTGTGAGTTGAAATGAATTTGAACTTGGGTATTTATAGAGAATGTATGATTAGTTAATCTTGTTTTACATCGGAAGAATATTTGGAAATAAAGAAATCCTAGAGAGATTTAGAAATTCTGGTGTGAGTTGAAATGAATTTGAACTTAGGTAATTATAAAGGGGAAAAATTGTAGTCGTTGGATGAGAAACTGTTGAGCGATGATCTAGTCAACGAACAACAGCGTGACTAGGTACTGGACTGACCATCGAGCGATGTTAAGACCATATAACAATGGAGACAAGGGCGGAACTATGTATAGACTTGGGCTGGCTTAAGCCAGCCCAAAGTCCGGAGAAACTTAGATTTTACAAGATTTTGTTAAGTTTGGTTAAAAACTCAAGTCTAAAAAATAGGCTTAAGCCAGCCCAAAGTACTAGCCATTTAGTTTTCAAGCCACCCGACCCCACATTTATTTTGAACGCGCGATTGGGGGATATTAAAAACAATTGGGGGATATAGATTACTTCTCCCAACCAGTAGTGTCTTTTAAGGGGTGATTTTTGGGTATGAAAATACTAAAATACCCTTTGGTTAATCAAAAAACATTATGAAAAGACCATAATACTCTTTCTACTAAAACTTAAAATCGAAAACCAAATTCATATATCCCCCATTCTCTAAAAACAGTACCGGCACTCTTAGGGTTAGGTTTTGGAAAAAAAAATTCTTTCATCTTCTTCTTCATCCATTCTTCATCGACGATTCAAAAATTTCTTCGTCAATTAACCTACCTGAATCATAACAATGCCTCCACGAAAGAAATCAAACGCCCAATAGAAATCAAACTTGATTGCTCAACAGAAATTATTGGAAAGGCTTGCTTTGATTTCTCAAGAGCAAGAAGAAGAGGAAGCATCCAACTCGGACAATCAACCTCTCGTAAACATGGCTTCTGTGAGAAGGTAAGTGATTTTGAACTACTTTATGAGTGTTTAAATCGATTTATAACAATGGGTTTAGATTAGAATCGCAAACCCTAACTCAACCAATTGAGTTTCAGTGAGTACCGGCATTGAAATTTGTATGAATACCACGCCGGTACTCAATTACGGCATTCAATCTAGAATGAAGGCAGTGCCGGTATTGGGTTACATCATTGATTTTAGTATGAATACAATGCCGTTTTCAAACTCAGAGTCTCCTGAAGCTGAATGTTCTATACCGGCATTCAAATTAAGTTGAATATTATGCCGGTATTGGGTTACGACATTACTTTAAAATTGTTCGTGTATGCCGGTAGTGCAGTTTTGGTATCCAGGAACATTCTAGGAATTACCGGCATTGGTTTGAGTTAGCATTCTGTGCCGGTACATGGTTACGACATGGAGTGAATTATTAAGTGTGTGGCGGTAGTGTTCATTTTGTATCCAGGAACAATCTAAAATACTACCGGCATTATCGATATTTATTGTACATTGCCGGAACTGTGTTCCGGCATGCGGTATTTGCTTGATGACCATGTCGTTTCTGGTCCCGGCACTGTTTTTTTTTAGTGATTCTATGCCGGTATTAAGAATAAAATTGTGTTGTCTTGTATTCATTTCATGTGTCTTTTGATAAGGAAAAAAGCCAAGGAAGCTAACAAAGGAAAAACTAAAGATGTTGTCGTTAAGAGTAGAAGGAAGGACGGTCTTGATACTCCTCAGTCTCTGCCTCCTCGAGGGAAAGACAAAGGTCGCAAAAAGCGTTTGGGGGCTGATACAAGAGGGATAATTTGGGAGAGTGGTGGTGACCGTAATCGACTTGTAATCCGTGAAGCTACTGGAACAGTTGAGGATGATGAGCATGATGAAGAGGAAAGTGAGGAGGAAGATGATGAGGTTCATCCAAGTCAATTATCAAGCAAAATCGAAGTTGGTGGGCCAAGTCAACAACCGACGCAAGGCAAGGCCAAAGGCATAGTCAAAGTAAAAGTTAAATGTTCGCACCTTCATCATAAGGATGACATGATACCTGACCTTGCTCGTGGTAGAATTTGGGGTGAAGCTCTGGAACCGAAAATGCTATTTGGATATAAGGACTTGTGGGCTCGTACTATCTATCAAACCTATGTAATCATTTTTTATCTTGTGCATATGCATTGTTGTGTATTTATGTAAAATTTCTTAATTGTATTGTCTCCTAATTGTAGGATCATAAGAAGGTTGTGCGTGTTTGCCGAAACCAAGCCACGGATGGTTGGAATTTGTCTGAGGAATGTGAAGAGGTCCAAACAATAGTAAGGGATTCTGGTCTATATGCTTTGGTTGTAAATTATGTGAAGCCTGATTCTGTGACTGTCAATTGCTTCGTCGATAGGTATCATGGTGAAACTGATACCATGCACTTCCCTTTTGGGGAGATGACCTTCATCCCTGAAGATGCTCAGAACATTCTAGGCTTGAACGTTATCGGCAAATCAATTGCAGAAGGAGATAAGTCTCCGGACCTAGAGTGGTCGAAGTTGCACGCTCTGACTAACAAGCTGTTTGGTTGGGACTACAAGACTTCTGTGGAGAGCTTCTATGTATCTAAGGCTAGTAGGACAAAGACATACTCTGGTAGTTTGCGATCCAAAACCTATTCTT
This sequence comes from Papaver somniferum, assembly GCF_003573695.1. NCBI lineage: Eukaryota > Viridiplantae > Streptophyta > Magnoliopsida > Ranunculales > Papaveraceae > Papaver > Papaver somniferum. The sequence continues at coordinate 96,049,740 of NC_039366.1, read as the reverse complement.
GCACATTTGAGTGAAAGAGGAGAACGAGGACTTGTGTTGGATAGGGTTGGTTGGTAATTGGCGAAAAACGATTATGAGACCGAACCAACCTTTCTCAGAAGTCATTGGAAGTACTCGCATCCTGATGTTGTACGCCCGGCTAACATAGAAGTTCCTCCACAAGCAGCACCTCCCTCCACAACTGCGGCTGAACTTACTGTACCCGGACTACAAAAGATCCTTACGTTGTTGGTATGTATTTCTTGTTCATTTCCTATTCTTTCAATCTATATCTATGAACTTATATAACTCTACACACACTAATTACATTTTTAAAAATATGACAACATCGTCAACGGATAGGAAATTTGGCAACGTTCTTTAAGAAAAAGAAAAAGAAATGAGAGGTGTTGACCAAGAAAGAAATGGATAAAGTCAAGCAAAAGATGGACAAAATAGAAGATCCAGATGCAAAAGAATTGTGGGGCGAAAAGAAGAAGAGGGCACACAAGAAGCCAAGGACCGAGTGATCGTGTGTTTGTTCTATAGTGTTAGTTTGGTCTTAAACAATCTAGTGTTGGTTTATATTTTTTTGTGTGTCTTGAACAATGTGTTTGTTTGTGTGTCTTTATAAACTCTTTGCTTGATTTGGTTTATGTTCGATTTGTTTTAGGTTTGGAACCTCTTAAATTGGAGTTTGTCTTTTGATACAATCTAGTGTTGTTATTTGATTTATTATGTTGATAAACCAGTGTCAATTACCTCTTTTACAGAGTTTGAATGTGCCAAGACTTAACAAATTTCCAAGTTTTTCTTAAGTACCGGCATGTTCGAAAAGCGTAATATCAATGTCGGCACTCAGAATTTTCAAAATCCCAAAAATTGCAGAGTTTCGGCATTGAATGTATTTTGGCCTACCATGCCGGCAGTCTGTAACTCCAGGTGAAAAATATTTTTGTCTGAGTACCGGCACTGTTTTTATTTTACTTCCATTGCCGGCACATTTACTAATATCTCTGGATGTTTTTCAGAATTTCCGGCACTGTTTCAAAAGGTAAGTTATACGCCGGCACCTAAGTCCCGGCATTGTAATAATGAAACATAACCATGCCGTCATTGGAATCAAAAGATTATTTATTGTTTACAATTCACACTTCCAAAAAGAAAACAAAATGTTGCGTATTAGTGAACCATATATATCCAAATTACTCATCATCGCTTCCACACGAATGAATTTGCATCTTCTCCTCTTGGAGAGGTTTGTTTGATAAGGCCAACGCATCCCAAAATTGGTGATTCTCCTCATACAATGCCATTCATCCCTTCCAGATATTGGGATCTAGATCCTTGTTTTTAACCATCCCGCAAACATGTGGCAATAGACAATTTTCCTTAATTTTTAGAATAACGAAATGATTACCGTTCACGAACGCCAAAACAACTCTTCTCTTCTTAAGGGATCCTTCGCACTTTTGCCACTTTGGTGTAAATGTTACTTCTACGGTGGGGGTAAAATAAAGAACAACACAATTAAATATATCTGCTACTAGATGCCCACAAAGAGACTTTCTCATCCAATATTCAGAAGGAATAAACTTCATCTCCTGCTCGGGTCCTAACACTTGAGCATACATATTACCAAACCCCTCGCTTTGACCAACCAATTGCTCATAAAAGATCCTTTTTTCACAAGTTGTTCGGCCATCCTAATTCTAGCATATCGGCATGGTGTCATTCCTCTACTAATCGTCGTCTCGAAGATTCCTAATTGTTCGGTCACGGAATTATAGCCACAATTTCCATCTCCATCGACATCATCCGTGTACACAATAAACTCGTGAATAGTCTCAGAAAGTTGGTTTACGTAAGACTCTATCTTGGTATGGTAATGTATATAAGTCCTACCTGTTTTGGAATCCTTAAACATCTTCATATTACCAACTTTTAGCTTAATCATATCCATTCCATCCTCTGCAATCTCTACATTTCCAATGTCTTCAGTATGTGTTGGGAGTCCGTACTTCCTTGAACTACCCCTTCGCCTTGGAACCGAAACTACATCAACTTTGGTCATGCCTACGGAGTTCTCATCCTCGTGTGGTTTTTGACTAGATATGGGTCGCTTACCTTTGCTATCACTTATTTTTGGGGCAGCTTCGGAATTTTCACCTTGATTTACTTAACTTGATGTAGGTTCCTTATTCGGCCTTCCCTTTTTGTTTGGCACTCCCGCCTCGTCACCTTGTTGTTCTTGGTAGCTTGATGTTTGTACCTTTGGCGGCCTACCCCTTTTCCTTGGAACCTCCGCTACATCGACTATGGGTGTGGCTTCGGAATGCTCACCTTGTTGTTCTTGGTATCTTGATGTTGGTACCTTTGGCGGCCTACCCCTTTTCTTTGGAACCTCCGCTACAACAACTATGGGTGGGGCTTCGAAATTTTCATGTTGTTGTTCTTGTTCGATCGATGTGGGTACCTTCTTCGGTCTACCCCTTTTCTTTGGAACCTCCAATTTATCGGTTTTTGGTGTGGATACAGAATCCGTCGTTTGTTGTTGACTTGATAGCGGTTCCTTTCTCAGCCTACCCCTTTTGTTTGGAACCAGCGCTTCCGCGAACCTTGCTTCTGAAATCTTACATACGGTTAGATCTATTTTCTTACTTTCCTTGATTTCATTTTCACGTTGACTCATTTCTTTCAATTCCTTCCTTTGTTTTCTCCTTGCTATTTTGGTTTGTGGTCTACCGGGAGGATCTCCCTTTGTTGGATCTTCACTTTGTGTTGTCCATGGGCGTGTAATTAGCCTTAGTTGGCTCAACAAGACTTGTCGGCTAACCGAGTTTCCACGTGAGTAAGCTTCGTAGAATTCCTCTGCTTCGTCCGTATCCCAAGGTGATTATCCGGGATCTTCCGTAGGGGGAGGATCGAAAGATAGTTGCTTCCAAAACGGATCGATAACCTCAATAGGTATCACTTCTTCATACTTCACAAGCATATGACGACACGGAAGCCCCGATGGAGACATGTCGGGACAAATACACACATCACCCGGTTTGTCGTAGTGTCTCTCCCATATCATTTGTCTCATCATATGTTTTATTTCCCATTGAGAGACGTTGAACTCTATTCCTTAGAGCAACTTAAAAAATGGTAAATATGAAGTCATCCTTTCCATTGAGCTTTTCTCAAAAGACTTCTTGATCCTATCGATATCACTCTTAAAGTATTGCTCCATTTCCTCGGTGACCGTAACCACGTTTCCTTGGCCGGACCGGATTAGATCTTTAAATCTCCCATGAGCGGCCTCCGCTATACTAGTTTCTTCATTCTCGTAGTGTCTATACCGGTTTGTCCATGCACGCACAAATATTTTCTTGAACTTATCCAACCATTGAGTCTGACAATACCAGACGACAGTCGGATAAACTTCATTCCAATCGGCAATAAACTTGTCCAATCTCTTTTCATACATATCCTCGGTAAGAGACCAATAAACTTTCTCCCAATCTCTTAAAAATTCCAACCACTTTTTCTGATTTTCCTCATGTTCTTTATCCACTCACTCTTTGATCTTGCCTCTCACATCTTCTTCTTCTTCGGGTGATAGTTTGTTTTTGCGAACATCTTCCTCTAGTTGAACAATCATTCTCTTCTTAATATCCGCCTTTGTAGGTTCAAACAAGGCATGACAAGTTTTTATCACATTATTACGTATATGCTATGTACATATGAAATTTTGTGCATCCGGGAAGACGTTGGATATTGCATTCATTAATGCATCATCTTGATCGGTTACGATGACCCTCGGGAGTTGATTTTCCCGGAAGAATATTTTCAATTGACGTAATGCCCAATGATAATTATAGTCCCTCTCATTTTCCATTAAACACCAAGCCAATGTGAATGTTACCTTGTCCGATATGTGCCCCAAGATGTTCAACAACGACATATTGTATTTGCTTTTCTTTTAGGTGCAATCCATCATAAGAACACCACAACATGTATGAGCCAATTGTGAAAGCAAAGGATGCGAAATGAATATTTGAAGGGGCTTGTTGTCTGAACCTCTTTTAATGACACGCGTGTAGTTGTAATCTCAAATTATCTTCTCAAATTCTTGCATAACGCTCCTCCCTTCCCATTGCACCCTTCTAATACTTGCTTGTGCGCTATAAATTGTACTTAGAGAAGACACGTTCGTCTTATCATTTTCGTTGAAGCCTCTGAGAATTTGTCTCGGTTTGATAAATGCTTTGGTCAATCTCTTTACATCCTCCATTTCATGAGGTTTTAGCTTCGCAACTAGGGAGTGACCAACAAAATCTTTCGGATCCCGGTGGTTATGACGGCAGAATGAAACCTCACAATCCCATTCATTGTTCTTGTCATTTAAACGGAATACAAGCTTAAAGGGGAAATTATCCTTCCTCGCATGAGTCTTGTATACCCTATTAGTCTTCTTTGGATATACATAATCCTTTCTCTTGTGGCTATTCTTCTCCTTGTATTGCCCAATTCTCTCGCAAACCATCTCAAAACGGCTTTTTGAACCTTGGGTATTCCTCACCAACACACACATGTTCTTAAGAGCAGTCTTTTTAGCCCAAGCAATTGCTTCCTTTGGATTTTTTATTCCCTACATAAGGACAACAATGGGAGATTATAAGGTTCATTACAAGCAATCCATTGGTAATATTCAAGATACTAGGTGAAAAGAAATCTTTGGTAACATACCGGAGGCATTTTATAGTATTCTGACGTATCCCGACCGAGCGGTTTTGCATTTGTTGGATCAATATATGTCACAACCTAAGGATCGAACGAAAAGAAAATAAATTAGTTCCAAAAAAGAAAAATTGAATACTATGCCGGTATGAAGTTCCGGCATGCTTGATCACAGTCCCGGCATAGTCGAACTGCACCGAAACTGAAGACCAGTTTTGAGACGCTTCCGGCATTAACAATATATTTGAAAGCAATGCCGGAAATACTGGTTCCGGCATGCTCGTAATCTAAGTTACCACGCCGGTAGGGGGTTCCGGCGTGGCCCATATTAATATACCATGCCGGTATTTAGATTTGGAAAACACTCCTTCTTGTATGTTTTTTCGCAGGTACCGACATGGTAACGTTAAAATTGAACAACGCCGGCAGATGTTCCGGCATGCTCGTTATCTATGGTTCCACGCTGGTACACAGTTCCGGCGTGGTAGTTAATTAATTTTACATGCCGGTATTTAACTTCGAAAGACACTGTTTCCTGTATATTTTTCATGCAGTACCGGTATGGTAACCTTAGAATTTAACAATGTAGGTAGCATATTCGATAGAATATTCCGTGGTAGGTAAAACGTAACTTTTGTACCGGCATAGTTTTTTGGTTGCAAACTATGCGGCTTTTAGTTTTAAAATGGGGGATATCAAGGTTCCGGCATGGTCGTAGTATGAATACTATGCCGATATTGGTGGTTCCGGCATGGTATTCATACTTTGACCATGCCAGTACCGAGCTTTTACAGCAGCAACAATGGTGGATTTAAAGAAAAAAATCAACTTTTCAACCTATTCGCAGCTTTACCTGAGTATTGGGAGTGCTTATATGTTGAGCTAGTTTACTCTCTTGGGTTGGTTCTTTACGAAACACTTCATGCTCATAAAATTCATGTTCCAAAGGTGCTGGTTCCACAAAAACTTACAATTGTGAGTTGTTGTCATTGGATGAAGATTCAAGATATGCTCCTTGTTGTAGTTGAGTTAGCTAAAGATTCAGCCGCAACAATTCTCTCTTCACAATCATCCTCCATTTTCACAATTCCCTCTCAAATTTTCTTTCCCTCCTTCTACTCTCACCTCACTCACCCAAACACAAATAATAACACACACTAATCATTTACCAAAAATCTTAAGATTTTACTAATTATTATTAATCATTAATCCTGATTAATGAAGGGTAGATTAGGAATTACATAAAATACTTAGATAAGGGGTGACTCTGATTTGATATTTGGATCCCGTTTTTGTCCTTTTCCTATATCCCCCATTATTTTTTATATCCCCCAATCGTGCGTTCTTTATTTTCTAGTTCCCACTGAATGGAGATTTTATCGTTCGCTGGAAACTTCATAATGTATACCTAGATGGTATATTTGACACATTAGTGCATACATTTACCGCTTTGACATACCCATAATGAGTATAAGAATGACAAATTTTGGTGTTTGATGTGTGAAAAAGCATGTGCCTAAATAAAATCAAATTATAACATTCGTAATATTGTAGTGGCGGATGGTAGGAAGTTGCAATCACGGTCGGATTTTCCAACCCCTCAGGTACAGTTACTGGACCCAAATGCCACTTATTTCGCCGGTGGTTGTATAGAAAGTTTTTTTTTTTTTTTAATAAGCAAAAGTTTTTTCTTTTACAAAATCGTAGCAGGAGGAAAACTTGAAAATTTGAAATGAGCCATGCGACAGTTTCATCCATGGACCACCACATCCACGAGACTAGATCGGCAGCAGATAGGTATGTATCAAGCAGTAGACCAACAGTCGTCCAATTAAAAAAGAGAAATCACGTGGTGAGTGGTGACCATCAGATGAGACAACTAAGAGACTTCTCCATGTTTTTTTTTTTTTTGTTTAAATTTTGTCCGATTCAGAAATTATTTATCAATAAAAAATTGACAGCGCAGTAGAATGAAAAGGAAAAAAACGAGCGGGATGAAATCAAATTTCAAAATTCGAATTATCTAAAAGATGCTCTACTGCTGTACTTTTGTGTTTTGTCTTCGCATCAACTAGTACAGCTCTACCTCCAAAATAACTATTTTACCCCTTCTACCGCTCCACCTCCAAAGGACTATTTTACCCCTTTTAGCTCTAAAACTCAATTTTTCCTCATCATTTTTCATTATAACTACTGATGGTAATTTTCAACGCGTGTTTCCCATGTAGGTTCCATTAGTCCATGCATCCACATTACTGTGTCATATACCATGAAAACCACTATTTTTTTGACCCACAATTAATGATTTATTTTCATATGAAAATTTTCAAATTTAAAGCATTATTTTGAAGACAAAAATAATACATTTAAACACTAAAATGACAAACAACTTCTCTGAAAATGTAGTCAAAATAAATTATATAATTATCTACAAATACATACAAAATTTTCATAGGTTCATATAATTGAAACTGGATATTTATAAGATGTTTGAATTCCAAAGACAGAAGAGCAGAAATTTAACCCAAAAAATCAGTAGCAAAAAAGTTCATCTCATCACAGTAACAAAAAAATTCATCACATGGCTAATCAAATGTTCTGTACCAAAGTTAAATTGTCCAAGAAAAACAAAAGAATGAGGTCAAAGGAAATTGTAGAATAAAGGATGGCGGGGTAATTTTAAATAAAGAGTTCGAACATCAAGACAACAAAACAAAACACTCTCACTCACAGCCTCAACTCAAGCGCTGCTGTTTCAACTGAACCTAATAAAAGGAAAGGTCTTTATTATTTTTCCTCACACCCAGATCTTGCAATAAATTCTCAGAAATAAAAATATAAAAAAATTTAATCTTTCAATCGTTTCATGAAAACCCTAACTTAAACACATCTCTGTTTCTGATTAGTGATTGGGAAAATTGGGAAACTACCCCAATTTGGACTGCAATCTTGGAAAACTGCCCCAACGTTAAAAAAAGTTGGAAAACTGCCCCACTGTTAGAAATCTCAGTTAACTCCGCGTGTGCGAGTTCTCACGTGCCAAAAAAGACAAAAATACCCCGAACCGCTAAGATGTTGCCACGTATGCGAAAGATCTGACGGACTGAGATGAAGAAGTAAGCACGTGACTCGCACGTGATATTCAGTGAAATTACTAAAACAATATTACCTTTTCCCATTTTGACTTCTGTGAACATTGTCTCAAATTGTGACACGTCGCCGGAGTAAATGCTTACAGCCGTTGATTGATAACACTATTAGATTCTTCCACGTGTCATGTAAAGAATGCAAGGCATTCCAAAGGGTTTCCGATGCACACTTTGTTGCACAGCACAAGAAATTTGCTGATCAGGAAAATGCTCTACGTGAACAATTTGAAAGTAAAATGCTTTCATTATGTAAGCATAACATATGAATTGCACTACTAATTTTATAACAATAAAGACCATACCATCATACCATAATAAAGGCTATACCATAATACCATAATATATTACAACCATATTATCTTTATGTAACATAACATAACCGGTCTTCAAAGTTTTTGGGAAGCATAACATAGCCAGTCTTCAAAGTTTTTGGGAAGCATAACATAACCGTAAGTCTTAATACAACCATAATACCACTGACCACTAGAACAAAGAAAAACTAGACTAGACATACTTTGAGTTAGGCTTTCTTTTCCTTTTTGATAATGGTTCACAAATATTATTTGTCTGGTTCTGTATGTTAACCGTGTCATGGTAAGTTTGACTAAACAAACCAGCAGCTAAAGAAGAACCAGCACCACCTGCGGAAGAGGTGGTTGGTGCAGTAGTTACCTTCTTTGAAACAGATGTAGATGGTGTTGTAGAGGTTGATGGTGCAGCAGTTCCATTTGCCTTCCTTTTCGATCCAGTAGAAGATGTAGCTTTAGCGGCAGAGGTCAAAGGTGCAGCAGTTCCATTTGCCTTCCTTTTCGATCCAGCAACATATGTAGCTTTAGGGACAGAGGTTGAACGTGCAGCAGCAGTTCCATTTGCCTTCCTTTTCGATCCAGCAGCAGATGTAGATCCAGCAACAACAGCAGCAGAGGTTGATGTAGCTCTATCAGCAGCAACACTTTTGCTTGAAGATGCAGTTGCTGATGCAGATTTTAATGCAGATTTCTTCCTGATCTTCTTTGTGTCTATAGTTCCTACAACAATAGTATCTCCATCAACAAGAATCTCTGTTCTCACTCTTTTCTTCTTTGGATTAGATCCAACAGGCCCACCCTTGCATGTTCTGCTGTTGTGATCATCACCACCACATGTACTACAATGCCTAGGTTTGCTTTGTTTATTCTTCTCCATCAAAGATTTCTTCCTTCTTACACAAGGTCTTCCAGGATCTCTTAATCTGATTATAGCAACCAGATCCACCTTAGACTACACAAGATGAAGAAAGGGATTATGTTCAGTATTCTTTATATACCTAGATCTAGAAAGAAAACAAAAAAAATTATAAAGAAAAAGTACAAATAAGATAATGTTATTTAAAAAAAGATTCTCAAAACAAGCAATAAAGGTCACCTAACTTTCCCATTCATCAATGTCTCCTAGTGGAGTTATTGACCAAGAGTAAGTGGTCCTATACATGTCCACAATATAATACTTACTACAGTACCTGCAAACATAAATAACCCATTCATTGATTACTGCAACCTATAACACACACCACTCATTCATTGAAGCTCTATATTCTATAAATTGTAGGGATTATTATTGTGAAAGATTACTCACATTGCCCAATTGGGATTCAATCTATGCAAAACACAGGTAGCATGCACACATGGAAATTTTCTTAGTTGCCATTGTCTGCAAGTGCAAGTTTTTTCTTCAATTTCAACAGTAAAGACCTTCTTTGTGATTTTATTAGTCACCTCATATGTCTTCATCTCTTCTGCAGGGTCAACATCAAAGTTTCCTCTAAGGGACTCCATCACCTCAATGAGATCTTTGGCAGCAGGTACCAGATCACCAGATTGCCATGTTTGAGCTAGTTTCCTTCTCTTGTAATACAATCCATTAACCAACTGTGTGTACATGGTGACCAACTTGATGATAGGTTTTTTTCTAAGTTTTTTAGCCATGTTGTTAAAGCTTTCTGAAAAATTGCTATTTATATGTTCACAAACAACATCGTGTGGGAACCATGACCTTGCCCAGTGTTTTGGGTCCAAATCCATCAAATACTCATGTGCATCACTATTAACTTCTACCATTTCATCCATATGTACCTAAAAAATATGTAATAGGTGTAGTAAATTACTACTGACAATTACCACAAAAAAGTATAACAAATTTACAAATAGTACGTACCTTCCAGTGACTATACTTATAGGCTTTCGCAGCCTGCCATAGAAGGGTTGTCAGTTTTTCCCCTTTGTATCCATTGTTCTGGAAATTCTGGTATAGATGTCTGCAAAAAAGGTAACAAACGGTTATCCAAATTATCCAAAATAAAATTGTTGTGGTACAAATAATAAACATAAGTTGTATTACCTAAAGCAAAACCTATGATTTGCCAGTGGAAATAACTCAGCCACTGCCTCGGTAAGACCCTTTTGTCTGTCAGAGATAAATGTCAATCCATACTGATCTGGTATTTTTGTCTTCAATTCTTTCAAGAAAATGTACCAATTAGCCTTTGTCTCTGCCGTACCAACACCCATAGCAATTGGGAATATGCTATTTTCACCATCTAAACCTGTAGCAGCCATCATTACACCACCTAATTTACCTGTCAAGTGCATTGCATCAAGCCCTATAACCAATCTACAACCATTTGAGAATCCTTTAAGTTGTGCGTTGTATGATATAAATAAACTCTCAAATCTATCAACATCTCCATCTTTGGCATAAGTGAAGTGGCCAATGCTTCCAGGGTTCAAAGTTGTAGCAGCAGTACAAAGTTGTGGAACTTTGGTGAAACTTTCCTCAAAAGTGCCATTCAACTTGCCTAGGACCAGATTCTGTTTACACAAAAAAAATTGAATTTTCACTTAAGTTAGCCATGTGAATTTCTTAAACAAAGAACCAATAAACTGAAGAAGAAATAATGTTAAAAAATGTCATACCCTTGCATCATTTGCAACCCAATAAGGTATGTCAACCTTTAATTGGGGCCAAATGATTTTTTTCATGATTTTTCTACCCTTCTTCAAAGAAGTGGAAGCAGTCATTGTCTTCAACAAGTAATCTGCTACAAATCTAGAATTACATTTTGGGTTTTTATCAGCACCAGTCCTCTTACATTTGTGTTCTAAGTTGCATCTCCTGACAGTTACAGTCTTACAATTAGGAATTGCTCTTGCACTCACATTCCATTCACAGTCATTGATGTGTCTGAACTTGCAAACAACATAACATCTTTCTTTATCTGTCTTCTTAATTTCATACTGCATAAATTTCAGTAGTGCATATTCTCTTAGATGTTTCTTGAAAGCAACTATGTCTGGAAATGCCATTTTAGTACACAACACACCAGGTTCAGGGTCAGGTGCTTCTTCATTCTCCATTGTCAGAGTTTGTTTCCCAATATAGCCACCATAGTCTTTTTCCCATTCTTCATCTTCATCTTCATCCATCTCATACTGATGACCATCAACAATTCCTTTAACATTGCAACCCAAATTCTCATCACCATCCCCACTAGTACCACCAGCTAAATTCTCATCACCATCCCCACTAGTACCACCAGCTAAATTCTCATCACCAGCCCCACCACTATCAGGCAAAATCTCATCACCAGACCCATCCAAATTCCATTCCACATCACCAACTCCATCCCTAACATCTTCATTATTAAAAAACTTGGACAAAAATTCTTCATAATAGGCACTATCAACAGCATCTTCGTCTTCGTCTTCGTCTTCATCGTCCTCATCATCTGCACTAAGATCATACTGAAATTCTGGCCTATCATCTGGATGACACTGATCTTCCGCTTCATTCTGCAGATTCACTGGGTCTTCACTAATATTAGCATCTTCAATAATTGAACATTGTGTAACAGCATCATCCCAGAACTCCGTTTCTTGCTGATCATGTATATTGTTTGCCACACTAGCTTTTGTTGTCATAACTTCAGGCACATCTTCATTACCAAAGTTCAATCTAGTTGTTCTGAACTCTGTCTTCTGTTGCTGCTTTGTAGACTGTTTCTTAGCTAGTTCAGCTAGTCTTGGACTCTTCCTAACATTAAGCTTCTTACTAACCCTTTTTTTTGGAGGAGTACTATGTAGACTAGACAAACCACTACCACTGCCACTGTGTGCACCACCAACTGAACTATTTACCTTATCACTGCCACAACCAAATGGTACATCACCATCAACCATAAACACTTTATACTCAACAAATCCATCTTCATCTGGGACAGCTTTGTTCCACATTTTAATAAAGTCATTTTCCTTTTCACACATAAAATTTTCTTTATCAAACAACATAAGGTTAAACTTTTCTTCCATACCCATTTTGATCATCCTATCCTTCACCATTTGTATAAACCCAAGACCACTAATACCAGCAACAACATTTGGAAAATACATAGGTGTAAACTTATTATTTCCATTGCTCACAGTAACTCTGATGTTCCTATCCATATTACCCTGATATATATACAAACAAAATTCAATACATGCATGTCAAAATCCACACCAGCAAGTCAAAATATTACATACAACTCATGTTAAATAACAATCAAAACTTTCAGTTTCACACAAATTGAACCCTAAATTACAAAAGAAAAAAAAAATTCATGAAACCCTTAAATTATAATTTCATTTCGTTTACAAATTAGCACAAAATATCATATGATTCAAGCATAAACAACGATTGAGTTTCAATAACTTACTTGTTTATCGACCAATTAAACTGCAAATTTTTCAAACTTATACTTTCATCGTCTCTAAGTATGTTCTTCAGGATCTTTCATCGATGTAACATTAAGAGAAGAATCTTAATCATTAACAGTTAAAAAATTTCGAGTTCAATCGAGATGAAATTGTAGTGCCAGTCACCTTACCTAATATTCTTCTCATTCTTTCTCCTCTCTCGTCTCTGGTTAGATCTAAATGAAACAAAGAAGAAAATATCTTCTCGATATCTTTTAGGGCAGAACTTACAACCATGTGAGATATCACGTGTGACGGTGACACATCTCACCATAAGAAGTCGACACGTAGGTGACATGTGTCGTGACTGGACGGTGACACGTCTCGTAGATGAACTTCACTGAATATCACGTGCGAGTCACGTGCTTACTTCTTCATCTCAGTCCGTCAGATCTTTCGCATACGTGGCAACATCTTAGCGGTTCGGGGTATTTTTGTCTTTTTTGGCACATGAGAACTCGCACACGTGGAGTTAACTGAGATTTCTAACAGTGGGACAGTTTTCCAATTTTTTTTAACGTTGGGGCAGTTTTTTAAAATTGCGGTCCAAATTGGGGGCAGTTTCCCAATTTTCCCTTAGTGATTTTGACATTCTCTAGTGTAAACTCATTACACTTAGAAGTTAAACTAGTGAAATACCAAAGATAAGATTTGATTCTCTCATTCAGGTACGTTTTTTTTTATCTCTTGTTGTGTGTTTTTTGGTTTCTTATGTCGATGATTACTAGAATATTCATGCAAGAAAGAAAAAGGGGGTTCTACTTCTACCCACTGATAAACCCTTCTTGTTAATTTTTCTGAAAAAAATATCTGTTTTTCAAGTTGAAAATCTTAGATGTATGAGGTGTTTCAAAAAAACCATCTCTAATACTTTGTTAGATTCATGGTTAAAGCGAACCCTTAAAAATGATTCTTAATTTGATGATTTTTTGAAAAGCCCTTTTCTTGGTTCTCAGCACAATTACTCATTTTTTCATGTGTGTTCTTCTTACTTTTACATAAAGAATGGATTTTTATTAAATTTTGGTGTTTGTTTTTGTTAGATTTATCAATGGGTAGAAATCTGAGTCCAGTAATGAGAAGGGAGCTAGCAAATTTGGATAAAGATGCTGATAGTAGGAAATCAGCAATGAAAGCACTAAAGTCCTATGTAAAAGACCTTGATTCAAAGGCGATTCCTTTGTTTCTTGCCCAGGTTTCGGAAACAAAAAATCCTGGCTCAATGGCTGGGGAACACACAATCTCTCTCTATGAAGTCCTGGCTAGAGTTCATGGAACTAATATTGTGCCTCAGATTGACAACATAATGTTCACCATTATCAGGACTTTAACATCCAGTGCTGGGTCTTTTCCTCTTCAACAGGCTTGTTCTAAGGTAGTACCTGCAATTGCAAGGTATGCAATCGATCCATCAACACCTGAAGACAAGAAAAAAAGGATAATTGAATCTCTTTGTAAGCCTCTTTCAGAGTCCCTCTTGGGTACTCAAGAAAGTCTTGCAGTTGGAGCTGCTCTATGTCTTAAATCCCTGGTAGATTCAGATAACTGGAGATTTGCATCAGATGAGCTGGTCAATGAGGTATGTCTGAGAGTTGCAGGAGCATTAGAAGAGAAACCAACTCAGAGCAATTCACACATGAGCTTGGCTATGTCTCTGGGCAAGAATAATAGCCTAATTGTTGAGGCCTATGCAAGATCTCTAATTCGATCTGGATTGCGAATCTTGAATGTTGGAGTAGTAGAGGGCAATTCTCAGAAAAGGTTATCAGCCATTCAGATGGTGAATTTCTTGATGAAGTGCGTTGATCCCAGGAGTATATTCTCAGAGCTTGAGACAGTGATGGAGGAAATGGAGAAGTGCGACAATGATCAGATGGCATTTGTGAAGGGAGCTGCTTATGAAGCATTGCAGACTGCAAAATTGATAGCTTCGGATAAAGGATCCAAGTTGATAGCTTCAGATAAAGGATCAAAATTGGAGAAGGACCCAGGTTCAGCTACGGGGTCAAATTTCACCAGAAGAACTGATTACCACAGGAGGCAGAATTCATGGGGTGGTAGAAGTAGATCTCCAGTTTCTGCTGTATCACAAGAGTCACAGACGGTTTATTCGGTTGAGTACGATTCTTTTGTTGATTCTCCTATATCAACAGGGCAATCTTCTTCTAATTTTGATTATAGGGGGAGATCAGTTAACAGGAAGCTCTGGAGGAATGAAAACGGTGGAGTGGACGTATCGCTTAAGGATGGACTTTACGCAAATGGTTTCAGTAGCAATGGCTTGAAAAATTATTCTGAACATATGGAAGATGACAACCTTAGCGATGATGGAGGCGATCAGTCGGAGGCCTTCTCAGGATTTGTTCACGCTGCCCCTAGAAATGGTGTTGCAATATGTGCTACCCCCAGTCCTCAGGTAATCTTCCATTAGATCTTTTTGTACAGATGGTTTTTTTTTTTTTTTTTGCTAAGTCAAGAAAATATATTGAAAAAAAAAAGATATTTACAAGATAGGTGAAGGAGAAAAGGGATCAGAGAAACCCCTAAAAGATATTTTTCTTTTTGTACAGATGGTACAGATGGGCATCTGCTTATTTACTCCCTATAGTTGTCTGAGTTTGGCATTGATTACTGTTGACTACTACCTTTTATTGGCACGGCTAATTTTGGATGTTAACTCTGCATTTCTCCACATTTATGTTTCAGCAGGGATTCGATCAGTGCAATGTTGATGATATTAGGATATTTACAACTCCACGGAAACTCATTCGATCACTTCAGGATCCGATTGATTCTAACTCTGACTACTCTTCCGCTAAACCAGTCAGGAGGATTAGGACTCCAGCATCAAGCAATTCGGAAAGGAGTCCAGCAAGGATGAACGCAATCCCTATGAATGATGAGCGAAATGATAATGAAAATGTGAAGACATGCAAGCAGTCATCAGATGGGTCTGAATCTGTTTCATCAACATGTGAAGTAGTTGCGGAGGATAATAATGAAGTTTCTAATGGCGCAACTCCTGAATGCAAAACTATAGCTCAGAGTATAACTCCAAAAAGGCGGAGTTTCACAAAGGTTATTCTGAAATTCCTTTTTGTGGTCCTATTTTTTCTCATTGCAATCATGGTATCAACCATGTTGAGCGACAATCAGGAAGGATCACTTGTTCCTACCTAGTTTAGGCTACTGAGTTTAGGAAGCTCAATTATCAGCTTCCCACAGTTGTAAGAGGTAAGAATGATCACAATCTCGTAGACTTGTACTGACTTCTCTTGGAGTAGAGCTTATCCAGTTGCCACTGCTGTAACTAGTTAGTAGCTGGTATTTAGTTGTAAGATGTAACAACTTAAATGTAGGATATTATTTGCTCAATGAGTAAAGTATTTTGTTGTTAAAAAAATAGTCTGTACATTTTCAACTCTTTGTGTTTGCTAGTTAATGTTCTGTTTGACCATCAGAAATGCGTAAACCCAAATTTGAAAGTGAAGCAAAACAATGCTTAACATCTGCATTGGTACTTCCTTGATTACTGTAAGTCAGGAAAACAGATATGAGCTTTCTCGGCATGGTTTACATATTTGGATTGTATATAAACTGTCCACCTCTCCAGATATCTTCCGGACTTATGTTTATTGGTTTTAACATTGCTGATGGACCTGTACACACAAAAGAATATTTCCCATAAAAATCTTTGGTCGAGCCAGGACTAAAAATGTACAGTTCTTCGAACCCATCTCTTCCGATTCCAACCGAGTTTCTTCTACCCTGTTTGTCATAGAACAAGAAATAAAAACTTTACATGATTCTGATTATCTAATCTGTTGATGGTTAGAAGAAAGGTGCGAAAGAGCTAATTACCCTGTCATTGAATGAAAACCTTGTAGGTGCATAGGTATAGATCCTGCTCATTTTGTCAGTCAGCTGTGCATAGTTATCATCCTCTACCAACTCAATTTCTTCATCTTCCTTGACTACACATTTTGCATCCGCATTACCGTTGCTGCCCCAGTTAGGCAGAAGTCCAGGAAATACTGTTTTGACCCATGATTGCCCTTGTCCTGTTTGTTTATCTTTAAAATCTGGAGGAATAATGCTGAAATGTGTCTCTACCGGTGGTTTGTTCAAGTAATTTGAACCTTCTAGACCAATAGCATAAGTTGCATCAGGACTACTCACAGTTAAGTGGCTCAGAAATGAACCTATCAATTGGATAGATGAAGAAGTTGAGTTAGTGACTGCAATTTCTGATGTTAGGTTATCCGGGTGGAGAGTCACCGTGTATTTGATTTCAACTGTCTTTTCCGAATCACTACTCATTAGTTCTACCTGCAGTTAAAGGTTCAATCATTATTCTTTTTTGTGTTTGTGATATAAATTTGTGAGTTGAAAAGATAATTGAGGATAGGGTAATAAACATGCCTGAATGAATTCCTGAGGACTCCCTTTTACGTCGTGAAGCACCCATGTTTTCGGAGACCATTTATTCATCCCATCTTCAATTCCTAACATCAAACCCAATGACACACCTCCTTGAATAACAGCATTACCATCGCCTCCATCAGCAACATTTGTATGTAGTAACTCAACTGTGCCACCGTGCCACATACGAGCTTTATATGATGTTATCAAGCCGCTCGGTAGCATTAGCGTCGTTAAACTTCCATTTTCCATTCGCATTCTGACCACACAACTTTCACCAATTTCTGCAAAACTCACTCCATGGCCACTAAATTCACTCTCTAAGTAGTCCACATTTATGACTGGAAATGAACTTGAGGCTGAAGCTAGTATTGACGAGTCTTTCTTATGTTTTAGAGAATGAGAAGTGAACACAAGAGAAGATTGACAAAATTGAAGATACTTGCTTGGGTTTGTAAAGGTGAGAGGAGTGTGTTTGTTGGAAGAGAAGAGAAGGGAGCTGTTGGGTATGGCCATGGATTCTGACATTAAATTTAGGGAGAGAATCTGATTTATCTTTGCACTCGCTTATGTGTAGATAACATGTTCGTTTTTGTTTGCTTCAATATATTTTCATGGCTGGCTTAGCCGATGAATCTCATCCTTAGATATTTTGATATTTGTTTGTCCCTTCTGGCTTGGGTAGTCTATCACTCTATCCTCTGTTAGTCACTTGGTCTTGTTTACTTTTACAGTCAAGTTCTTTTTTTACTTCGAAAAACCCCGAACCTGCTGCCCAGTGGACTAGATCCAAGTCCTGGATCTCGGGTGAACCCCTTTGGCCCAACGGGTCTCGGTTGAATAGTTATGGATCAGTATTTGTGCGACATCTAAGTAGTGTATTTTTTTATGCAAGGAAACGTAAATGGTAAACGTTTGTGGAGAAAAAATGCTTTATAATAAGAAATTCGGACCAATGTTGCAATATACTCCCTCCGTCCAAGTTATATAAACGGAGTATTAATTTTTGGTTGTCTATTTATATAGGCATGATTCTAATTCTTAGATGACTTTCTCTAAATTTGTCCTTATTTATGATAGTAATAATTATACTAAAACTATTTTAACATTTCTAGTCTTCATTAAAAGTAAAGGATAAAACAAGAGAAAAAAAGATGAAAAAAAAAAGATGAATAATTATGAGACCCATAAGAAAAATTTAATCTAAGAGATTTGGTTTCTCCGCCTATATAACTTAGACGGAGAGAATGGTATATATCACATAAACATAGCATAGGATAACATTAAATGATATCCATGAGAAATACCCATCCCAATTAGAAAATTAGAAAATAGTAAGATGTCCCCACTTTTTAGAATCGGATAGTTTGACACCTAATTATTTCTTTACGTATCCAATAAATAAGGACAAGTGATGTCTAAAATAGGTAAAATTACTAAGGTACTCTCAAGATTAATGCCTAATTCTAGACATAATTCTTTTAACATTAAGGCATATTCAACTAACGCCTCACTAAAATTATTTATCTCTTAATAATCAAACATAAAACTAACTAAATCTATCAAAATCAACCAATATGCCAATGTAATTTTATTGACGTGTTCCTCTTAAATAGGTTTTGAGAAGAGATAGAGATATAAACTCTACATATATATTGTTAAGGATCATAAAGTTGGTCTAATTGCAGTTGTATTTGGTTTTGTCCATATAGATTGTCGAACGAAAAGGTTAGTGGTGTACTTAGTACCTCACCTTTTCAAACTCCTATTAAGAGCATAAGATGTATTCACACCCAAATCGATTCGGTACATTTTGGACTCACTATTAGCGATGTAATTGCACCAAGTCAAACAAAAATTGACTATCTTTAGCAGATACAAGTGCGTAGGAGACAATTATGACAACCTCATTTGGATTTATGTTGTAGGTGTTAGAGCATTGCTCGGTCGAACTCGTGTGCGTTGCTATCTCAAGCATGTTTGTCAATGTTAGTGATCAAAACTATAAGTCCTGATTTCTAGCCTATTTATAGATGTCTCTGACTAGGATATAGATAGTGTAGTTGAGCTTAGATCTCTCGGCGTTCATCTCTTGAAGACGAAGAACTACTAAGGAGAGCTTGTGGAACTTCTTCGACAAAAGGTATGTGGAGACTGAACTCATCTATCACTTGGAAAGTCTATTTCTACTATCTCCTATATTGAGACATAAGTCGTGTTACTGAAAATGCGAGGGGCTACCAACCACACCCAACAATTCGTTTGGCAATCTTGGAGGACTTACTCCAATACACTTTCTAGAGAATCAACTAGACAGTCAGACTCAATCTAGATTAAAGTATATCAAAGAGTTTAATATCTCTTAACTCTTAATTCAATCCGCAATCAGCAAATAGAAATCTGCGAGCCTGATTGAATATAAGAGGAATTACTTGATCGGTACCAAAGACCAATGTTCAGTGTCAATCAATGTAAATCAACAACCAAAGGTTGGATATTCTAATTGATTGATCTTAACGCACAACCTGTGATATTTCAACTATATACCAAAATAGAATGCGGAAAAGAAATAACACAGACACCGTAATTTTGTTAACGAGGAAACCGCAAATGCAGAAAAACCCCGGGACCTAGTCCAGATTGAACACCACACTGTATTAAGCCGCTACAGACACTAGCCAACTACCAATTAACTTCGGAATGGACTGTAGTTGAACCCTAATCAATCTCACACTGATTCAAGGTACAGTTGCGCTCCTCACGTCTCTGATCCCAGCAAGATACTACGCACTTGATTCTGTTAGCTGATCTCACCCACAACTAAGAGTTGCTACGAGCCAAAGTCGAAGACTTGATAGAGAAATCTGTCTCACACAGAAAAGTCTATAGGATTGAATAAATTTGTCTCCCATAGAAATACCCAAGAGTTTTTGTTCCGTCTTTTGATAAATCAAGGTGAACAGGAACCAATTGATAAACCAGACTTATATTCCCAAAGAACAACCTAGTATTATCAATCACCTCACAATAAACTTAATCGACTAGCGAAACAAGTTATTGTGGAATCACAAACGATGAGGCGAAGTTTGTTTGTGATTACTTTTCTATCTTGCCTATTGGAGATATAAAATCTCGAGACAATTATTTCAATTGCACTCAACACGATAGAAACAACAAGATCAGATCACGCAACTACAAAGATAATAGTTGGGTCTGGCTTCATAATCCCAATGAAGTCTTCAAGTCGTTAACCTACAGGGTCTCGAGAAGAAACCTAAGGTTAAAGGAGAATCGACTATAGTTATGCAACCAGTAACACACAGGAGGTGTGGGGATTAGGTTTCCTAGTTGCGAAAGTTCTCCTTTATATAGTTTTCAAATCAGGGTTTGCAATTAAAGTTATCTTGGTAACAAAACATTCAATATTCACCGTTAGATGAAAAACCTGATTCAACCAAGCTAATCTCTTTCAATCGTTAGATCGAACTTAGCTTGTTACATTCAAATGAAATGTACCCTTATTTAGGTTTATGTAGCCGTACCTAAACATGTACACCATGTTGGTTCACAAATAGTTAACCAAGGTTAGCCATATGATTACTGTGATATCAACCTTATTCATCTCAATCATAACTAGTTCAAATGACTCAAATGAAATTAGTTAAAGAGTTGTTCAATTGTTTAGAAAACACAATTGAAATCAAATCGGTTTGATTAACTTGAATCAATCATGAACATTATAGCCACGGTTTGCAAAGATTGCATTCCTTATGATTTAAATGTTTAAGTTCATGGACTTGACCGATTTGACAAAGTAACCAGCTTAAGTATGCGTACTTAAGCAACCGGATTTTAGTTTGTAAAGTTTCCAAACTCAGCTGAAATTTTCGGTTCAAAAAATTCCGCCAGTATGCGTACGGGTACGCATACTTAAGGTGACTAGTTAAGAGTTTTGCCAAAACCAAACTCAGCAGAAATTCTCGGTTCGAGAAATTCCGCCGGTATGCGTACGGGTACGCATACTTAACCTGTCTCCTTCACCAATTCCGTATACACACATATGCACACTCTTGGATTCCGGTTTATGGGCTTATACACTAATGTGCGAACACACTATATATGCTTATATCCAAAGATGGTTACATCGTCAACTCTTTATTTCAATCATTGAAACATTCTTCTATAATGTTAATAGCCGTTTTCACACACTATTAACATCAAAGCAATTTTCAAGATTTTGAAATAATCATTATTGAAACCTTCCAAGACTTACACCAAATGATTGTATCACACAAACCATGTAAGATGTTACTCGGTAATTTCCTCATGATATAAGATGAACTTGGTCGAAGCGAAAGCTTACCAACACATATTTAGAGAAATATGTAAGCGAGATATACTCAGCTCGAAATCTCAAATGTGTATAGAGAAAACTATATCGTAACACGACTTATGTCTCAATATAGGAGATAGTAGAAATAGACTTTCCAAGTGATAGATAAGTTCAAGTCTCCACATACCTTTTGTCGAAGAAGTTCCACAATCTCCCCTTAGTAGTTCTTCGTCTTCAAGAGATGAATGTCAAGAGATTTAAGCTCAAATACACTATCTATGTCCTAGTCTGAGACATCTACCAATAGGCTAGAAATCAAGACTTATAGTTTTGATCACTAACATTGACAAACATGCTTGAGATAGCAACGCATGCGAGTTTGACCGAGCAATGCTCTAACAGTCTCCCCCTTTGTCAATTTTGGTGACAAAACTATCAATACATATGGATTACAAAAAAAGATTAAAAAAAATGAGCTTCTTATCCACATGCTTGATCTCCTTGGAATCTTCAACGCGGCTCTCAATCTTCGTCACTTCCAAGTACTCCATGATCCTAAAGGTTGTAAGTTCTGCATCACAATTGTTGAAGATCCGTAGCTATAACAATGAGAAAGAAAAATGCTCTAAATCATTGTTATACAATGTCATAGTATTATTACACAACATCAAAGTTCAATTTTAAAAAGTGGGGGTATAACAACCACACCCAACATTTCGATTAACAATATGTATAGACTAACTCAACTATACTTTCAAGAGAATCAACTAGACTCAATCTTAATGAAGTATATCAAAGAGTTATATCTCTCTTTCTCGATTCAATTCTTACTCAAGCAAATAGAAATCTGCGAGTCTAATTGAATACAAGAGAAATCACTTGAATGGTACCAAAGACAATTGTTCAAGTATCAATCAATTCCAATCAACAACCAAAGGTCGGATTTCCAATTGATTGATTCTAACGCACAACCTGTGATATTTCAATTATATAACAAAATATAATGCGGAATAGAAATAACACAGACACCAGAATTTTGTTAACGAGGAAACCGCAAAGGCAGAAAAACCCTGGACCTAGTCTAGATTGAACACACACTGTATTAAGCCGCTACAGACACTAGCCTACTACAAACTAACTTCGGTCTGGACTGTAGTTGAACCCCAATCAATCTCACACTGGTCCAAGGTACAGTTATGCTCCTACGTCTCTGATCCCAGCAGGATACTACGCACTTGATTCCCTTAGTCCACAACTAAGAGTTGCTACGACCCAAAGTCGAAGATTTTAATAAACAAATATGTATCACACTGAAAAGTCTATGGTAATAGATAAATCTGTCTCCCATAGAAATACCTACGAGCTTTTCGTTCCGTCTTTTGATAAATCAAGGTGAACAGGAACCAATTGATAAACCAAAGTTATATTCCCGAAGAACAGCCTAGTATTATCAATCACCTCACAATAATCTTAATCGACGCGGCGAAAGAAGATATTGTGGAATCACAAACGATGATACGAAGATGTTTGTGACTAATTTTATATCTTGCCTGTCGGAGATATTAATCTCAAGCCAATCGTTATGATCGTACTCAAAACGATAGAATATGCAAGATCAGATCACACAACTACAAGAAAGTAGTTTCGGTCTGGCTTCACAATCCCAATGAAGTCTTTAAGTCGTTAACCTGGTTCTTAAGAAGAAACCTAACGTTAAAGGATAATCGACTCTAGCTAATACAACTAGTATCACACTGAAGGTGTGGGGATTAGGTTTCCCAGTTGCTAGAGTTCTCCCTTATATAGCCTTTCAAATCAGGGTTTGCAGTCAATGTTAGCTTGGTAACAAAGCATTCAATATTCACCGTTAGATGAAAACCTGATTAGATTCAAGCTAATAACTTTCAACCGTTGGATCGAAAACTTAGCTTGTTACACACAAATGAAATGCACGATTTTAGGTTTGTGTAACCGTACCCAAACATGTACATTTGTTGTTTCAACAATAGTTAACCAAATGGTTAGCCATATGAGCACTTTCATATCAACCGTATTCTTCTTCACCATAACTAGTTCAAATGACTCAAATGAACTAGTTAGAGAGTTGCTTAATTGCATGGAAATATTATGTAACTACACAAGACACAGTCGAAGCAAAAACGATTTGATTCACTCGAATCGGTTCATGAACTTTATAGCCACGGTTTGCATTTTGCATTCCTTAGTTAATATAAACATAAGTTCACAAACAATCGTCTTTAGATATAACCTACTTAAGTTCACAGACTTAGTTCCCGGAAGGAGTTCTCAAACTCCAGCAGATTTTCTCGGGTCGGGAACTTCCGTCAGTTCGCCGACGGAGTTCACAGCTCTTGTTCCGGTTCTCTTGATCAACAAAGTTCGCAAACTTCGATTCAAGGAAAAAGAACTTATACATATATGTGTTACCACACAATGCTTATATCCATCATTGGTTATGTAATCTAAACTCTCATTTCAGTCATTGAAACATTCTTAGAGGACGTTATTATATAGTTGTTATTCACAAACTATTTTTCGTCAAAATAAGCAATTTTCAAAGTGATTGAAACATAAAATGACTTTCGTCACTAGGTAAAGATGAACTTTTCCAAAGAAAAAGCTTACCAACATATATTTCGAGAAATAGATATGCGAGATAAACTCGGCTCGGAATAGCAAATGTGTATAATCAAAGTCTATATAGCAAAACGACTTTTGTCTCAAAATAGGAGATAGAGTAGATAGACTTTTGAGTGATATATAAGTTCAAGTCTCCACATACCTTTTAGTCGATGAAGTTCCACCAGTTCCTTGAGTAGTTCTTCGTCTTGTATGATGATTGCCAGGGAGTTCTTGAGCTCAACTACACTTTCTATCCTAGTCCGGGACTTAGCTATAGTAGACTAGAAATCAATACTTATATTTTTGATCACTAACATTGACAAACATGCTTGAGATAGACCGAGCAATGCTCTAACACAATTGTATTACAATTTTAACAATAACATTATGGTGATATGCATCACTACCCCTTACATAATGATTCCTAAACCATATGTATTTGTAGTGTGAACTACACATTAATTCTCCCCCTTTTTGTTAACAATATTGGCAAAGGTACGAAAATTAGTGGGATCTTAATGAAATTTCTACGGAGATACATCATGACCAAAAGGTGTATTAACATACCAATAAATTTAGATGCAATTGTAAAGACGAAGCTAAATGCATTCATCAAGGAGTTAATGAAGATACAAGATAAACCCTGAAAATTCCACAGCCGCACTCCCCACAAAGATTTGGCAATTAAGCACAAGTTCAAAATGAACTCTCCCCCGTAAAATGTCATCCCCGAAGGAACAACAAAGGCGACCTTACTTTCACAAGAAAAGAAGGATTTCTTACAAACACTAAGGTAAGGAACATAAATAAATCTACTATAAGCAAATGCAAACAACTTAACACTATTCTGGAGTTCCAAACTCAATTGCCCAAAGGATCGAGATAAAAGCAGGGGCAAGAGTTATGAGGAACTAATGAACTAGAACAACACCAATATACTGCCGCAAGTGCTGAAATGTGGCAGTGTCTAATGGTTTGGTGAGAATATTATCCAATTGTTGTTCATAAGGCACAAATTCCATAGTGATGATACTATCTTCATAAATATGTCGAATAAAATGGTACCTGATGTCTATGTGCTTAGTTCTTGAGTGCTCAACATGATTCTCAGTGATGTGAATCGCACTTGAGTTATCACAAAAGATCTTCATTATTCCAGAATCAATTCCATAATCAGCAAGCATTTGTTTCTTCCATAGAAGTTGAGTACAACATGACCCAGCAGTAATGTATTCTGCTTCACATGTTGAAAGATATTGTGAATTTTATTTCTTGCTATGCCAAGCTACAAGATTCATTCTTACACAGTAGAATCCTCCTGGTGTACTCTTTCTGTCTTCCACACATCTTGCCCAATCGGCATCTGAATAGGCAGTAAGATCAGTGTTAGTATCAAAAGTGTAAGAAAGACCATACCCGGCAGTGTGACTGATGTAACGTATGATCCTCTTTGTCGCAGCAAGATGAGATTCCTTTGGATTTGCCTGAAATCTAGCACAACAACCAACACTGAAAGCAATATCAGGTCTCGTAGCAGTGAGATACAAAAGACTTCCAATAATAGATCGATAAAGTTTTTGATCCACATTTACACCTTTCTCATCTCTATGTAGTTTACCCGTGGTAGGCATATGAGTGAGTATTGGAGTTGACTTATCAAGACCAAATCTTGAAACTAGATTTTTTGCATATTTTCCTTGAGATAAGTAAATTCCATCTTTGTTTTGTTGAATTTGTAAACCCAAAAAGAATTTTAATTCACCAACATTGCTCATCTCAAACTCCTTACCAAGAGACACTTGAAACTCATTTGCAAGTTTCTCCGATGTTGATCCATAGATGATATCATCTACATAACCTTGAGCAATAAAAACATCTTTTCCACTCCACTTGGTAAACAAAGTTTTATCAGCTCCACCTCTTGAAAAACCTTTCCTAAGAAGAGAAGTAGTTAGTTTTTCAAATCAGGCACGAGGTGCTTGTTTTATCACGTATAATGCCTTATTGAGTTTAAGAACATGATCAGGGAACTCAGGGTTTTCAAAACCTTTAGGTTGAGCGACATAGACTTCTTCCTTTAAATTTCCATTTAGGAAGGCGGATTTAATGTCCATCTGAAATAACTTAACCTTAAGAAAACAAGCATGGGTTAATAACAACTGAATGGACTCAAGGCGTGCCACGGGAGCAAAGGTTTTTTCAAAGTAGATTCCTTCAATCTGTGAATAACCCTGAGCGACAAGTCTAGATTTGTTTCTGACAATGGTTCCAAATTCATCAGACTTGTTCTTAAATATCCATTTGGTACCAACAATATTTATATTGGGGGGGACAAGGTACGAGTTTCCATACGTCTTGTCTTTCAAATTGATTTAACTCTTCATGCATTGCGTTCACCCAAAAGGGATCACTAAGAGCTTCAGTAATGTTCCTAGGCTCCACTTGCGATAGATAACAACCAAAATTGCAAATATTTTAAAGTCGACCTCTCGTCTTAGCAGTAGAGTCCTCACCACCAATAATATTGTTAGTATCATGATTCCTTTGAACCCAAAGGTGTCGAGTAGAGACACGCTCTTATTCAAGAGGAACAACCTGACTGGAATTTTTATCCTCATCACTAGAGACATCAGGATCAGCAACCATTGGAACAACTTCTTATGATTCTGACGTTTCTTTGACATTCTCAATTGTCTCAGTTGGAGGCAATTCAATAGGAGAGTCATCATGATGAATGTTACTTAGATCATCAATGATAACATTAGCAGATTCCATCATGACCTGGGTTCTGAGATTAAACACTCGGAAACCACGACTGTCAGATGCATATCCGAGAAAAATACCCCCATCGCTTTTTGAATCAAACTTCCCTTTCTGTTCTCGATCCTTTAGAATATAGCACTTACTGCCGAACACTCTGAGATAGTGTAAGTTGGGTTTCCTACCATACCACAACTCATAGGGAGTGTTTAAGGTCTTTGACCCTAAGTAAACACGATTGATCAAATAACAAGCTGTAAAAATAGCCTCACTCCAAAACCTTAATGGTAGGTTTTTTGTTATGGAGCATCACCCTGGACATTTCCTGAATATTTCTATTTTTCCTTTTTGCAACTCCATTTGCTTGTGGGGTGATTGGTGGTGATTATTGTTGAATAATTCCTAGAGAGTCACAGTATTCAAATACTTTGGTGTCTTTGAATTTTGTTCCACGATCGCTTCTAATTTTCTTTAGTTTGCGAACTTGCTCATTCTGGATTCTATTAACAATAATCTTGAACTCACTGAGAGTTTCATTCTTGTGAGCCAAGAATGCCACCAAGGTGAATCTAATGTAATCATCTACCATAACCAAAGCATACTTCTTTCCAGCCACTGTAGATTATTAAATTGGGCCAAAAAGATCCAAATGAATTAAATCAAGTGGAGCTTTGGTGAGAATATTCCGGGATGATTTGTGTGGAACTTTCGTTTGTTTACCCTTTTGATAGGCACCACATACACCTTCAACCTTAGCACTAATTTTGGGAGCGCCTCTAACAAGTTCTTTATTAATGATCTCAGTTAGAAGACGATAATTGATGTGACCAAAACGTTCATGCCAAAGGTGTGTAGATTCAACCTTAGTAAAATCGCAACATTACTGAACTGAGTATCAAAAAGATAACATTTATTTTTGCCACGTGATCCTTGAAAAATCACTTTTCCAGATTTGTCGACAATGTCATATCCTTTATCATTGAAGACAACCTTATGGCCCTTGTCACAGATTTGACTTATAGAAAGGAGATTAGAAGTCATACCTTTAACGTATAGGACATCATGAATTTCAGGAACGCCAGGTAATTTGATTGTCCCTTTCTTGCTTATGTAGCAGCATCTTCCATCTCCAAAAGTTACGGGTCCACCATCAAAATCGCTTGAGTTGATGAACCATGAGAGATCACCAGTCATGTGCCTGCTACATCCACTATCAAGGAACCATGAAAGGGTGATGTTGACTTTAAAGCAAAATCTCTCATACTAGCACTACTAGCCATTCTGGACTTTCTTGTTAGTATTGAAGATATTTTAAGAGATGATACAAGTTGAGTAGTTTTTTTATGAAAATCACTAAAAACCTTTAGTCTTCTCTTGAAGGACAAGCACACATGTTGAAAGTGATTGTGAGAACCACAAAACAAACATGTACCAACATCATTAACCTTGTTCGAAGAGTTATGAGCGCTGTCATATTTCACAAAGCCTAAACCTTGTTTATCACCTAACAAGCGACAATTCTTCAAGGACGAATTAGGGTTGTTATTCAATTCCTTTGAAAAAGTTTTTACGGACTTCAAATCCTTAAGATTTGCAATTTCTGCAGCAAGATCAGAATTGATCTGGATTTGTTTATCTAACAACCTCTTCAGAGCAATCTTGAGCAATAGGTTTTTTGATATAACCTTCTCAACGAGGATTATCAATTTCTTTCATCCATCAAAATTTTTCGAGACGCAAGAACTTGATAAGTTTTTTTAAATCAGGATTCTCAACCTTTTCGACGGTTTCTAGAGCACACTCGATGTTGAGTTTATCCATTTATGGTGAAATGTTTTTAAAGACAATATTTTCATCATCAGATTGCTACAAACACAGAAATATAAGGTCTTTAATGTGTTTTCCTGCTCTGATACCAATTGAAAATGCGGGGGTCTAACAACCACAGCCAACAATTCGTTTGGCAATATGAGAGGACTTACTCCAATACACTTTCTAGAGAATCAACTAGACAGTCAGAATCAATCTAGATTAAAGTATATCAAAGAGTTTAACATATCTAACTCTTAATTCAATCCGCAATCAGCAAATAGAAATATGCGAGCCTGATTGAATATAAGAGGAATTACTTGAACGGTACCAAAGACCAATGTTCAAGTCTCAATCAATGTAAATCAACAACCAAAGGTTGGACATTCTAATTGATTGATCTTAACGCACAACCTGTGATATTTCAATTATATAACAAAATATAATGCGTCAAAGAAATAACACATACACCAGAATTTTGTTAACGAGGAAATCGCAAATGCAAAAAACCCCCGGGACCTAATACAGATTGAACACACACTATATTAAGCCGCTACATACACTAGCCTACTACAAACTAACTTCGGTCTGGACTGTAGTCGAACCCCAATCAATCTCACACTGATCCAAGGTACAGTTGTGCTCCTTACGTCTCTGATCCCAGCAGGATACTACGCACTTGATTCCCTTAGCTGATCTCACCCACAACTAAGAGTTGCTACGACCCAAAGTCGAAGACTTGATAGACAAATCTGTCTCATACAGAAAAATCTAAAGGATTGAATAAATCTGTCTCCCACATAAATACTCAAGAGTTTTTGTTCCGTCTTTTGATAAATCAAGGTGAACATGAACCAATCGATAAACCAAACTTATATTCCCAGAGAACAACCTAGTATTATCAATCACCTCACAATAAACTTAATCGACTAGCGAAACAAGTTATTGTGGAATCACAAACGATGAGACGAAGTTTGTTTGTGATTACTTTTCTATCTTGCCTATCGGAGATATAAAATCTCGAGCCAATTATTTCAATTTAACTCAACACGATAGAAACAACAAGATCATATCACGCAACTACAAAGATAATAGTTGGGTCTGGATTCACAATCCCCATGAAGTCTTCAAGTCGTTAACCTACAGGGGTCTCTAGAAGAAACCTAAGGTTAAAGGAGAATCGACTCTAGTTATGCATCTAGTAACACACATGAGGTGTGGGGATTAGGTTTCCAAGTTGTTAGAGTTCTCCTTTATATAGTTTTCAAATCAGGGTTTGCAATCCAAGTTACCTTGGTAACAAAGCTTTCAATATCCACCGTTAGATGAAAAACCTGATTCAACCAAGCTAATATCTTTCAACCGTTAGATCGAACTTAGCTTGTTATACACAAATAAAATGTACCCTCATTTAGGTTTATGTAGCCGTACCTAAACGTGTAAACCATGTTGGTTCACAAATAGTTAACCAAGATTATCCATATGATTACTCTCATATCAACCTTATTCATCTCAATCATAACTAGTTCAAATGACTCAAATGAAACTAGTTAAAGAGTTGTTCAATTGTTTAGAAAACACAAATGAAATCAAATCGGTTTGATTCACTTGAATCAATCATGAACATTATAGCCACGGTTTGCAAAGATTGCATTCCTTATGATTTAAATATTTAAGTTCATGGACTTGACCGATTTGACAAAGTAACCAGCTTGAGTATACGTACAGGTATGCGTACTTAAGCAACCAGATTTGAGTTTGTAAAGTTTCCAAACTCAGCTGAAATTTTCGGTTCAAAAACTTCCGCCAGTATACGTACGGGTACGCATACTTAAGGTGACTAGTTAAGAGTTTTGCCAAAACCAAACTCAGCAGAAATTCTCGATTCTAGAACTTCCGCCGGTATGCATATGGGTACGCATACTTAACATGTCTCCTTCACCAATTCCATATACACACATATGCACACTCTTGGCTTCCGGTTTATGGACTTATACACTCATGTGCGAACACACTATATATGCTTATATCCAAAGATGGTTACATCATCAACTCATTGTTTCAATCATTGAAACATTCTTCTATAATGTTAATAGCCGTTTTCACACACTATTAACATCAAAGCAATTTTCAAGATTTTGAAATAATCATTATTGAAACCTTCCAAGACTTACACCAAATGATTGTATCACACAAACCATGTAAGATGTTACTCGGTAATTTCCTCATGATATAAGATGAACTTGGTCGAAGCGAAAGCTTACCAACACATATTTCGAGAAATATGTAAGCGAGATATACTCAACTCGAAATCTCAAATGTGTATAGAGAAAACTACATCGTAACACGACTTATGTCTCAATATAGGAGATATTAGAAATAGACTTTCCAAGTGATAGATAAGTTCAAGTCTCCACATACCTTTTGTCGAAGAAGTTCCACAAGCTCCCCTTAGTAGTTCTTCGTCTTTAAGAGATGAAAGTCGAGAGATTTAAGCTCAACTATACTATTTATGTCCTAGTCTGAGACATCTACAAATAGGCTGGAAATCAAGACTTATAATTTTGATCACTAACATTGACAAACATGCTTGAGATAGCAACGCATGCGAGTTTGACCGAGCAATGCTCTAACAGTTACGATACAGTTTTCTCTATTCACATTTGAGATTTCGAGCTGAGTATATCTCACTTACATATTTCTCGAAATATGTGTGATAAGTGCATAATTCATATGATTTCAGTATCCATTCCATACTTGTTTTAGCTCTTATTCTTGCATGTATTCGTATTATTACTCTTGTTTTCTCTTATTTGCCTCCAATAGGTGTATCTTCCAAAAAGGAGCTACAAGGTGCTGAAAATAGCTAACAAGAGAAGTTTCCAAGTATCCAAGTGCCCAATTCCAATAGAAGTGGAAGAAGTGCGACAAAAAGGAGCAAAATGCTCAAATTCAAGAGAAGGGACAAAGACCGATCTTAACTCATTCAAATTAAGGATTTATCATCATCATATTGAAGATAATTGAAAGATTAAAATAATTAAAAAATAATGAGGACATTCCGAGTTCGGACGAAGAAGTTGTGGCCAAAACAAGCTTTTAACGAATACCAAAAACAGTAAAGTATGCAAACGGGTACGCATACTTTAATTCCGAAAATTTCTGCTGTAATTTGAAGTTCGCATACTGGTACGCATACTAACTAGTAGGAAAACGTGTATTTATACCTTAGAAGGCCTAAGGTCACGTTTGGGGGTCTCTATGTCGTATTTTCGGGTCGGGTTCTTGAATCGAACTAGATACTTGATGGCCAAGCAATGTAAACCTATAAAAATAGGTATTAGGCCTTTCACATATCGAATATCATCTCATATCAAAAGTTCTATATCAAAACCTAGGGTTTACCCCTTTAGGGGGAAACCACCATTATTCATCTTCTTAGTAATATGAGTAGCTAAACCCTTTGTTGATTAGGGATGAATTCAATGTTCTAAGCGTGAAGTTTTATTAATAATACAAATCTATTGAGAGTTTTTATCATCATCGTTTGTCTTTACCATATCTAGGATTTATGAGTGATTCTTAAATTGATTTGGTATGCATACTAGATAAGTCTATTGATTGTTCTATCACTAGTAGAAGTTATGAGATAAGTAATCGTCGATTCACTCTCTACACAAGTAGAAATCGCGAGACCTTACACAGGGATTCCGTGGAGCAATCGTGTGTAAAAGCAACACCAGCAAGTAAACCTTGATCTAAGAGTTTAACTATTGGGATCAACCTAAATTCACAAAGCTTAAGGCGTTCGATTGGATTACACCTTGAGTGATATACTACTTGGTGGTTCGTTGGATAAAATCTGGTAGTCGAGAACTTCTGTATCCAGTGATTGAAGGAGTTTCGGGGATAACACTGATCTAGTTGTTATTTCTACGGTTGGTGATACATGAATCGAACAAAAGATAGATAAATATTCTAATCCTGTTGACGCTTGATAACGGCGAAGTATTCCTTAATCACCTCTTTTCTTTATTATTATCTTTATATTCATCTTACAACCTGTTAGAGCATTGCTCGGTCGAACTCGCATGCGTTGCTATCTCAAGCATGTTTGTCAATGTTAGTGATCAAAACTATAAGTCTTGATTTCTAGTCTACTACAGCTAAGGTCTCACACTAGGATAGAAAGTCTAGTTGAGATCAAGAACTCCATGGCAATCATCATACAAGACGAAGGACTACTCAAGGAACCGGTGGATATTCATCGACTAAAAGGTATGTGGAGACTTAAACTTATCTATCACTCAAAAGTCTATTTATCTCCTATCTTGAGACAAAAGTAGTTTTGCTATATAGACTTAGATTATACACATTTGCTATTTTGAGCCGAGTTTATCTCGCCTATCTATTTCTCGAAATATGTGTTGGTAAGCTTTCGATTTAGCCAAGTTCATCTTTACCTAGTGAGGAAAGTCATGACAAGTTTCAATCACTTTGAAAATTGCGTACTTTGACGAAAAAGTTTTTGAATAACAACTATAGAATATCAACGTCCTCTAAGAATGTTTCAATGATTGAAATGAGATTTTAGATAATATAACTATTGGAGGATATAAGCATTGTTGTGGAAAAACATATACGTATAAGTCCTTATTCCTTGAACCGAAGTTTGCGAACTTTGTTGATCAAGAGACCCGGAATGGTGGCGTGAGCCAAGTCCGCGAACTGGCGGAAGTTCTCGACCCGAGAAATTCTGCTGGAGTTTGTGAACTCCGTCCGCGAACCCAGTCCGCGAACTTGAGTAGGTTATATCTAAAAACGATTTTTGTGAACTTATTCTTATATAAACTAAGGAATGCAAATTGCAAACCGTGGCTATATAGTTCATGAATCGATTAGAGTGAATCAAATCGTTTTTGCTTCGATTGTGTCTCGTGTAGTTACATAAGATTTCCTTGCAATTGAACAACTGTCTAACTAGTTCATTTGAGTCACTTGAACTAGTTATGGTGAAGAAGAATATGGTTGATATGAAAGTGATCATATGGCTAACCATTTGGTTGACTATTGTTGAACCAACAAATGTACAAGTTTGTGTACGGTTACACAAGCCTATAAACGTGCATTTCATTTGTGTGTAACAAGCTAGTTTTTCGATCTAACGGTTGAAAGATATTATCTTGAATCTAATCAGGTTTTCATCTAACGATGAATATTGAATGCTTTGTTACCAAGCTAACATTGATTCCAAACCCTGATTTGAAAGACTATATAAGGAAAAACTATAGCAACTGGGAAACATAATCCCCACACCTTCTGTGTGATACTAGTTGTGCTAAGCTAGAGTCGATTCTCCTTTAACCTTTGGTTTCTTCTTCCAAACCAGTTTAACGACTTAAAGACTTCTTTGGGATTGTGAAGCCAGACCGATACTACTTTCTTGTAGATGTGTGATCTGATCTTGTTGTTTCTATCGTACGAGTATAATTGTAATAATTGGCTTGAGATTGATATCTCCAATAGGCAAGATATAAAAGAAATCACAAACACTTCGTCTCATCGTTTGTGATTCCGCAATATCTTTTTAGCTGCTTCGATTAAGATTATCGTGAGGTGATTGATAATACTAGGTTGTTCTTCGGGAATATAAGTCTCGTTTATCAATTGGTTCATGTTCACCTTGATTTATCAAAAGACGGAACAAAACTCGTAGGTATATTCGTGGGAGATGGATTTATCTATTACCGTAGAATTTTCTGTGTGATACAGATTTGTTTATTAAAGTCTTCGACTTTGGGTCGTAGCAACTCTTAGTTGTGGGTGAGATCAGCTAAGGGAATCAAGTACGTAGCATCCTGCTGGGATCAGAGACGTAGGAGCATAACTGTACCTTGGATCAGTGTGAGATTGATTGGGGTTCAACTACAGTCCAGACCGAAGTTAATTTGGAGTAGGCTAGTGTCTATAGCGGCTTAATATAGTGTGTGTTCAAACTAGACTAGGTCCCGGGATTTTTCTGCATTTGTGGTTTCCTCGTTAACAAAATTCTGGTGTTTGTGTTATTTCTTTTTCGCATTATATTTTGTTATATAATTGAAATATCACAGGTTGTGCGTTGTTCAATCAATTAGAATATTCGACCTTTTGGTTGTTGATTTAAATTGATTGACACTTGGATATTGGTCTTTGGTACCATCCAAGTTATCTCTCTAGTATTTGATAAATACTCGCAAATTTCTATTTTCTTGAGTATATATCAAATCGAGAGATTGAGATATAAACTCTTTGATATACTTTTTTTCTAGATTGAGTCTGACTGTCTAGTTGATTCTCTAGAAAGTATATTGGAGTTTGTCCATACAGATTGCTAAGCGAAATATCGGGTGTGGTTGTTGTCCCCCCCACTTTTTCAATTGGTATCATAGCAGGAAAACACGTTTAAGACCTTACTAGTCTGTGTTTGTAGCGATCTGACTCTATGGACAGAGGTGCTATCTCAATTAACGTACCACCAGTCTTCGATGGCTCTAATTACTTATGGTGTAAAATTGTTATGCGAGTTTTTCTTCAAACACGTGATTTTCAATCATGGATATATGTTGTTAATGGCTATAATGCTCCCATTATGGCAGTTGGAGATGTAAACGTTCCCAAAGATATTGGTGAATACACCCCTGCCGAGATAAATGCTGCAAAGCAAAATTCTGAAGGTTTGAATGCCATCATACATGCCATTACCCCAAATCTTCAGCACCATGTGTCAAATTGGACGAGGTCTAAATATGCGTGGGATATCTTAGAAACCGTATTCGAAGGTAACTCCAGTGAAAAGGAAGCTAGGCTTCAAAACCTTAATTCCGATTGGGAAAACCTTCGTATGGAAGATGAAGATACATTTGATGAGTTTAATCACATAGTGTCTGAAATTGTTAATGCATCTTTTGCATTGAGTAAGATTATTCCTCAAAAGGACATTGTGATGAAAATTCTCATATCGTTGCCATCTAGATACGATTCTAAGAAGCATGCCATCGTTGAGGGAAATAACCTTGATAATCTCTCCAGAAATATGCTGGTTGGGAAGCTTAAGATCTTTGATCACGAACATTCATCCAAAACTAAGGATGTTGCGTTCAAAGCACAAAAGGACACTAAATTACTTGGTAAGAGTAAAAAAGTGTATATCTATGAAGATGATCACTCTGAGACAGATTCATCAGATGAAGATCTTGACAAATCGGTCTCGATGATCACAAGACAGTTTAGGGATCTTATGTTGAAGAGAAGTAAACGGTTCTCCAGAGATAAGCCTGAAGCATCAGTTATACCTCATAATTGTATTCCTCCTAAAAATAGGGAAACAAATGAAACTGATGATGAGGATATGCCTCGGTGCTTTAAGTGTAAGGGATTTGGTCATTTTTCGAACGAGTGCCAAATCGTAGAAAATACACCAGGAACAAAGGTCTTGCTGCAACTCTTGACGAAATGTCTGAAAACTATGATTCTAATGAAGACGAGAAATCAAGTGTTGCGCTTGTTAGTGAAAATATTGATTTTGATAACTGTAGCAATACATACATCAATCTCGATATCCTTTCAGAAGAAAACCCAACTAATCTGGAAGAAAAAATTGACCCATTTCTTGGAAACTTTGTTTGTAATGTTTCAGGTTCCACCATGTGTCTAGATGCATGCACATCTCATAAGCCTGACTTTTATCCTAGTTTGACGTGCTCATACTGTTCTCTAAAGGGTCATGAACTTTTAAAGTGCTACAAGTACAAACACCAATTGAGGCACGTCAACAAACTTCAACGAAGAGCAAATCAATTAGCAAATAAGCTTAAACTTTCTCAGAAGCCCGCTGAGGTATTAGGATTTTATCTTCGTCTAAGAAGTTACTTTCCAAGAATAAACCAAGACCATTGGAGAACAAAGGATGGTCGAGTCGTTTTGATAGACAGAGGTATGTGGATTTCTCTCAAGAGGAAAATGGTGGATAAATTGTTGTTCACCGCAACGCAACTTGATTGTGTTGTTTTGGAAATATTGTCTCACATGCCTGATCAAAAGAGACAATGATTTTGTACCTCTCAGGCTTTAGGAAAAGTTTTTTTCTCTTTTTTTCTTAGTTTTTGTTCTTCCATGTCTATCAACGAAAGAGTGTTATTATCGAAAATTCTACTCTTTATAGGGTTGTGAGTTGGACGTGTACGAACCTGTTTAAAGGTTTCGAAACCCTACTTTCCTTTTTCCTTCCTCAAAACCTCTTTTTATCTCAAGACTACTTGTTGAGTTCAATTTGTGATTTCCTCTCACAAACCCATACGTTATGGATACTCCAAGCGTGATGTCTTCTGATGGAAAAGATGTTAATATGATTGTTAAGCCATCAATCATGAAGGAAAAAGAGAAATCTCCGTTATCTCCTACCTTGAAAAGAAAGAGAAGGAATGTGAGGAAGCCAAGAGTCGTTCCTTCAAACTCTCAGAAGTTTTCTGATATTCTTGAAGAGTTGAAGGAGATGTGAAAGGAGATTCAACAAATAAAGGCTTTTGTGTATAAGACTCATGAGATTCAGAAGGCCCTGGTTCGACATCATCATCCAAGAAGGTTTATTGATATAAACTCCTACCTTAATGAACCTTAGGTCCCAATGGTTGTTGACGACGAGGAGTTCGGGGACGATAAAGAATTCTTCAAAAGTCTTATTGCCTAGTAAATCTTCTATCTACTTGTTTTTGTTAGAATAATAACTAGATTTTGGAATATCCATTATTGTGATTACACATAGCTATGTCCAACGTTTTCATCTTCATGTTTTTAGATTTATTGGTTTAAATTCTAAATTTGTTTGGAAGATGATTTTTGCAGTATTAATCTTTATGGTTATATATATTGCAATATTGTTATGGGATATGCGTGTTTGCGTCCGTGAACTATGATTGTCCCATACCTTGTCAAAAGTAAAGTCTTTCGTATGTCGATATGTATGTATTGATAAAAGAATGAATAGACTTTTGACAAATACAAAATTTAAGCCTATTATGTCAATTATTTATGGAAGATAGGTTAAAATCTTTTGTTTGCAAGGATTATGTCTATTGAATGTCGTTATGCGAATAGTGATGGAAAATAGAATGAATTCTTGTGTATTCCGCAGTATTGATCTTCCCTGATCCATATATTATGTATTACTGTGAGGCTCTGTAAAGTGTCTAATGTTGAGCACTAAAACGGCCAAGTTGATTATTTTTATGATTAGCTTAGTTGTTGTTCCGTGAGGTACTTTATGTCGAGCATATTCAACTAAATTAATCATCCTGTTTGGTTATTTAGTTGTTGCTCCGTAAGTTTTCTTATGATGAGCATGACCAATTAAATTGTTTACTTTTGTGATTAGTTTGGTTGTGTATTTCGATTAGATTAATTACGGGTTCTCTTATGATTAATCTAATTGTATATTTTTGAGTCTCCATAAGTTCACTTATGTTGAGCATTTTCGATTAAATTAATCATGGGTTCTCTTGTGGTTAATTTATTGAGTATTTTGGATTCAAATCCATACTTGTATGTGATTTTTTATGTCCAAAGAAATCTTTCTTTTCTTTCGAAATTAAGGTCGCTCTTGTTGTTCCTTTGGGAATGACATTATATGGGGGAGAGTTCTTAATTGAACTTGTGCTTAATTTCCAAATCTTTTTGGGGAGTGCGGCTGTGGAATATTATAGGAGTTATCATGTATCTTTATAAACTCATTGATGAATGCATTTAGCTTCGGCTTTATGATTGCATCTAAATAAGATGATATGTGTTTCTTTCTTTTGGTCATGAAATGTCTCTTTCGGAAATTTCATTAGGATCCCGTTCTTGTACCTTTGCCAATTTTATTGACAAAAAGGGGGAGAATTAATATGTAGTTCACACTACAAATACATATGGTTTTCGGATCATTATGTAAGGAGGAGTGGTTTCCATGTGAGATGGAGCATTGACTAAGGGGGAGTGATACATATCACCATAGTATTGTTGTTGAAGTTGTGATACAATTGAACTTTGACGTTGTGTAATGATACTGTGACACTGTATAACAATGATTGAGAACTCTTGTTTTATCGTTGTTATAGCTACGGATTTTCAACAACGATGATGTTGAACTTACAACCTTTGGGATCGTTGGAGTACTTGTAAGTGACAAAGATTTCAAGTAATGTTGAAGATTAGGCGTATGGAATAGGAGCTACAAAAGTTAATTTATTTATTTTTTGTATTCCATATGTATTGATAGTTTTGTCACTAAAATTGACAAAAGGGGAGATTGTTAGAGCATTTCTCGGTCGAATTCGCATGTGTTGCTATCTCAAGCATGTTTGTCAATGTTAGTGATCAAAACT
The DNA here is from genome assembly GCF_003573695.1 of Papaver somniferum. Taxonomy (NCBI): domain Eukaryota; kingdom Viridiplantae; phylum Streptophyta; class Magnoliopsida; order Ranunculales; family Papaveraceae; genus Papaver; species Papaver somniferum. The sequence goes on along the minus strand of NC_039366.1, from coordinate 96,010,751 downwards.
ATAAGTCTTGATTTCTAGTCTACTATAGATAAGGTCTCGGACTAGGATAGAAAGTGTAGTTGAGCTCAAGAACTCCATGGCAATCATCATACAAGACTAACGACTACTCAAGGAACCGGTGGATCTTCATCGACTAAAAGGTATGTGGAGACTTGAACTTATCTATCACTCAAAAGTCTATTTATCTCTTATCTTGAGACAAAAGTTGTTTTGCTATATAGACTTAGATTATACACATTTGCTATTTCGAGCCGAGTTTATCTCGCTTATCTATTTCTCAAAATATGTGTTGGTAAGCTTTCGCTTTAGCCAAGTTCATCTTTACCTAGTGACGAAAGTCATGACAAGTTTCAATCACTTTGAAAATTGCATACTTTGACGAAAAATAGTTTGTGAATAACAACTATAGAATATCAACGTCCTCTAAGAATGTTTCAATGATTGAAATGAGAGTTTAGATAATATAACCATTGGAGGATATAAGCATTGTTGTGGAAACACATATATGTATAAGTCCTTATTCCTTGAACCGAAGTTTGCGAATTTTGTTGATCAAGAGAACCGGAATGGTGGCGTGAGCCAAGTCCGCGAACTCAATCCGGGAACTGGCGGAAGTTCTCGACCCGAGAAATTCTGCTGGAGTTTGTGAACTCCATCCGGGAACTTAAGTCCGCGAACCCAGTCCGCGAACTTGAGTAGGTTATATCTAAAAACGATGTTTGTGAAATTATTCTTGTATAAATTAAGGAATGCAAATTGCAAACCTTGGCTATATAGTTCATGAATCGATTCGAGTGAATCAAATTATTTTTGCTTCGATTGTGTTTTGTGTAGTTACATAAGATTTCCTTGCAATTGAACAACTCTCTAACTAGTTCATTTGAGTCACTTGAACTAGTTATGGTGAAGAAGAATATGGTTGATATGAAAGTGATCATATGGCTAACCATTTGGTTAACTATTGTTGAACCAAAAAATGTACAAGTTTGGGTACGGTTACACAAGCCTAGAAACGTGCATTTCATTTGTGTGTAACAAGATAGTTTTTAGATCTAACGGTTGAAAGATATTAGCTTGAATCTAATCATGTTTTCATATAACGGTGAATATTGAATGCTTTGTTACCAAGCTAACATTGATTGCAAACCCTGATTTGAAAGACTATATAAGGGAGAACTCTAGCAACTGGGAAACCTAATCCCCACTCCTTCTGTGTGATACTAGTTGTGCTAAGCTAGAGTCGATTCTTCTTTAACCTTTGGTTTTTTCTTCTAAACCAGGTTAACGACTTAAAGACTTCATTGGGATTGTGAATCCAGACTGATACTACTTTCTTGTAGTTGTGTGATCTGATCTTGTTGCTTCTATCGTACGAGTACAATTATAATAATTTGCTTGAGATTGATATCTCTGATAGGCAAGATATAAAAGAAATCACAAACACTTCGTCTCATCGTTTGTGATTCCGCAATATCTTTTTTCGCTACGTCGATTAAGATTATTGTGAGGTGATTGATAATACTAGGCTGTTATTCGGGAATATAAGTCTGGTTTATCAATTGGTTCTTGTTCACCTTGATTTATCAAAAGACAGAACAAAACTCGTAGGTATATTCGTGGGAGATGGATTTATCTATTACCGTAGACTTCTGTGTGATACAGATTTGTTTATTAAAGTCTTCGACTTTGGGTCGTAGCAACTCTTAGTTGTGGGTGAGATCAGCTAAGGGAATCAAGTACTTAGCATCCTGCTGGGATCAGAGACGTAGGAGCATAACTGTACCTTGGATCAGTGTGAGATTGATTATGGTTCAACTACAATCCAGACCGAACTTAATTTGGAGTAGGCTAGTGTCTGTAGCGGCTTAATACAGTGTGTGTTCAAACTGGACTAGGTCCCGGGGTTTTTCTGCACTTGCGGTTTCCTCGTTAACAAAATTCTGGTGTCTGTGTTATTTCTTTTCCGCATTATATTTTGTTATATAATTGAAATATCACAGGTTGTGCGTTGTTCAATCAATTAGAATATCCGACCTTTTGGTTGTTGATTTAAATTGATTGACACTTGGATATTGGTCTTTGGTACCATCCAAGTTATCTCTCTAGTATTTGATAAAGACTCGCAGATTTCTATTTGCTTGCGTATCTATCAAATCGAGAGATTGAGATATAAACTATTTGATATACATTTTGTCTAGATTGAGTTTGACTATCTAGTTGATTCTCTAGAAAGTATATTGGAGTTTGTCCATACAGATTGCTAAGCGAAATATTGGGTGTGGTTGTTGTACGCCCACTTTTTCACAACCAAACCCCCTTTGTGATTTACTTTATTTTGATAATAAAAATAACCTATCAATTACACAGATCTCTGTGGGAATGATCTCTTACTACCCTATATTACCAGTTAATTAGTGGTAAATATAATTATTAATTTGTTGAGCCTACGACAGCCCATCAATGTGTTGGTAAGCATTCGCTTCGACCAAGTTCATCTTATATCATGAGAAAATTGCCGAGTAACATCTTACATGGTTTGTATGATACAATCATTTGATGTAGGCTTGGAATGCTTCGATAATGATTATCTTAATATCTTGAAAATTTCTTTGATGCTAATAGTGTGTAAAAACGGCTATTGTCATTATAGAAGAATGTTTCAATGATTGAAATAAAGAGTTGAGGATGTAACCATCTTTGGATATAAGCATATACAGTGTGTTCGCACATTAGTGTATAAATCCATAAACCGGGAACCAAGAGTATGCATATGTGTGTATACGAAATTGGTGAAGGAGACAAGATAAGTATGCGTACCCATACACATACTTTCGAAAGTTTTTGAACCGAAACTATCTGCTGAGTTTGGGAATTACAAACTCCCAAACTAGTCACCTTAAGTATGCATACCCGTACGCATACTGGCGGAAGTTTTCGAACCGAAAATTTCTGCTGAATTTGGAAACTTAACAAAATCAAACTCTGGTTGCTTAAGTACGCATACGTAAGCTGGTTACTTTGTCAAATCGGTAGTTCATGGACTCAAACATTTAAATCATAAGGAATGCGATATTTGCAAACCGTGGCTATAATATTCATGATTGATTCAAGTGAATCAAACCGATTTGGTTTCGATTGTGTTTTCTATATATACAATTCAACAACTCTTTAACTAGTTTCATTTGAGTCATTTGAACTAGTTATGGTTAAGATGAATAATGTTGATATGAGACTAATCATATGGCTAACCTCGGTTAATTATTTGTGAACCAACCTGGTGTACATGTTTAGGTACGGTTACATAAACCTAAATGTGGGTACATTTCATTTGTGTGTAACAAGCTAAGTTCGATCTAACGGTTGAGAGATATTAGCTTGGTTGAATCAGGTTTTTCATCTAACGGTGATAATTGAATGTTTTGTTACCAAGGTAACTTGGATTGCAAACCCTGATTTGAAAACTATATAAAGGAAAACTCTAGCAACTGGGAAACCTAATCCCCACACCTTCTGTGCGTTACGAGTTGCATAAATTGAGTCGATTCTCCTTTATCCTTAGGTTTGTTCTCGAGACCCTGTAGGTTAACGACTTGAAGACTTCATTGGGATTATGAAGCCAGACCCAACTATTATCTTTGTAGTTGCGTGATCTGATCTTGTTGTTTCTATCGTGTTGAATGCAATTGAAATAATTGGCTCGAGATTTTATATCCCCGATAGGCAAGATAGAAAAGTAATCACAAAAAAACTTCGTCTCATCGTTTGTGATTCCACAATAACTTGTTTCGCTAGTCGATTAAGTTTACTGTGAGGTGATTGATAATTCTAGGCAGTTCTTCGGGAATATAAGTCCGGGTTATCAATTGGTTCATGTTCACCTTGATTTATCAAAAGACAGAACAAAAACACTTGGGTATTTCTGTGGGCGACGAATTTATTCAATCCTATAGACTTTTCTGTGTGAGACACATTTGTATATCAAGTCTTCGACTTTGGGTCGTAGCAACTCTTAGTTGTGGGTGAGATCAGCTAAGGGAATCAAGCGCGTAGTATCATGCTGGGATCAGAGACGTAAGGAGCGCAACTGTACCTTGAATTAGTGTGAGATTGATTAGGGTTTAATTACAGTCCAGTCCGAAGTTAATTGGTAGTAGGCTAGTATCTGTAGCGGGTTAATACAGTATGGTGTTCAATATGGACTAGGTCCCGGGGGTTTTCTGCATTTGCGGTTTCCTCGTTAACAAAATTCTGGTGTCTGTGTTATTTCTTTTCCGCATTATATTTTGTTATATAATTGAAATATCACAGGTTGTGTGTTAAGATCAATCAATTAGAACATCCAACCTTGGGTTGTTGATTTACATTGATTGACACTTTAACATTGGTCTTTGGTACCGTTCAAGTTACTCCTTTTAATCAATCGGGCTCGCATATTTCTATTTGTTGATTGCAGACTGAATTAAGAGTTAGAGATATTAAACTCTTTGATATACTTTATTCTAGATTGAGTCTGACTGTCTAGTTGATTCTCTAGATAGTGTATTGGAGTAAGTCCTCTCAGATTGCCAAACGAATTTTTTGGGTGCGGTTGTTAGACCCTCGCATTTTCAATTGGTATCAGAGCAGGCAAACACTATAAACCTAATAAGTTTGTGTTTGTTTGATCCTTAAAAATTTCCCTATGGGAATTTTCTTTGGAAAACTTGCTCTTGGCATTTGTAACGCACGCCAGAAATCCTTAAAGATTGTTCAAATATTATTATGGACAAAGCCTCCGGTTTCTCATGATAATCTCATTTCATCTAAGATCTTGGAAAACTTAGATGATGAGAAACAATCTAAAGGAAAAATTAAAAAGAAGGGAAGATTGAGAAAACGTTCATTACGCTCAAAGATATGGACTCTCACTAGATTAAATCTTAATCTTTTTGAGAAATACTATCGTAATGGATCAATTGACAAAAATCTATTTAAAGCTTTTGAAAGCATTTTTAGATTCTTAGAAAAAACTTAATTTTGTTAAGTTTAAGGATCGACCCGATAAAAGTTATGTACATGTAAAACTATGGAATAATGATGTACGAACTAAACACTCTGTCAACACAAGTAGATCCAATAAGGGTTCTCATGTTTTTGACACAGGGTCAAGGTATCGGAAGAATCTTCTTTCTAGTCATATGAAAAGGAAGATAGAAAGCTCTGACAACCCTGATTATCATCATTACTTTGATTATATCACTGGGACTGCTCACAAATATCAACCAGAAATGTTGCATGAGGATTCCTCTGGACGTCATGCATCTTGGTAACAAGCCTGGCACTACCCCATTTGTATATAACTTGAGATGGGGCAAGAAATGGTTTGATTTGTGTACAGTTGGGTTGAACATATCATTCTGTTCTAATGAGCTTTCTCACAAATTGTGTTTTCACGGGATGCACAACCTTGGTGCGTGAACATCAAAGAAAGTCTCACATTACTTTTGTGGGTCGCGGTTTAAACGGGTCCAAGCCCATTAGTGGACATATAAAGAAGAAGTACGCGTACCTTCTTCTTCCTCCCATCAGTCCGCGTACGTGAACTTTCTAGGGTTCACGAATTTTCTCCATTAAATCTTCCTTGGAGAAAAATATGAAAAAGGGGTGTTCAAAGTTCATTCCAAGTAAGTGATTTCCTCTTGTCTTCTCTTCCGTTTTCTAGATCTCATGGTGAAGCTCAAGGCTTTAAAAGGAATTTCAAAAAAATTGGGTTCTTCATCTTCTATCATGAATTTTTCTATAGATCAAAATTCTCTTAGGATTAGATTTGTCAGTAACTCGTGTGCTGAAGTTTTTGAACGGATTTCATCCAATGGGTTTATTTTAGAAAATAAATTGGATTTTTCTAGTGGATATAAAGAGGATTTAGTTTGTGTTGAAAAATTCAAACTTGGAAACATCATTGATGGTCTTGGTGAAGGTTTTGACACTCTTACAAGAATCTTCTATGATAACATCCATGATGTTAACCTTAATGACCTGGAATTCATGACCATGGTTAATAGACAAAGGGTTCATGTAACTAGAGAGTTAATTTCAAAGATTACTAATATTCCTCTTGGGAATTATCGCCTTCCAAGACCTTGTCATGAACGTCCCTCTTATGAAACCATCTCCATTGGTCTATGTGGTAGGAGTGTAGCTTGGAATGAAGGTAAGTTTCCTACCAATGATCTTAGTCTTGTCTTGACGTCTTTTGCTAAACTTGGAATATCTAATCTTTGTCCCTCCACGATTGAGAATTCTCGTTGGAGTCGTGAGTTTGCGAAATTGGTCTATTTCCTTGTGTTGGAATTTCAAAGTCTCGACATTTGTGGTTTCATTATTTTTCAAATGGTGTCGATGACATCCTCCAACAAGAAGCTAGGATTTCCTTGCTTGATTGAGCGAATTTGTCGCACTTTCGATATAGATCCAATTGGGAACTCCATTGGTTCTCCTAAACTCGTCCGACCTTGTACCTTCAATCGCATGAAGGAGAATGCTTGCAAGATTTAAAGGTTCAACACACTTGATGGCTCATGTGATTCCTCTTCCATGAATCTTCTTCATCAAATTCACAAAGATGTTTGGAAGATCAATGCCAAAGTAAGGTGTGTTCAAGAGCAACTACTTGTAATTGCTACCAAATTTCCGGATATCAAAGATGACATGGATAGGATTCAAGCCACTCTTATGGTTTCGGATGATGAAGATGTTGACTAATCTTTCCGTGAATTGTATCTCGTTATTTTGAGAGATATTTTTTTATTTGTCTAGTAAATCTTCTTATGTTTTTAGAAGAATAACTAGGGTTTGGAATAACCATTATTGTGAGTACACATATCTATGTCCAACGATGTTCATCTTCATGTTTTTTAGATTTATTTATTTAAATTCTAAGTTTTTGGAAGATGTTTTTTTTTTTTTGCAATTTTAATCTTTATGATTTTATATATTGCAAATTGTTATGGGATATATTATTTACGTCCGTGAACCTATAACTGTCTTATACTTGTTCAAAAGTTATCTCTATTATGTCAGTATGAATGTATTGATGGAAGATAGAATGAAATTTTGACAGTTAAAGCCTTTTATGTCATTATTTGATGGAAGAAAGGATAAAACTTCTGTTAAAGCCTTTTATGTCATTATTTTATGTCATTATTTGTCTATTCCGCAGTATTTGGTCGATCTCCGATCCACATTTTTTGTGCATATACTGTGTTGCTCCGTAAGTTCTCTTATGTTTGAGCATGACCAACTAAATTGATCATTCTCTTGTGGTTATTTTAGTTGTTGCTCCGTAAGTTCTCTTATGTCGAGCATGGCCAACTGAATTGATCACTTTTGTGGTTAATTTGGTTGTGTATTTCAATTAAATTAATCATGGTTTTCTTGTTATTAATTTGGTTGTATTTTTCGATTGAACTAATCATGGGTTCTCTTGTGGTTATTTCAATTTAATTTTTTGGATTCAAATCCATGTTTTTCATGTGATTTGATTTTGTCCAAAAGAAATCCTTCTTTTCTTGTGAAAGTAAGGTCGTCTTTGTTGTTCCTTCGGGGATGACACTTTATGGGGGAGAGTTCATATTGAACTTGTGCTTAATTGCCAAATATTTGTGGGGAGTGCGGCTGTGGAATATTAGGGATTATCTTGTATCTTTATTAACTCCTTGATGAATGCATTTAGCTTCGTCTTTATGATTGCATCTAAATAAGTTGGTATGGTATTGTCTTTTAGTCATGAAGTATCTCCGTGGAAATTTCATGAGGATCCCACTAGTTTTCGTACCTTTGCCAATTTATATTGACAAAAAGGGGGAGAATTAATGTGTAGTGTGATACTACAAATACATATGGTTCACGGATCATTATGTAAGGGGGACTGGTTTTCATGTTGAGATAAAGTATTGACTAAGGGGGAGTGATGAATATCACCATAGTATTGTTGTCAAAGTTGTGATACAATTGGACTTTGATGTTGTGTAATAATACTATGACAAGTATAACAATTGAGAGCATTTTTTTTCTCATTGTTATAGCAACGGATCTTCAACAACTATGATGCTGAACTTACAACCTTTAGGATCACGGAGTACTTGGAAGTGACGAAGATTTCGAGTCGCGTTGAAGATGCCAAGGAGATCAAGCATGTGGATGGGAAGCTATAATTTTTATCTATTTTGTAATCCATATGTATTGATAGTTTTGTCACTAAAATATACAAAGGGGGAGATTGTTAGAGCATTGCTCGGTCAAACTCGCATGCATTGTTATCTCAAGCATGTTTGTCAATGTTAGTGATCAAAAATATAAGTCTTGATTTCTAGCCTATTTATAGATGTCTCGGACTAGGATATAGATAGTGTAGTTGAGCTTAGATCTCTCGGCGTTCATCTCTTGAAGCCGAAGAACTACTAAGGGGAGCTTGTGGAACTTTTTCGATAAAAGGTATGTGGAGACTTTAACTCATATATCACTTGGAAAGTCTATTTCTGCTATCTCCTATATTGAGACATAAGTCGTGTACGATATAGTTTTCTCTATACACATTTGAGATTTCGAGTTGAGTATATCTCGCTTACATATTTCTCAAAATATGTGTTGGTAAGCTTTCGCTTCGGCAAAGTTCATCTTATATCATGAGAAAATTGCCGAGTAACATCTTACATGGTTTTTGTGATACAATCATTTGATGTAGGCTTGGAATGTTTCGATAATGATTATTTCAATATCTTGAAAATTGCTTTGATGCTAATAGTGTGTGAAAATGGCTATTGTCGTTATAGAAAATTGTTTCAATGATTGAAATAAAGAGTTTAGGATGTAACCATCTTTGGATATAAGCATATATAGTGTGTTCGCACATTAGTGTAGAAATCCATAAACCGGGAACCAAGAGTATGCATATGTGTGTATACGAAATTGGTGAAGGAGACAAGATAAGTATGCGTACCCTCTCGTATACTTACGGAAGTTTTCGAACCGAAAATATCTGCTGAGTCTGGAATTTAAAAACTCCTAAACTAGTCACCTTAAGTATGCGTACCCGTACGCATACTGGCGGAAGTTTTCGAACCGAAAATTTCTGCTGAGTTTGGAAACTTAACAAACTCAAAATCTTGTTGCTTAAGTACGCATACCCGTATGCATACGTAAGCTGGTTACTTTGTCAAATCGGTAGTTCATGGACTCAAACATTTAAATCATAAGGAATGCGATCTTTGCAAACCGTGGCTATAATATTCATGATTGATTCAAGTGAATCAAACCGATTTGGTTTCGATTGTGTTTTCTATATATACAATTCAACAACTCTTTAACTAGTTTCATTTGAGTCATTTGAACTAGTTATGGTTAAGATGAATAATGTTGATATGAGACTAATCATATGGCTAACCTCGGTAAACTATTTATGAACCTACCTGGTGTACACGTTTAGGTACGGTTACATAAACCTAAATGAGGGTACATTTCATTTGTGTGTAACAAGCTAAGTTCGATCTAATGGTTGAGAGATATTAGCTTGGTTGAATCAGGTTTTTCATCTAACGGTGATAATTGAATGCTTTGTTACCAAGGTAACTTGTATTGCAAACCCTGATTTGAAAACTATATAAAAGAGAACTCTAGCAACTGGGAAACCTAATCCCCACACCTTTTGTGTGTTACTAGTTTCATAACTAGAGTCGATTCTATTTTAGCCTTAGGTTTCTTATCGAGACCTTGTAGGTTAACGACTTGAAGACTTCATTGGGATTGTGAAGCCAGGCCAAACTATTATCTTTGTAGTTGGGTTATCTGATCTTGTTGTTTCTATCGTGTTGAGTGCAATTGAAATAATTGGCTTGAGATTTTATATCTCCGATAGGCAAGATAGAAAAGTAATCACAAACAAACTTCGTCTCATCATTTGTGATTCCACAATAACTTGTTTCGCTAGTCGATTAAGTTTATTGTGAGGTGATTGATAATTCTAGGATGTTCTTCGGGAATATAAGTCCGGGTTATCAATTGGTTCATGTTCACCTTGATTTATCAAAAGGCGGAACAAAAACTCTTGGGTATTTTTGTGGGAGACAAATTTATTCAATCCTATAGACTTTACAGTGTGAGACAGATTTGTCTATCAAGTCTCCGTCTTTGGGTCGTAGCAACTCTTAGTTGTGGGTGAGATCAGCTAAGGGAATCAAGTGCGTAATATCTTGCTGGGATCAGAAACGTAAGGAGAGCAAATGTACCTTGAATCAGTGTGAGATTGATTAGGGTTCAACTACAGTCTAGTCCGAAGTTACTTGATAGTAGGCTAGTGTCTGAAGCGGCTTAATACAGTGTGGTGTTCAATCTGGACTAGGTACCAGGGTTTTTATGCATTTGCGGTTTCCTCGTTAACAAAATTCTGGTGTCTGTGTTATTTCTTTTCCGCATTATATTTTGTTATATAATTGAAATATCACAGGTTGTGTGTTAAGATCAATCAATTAGAATATCTAACCTTGGGTTGTTGATTTACATTGATTGACACTTGAACATTGGTCTTTGGTACCGTTCAAGTTACTCCTCTTAATCAATCGGGCTCGCAGATTTCTATTTGTTGATTGCTGATTGAATTAAGAGTTAGATATATTAAACTCTTTGAGATACTTTATTCTAGATTGAGTCTGACTGTCTAGTTGATTCTCTAGAAAGTGTATTGGAGTAAGTCCTCTCAGATTTCCAAACGAATTGTTGGGTGTGGTTGTCAGGCCCCCGCATTTTCAGTAGGATCATATGTTTATGGAGCAAGGCTCAAAACGTCAAGAAGAACCTTTTAATGTCTTCACTGTCATAAATAATACATACAAATTCTTTATTATCCTAGTGTAGCATCAGAAAATACATGGATCCCAGCAAAAGCACCCGTTAGAGAATTGCTCGGTTGAACCCACCAAGCGTTGGTATGTCAAGGTTGGTTGTCATATCTTAGTATCAAAACTCATAAGTCGCTTTATTAGGTTACTAAAGTCAACTTTGTTAGGTTAGAGTAGGAAGTCTAGAAATATTAAGACTTACAAGTATTACTCTGAAGACGTATCGACATCAACAAAGACATCATCCTTCCACTTGAGGTAGTTATACATGACTTGACTTGTTTTCATTTGCATATCATTGTTTTTAATTCGTTTTGATTGAAAATATAACATGCGAAGTTATATACATGAAACTCTATTATTAGAGACTTAATCATCTTATTATGACCAATGTGTCAAGGAAGAATATATTAATAGTTGTGAATGTTTTGTATTGGTATATTATATTACGAAGTATAACGCTCATCTTTTGAACTTCGTAATTGCGACATCAATATAATCTTTGCAACTTGTTACTAGATTGTGCAGTGAATTTGAGGTTGATTTCATGCCTAGAAAATTATGTTTAATTACAAGATTTTAAGGAAGTAGACTTACGAACTAGTTTCGAAGTTGAATGGAATCAATATGATTGAAGGTCCGGTTTTCCTTGAAGATCTATTGTTGGAGCGATCCTAATATATATTGGGAATCAAGGTAGAACCGATACACTTTCGTCAATTTATTTTAGCCATAAAATCAACAACAAAATGCCCCTCGGTGTTTAAGATACCTATAACAAAGAACAATCCCCTATTTTTGTGGAATGAACTCGTTCTTATCGATATACTCTTGTAAGTATTAATAAGTAAAAGAACTTGTTATATTTGATGTGATAACAACCAATCGAATTGATAAGTGTCACATAATATGATCTTTTAAAAGTATATATTTGAGGATAAATGACACGCAAATTGTTTGTGGAAACTTAATTGTTTAAAAGTGCGGGAAAAATCAGACTTGAGATTATCGTCTCTGTGATGAAATCATAAATATTAAAAAAAAAATCAAGTTTTAACATAGTAGATGAAAAGGTGGAAGGCTACACTCAAGTTGGTGCAAAGTTCAAATGTTTTAAAACCCATTTAAGTAAGAGGCGCGTTCGGCTCACAAGGCCTTATCTCACGGAGTGTGACAGGGTGACGGTGTTCGTTAGATCCTCATATATTGACGGCTGAGATTATATAAAATTGATCTGGGCAATCGGGTTTTTCCTGACCCTCATGAAAACAAATTTACAATTTTTTTCCTGTCATCTATTTTCCAATCTTCCGCCAGAGCAGCTCATTCCAAAGGGAAATGAAATTGTTGTTTCTGATCAAAGGACTAAAAACTTGAATCAGTTTGTAATTATTAAGTTTGCGATGCATTACTGATGCAATTAAGAAAAGTATTATGAAAAAAATCCTAGATATCAAATATGACAAAGACTCTACATTTTAATTCCAGTAAATTGACGTTTTGTTCGATGATTGAAGAACAAAACGTCAATCACGTTAACGTAATATTGATGCATTACTAATACTATATTTAGCTTTGCTTGATATGTAGTATAAAATAGCAGCAATCACGTTAACATGATGCTTTATTAATAATCTCATAAAATAACATTAATTGAAGAACTCTTTTAGGTTCCAGAGGTGAAGATGATGAATTTGCAAAATTAGTCCAATGAAGTCTTCAAGTCGTTAACCTATAATGGTTTTAGGAAAAACCTAGGTTAAAGTAAAATCGACTCTACGCAACTAGTATCACACAGAAGATGTGGGGATTAGGTTTTCCAGTTGTTAGAGTTCTCCCTTATATAGTCTTCAAATCAGGGTTTGATAGCTTAGAAACAAAGAAATCAATATTCACCATTAGATGAAATCCTGATTTAAGATTCAAGCTAAGTTTGATCAAAACCAAAGCAATATTTATCCACCCTTAGATGGTCTTATCTTGTTACACACAAATGAAATATACCTTCATTTAGATATGGATAACCGTACCTAAACGTGTATATTGAGTTGGCTCAATAACAGTTAACCGAAGTTAGTCATATGAACACTTTTGTATTAACCACATCCATCTAAGACTTCTAGATCAAATGAAAATAAAATGAATCTAATTGTGTTACTCATAGAGTTGTTCAATTGTTTATATTCTCATAGAAGTATACAATACACAATTGAAGCAAAATCGGATTTGATTCATGATTGTACAAAGTACTTATTCAAGAATCAATTCATGAACATTAAGCCACGGTTTGCAAAGATTGCATTCCTTAATTTATAAATGTATTTGTTCATGAGTATGGAATCATACTTAACCGATTTTAGAACATAACCAACTAAGTTTGCAAACTGGTACGCAAACTTAAGTTCCGGACTTTGGTCTTGTCCAGCAGTTTGCGAATGGGTACGCATAATGTTGTCCCGGACCGTTACTCAGGTGGAAATGTTCGCATACTGGTATGCAAACTTGGTTCTCGGACTTTAACAGTTAAAACTGTTCGCATACTTGTATGCAAACTTGGTTTCCGGACCTGAATCATACCACAATAGTTTGCATACTGGTATGCATGCTGTGTTATATCCAGACAAAGGTTAATTGTTTTAAAATCCCATTTCAATCAATGAAACATCCTTTGAAGATGACAATAGCTGTCTCACAAAAACTATTAGCTTATAAGTAATTTTCAAGTGATCGAATGATCAATACGAAACATTCCGAGTTGACATCAAATGACCGTCTCACACAAATCATGTAAGATGTTTCAAGGCAATTTTCACATGATCATCTTTTGACTTATTATTTAGTTTTCAACAAATAAATTGTTTCCAACTAGACTCGTCAAGAATAATGATGAACGTAGCTAAAGAAAAAAGCTTCCAACACATATTTCGAGAAATAGATAATCGAGTTAAACTCATCTCAAAATATCAAATGTGTATAATGTAAAAGTCCATATAGCTATACGACTTAGTCTCATTAGGAGATAGAATATAATACACTTCTGAGTGATAGATAAGTTTTAGTCTCCACATACCTTTTGTTGATGAAGTTCCTCTAAGCTCTCCCCGGTAGATCTTCGTCTTCAATAGATGAATGCCGTGAAGTCTAAATCTCAACTACACATTCTATCATAATCCAAGACATAGCTATAAGTAGACTAGAAATCAAGACTTATAGTTTTGATCACCTAAACTTGACAAACAAGCTTGAGATAACAGCGGTTGCGAGTTCGACCAAGCAGTTCTCTAACATAACCCGACAAAAGAGTTTATTGATTTAAACGAAAAAGTTTTTGTTAGAACTCAACTAGAATATCTCTGATTAACTTCTTGAGATAAGAAGAGTGGTTCCCAAACATGTTAGTCATTTAATGTTTGGAAGACGATCGAAAGGGTTGAGTGCTTAAAGTCTTCAGAGAGGCTGAAGCAACTTTAGATATATATATATAGTTAACTCTATCTTAGGATTCATGTGCTTTAGCCATATTGGTCGTAGGCGCGGGTATACTGAGGAAACTAGGTAACTAGGGGTAGTTTACTTGGTCTCAACTATACGAAGTTGGCGTGTCTTTGTATAGCGGCTTAATTCTGAGAGTACTCAAAACCGGACTAGGTCCCGGGGTTTTTCTGCACTTGCAATTTCTTCGTTAACAAAATCTTGTTGTGTATGTACTTTTACTTTCGGCAATTATAATTATTGTTTTAGTTATAACTTAAATTAAATACATTGTACGTTAATTCAACACTTGGGTTGATCCCTATAGTTGTGTTCGGTTTTAAACTAAAACTATAAACCAAGTGTATACCTTGTGGTTTGCTATCTTCTTAACAGTCTCTGTCTATATTAGATCACGCAAGGTATCGTACTTACAGGTTGATATCGAAAAAAATTATTGTGTACTTGGTACCCTCGTCATTTCAGCACCTGATAAATAATAAAGGATTATTGAATCTTCAACATCACTGAATTTTTTGTTCTTCAAGTTCTTCTACGGTTCTGCATGTGATCATTTCAGCACCTTTGTTTTTGAAGATATGTGGTTATGCATAACTCTACATAACGCTACATTTGAATTCAAGATCCTCAGTGTAAGTTTGTGCAAGTGCATATGAAAATGCAGACTACCTCTTCTACCATTGTCCCTATGCGATTCAAGTGTGGTCTTATTTTATACGAGCATTTAACATATCCTCGTGTGTGAATGCATCTCCGCAGCAAAACCTAAATGCGTGGAAAATTGAAGGTTTCAGAGACAGAAATAGAAAAATCTGGCTCCTGCTCCTTATGCTATCATTTGAACCATTTGGAAGAAAAAGAATACATGGACTTTTGAAAGGAGGGTGAAAACAGCATTAAATTGTATTCTAGATGTTAAGGCTTTGATTGTTTTATGTTCTTCGATGGAAGACACTTTTCGCCTGGTACTTGTGAATTCAATCATATTCTATTGGGTTGCTCCGATTACATAATATTGTAAGTACCAAGTGATGGTCGTATTAATCTTCTTTAATATACGAGATCAAACTTTTTATCTCAAAAAAAAAAAGTGGTGCGGCTATATCAAATTTTTGTTTTGATGGGTAATATAAAACTAAAGGGTACAAAGATGAAAGGAAAATGCTAGGTTTACCGATTCCTTCTCCATACGAAAATCTGGTTGAAATGATGCATGGACCCACTTTCACTCATCAATAATCCCAATACTAAGAACGCATCCATAGGCCATCTGATCCCCTGTCGGGATCTTTTGCGAGAGATAAAGCTCGGTAGTTGTAGCACTTCCGAAGATGAAAGGATACCATTAACAATTTTGGGAGTATATAAAATAAGAATCCTATTATATGGGCTCCAAGATTTTGGTTATGAGAGCTCACAAGATGACATAGAATTGGATCATCAAATAGTAATCTCAAAATCCCCTTATCTCAATGATTAATTAATATTTATGATTAGTTTAACTAAATTTAGCAAGATTAGTGATAAGATTAGACTAATCATTTGATTGATAGTTAATACTTGCAAATCAAAATCAAAAATTCGGATAATTTCTTTTTTTAAATTGAAGTTACGGTTTGGAAACCTATCCCCATTTGGGAGTTCATATTTTCCCAACCATATACGAGTCAGGGTAACTTACGGTTGGGAGTTCATATCTTCCCAACAATAGAAAATATATACGGTGAGGAAATCAATATTTTCCCAACCGTATTCAGTTTTGGAACTTATTTTTCAATCTCTAATTTAATAAAATCTAACATGTTCATGGGATCAAAAGCAATAAAAAAAGGTTAGGTTTTACCCAATTAAATCTATTACTGGAAAATCGACGATGAATCGTCGTTGAAGAAAATAAAATGGAAGAAAAGGCGATGGAGGAGAAGAAGAGAGGAAGAAGAAGAAGATTATTTTTCATTTATTTTCATTTATTTTTTTGGGTTTAGGTTTAGTTTTTGATTTAATTAGATTTAGATTTGAAAATTATTTTAGTTATCAAAAGGTATTTTTGTATTTTTGATAATAAATTAGATCACCCCTCATTCATATTGGATGCTCCAAAACCAAATCCTTGGAGCCCGGTTTCTAAAATAAGGCCTTACAAGAATAGGTGTATATATCCATCTGAGACGCGTTGTTTCCCGCTCAACTCAACCAGTGCAAGTGTTGCGCGTTTTAGTCTTGTTTCCAAAATCTGATGCTTGCTAAATTTAATTCTCTCAAGTCTCAACGGCTATTTTAGTTCTGTTTCATTCATTCACTAGAGTTTCCTTTTCTTAGCAACAACAACAGCATCATCTCCGTCTCTGCAGACAAGTTAAAAATTAGGGCTGCGATTTAGAATTAGGGCTTAACTTTGATTGCTATTTGTAAGCGCGTTTATGTCAGTGTTTCCAAATCTAGTTCTTTCTAAGTCTATATATTTCCTCTTACTGTAACAACAACAACATTATCTCTGTTTACTCTGCTCATCAGATCAAAATTAGGGATTTTGTTCGAGTGGGTTTTCTCTGTTACTTCTTCTTAATTTAGGGCTAAATCTTCATTGCGATTTGATTTGAGTTGTAATTATGGGTAAGAGAAGGATTGAGATCAAGAAGATTGAAGATAGACAGAAGAGAGACGTAGCATTCACTAAGAGACGCCATGGCCTGTTCAAGAAAGCAGCTGATCTATGTCGACTTACTGGTGCTGATATTTCTCTGTTAGTAATCTCACCTGGTGGTAACCCCTACAGTTTTCTTCTTCTATTTCTTTGAATGATCTAAATTATAGGTTGAACAATACCATTAATGTTAAAGAAGAAAAAGTTGCTGATGATGAGACAACTAGGGTTGCTGATGATGGGTTTTGGTGGAATAACCTAAATCCAGAAGAAATTGATAGTATTGAAAAGTTAACGGCTGTAAGAAATCAATTACTTGATGTGAAAAAGAAGGTTGCACAGAGAAAGCAAGAGTTGCTTGCAGCAGCAGCAAAACCAATTGATATTGCTACCTCTACTTCTACAACTACTACTTGTACTGTTGTAGAGAAGATGAAGGAGGATTCTTTCCTGTTGGAGGATGATTTGAGAATGTTATTATCAGATTGCTATGATGATGCACAGAATTGGTTGCCTTCTATTGATGATTCGGGAACGTTATTTGAGGGTTTAGATGATTTAGAGAATTGGGGTTGATGATTTAGAGGCTAATCTGAACTGATTTTTCTGAAGGAGTTAGATGGGATTTAAAGTTATTGAACAGGCTCATTCATTAGTACTTAGTTGTTGTTTTTGTTTTTGTTTATTTTTATTTTTGTTTATAGTTTATTGTTATTAGTAAGTGAGAACCATGTACTTATTCTTCTGTTGCATGTGTAACTTGTGGCAACATAAGAACAGGAACCAAAATTCTGTTGCATTTAGATTTAGTATTTAGTTGTTGGTTTTGTTTATACAAAGTTCTGTTGTTGCTACTTGATAAACTGCACTGTTTATTCTTTGATATTGATTCTGTTTTATAATGCATGTGTAATTTGTAGCAACATAAGAAACCGTTTGGATAACCATTAAAACTTTGTTAGGGCCTTTCAATGGTACCGTTACTGGTATAACATTATCAGTAATTGTTTTCTTGCTATAATGTACAGCTTGGAATTGATATAGTCCTAGTCCTTGTTGGCCCTGCATGCTTGTTGCTGCCAAAACCTGCTAATGATGCTGAGAAATCCGTCTCTTGCCTCTCCCTTCTCGGAAGCATTCTTCCAGTCTTATACAAGTAAGGTAAACTTTGCTACAGAGCATCATGCATGTCTATATTTCCTTGTGCATCTTATCTAAATGGTTATGTCAATTGTGGAATCCAGCCGGTGCTTCGTGTATTAACCCAAACTAGTGATGGATCTTGATGCCGAGAAGTTGAATGCATTCACTGAGGCCTACTCTCAGCTAAAATCTACTCTGTGTGATCTTAATGTTATTTTTGAGACCTACTTCGCCGATCTTCTTGCCAAGGCATACAAACCCCTTACCTCTTTGAAATGTGTCACCATTTTGGATTTGACTTGGTTCGTGGTGCTAAAATCCTGGTGTTGTTGATGGAAGGTCTGGACCAGTGATCTTGCCTCATCTCTGGAAACTTTAACCACTCTTGAGGGCATTGTTGGAAAAGGTATACCTCCTCACATCCTATCTTACTGATTATCAAATCTCATACCCTTTATTTTACCCCTGCAAATAAGCTTGTGGTCTCTACCTCTTGCTCACTCTTCCACACCGCAGTTGTTCTCGTTAAAGAGACTGACCGGAATCGGAGTCATGGATGGCATTTGCTGGACAGAGGGTTCTTTAGGTTAATGCCTTGGCAAAGGCATTGTCTGGACAGAAGGATGTGGTGCCCATTTTTTTTTTTTTTTTGTGGAAAATTGATTCTGCAGAATAGCTGCCACTTCGAACAGAAACCTAACCTCAGATCAGGGTCGATCTGTTATCTAATTTAGGTTGTCACTCTCTTGGGCTGATTTTCTGGCATTTTTATCTCTGGCAGTGCTTCAAGAAAGACCTCTCCAAGAGCAACTGACGAGTCGGTTCAGAAGGCTGTAAGTGCTTCAATGAATTTACAATCCCACAGCCTGTTTTCTCCTAGTCTCCAATAGATTTCCTGTTCTTTCCTGTGTTTACATTTCTTAGTAGGCTACTGCTTTGAGCTCCGACTGGATGCTCAGTAGAAGACTCAAACCTTCCCATCTCCCAACCACCACCGTTGGACCTTTCCCTTAGACCATCGAGCTCAGAATAGTTTGTGAATACAAAGACAACAAGTGAGTTTGCTTGGCCTCTGATACTTATTCTTCATACTGTAAATCCACTGAGGTTTACATTCTAATCTCTGATCTTTGAGGCTAATTACGTTGAGGCCAGCAAGAAGGAAATCAGCAAAATTGTCAAGCTCTGGGAAGAGCTCAACATTGATGTCCAAGTTCATGGAGAGCCCGAGGTTACTTAACTCTTACATGTGCTTATGTTCATTTTTTTCCATTTAGCATTAACAAGAAATGCACAAACATGAATATTTGTTGTCTCATTAAATTAATTTTATGCAGAGAAATGACATGGTTGATGGAGAAGGATGCTTCACAGTTGGAGGATGATTTGGGAAGTTATTATCAGATTCTTTTGATGATGCTCAGAATTGGTTGTCTTCTATTGATGGGTTTAGATGATTTTGGGAGTTGGTTGTTGAACTGAATTTTGAAGGTTTTGACTGGGATTTGAAGTTATTGAACAGACTCATGAAATTAGCAATATTTGCTACTTGGGGAATTAAACTTCTATTTTTCATTGTCATTTTGACTTCACAACTTTCATCCATTTCTGCAGAACTCCCTCCATTGCCACGGAATTCGGTTTCTAACTAGTCCATACTTATGACTTCTGGATATGAACTTGAGGCCGGAGCTAGCACTGGCAAGTCTTTTGTTTGTTTTAAGAGGATAAGATATGAACACAAGAGACTCGTACTAATATCGCATTCTATCAATAACAAAAATTTCACGTTTACATTTCGGTTGGATTAACTTTATAAACCAATACACTGCTTTATTTATACAAGGAAGATTGACAAACCAATAATTCATTAAGAACTAACTACAAATTATCATGCTCAATCATCAATGCTCCACGCCATTCTTCACCTGCGTTCACAATCACCGGCACCAGCATTGATGCAGGACCAGTACATACAAAGTATTCCGTTCCAAATTTTCCAGAGAAAGAACCAGGACTTCCTATGTAAATGTCATCATAACCCATCCTTATCATTCTAAATTGAAGTTCACGACCCTGCATATAATCACAGAATACAAAGTATTAATACTCTTTAGAAAATTCAAGTAAACTTTGTTCTTGTAAACAAATGCAGTATTCACTTCAGAAAGGTTACCTGATCGATGGTTTCGTATTTGGAAGGTGCTGTATCATAAATTCTCTTTAATCTTTCTGTTGGGAGGACGGTGTATACTCGGCTAAACTTATGTTTCAACATAGTAAAACGATTTTCTTCTTTTGTCCATGAACCTTGTTTAATTTCAGGTTCAGAACCAAAAGAAAACCAACCAGGTGAATCAGGTTTCATGGCTTCAGCTGGAGACATGATTTCAAACTTGGAAGATAATGGTGGGTGAGAACAGTATGAGCAACCTCTAAGTCCTTCAATTGCAGCACCACCTTGACCATTAAATTTCAAATGACTTAATATTGCACTAGTTAGATTTACAGGTTTTGAACCGTTATTTTGTACCACTACTGCTGTTGCCATGCTTATTGGATACAATGACACAATGTAGGATATTTCAAGAGTTCCACATGTACAGCTTAGTTCAACCTGCAACAACATTGACGAACAAAAACATGAACATGAATTGTGTCAATCTCTAAATGCAGCATTAAGCTAAGCTGGTAGATAAAAAGGTCTAAGAACGGAACAACGCGAGAGAGGTGTCTATTACTCTATGGATGAGCTTCTCCCAATAATGTATGGCACTAGTCTAATCGAAGAGAATGTCATGCTCAAAGGAATTTTAGCAATCAAAAGTATTGCGGAGTATCCCATTACCTGGAGAGCATCAATGGAGTCTGAATCAACATCTTTAACTTCCCATTTCGATGTACAGACCGGACTAACCTTTGAATTTACCTCTGAAACATCATTGAGGACTAAACCAACTCCACCTTTGATTGAATCCAAGTCACCACCAGGGCCAGGGACAGTGTAAAGAAGCTCCTCAAACCCATCGTTTTTCCAGTTGATCTTTGGCTTGTACGAGGTAACAAGACCATCAGGTATTCGCAAGGACAGTGAGCTGCCATTTCTTGTGGTAAGCTCGACAGTTGGAATGCTGCCAGTCTCTGTGAATTTGATGCCTTTCCGGCCAAACTTCTGGTCAAGCATAGGCGACGATGTACTGGTTTCGGTAATGGTGGTGGCAACGGATGATGGCAATGATGAAGCTCTGATTAAATTGAGTTTTGGTTTGAGGAGAGAGAAGGAGATGAGGGAAGACGCCATGAGTGAGAGAATGTAACTCCTCTACCTCCACACACACTACTACTCTGTTAAGCTCATCCTGTTGTTCCAAAACTGATTTGTTAGGTTTTGGCTGTAGTAACTAAACCTTGGACATATTGCCAAGAAAATGGGAGGCGCAGACAAAATTGCCCAAGAAAATATGAAGGGAAAATGTGATTTCTCTAAAAATTATATCTCCAGGTGTGAGCATCCCGATGGTTTAATTTCCTACTAGATAACGAACTCGCCAACTTGAGGCGAAGGGTAAACCTCGATATAAAAAATTTCCCAATTGCTTAACAGTAATTCTGTCAGACAACCAACTATTAGAGAAATTAAATGTCAGAAATTTGAACTACCAAGATTATTTTGTACATCAGAGAAGCGACAAATTTCAAGATTAACACAGAAAGCAAGTATTCAAATACTACAATATCTCAAACTAAGGACAGGACAACTTACATAAATTCTGCATCATCATAATATATAAACCTAACTGCACCTCAAATTTTGAAAGAAAAGAAGACAAGTACTAAAATATCTTATCAGGCCAAATTACAGAAGATAACATTCCATCCCTCAAAAACTACACAAGTTCTAAGACTAAAAATTCTAGGGGCACACGAAAAATGGCAAAATACAAAATTAAGGCTTCGGGAAGTGTCATAAAATGAGCCTTGGGATCCTGACAAAGAAGAATTTGGGTTTCTTTCACCGCTCTGGGTCACATATAGGTTGGGAGAACCGCCGATTACCAAATCTTCACAAAGAGGGAGCCTCAAAACAAGCAGAGGAACTTGTATGCTCAATCAAATATATTACCACACCACAATTGTAGCTGTAATAATGAAGACAACCAAACTAGTCCTCATCCATTCCTGCCCCAGCAGGGGCCTGATCTCTCCTTGGTCCACCTGCTTGTTTAGCCATTATAATCTGCACAACAATAAAGGACCAGAGCGGCCACGAAACTTAGTAACCCAATGACGGCATCTACAAGACAACTAACCCTGTCGACGAGTTAAAACAGACAGAATCATACCTGGTCAACTCGTAGTACAGTGCACACAGCATCTGCAGCATATTTGAGAGCAAAAAATCTGACACAAAAGAAACATTATGGACATTAGTAATAATAATTATTATAAAAATATATGAACATGCGTTAACTCATTGACTAGAACAGAACTTCACCAAAACACAGCTTACTTGGTCACATGAAGGTCCCAAATATCCAAGCTGGTCACATCCTTGCAGACACCTTCTTCCAAGTCTATACCAACTTTGGAGTTTCCAGCCGCATGTTCAGCATATAGAGAAGATATAATCTCCATTGAATTAAGCCCAGCATTCTCAGCAAGGGTTTTAGGAACCATTTCAAAGCTTTCGGCAAATTTCTTAATAGCATACTGATCCAATCTGCACATCAAAAAGAAAATAAAAAGATTGTTCTCAACTATAAACTGGTGCCAAGCAAGTGCCAGTCAACAAGAGCTAGAATAATTGGTTCTATTCACTTATTCTTCATGGAAAAAAGTTTAGGAATTACGTTCTTTATTCCAGAACGCAAGGTGGACAGAACGAGTAAAGTAGTACTGCTACAAAATATGAACCAGTGACACAGAGAGTATGATAGAAGTCCCAAACATCTTGCAGCCTACAAATGTGTAATACAGGAATATGACCACCAAAGGGGATCAACATGATTCTACAGCATCTATCAATAAGTAAATTTTCCCCAGCTTAACTAAGCTGCATCCATCTCATTTTTGCTGGTAAAGATAATGCTAAGGACAAAACTACCCTGGGACAACTTAAACATAATAAGCAGAGAGGTGGTAATCAACGAGATAAATTAAAAAAAAGTGAGCAACGTTTCAAAAGTAGAAAATCTAAGTGCCTGAAAGGCAGGAATAAAAGCAGAGGAAAGTAAAGAAACAAAATGTGAACCTACCCAATTTCTTTAAAAGAAAACTCCTTTAATTGTTTTGCTAATTCAATTTCTGTTGCTGCAGCCCCAGGAACTATCCGACTGTCCCTGCACATTGCCTGACAAATAAAAAAGCATTACATCTGGATCTGAATACTCTATAAACATAAAAATGTTACTCATTAGGTAAAGTAATAATATCTCTATCCTTGGTAAAATAGTACCTTGTAGGTATTCACACCATCATCAACAGCTCTCTCAAGGTCATCCAATATACTGTCAGTACTTCCTCGTAGAAGCACAGTGGCTACAGAATTTCCACCTTCTTCGTTCTTCACAACAGTGACCTGTGAGATGACAACGTAACATATGCAACCTATAAGAATTTCCAGGGAAGAGGCAGAAGAATCTGTAAAAGAAATCTCTAACAATGGAAAACTGCAAGAAGCATACCCGAGCACCTCCAATCTCTTCTACTGAGATTGAATCAGCATATCCCAGATCATCGGGGCTAGGCGGGCTCAGCTTCAACTGTTAACAAGAATCACAAGTATATAAACAAGAATTCACAGCAAATGCACATCTCGATTTAGCTGGTAATGATAGTGGGCTTACAAGAGCGATACATCCAGTAGTACGGCAAAACCGTCTAAGTTCAAACTTTGAACTGATTTTCAGAACCATGAGCCTGGAAGTAAGGATTAAGATTAGCAAGGTTTTTACTACTTTCAGCTATAAACTAAACAAAAAAAAAACTACAGAATCAACATCATATTTAAAGAAATAAGAAGAGTATCCGACTTTACATGCATGAAAGAAATGAATCTCGTTACAGAAAATCGCATGGAAAATTAAGCAAGAACCACAACGGCTTGGCTATTCATCTTAAAGTGCGAGAGCCATTTAAAAACCTCAGCGGCAGAGACTGCCGAAACATGTTTTCACAGAATGGGACAGATACTATCAATACACTGTAAAAAAGACTAGATGGCTCTTCCTTAATGACAACACTAGACCATGAATCATGGAAGCAGATTTCACCACATATTGTTCATCATGGATTCACTGACTGCAGAAAATGCACGAAAACCATGAAGTTTTTACTTCGTATGATACTTGGTAAACTGTTAACCAACACATAGGTGTTGTGTGAGTCATGTGGGGAAGGCCTCATGATTTATGAGGTCTTCAGTGGTGCGGAGTTCATAAGAAATAGAATAGTTGTCTTACTTATAACGTTCACAGAAATGTAACGCCATCTCTCCAACAGCTGCTCCACTGACAATAACTTTAGCGCCTGAATCAGCAACAGACTTTATGAGCTCCTCAACTTTTGCTTCCTCAGTCTTTGCATAGTTCTCAAGCTGTGTGACACCAAGGGATACATCAACTTGTTTCAGAGAGTTTATCATCAGAGTTGCGCATAGAAATTAGATTTAACTATTTTTAAATTAAATCAAGATATAGCATAAGCAGTACAACACTAGAGGAAGTAAGACAATAATTCAAATATAGTACTCCAGAAGTTGTATCACAATAATTCAACACGCTGTCAAACAAACTTAGAATTACAACACTGCCTACTTGAATGTTTCTGCATGATTCATTCGAACAATTAAAGACCTCTTTTAGTATATCCGTTTTGAACACCACTTTTAATAAGCTTGATACACACCTATATTGACTTCTAGTTTTCCACGGCACAACATGATCAACATTTTAGTAGTGAATGTCTCAACTCTCAACGTCTGTCCTTACAGGTATAGGTAAAACACTACTTAACACCTACATTAACAAGAGGGCTGACCATCCAACAGCTCAGATAAACATTATAAATAGCATATATATACTAAAGCCTCTTGCTTCAATATCTAACCTGCTCAGCACTGTGAATGAGGACAGTTCCCTTTGTCTCAGTGGCACTGGTGTCAACACCTCCAACAAACACGGCAATCTACAGAAAAAGCAATCAAGAAGCAGGTTCAGTCGAGTAAGTAGCAAGATATGAACCAACAACCACAAATACAAAGGTCCATTTATACCAAAAAATCGAAAAAACATGATTAATTAAAATGACGCAAGTATATATACCACTTGTATCCTACTGAAATTCAGGAAAAACACAAATACAACAACTAGAAAGAAGTGAATATAAAAACAAAATACCAAAAAATTAAACTGATAGATGATAGATGATGAGTGAAACCTTCACAAATGAGTTGATTTTACTATAGCATTAAAAATCAGGTAGTGGATAACATGATAACTTTCGAACAAGTTAAATGGGATTACAAGAACCATGAGTGTCTCCACTAGCAATTCATTTGGGTGAAAATGGAAAATTAAGATCACTATTTGTTGATTCTCAAATCCCAACTACTCAGGTGTGTATATTCACCATACCAATTTTTCAGTTTCACCTTCTACATGTCTTTTGCCATACCCATAAATAGATATGTTTCGCCTTACCTTTGCCTTCTCCACTCTTTTAATGCTCCCAGAGGCATCACCTTTCAAAACCATACCCTGAACGATCGTAGAATTGCGCAAACCTCCTCCTTGAAGCTTTGCAATACGTACATTATCCACATTAAAGTTCATTGGATTCTTGGGGCATACTTGGATACATGCCTGAAATGCAAAACAGTACACCTCTGTTAACCTTTTTTAAATCTAGTAATGCTAATTAAAATTCTACCTCTATCAAGAATAAAAATAACAAATGACAAGTGGTTTATAATTACATCAGCAATGAGAGGGCACAATATGTTTTCTTGACCAAATTGCTTGCTAGCAACAGCAGCTTTCATTCGGGAAACAACTTCTTCTTTGTTCCGCACATCCATTGTCTCGGAACCCTTCTCTATCAAGCTTTCCAAAATTTCAATGGTCTTCAAAAAAATAAAAAAAAAATCAGAACATATCCATTTTACTTTAAGAGTTCAAACTGCTTGTGATCATAATTCATAAAAAATTAGAGATCTTACCTTATCAATTGCTTTTGTGTATCCACTAATGATTTCACTAGGGTGCAGGCCCATCCTGATTAGCTCCTCTGCATTTTGGAGAAGCTCTCCAGCAAATGATATAGTGAGGTTAGCTCCATCTCCAATTTCCTCCTGTTGCGCCTTGCCAGCTAATACTAGAAGTTTGGCTGCAGGGTGCTGAACCTCAAGTTCGCTGACAATTGTTGCAGCATCATTTGTGACAAATAGCTTATCCAAATGATTGATGACCATCTTATTCATACCTAAACATGATCATTAGCAAAGGTTTATTTGATTAGAGAAAGATCCAATCCTTCGATATGTTAAAATTTTGGAGATGTAACAAGAAAAACTTGAATAACAATTTAACGCATATAGTCCAACACAAACATCTTTGCCAGTACTCCATCTCAACTACAAACCTACTTCAAGTTCCTTTGCATGTGTTATCAATTCTATTCAACTGGATCTTGAACAAGATAGATCAGACATTTAAACCACTTTTCCTATTACCAGCTATTATCACTAAACCCATCTCATATGTAAGAACCACTTTTTACTCTCAGTCCACTTCATCGTTTACAGCATTAATGCCTAGCAATGGATACCCACGGTAAAACAGAAATCCAAAACGGGAAAAAACTTCTAGGGTTTCAAAAAATAAACCAAAACCAAATCACGAGTCTAGATCACAGTCAAATAAAAGACTTAAAATAAACGCAGATTAGATAATAGAGATTACCATTAGGGCCAAGAGAAGTTCGAGTAATAGTAGAGAGCTGCTTGCAAGCATCAATATTTTTCAAAACAGCTTCATCAAGTCCAGAGAAATGTTTATGGCCTTCTTTAAGCATCGAGTTGATTCCATACCCTGCCATTTTTGTTCTCTGCAACTAAGAACTTCCTCGATCTTTTGATGAAAAAGAAAATATTTGAAAGCGAAAAACCCTAGAAAATAGCGACCTCTCTCACTGTTTTGTTCGCAGAGAGAGCGAAATGGAAAACCCTAGAGATCAATTGAAAAAGGAGTGTGTTAAAAGGGATCTGCTGGTAAATCTCCATTCGATATTTAACCTTGGGACAAAATTTGTTGTCTTAACCGTTGGATGATCTTTTAATGGTTATCTCAAGGTGTGCTCTCATCAGCCGTGATGGTTCGGTTAAGTAAATTAGAGAGTGTTTGGGTACCATTTAGGCCAAGCACAATGGTTGGCTTAATCACACGGAAAACACAGGTTTCGTGCAAATAGTATAAAGCATAGTAAAAAAAATAAAAAAAAATGGTAAATAAAAATAGTGTAAAAGAGTGAAAATCAGAAACTGATACTGAGTATCCATTCAATATTGTATCCATTCAATATTGCATCGAAACTGAGTATCCGTAAAGAAGTAATTTTTTCAACAGAAACTTAGTTTTCGTGTGATTCCGCTTAGCTGTGACTTAATTGGGTTTCGCTATGATCACGCTATAGCGAAGCGAAACCGCTTGTTTTGGATAGCTAGGAAAACACTTATCATATCGAAATAAGTCGAACGTATCGTTTAGAGATGGTCGTCTCAATATGAGACAAGGCCTGTGTAGTATTGAGACGGTCGGCCCAATCTAATATGATAACGGTCGGATTTCAACAGCTAGATTTCCCTCTAATAACATACCAATTGAAACACTAAAACTTACACCCAAATTCCATCTTCTTTAGATTTTTCTCCACCAATCATCTTTTTATTTTTCATTCTAGTATTTTAGATTTTCTTAATTGAAAATTCTCAAAAATCTATTACACTTTTTGTGAAGCGAAACTTGAAGTTGTTGTTAATAAGATACGTGTTGATTTTTTTAAAGGGGAACATTGGTGCAATTAGAAGTTAATCCAGGAAAATGTCATGCTAAAAAGCAAAGAAGAGCTCAAGTTTTGAAAGTTAACATCCAAAGGTATAAAAACAAAGGAAAACAGTTCATGAACGCATTAAATTGAAGATGCATCAAACGAAGATAACCAGGATGCCAAAGATTGTTAGAGATTTTTATTGAAGTCGTCGTTTAAGTTTTTATTGACTAAGTTTATATCTTGTAATCAATGAGGCCGTATTAATGAATTAGAAAATTTTAGAACTTGTAAATTTGCCTTCCATTTTTAATCAATCGGTACTTATTAATTTGATTCAATCCATGCACATGAATTACCATCGACTATATAATAATGGTTCCGTCTATAACGGTCATTTTCTGAAAATTACCAACCAATATATAATAACAACTTTATTTTTTTTCTTATAAATACCACACTACTTTCATTTTCAATCCAACCTACAAAAATTATTCTCAACCAACTTAAAGAAATCATTCTCAACCAACACCATCCACATTTTCTAAAAGCAAGGGGGGAAAATATTACAGATCGTAATTGTCTTGAAGAACCACATATAGTAGATGATGTTATGAAGGTTAAAGAAAAAGAAGAAAAGTTAACAGCATTGTGCAAAAACTTGAAACTTATATCCAAATTGAAGAAGTTATTACACTGCAAGCACTATGGAAATGGAGATCTTGGTGGATGCTCAAAGCCCGAACGAAGGATTTTTATACATTTTTACATTTCTACAGAAGAAGACACATACGGAAAGCAATTCTCAAAATTACCTAGGTGTTTTTTGACGGAATGGAGTGATTAAGTGCAGGAATTGATTGATTCACTGTCGTTTTAGTTTTATATTTTAATTCGGTATCCCAAGTGTTTTATGTTTTAGTTTGGTGTTACTTTATTTATTCAATGAAAATTTCTTTGTATTTGCACCATTAATATCGTAATTAATTTGAACTTTCTTATTTTAAAATAAACTATATTAGATTAGAGCAAACTACATTCGATTATAACTAATCAATCATTTAATTAAAACCAAATTATAAAACTCGTTCATTAACGTCCTCATTTAATGACCTACTGGTGGAACATCCAAGTATCGGAAGGGGTTGTACCCGTGGAACATTCTAAGAATGTTGAAGCAAGCGTTCTGAGCAAAAGTTTTTGTCGTTAGATGACTGCCATATCGTTAAAGTTCTTTTTATCAGTTCAGCTTCGGTTTTATCGTTTCTTCTGTTGAGGTTAAACTTCGCTACCAATCCTAGAAATTGATTGACACCGTGACTTATTACTTGAAAATGATGGGAAAATCCATGAGCATCACGCCTCATCATGTTTCCCGTTTCTTCAGCAAACGTTGCAAAAATATTCTGACATACGCAATCAACCGACATATTTTAATGTCCATAGATATTTTCTCTTGTTTTAAAAACATAAGCTCTACAAAGAGCTAAATCCTCTTCTTGAGTATACTTAAGACCACAAACTCTAACTCTAGGAGGTATTGGTATTGATTAGAGAGAGATTAGCTCGGAAGAGAAATTATAGAAAATTTTGGGTGCATAAAGTGTGATTTTGGAGTTGAAATTGATTGAGTTTATAAGGAATAATATTATAATCATTGATTAGAGTGAGACTCTAGGCTAAATCTGAGACGAAATGGGCAAACTCCAAAATTTGAGCGTTTGCCAATCCATTTCCTTGGTTTGTCTATCCACTATGAGGTGGGAATAGGCAACTCGGTTCATTTGCCAATCCCACTGTCTTTGCTCTGAGAAGTTATCTTCGTATCAATTATTAAGTCGAAAGTCAAAAGTTAATTTGGAAAATAGTTGAGAATATACATGTACCCCGCATTAAGAATTATACATATTAGCGACGGTATATTGCCAACCAATTATATGTAGAAATATAATATGAGTAAAGCGTGAATGGCTTTTGCACCTGGTTGTTTTGAATAATTTACTTCACAAAGACCATTATTTTCATTAGATTAAACTTGAATAGCTCTTGCGCCAGTTTTCCAGTGTAAACTATTCATTTAATGACTCTTGTGTTACTTTATGATAATAGGAATTTTGTCGGAGTATGCTTAGTATGAGGTATCTAGGATTATTAAAGAGATTAAATATTATCACAGTTTCTTTTGATGGTGGACGAAACCTCTAACTAGTGTTCTATTTATATTGCTCACAACTTCAATTTACTTTGCTTTCGTCAGTTTAATTTAACTATAAAATCAACAACAAAATGCCCCTCGGTGTTTAAGATACCTATAACAAAGAACAATCCCCTATTTTTGTGGAATGAACTCGTTCTTATCGATATACTCTTGTAAGTATTAATAAGTAAAAGAACTTGTTATATTTGATGTGATGACAACCAATCGAATTGATAAGTGTCACGTAATATGATCGTTAAAAAGTATAGATTTGAGGATAAATGACACGCAAATTGTTTGTGGAAACTTAATTGTTTAAAAGTGCGGGAAAAATCAGACTTGAGATTATCGTCTCTGTGATGAAATCATAAATATTAAAAAAAATCAAGTTTTAACATAGTAGATGAAAAGGTGGAAGGCTACACTCAAGTTGGTGCAAAGTTCAAATGTTTTAAAACCCCTTTAAGTAAGAGGCACGTTCGGCTCACAAGGACTTATCTCACAGAGTGTGACAGGGTGACGGTGTTCGTCAGATCCTCATATATTGACGGCTGAGATTATATAAAATTGATCTGGGAATCGGGTTTTTCCTGACCCTCATGAAAAAGATTGTACGATTTTTTCCATGTCATATATTTTCCAATCTTCCGCCACAGCAGCTCATTCCAAAGGGAAATGAAATTATTGTTTCTGATCAAAGGACTAAAAGCTTGAATCAGTTTGTAAGTATTAATTTTCCGATGCATTACTGATGCAATTAAGAAAAGTATTATGAAAAAAAATCCTAGATATCAAATATGACAAAGACTCTACATTTTAATTCCAGTAAATTGACGTTTTGTTTGATGATTGAAGAACAAAACGTCAATCACGTTAACGTAATATTGATGCATTACTAATACTATATTTAGCTTTGTCTGATATGTAGTATAAAAGTAGCAGCAATCACGTTAACGTGATGCTTTATTAATAATCTCATAAAATAACATTAATTGAAGAACTCTTTTAGGTTCCAGAGGAGAAGATGATGAATTTGCAAAATTAGTCCAACAAAATCTTAATTGACGTGAAAACCCTTACCTGTTGAGATTGAATCATGTGAAATTGCATTAAACTCTTAAGGGTAACATTCAATTTTTTGATTTGGGTTTCTTTGCTACTGTACTTCTATAACAAAAACTTCAAAAATTAACAATAAAATCTTGAGAAAATTTTGGTTTTGTTTAATCATCATGAACATGGGTTTTGATTTGATTATAGGATTTGGGTCTGATTTATTCTTCATTGTTAGAACATCTTATGCATCTTAATAAAGTAATAATATAATGCTCCGAAAAGAAAAGAAATCCTCACTGTTGTGTTCTTGAAACATCATAACCAAATTCTCTCATGTAAGTATCTATATGAGAGAGAAGAAAATGTATCCATGTAAGAGAGAAGGGATTACGAGAGAATGATATCCAAAAAAGTATAAAAGTTATTATGGGTCATCGGAAAACCCTATTGCTCAGACCAATTTTAAATAATCTCAACCGTCAATATATGAGGATTTTACGAACACCGTCACCCGGTCACACTCTTTGAGATAAGGCCCTGTGAGCCGAACGCGAAGATTGCAAAGGAGTGGAAAAAGGGTCATCTTGCAATGAAATGCTTCCATATGAAGAAACAGATTAATAATCTTCAAAAATTGCTCTCATTAGAAATCAAAGAGGTAATTAGTCTGTCAGCATCTCCAACTGATTCCGGTTGCATGTTCAGCCAAAGAACTTATGATAAGAATATTCAAGATTACTCACCTCGAATATTTCAGAAGTCAAGTAACTCTCATGGTACAATATCCAAACATAGAAATGACGTTTTTAATATCAGAATTCCTACTGATTAAAAGAGTTTACATACCCAATCTGAATCCTGGATACGAAATTCGAAAGATGTCTACGGACATGGATTTCAAAAGATCCATAGAATTCGTCCATAAGTAATAAAACTTATCCTGAAAGACGATTAATTGGCAGTAACATGTTCAGGAGGCAGAGGAGATCGTCAGCATATTCGTTAATTGGGAATATGAATATCATGACTCTTTCTAAAGAGGTTATTGAAGGAAAGGAAGCAAAATATAAGAATCTAATCACTTATTATAAGATAAACAATTTCGGAGTATCTTCCTGGGATGCAAGTGGTAAGTGTTAGAGCACTGCTCGGTCGAACTCGCAAGTGTTGTTATCTCAAGCTTGTTTGTCAAGTTTAGTTGATCAAAACTATATACTTGATTCTAGTCTACTTATAGTTGTGTCTCGGATTTGTATAGAATGTGTAGTTGAGATTTAGACTTCACGGCGTTCACCAATTGAAGAAGAAGATCTACTGAGGAGCTTGGAGGAACTTCATCAACAAAAGTTATGTGGACACTAAAACTTATATATCACTCAGAAGTCTATTTTATTCTATCTTCTAATGAGACTAAGTCGTATAACTATATAGACTTTGACATTATACACATTTGATAATTCGAGCAGAGTTTATCTCGCTTATCTATTTCTCAAAATACGTGTTGAAAGCTTTTTTCTTTAGCTATGTTCATCATATTCTTGATGAGTTTAGTTGGAAACAATTTATTTGTTGGAAATTAAATATTAAGTCAAAAGATGATCATGTGAAAATTACCTTGAACATCTTATATGATTTGTGTGAGACAGTCATTTAATGTATGCTTGGGAAGTTTCGTATTGATCGATCAATTGAAAATTACTTGAATCTAGTGGTATATGTAAGATTACAATTGCCGTCTTCTAAGGATGTTTCAATGATTGAAATGAGAGTTCAGAACAATTACCAATGTTTGGATACAACACGGTATGCATATCCAATATGCGAATCGTATTGTGATAATTCGGGTCCGGAACTCTTGTTTGCGTACCTAGTATGCGAACGGATTTACCTGAGAAGGTACAAAACTCTTGTTTGCGTACCTAGTATGCGAATGTGTTTACCTGAGTTGGGTCCAGGACAGTTGTTTGCGAACCGGGTTTGCGAACGGCTTGACTAGGCCAAGGTCCGGAGATGATGTTCCAGTACCTATTTTGTGAACACAGTGGTTAAGTTATAAAATCGATTATGTATGATTCTCATACTCATGAACTAAAACATTTATGAATTAAGGAATGAAAATTAACTTTGCAAACCGTGGTTTAATGTTCATGAATTGATTCTTGTATAAGTACTTTGTACGATTACGAATCAATCCCATTTCGTTTTTAATTTATTCATATATATTTATATAATATAGTGAACAATTGAACAACTCTATTTGAAACACAATTAGATTCATTTGATTATCTATCATGATTGATTGATCATCATATTTGATCTAGAAGTGTTAGATGAATACGGCTAAGACAAAAGTGTTCATATGGATAACTTCGGTTAATTGTTATTGAGCCAACTCAATATACACTTTTAGGTACGGTTACCCATATCTAAATATAAGTATATTTCATCCGTGCGTAACAATTTAAGACCATCTAACGATGGAGATTGATTACTTAATTTCTAAACAGACTTAGCTTGAATCTTAAATCACGATTTCATCCAACGGTGTATATTGAATGCTTTGTTACTAAGCTATCTTAGCTTTGATTGTAAGCAACCCTGATTTGAAAGACTATATAAGGGAGAACTCTATCAACTTGAAAACCTAATCCCGACACTTTCCTGTGTCCTAGTTGAAAACTAGAGTCAATTCTCCTTTAACCTAGGTTTTTCCAAAACCATTATTAGGTTAATGACTTGAAGACTTCATTTGGGATCCGTGAAGCCATATCAAACTATTTTCTATGTAGTTGTGTATTCTGATCTTACTTGTTCTATCTTATTAAGCTATTTTCTATGTAGTTGTGTATTCTGATCTTACTTGTTCTATCTTATTGAGTTTTATCTTCTCTAAGATTTACTCGAGATTTATCTCTGATAGGTAAGATATAAAAAGTAATCACAACAGTTCTTCGTCTCAGACTCTTGTGATTCCGCAATAACTTTTTCTATTAACCAGTTGGGTTATTGTGAGATGACTAATATTTCTAGGTTGCTCTTCGGGAGTATAAGACTGGATTAGTAATTGGTTCATATTGACCTTGATCTTTGAATCAAAAGACGGAACAAAAACAGAATAAAGGATCGACATATCTGTGGGAGACAGATTTGTTTATAAGTCTTTGATTTTGGGTCGTAGTAACTCTTAGTTGTGGGTGAGATCAGCTAAGGGAATCAAGTGCTCAGAATCATGCATGGTTTTAGAGGCGTAAGGAAAGAGACTGTACCTTAATCGGTGTGAGACTTGGTTAGCGCTCAACTACACTCCAGTCCGAAGTTAACTTGTAGTAGGCTGGTGTATGTAACGGCTTAATACAGTGTGGTGTTCAAATCTGGACTAGGTCCCGAGGTTTTTCTGCATTTGCGGTTTCCTCGTTAACAAAATTTATGGTGTTTGTGTTATTTATTTTCCGCATTATATTTTTTTTATATAATTGAAATATCACAGGTTGTGTGTAGTTCAATCAGTTGATAATTCCGACCTTGATTGTTGGATGTAACTTGATTGACACTTGGGCATTGGTGTTTGGTACCGTCCAAGTTATTTCTCATATCAATCAGGTCACTGATTTATATATGTTCGATTTGTTGATTATATTGAGAAAGAGAGATAAATCTCTTTAATATCTTTCTTGATTGAGCTCGCTTTTAATTTGGTGCTCTCATAATTATATTGGAGTTTAGTCCATACAGATTGTCGAACGAATTATTGGGTGTGGTTGTTATGCCCCCTCTTTTTCAATTGGTATCAGAGCAAGAAAACATGATAAACCTGATAAGTTTGTGTTTGTTTGATCCTAAAAGTTGTCCTAATGGGAAATCACTTTGGGAAACTTGGTATGTGCATCTGTGACGCACACCATAAATCCTTAAAGGTTGTTCGGAGCTTATTTTCTGCAAAACCTCTGGTCTCTCAAGATAATCTCTAGTCAACTAAGACAAAAATCTTAGCTGATGGAAAATAATCTAATAGAAAAGGAAAAGGTTCCTCTAAGAAAAGTCGTTTCAAGAAATGTGTGAACAAAAACTCAGGGATATGGAATCTCACTATATTGTTACTTAGTCTATTCGAGGAATACTATCATGATGGATCCATCGACAAAGATATATTTACATCTTTTGAAGATACTTTTAAGTTCTTCGAGCGACTTTATTCGATTAAGGGAAAAGATTGTCCTGGTGTTAGTTATGATTATGTCAAGTCATGTATTCATGATATGCAGTCTGATCGTGTGAATAACTCATGTAAAATCGATAAAAAGATTTCTACTAAGTTTGTTGCAAGCTCCAAATATCGGAAAACTTCACCCCTTAATCGTAAGAAAGGGGAGTCAAGAAAAACAATTAACCATGAGTATCATCATTACTATGATTATACCACTGGCACATATCACAAATATCAACTTGAGATGGTACTGAGCAGTCTCCTGCCCATCCAGCCTCTTGGTAACAAGATTCGTCTCCACCCCATTTGTATATAGCTTGAGATGGGGCAAGTAACGGTTGTGATTTTGTATTATTTTGAGTTAGTTCGTTTTAAAGTATAAAATATATTTATTTTATAAGAAAAGCTTCTTGGCAGAATGTTTCTGGCATTTGAATGTTTTTAATGTGTTGAGGAAACTCCTATTGATAATTTGGCATTAAAGACTATGATAAATAGGAAAAAGATTCTAGTTGATGGAGAGTTAATTTCAAAGATTACCAAAATTCCTTTGGGTAATTTTTTTTCTTCCTAGACCAAAAGGAGAAAGACCATCTTATGAAGCCATTTCTTTTGGTCTTAGTCGCAAGAAGTTTGATTGGATAGAAGGAAAATTTTCTACCCAAGATCTTAGTATTGCTTTGAGGATCTTTGGAAAACTTGGCATTTCTAATCTTTGTCCCTCCACGATTGAGAACTCTCAGTGGAGTTGTGAATTTTCGGAGTTGGTCTATTTCCTTGAAATGGGTGCTCAAGGTCTTGATATTTGTGGATTTATTATTCTTCAAATGGTCTCGATGACGTCATCCAACAAGAAGTTAGGCTTCCCATGCTTAATTGGGCAAATATGTGGCGCACATTCCATTGCTCACATTGGCAACTCTATTGGAACTCCCAAACTAGTTCGTCCAAGTATTATCAACTCTATTGGACAAAGATGTGATACTCTTGACGGTTCTTGTTATCGTACCACCTTGGGTCTTCTTCAACAAATTCACAAGGGTGTTTGTAAGTCAATTCCAAGGTAAAATGTATGCAAGAGCAATTGTCTGTGATTTCTACAAAATTTCCCGAAATCAAGGAAGAAATGGATAAAGTTCAAGCCTCTTGGATGGATTCTGATGATGATGAAGATGATGATTAGCTTATTTACCTTTCGCCATTATTATGTCTAGGAAACTTCTTATGAGAATTTATTCTTATGTTTAAGAAGGATAACCAGGGTTCGGAATAACAATTATTACGAATACACATAGCTATTGCCAACGATTTTCATCTTGCAATGTTTTTAGATTTATTTATTTAAATTCTAAGTTATTTGGAAGATGATTTTTTTGTAGTATTTAATCTTTTTGATTTTATATATTGCACAATTTCCTATGAGATGTATGTCTTTACGTTCGTAAATTATGCTAGTATCTCATACATGCTCAAAAGTTAAGTCTATTATGTCTTTATCTAAATATTGATAAAAGATAAAATGAACTTTTGAAATATTGTGCACTATTGATCTTTCCCTGATCTACTTTTATGTGAAAGCATTGTATATATGGCTCCGTAAGTTTTCTTATGTTGAGTGTTTCCGATTAAATTAATCAATAAGATCTTCTTGTGGTTAATTTATTCGAGTTTACTGGATAGAAATTCATGTGGTTTGTTAATGTCTGAAGAAATCCTTTTTTTCTTGTAAAAGTAAGGTCGCTCATGTTGTTCTCTTGGGAATGACATCAAATGGGGGAGAGTTCTTGAATGAACTTGTGTTTAATTGCCATATCTTTGTGGAGAGTGCGGTTGTGGAATATTGTAAGAGTTATATCTTATATCTTCATAAACTCCTTGATGAATACACTGAGTTTCGACCATGTGAAATCATCGAAACAAAGTTGATATGTTCTCTTTCAGTCATGAATTATCTTTTTGAGAATTTCATTATGATCATGTAGTTTTCATACCTTTGCCAACTTATATTGACAAAAAGGGGAGAAGTATTTGGTAGTTCACACTACATATGGTTTACGGATCATTATGTAAGGGGAGGTGGTTTTCATTATAAGATGGAAGTATTGAATAAGGGGGAGTGATACATATCACCGTAGTATTATTTCAAAGTTGTGATGCAATTGGACTTTGATTCTGTATAATAATACTATTGAAAAGGCGAGGGTACCCAAATATACCTCAAGCTAAAACTTTTCCTACCTATAAGTCCTTTATCCGAAAGTGATTGTCTATGGACTGAGTCGAGACAATACAACTAATCGGTTCACACTTCGTGTGATTGCCTATGGATATGATATCGAGACAATACAACAACGAAGTATGTTTACTTGATACAAAGGTTCGGACTTAACCAAACACAATAGGATTTCTTATCAAGTAAATAAGAATTAACGTTTGTGTAATTTACTTTAATTATAATGCGGAAAATAAAAGTAAATGACACAATAAGATTTTGTTAACGAGGAAACCGCAAATGCAGAAAACCCCCGAGACCTAGTCCAAAATTGAATACTCTCAGAATTAAGCCGCTACACAAAATTACACATAACTTCGTATAGTTGAGACCAAGTAACTAACCCTATAGTTCACTTAGTTCCATTTGTATTCCCACGCCTCCGACCTATGAATAAGTCACGTACTTGGAACAATCCCTTTGGTTCATATTCTAAACAGTAAAGGAACAAGAAATATGTTTGGTATCAACTCTATTCAACCAAGTGATATGAGTCGGACAAAGGCTCTTCCATTTATCTTAACATAAACTCCTTCGTCGGGTCTAGATATATCTTATGTTCAATCACCCTAAGGTAATCGTTGATTAAGCCAATCAATACCTTTAATCACAAGGAGACGTATTGATGCCAATCTACTCAATTAATCAATCCAATCTACCACAAGGATAAACCGATTATTAATTGGATCCTCTTTTACCGAAACAAGTATTGTGCACACCAAAGATTATAAAACCCAAGTCAGATCTTCTTTGTCTTCAAATCTTCTTAAATCTTCAATAAAAACCTGCACACAATCACTTGAATCTCTTGTGATCAATCACGCACAGAACGAAGTCTGTTAACAATGGATTATCACAAGATCGTCTTTAGAACTAACAACAGTCTAAAGATCCCCGTCGAAAATCTGAACTAGTTTGAGTGAATCTTATATCATAAGAGAAGATTCTCAAGAATAAACAAACTAGGTGCAATCAGATTTCAACCACCGTTAGTCAATCAAATAAATCGAAAACAAAGATAAACCGCAATTATCCAGTTTCCCACCAACGGGTCGCGCTAGAGATTCTCAATCCCAAAGAAGACTTTAAAACGAGCGGTCGTAAGAGATTTCACCTAATTAGGTTACTCTCCTCTCTGATAGGCGGCTACACCAGTAACAAAGACAAAAGAGGAAGTCTGTTGTTACGAAGGATTAGTTTGCTAGAAAGGCAAACTTCGTGTATTTATAGACAAGGAAGTTTGGACACCAAGGAATTTCCAAAACCGAAAATATTCTCAAGATATTCATAAATGCATAGATTCGGTTTTCATAATTCCTGGAAATGCTATGTCCAAAAATAACAATCGAAATCTCTTGGAAAATATAGTTAGTAAATGCACATTACTAATTCTGTAATTTCCATACAAATGAAATTAATAACCTTAATTAAAAGATTCTTAACTTATTTGTGTTTCGATCCTGGGATTCTCTTCCCTTAGACGTTAAGGAATATCTTTGAACAATTATAGAAATAAACATTCTCAGCACGTGTTCAAAGTTTGTCGACATCTTAACTTTGTAAGTTCTCTTTCACACTTACAACCTTGAAACCGATTTGCCACACTTCCAAACAAGTTTAGAATTGGTTCATCTGACTTTCAAGAACTATGTGATTGATCAAACCAACATTCAATCACAATCATGGGTTTACGGTTCTACCAAAACAAGTTTCGGTTCTACCTCCATGTGAGTACTACTCATAGTCACACTAGCTTCCCAAAAGATTCGGTTGACTAGGTACTAGGATCGGTTCCCCACATATATATGGTATCTAACTTATATGTGTTGCACATGTTCACAGGATCGGTTCCCCTTTCTGCTGTAAACCTTGCTGCACCCTGTACAAGGATCGGTTCCCCTTGATGTACTGCACCCCTTACAAGGATCGGTTCCCCCTTTCCCATACT
Source organism: Papaver somniferum (assembly GCF_003573695.1). Taxonomy (NCBI): domain Eukaryota; kingdom Viridiplantae; phylum Streptophyta; class Magnoliopsida; order Ranunculales; family Papaveraceae; genus Papaver; species Papaver somniferum. The sequence goes on along the minus strand of NC_039366.1, from coordinate 95,970,877 downwards.
AGGATCGGTTCCCTTTTACTTACAAGGATCGGTTCCCTTTCCCTTACAAGGATTGGTTCCCTTTCCCCAAGGCAGACATAATCCGATCATACCAAGGTGATTACTTAAGATTGGTTTTACTAATAAAAATTATACCAATACAGAAGTCAGGCCTTTGTGAATAGTTCTACCAAAAACACAACGAGTTGTGAGCGGTTCTACTTTATCACACATATTGGTTGTTCATAAGATATGCAATGAATAACAAAACCAATAACACCTGGCAATTTCCTTTTCGGTTCACAAAACAAGTTTATGAACTTACTTCCTTAGAACACATGTAAACATTGTTCCCTAGGATGAAATCCTCACCTCATACCCATACATAATCACAATAGCATTAAAATGATTATGGAGATGTCTTATCTACAAAGTTTAATGGTTAAGCAATAAACCTCGTATTGTATTCCTTAATACTATGTCTATCTAGAGTTCAAATATGCTTCGCAGTTATGTTTTCAATATCCACGACTTGAAATATACGTTAGGGAATGAAACAATGCAAGTCAAATATCACTAACCTTAAGTGGAAGGATGATTGTTGTCGTTGTAGCTCCTTGCTTCTTCACATCTTCAAGTCTTCGCAATACTTGTAATGTCTCATATCCTAATACTTTCAAGCTAACCTATACGAAGTTTAATTCTAGTACATAATCAAGCGACTCTTAACATGAGTTTTGATTCACTAAAATATGACAACCAAACTTGACATACCAACGCTTGGTGGGTTCAACCAGCCATGCTCTAACAATCTCCCCCTTGTCAATTTTAGTGACAAAACTCTACATCATATGGATAAACAAATTACAATAATTCATTACAATCCGCTTGATTCCCGATTCAACAGCACAATGAAACTGCTTACATTCAATCCTTGAAAATGTCGATGTTGACATTATAATAACAAAGAAAATACTCCCCCTAAGGAAGATAGGTAGATATTCAATCCGCACGTCTTTGTTATACCAATCTATATGACATGTTACTCCCCCTTAGTCTGTGCTTTCACTCTTTCGTTAGATAAGACATTCAAGTACCAATGTTCTTTTCCTTAGTGATACCAATTAACATAAAATCAATGCCAGTATCACTTGTTTACTCCATATATTTCTCCCCCTTTTTGTCACAAAAATGACAAAGAAACGAAAAAATAAAGGACAACACGAAAAGAATCTTACAAATCTCAGAATAGACTTGCAAACCTGTAGAGTTAGGCACGAGGGTTCCACACATCATGTTCCGATAACCAATATCAAAACCGAAACTACAAGTAGTCTTATTTTGATATGTTACCAAGGAAACAATTGCCCGAAACAATTTTTCCCATTTAGTTTAGCAAACCAAAAACGACTAATCACATTAGTTCCTTTGCTAAACCGATTGTTCAAAAACAATCGCTTAATTCGATAAGACCAAAATAAAGAATAAACTCCATTTTTCTCATCAGATTCTAATTATCCATAAACTTAGACCTTTCAGTTTTAAACAAACCAAATACTAGGTTAGTTAACTAGCATTTCTTTGTTTAGGCATTCGATTAGACTTGAATAACCGAAAACTCACTTTGATAGACAAACTAAGATCAAAATTAACTTAGTTTCTTATCCGGAATCGAATTGGACTACACAACTCATCCCGTACACATATTATTTCGTTAAGCCATAAATAATTCATACAAACCAAAATAAATCAACTTGCATAATTATTCACCTCAACCGGAAGCAATTGAAACAATAATAGACATTATAAGCACCGCAATTGCACCGTAATTTTGTTAGCCTAAACGATTGATACCATACAAAAGCAAGATAACAATAGTTTTTCATAATCGGAACCAATTGAATCACACACACATCAATTGTACCGAAATTTTGTAAGCCTAAACGATTGATATCACACAATAAAGCAAGATAACAATAGTTTTGCTTAACATGAACCAATTGAAACACACATCCACACACACACATCATGGAATAAATATCAATTGATCCTAAATTTCGTTAAGCAAAAACAACAATATATATAATATAAACTCAGGCTTTTCTTAAACAGGAAAACAATTAACTAACAAGATTGTTACCTCAAATTTCGCATCCACTTCTCCAATATGATTGCATCTTCGTCCAGGGAGAATATCGAAATATCACCACGTTGTCATCCTTATGCGTGAACAAAAGAACAACAACATACCTCAACCTTTACCAGAAGAAGGTTGAAAACCGGTTTTAACAATTACAAACAAAAGTTGAAAACCGTCGAAACACATATGCTTTTATGCTAAACCAAAACCGATTCAACATATTGTGACTTTTTCACATACTGTTTCTATTAGAACCCCTCATAATCCTTTGATAAAGCCTACCTACTAGGGCTAGAACTTAATCCCGCTAAATCAAAAAGTCACCCAAACCATGAGGGTTCACAATATATGAGATCGAATATTAAGGTATAAAACCGAAATCAAATATCCCATAAACATACATAGCAATAAGGTAAAAGCAATTAAGCACAGGCTATGTAAACCAAAAACTATCACAAGAAAAATTACTAATCAAATAATTTTATTCATAATAGTTTTATTCATAATAGACCAATACAATCAATGAAAGAAATCAAAAATTGATGTCTATTAAACTAGATTAAGTATTACAGCAAATAACTTAATCTCTAATGACCTTCTGACAGAAGATTTTCAAAGGTCATCCTCAATTTCCTCGAATTTTTCAGGATCATCATCAATAGCATCTCGACTGATATCTCGGATTCTGCACACAGTACCTTGGTTGTGTTCACAGGCTAAAGCGTTAACCTTTCGATTAATATTCCTAGCATACTCCCTATTATCGATTCCAAGTTTAATCAGTTTCCTTTGGTTAAGGAAAACAGTTCTTAGTAATGCTGCATGTCTATGATTAGTCTTGATGGTATTGAGAAGAACTTGTCGAAGATTGATAATATCAACCTTAGCATCCAAACTGTTTTGTACAAGGAGATGAGTCATATCATCCTTTTCATTATCGGTATTTTCACAACAAGATTTCTTGACGACATTATCAAGATGAGTATTATCCTTAGAAGTCATTCCACTCAAGCTTTCAGAAGTTGTGCTTGAAATCTGGTTTGAGAATACATTCTTTAGCGTAAGTTCCCAGACACGTTGAGTACATATACTTGGATATCTTTAACACATTCCAAAAATAGAAAAGTTTTTTGCATCTTAATGTGTTAAGGAAATACTATATACTCCAAAGAGATTTTCTCCAAACTAGGTATCAGAAGATACTAACTTACCATTTTTACACAAGTTGTTGGAAGACAACTTTCTACACATAAAGATGAATAGCATATCCTTAAGGTAGATTGTGTAATCTCTCTATGTTGAATAAGAGATATTAGTAGGATACGAGCTGCCCATGTATGTGTGCTTCCTTACATCCGAAGATTGGGCAAAGTAAGAATGCACACTCCAATGCGGTTATGCACTGGTGTAGGATCAGAATCTCGCAACAATAATGCCTCAGCGAAATTATCAACACAACACAACAGCGTCGCAGAACAATTTCAGAAGTGACATGATAAACGACGTCAGCTAAAATCATGAGAAAAATGTGATGGTTCTGCGAAAATAAGAGAGTTTACGAGATTAACATTTGTAAGGTTGCGAGAATGTCGCAAGACATATCCTAAAATAAAGGACAGATTAGTTGTCATCCACTATATACTTCCCTATAAATAGTCGTTCAGTTGTAAAGGAAAGGGGAGATCATTTTTGAGTAAGATACAAGTAAAGAGGAGAGAGAAAATCTAGAGCAGTGGTTATTCTCAATTCCTTTATCTTTTCTTGTAAGATTGTTCAAAGATTCATCAATAAAATTAAGATTGTTAATCTAAAATGAGTTGAATGTTAATGAAATCATATGAGGGGTGTAGTGTAGGATTTCCTGCAACTACATAATGGCGCTAGAAACAGGGAACACTGAAGATTATTCTAGAAAAAATTGAAGATTAATATTGAGATTTGTGAAGATTTAGAGTGATTAATTAAGAAATTTTACATAATTTCTTGCAATTCGTTAACATTGAAGAAATGGCTAGAAGAAGAAATACATCAGAACAACCAACTACTGTTAGAAGAAGCAAGAGAATTGCTGGAAGGGAAAGAAGTGAAATGGGAGAATCTACTAGAATGAGAAAATAGAGAAAATCAAATTCAACCACCAGTTCAACAAACACTAGTACAAGGAGGAATACAGATTATGATAGGGTGAGTATACACACTTGGCAATCAAATTCAGCAGAAGAAGTAGAAGAAGAGCAACAAACCAGAAACCATAGACAGGTAGAGAGAAATCAAGAAGCAGATGAAGGAATAATTCATGGAGATGAGGAAATTGGAGCGTTAGAAACGTTGAGACGAAGAATACACGAAGAAAGAAGAGCTGAGGCAGAAGAACGTGCGAATTAACAAGGCAAAATCACGAATTGAGGATGGAAAATATGAGACTACAGAGTAGAAGATCGAGAAGTATTACAAAATCATATTCAAGATCGACTAGAAGAGAATGAGGCGAAACTCACCCACAATTAATGCTGGAAACAATATTCAAGAAGAAATATCAAATCCTAATGAAGAATATCGCGAAAATAGAGAAAGAACTGATGATCGTTACGTTCCAAAATGAAACTTTTGATGATAGGCAAAATGGTAGAAATCAAGAGAATGGAACGTCAGGGACGAAATGATCAAGATGGCGAAGGAATCGAGAGGAAGGAAGGAGAATTTTACATGAAGAGAAACTCAAAGAAATCAACAACGATTGAAGAAGAAATTGAAAGACATTATGCTGAACAAGCACGTTTAATTTGCGAACGTGAAAGATTGAGAGCGGAAATGGAAGAACAAGAGCTTCAGGAGACAATTCGCCAGAACAATCACGACAATCGAGAAAGAAGGCGTACACAAAACCGGAATAACGGTAATATCAATGAAGAGTATGATAGAATACAGAGGATGGCTGAAAGACAGCGAATGGAATTAATAAGAAATGAACAAAATCATGAAGGGGAAAATGAGAGACATAATCATATGCGAATTCAAGATAGAGATGAAGAAGAGATCGCAGAAGAAGAGAGATGAGGATAATGAAGAAGAAATGCAAAATTTCGCGAGAGAAGAAAGACATGAACGCAGAAGAAGGGAGGCGAAATTAAAAAGACCAATGGATCAAAATTCAGGTGTAAATAAACAAATCTTGAAAGAATTAGAAGAAATGAGAGGAATGCTAAATAATAGAGGAGAAGTAGGCAGAAGACAATTGGATGAAGCTATAGAAGAAGCTGCGAAAACTCCATTTACAAGGGAAGTACAACTAGGAGGAATACCACCGAAATGCAATTTGCCCGCATTAACCAGCATTTTTGATGGAACAACTTGTGCAATTCAACACATTAAAGCCTACGTGAGGTGCATGTTGCAATGGGAAAATCATGATTGTATTATGCAAGTATTTGCATCCAGCTTAACAGGGGAGGCGTTAAAATGGTTCGAAGGTCTACCAAAGAATACAATAACATCCTTCAATCATTTGCAGACTACATTCCTGGGGGCATATATAAGTAATAATTCTTCGCGACCTGGTATTGAAGACGTGTTTGGATTAAAACAAAGGATTGGCGAAAGTTTGAAGCACCTAACTAAAAGATGGAGGACTATGTGTAGCGAAATGGCTGGCCGTGTGTAGATGAGAGATATCTTATATCATTTATCAATGCTATGTTTGCAACCAACCTATTGTATATCCAAATTTTCAGAGTCAAGAATACGATCACAATGACTGAATTGCGAGAACTTCAAGAAGAATATATTGCTCTAGAGGAAAGGCAAAATGAAATGGAATCATACCCAGTTGCGAACACCAGTTCACAAACAGCGAATGCAAGCTTATTACCCAACTAATAACACAGTGGCGAATACTTCGCAAGTACAACAAGAGAAGGTGACGGGTAACAATCAACAGAAACTGGTGGCTATGGGAAGCCGAGATCAAGAGGAGTATGAAGAGAGAAAGAAATTTCTACAATCGTGGTGGAAATAACAAGATTCAAAGACTCGATCAGCCACAAGAAACTTATGGAGGTCAAAGACAAAACTATAATAGAGGACAAGGAGGTCACAAGGTAGTATGGGAAGAAATCAAGATGCCACCTCTAAATGCAAGTGTGGAGAAAATATGGGAAGCTATAATTTTGATGGAGAATATACCAACACCATGGAACATGGGAACGGAACCACCTCCAAACCACAGAAGTCATGAGTTTTGTTCTTATCATCATTTTCATGGACATACTACAAATGATTGCAGAAATGTAAAAAGAATTATTCTGAGAATGATAGATCAAGGAAAACTAAACCACTTTTTGGTAGGGCACCCACAATCTCAACCATTGCCACCACCACCAGACATCACAAAGTAAACACGATGAAAAAGAAGGAAACATTCTTCATAGAAGTTGGTGCAAAAGCAAAGAATCTATTCTGTCACTCTATCGTACATTCATACAAGACAATTGAAGATTTTCATGACAATGTTTTGAGTAGAGTGTGCAAGAGATAAATGATGGAAGAAATTATGAATATTGCGAAAATCTCGCCACTAGAGGAATGGCAGAAACAGATTATTCTTTTACCGCAGAAGAAATCCCGAAGGTGAAGAGGTACATGATAATCCATTGGTAGTAAAATTAGAAATTAATCCAAAACCGAAAGAAGATGAGGATGATGAAGCTGAAGATTCATGGGCAATTAATAGGATTCTGATCGATATTGGAAGCTCTGTGAACATCTTATTTTATCATACTTATAAAACTATGGGAGGAAGAGATGATGATCTTATACCATTAACATATAAGATATATGGTTTTAATGGTACTGCCAACAAGCCTAAAGGGGAGGTTACTATGCGGATTCCATTGAAGGGAATATCTTCTGAAATCCTATTATGTGTCGTTGATGTAGAATCACCCTACAATGCATTAATTGGTCGACCTTGGCTACATGGGATTCTAGGTGTAGCTTCAACTTTCCACCAGTGCATCAAATTCCCTCACCCCAGTGATGTAGGAATCATAAAGGGAGATTGGGTTGAAGGAAAGAGGTGTTACGAAACTGAGATAGAATCTTGCGAAGGAAGAGTAAACAAGAAGAAAAATTGGCGACACAAAATCAGAGAGACACAAAGAAGTGAGAGGTTGATGGTGGATGCAATCGAAAGAAAAGAAGAAGAGATGTTGCGAAACTAATGCTAGCTCAGAATAAAAAATGGTAAACATACCACTACCAAGGAAACAGTAACAGAAAATAACAAAGAAGCAGAGGATAGCAAAGGTAATGTATGAATGATTGATTTGTTGCGACACTCTCGCAATAAATAAAATTCTCAAAAATACATTTTATTGAATGACAAAATTGAGATTGCGAAATGCAAATACAATATTATGATGTGCAAGAATCTCGCAGAGATAATGAATTTTACAAAAGACAATCAGAGAACAATGAGAAAAGTGAAATGGGCGAACCTTTATGGCGTACACCCTAGTTCGCGAATACAATTTCGCAAGAGGCAAATGTAAGACCTAAAGTACGTCATATAAGGGTACCTGTTGCATGGATCAGGGAAAGGCTACACCGCCACCGGAACCTGAGTCATGGAGATTTGGGGTCAATAAAGCCCATCCGGGAGAGGCACCTTGGATTCTCAGCTTAAGCATATGATTTAGGTTGGGCGACTAAGGTAATAAGGACTCTCCCAAGGAGTGCAGAATCTGATCAAGGCGCCGAGGTACACGGTTGAGTCAAGAGTGCCAGGGGCGTTTGAAGCGTACCTTGCCATTCTTGACAAGTCTTGGCTTATACTGCACTCGGCCCGAAGAAAACCCCACTTAGGGTGCAGTCTCGTAACCATAAGCCCTATAGGTAAAAGGGATAAGAGGCTGCAAAAACAACTGGTTGTTGTTAAGACTGGATGGGAGGAGTTAACCTTGTATAGTAGAAGTATGCCTCCTTGAAGGGGCAACCAGGGTGGAGATAAGGGTGGCACCCTCCATTAGGGAGCTGATAAGTGTCTTAAGAGTCAAATGTCATGGGGATTTTTACTCGCAAGGGTATTAAGGCTTGTCATATTTGTGCAACAATCCTGAAGAGGAAATAATACAAAAGAAAAAGATAAGACGAGATCAATGGGTTTTCGCATGAAAGTGCGAAGACGTCCTGCGATTTCGTCGCAAGACGGCAATGTCATGGGGATTTATTTTCGCAAGAGTATTTAGGCCTATCATATTGTCGCAACATTCCTGAAGAGGCCATAATACAAAAGAAAAAGTTAAGGCAAGATCAATGGGTTTTTGCATGAAAGTGCAAGAACGTCCTGTGATTTTGTCGCAATGACAAGATGTGGCATAATAAGACCTTTAACTAGGAAGGCAAAATAAGACCACACAGGAATGAGATTTTGAAAAGAATCAAAATTCACTTCGCATGAGATTGCGAAAATATTAGATAAACAACTGCGAAGTTGAGGCACAAAAAAAGAAAAATCTGCAAAATCTCTCATTTGGATACAAATACCAGAGGCAAGTATGGGAATGAATGAAATTAGAAAATGTTATTTGTCTCCACATGATAGATTTACGCAAAAAATTAAAAATTAATGATTATATTGATTAACCATATTGCAAGGAAGAATTGTTTTAATGAATGCAGGTCAAAATGAAAGAAACTCATATATTAAGGAATATGGAAAACTAAAAGAATTCGCAAATATACAGAAAGAAGGAATAAATTTATAAGTGTTACAGAAGATTAAAGAAATAAACAAAGACTACTTCTTAGTTGATCCTTCATCATCTTCATCAGACTTGTTCCCTTCTTTGTCTGCATCAGAACTTTCATCTCCATCAGAACCTTCATCACCATCAGATTCTTCATCATCAGCTTCGCTATCAGAAATAATCAGACTGGGAATGTTCTTTGGGATCTCCTCCAAGAGACAAGGATAATCAGAATGAGGAATGCTATGGTCATCACAGATCATTTGAATAATTTGATTACGAAAATGCATAGCATCATTCTTAAAGTTCGCAACAGTGATCTTGATTTGATTCTTTAATCTAGAATACTTGTTGTTGCGAGAAGAAAGATCCTTTGCGAGTTCCACTTTTTCAGCTTCAAGTTCCTCAATCCTTTTGCGATATCTACTTTCAGAATCTGCGAGCAAAAGGCAATCAATTAATAACTTGATGAAAATTCATAAGAAACAAAAGATTAGTATTGGAAAATAGTTAATAACCTTCTCTGTCAGAAATCATATCTCTAATCAAGGCTGTATGCTCAACCTGGAGACTAACATTTACACCTAAATCTTTTCAGGCATCGTCTAATATTTTCGCTTCCCAAGAGAATTCATCCTCATTACTTATAAGAAGACGAGAACGAATTTGGTTTTCTTTTTCGCAGAGTTCGGTATTCTTGCGGTTAGCTTCATCTCGTTCAAGTTGAACTTCAAGAAGGGTCTCTTGAAATTTCGCCAAAGCTTTAGCACCTTGATCAGAGATGTGATCCTTATCATCTATGAGACCGCTAATTTTGGTTCTTAGCTCATTGATTTTCTCTTTAGAATTAAGAAAGAGACGCTTAAATCGGTTGGCTAAGCCTAAACTAGATCTATGGTCAATTTCTAAGAGGCGAAATTTGGATCTTAGTTCATTCAGGGAAAGAGATGAAATTTTATCATTTGAGAAAGTATTTAAAGATTTATTAAGACGCTCAAGAAGGGTATCATTATCCAAGGCATTAGGAAATGAACGAAGAATGGTAGCTTCATCAGAAAGACCATAAATGTCTGCAAAAAAGGATCAATTAAATAAGGTAAAACAACAGGATGAATGAATGAAAGGAAAGGAGAAAAGTAACATACCATAGAGATGATTATTAGCTTGCTGAAGACTAGAGATTTTTTTCTTATACGAAGAAGAATCAATTTCTAGTTGTCTGTTTTTCTCACGAAGACATTTGGCTTCATCCTCCAATTCCTCATTCTTTGTGCGAAATTGAAGATTCTTCTTTTCAAGATTTTCGCGTCTTCTCTCTAGATCTGAGGCAACAACGAAAGAAGCTTTTCCAGCCTGCGAGAAAATATAAAAAGTATTAAAATAGAAAGAGATTTTGAGTTACAACAATTAAGAAGTAAAAGGATGAAAACATACCAGACTATTAAGAGAATGCAGGAAATTGGGAGTCATTGATCTAGAAACTCCGCGAAGAGAATTATCACCATCCAACAAAGGAACATCACAAATTGTAGCGAGAGCTTTACAGGTGTTAGCGAATTGACTATCTCCCATCCCTTGCAAAGAATCAGAAAATAGGCCAGAGAGCTTAGCCATAGAAGATTCAGATGGAGAATCTTCATTTGCAGCAGGGTCATCATTATCCTCATCATCCTCATCATTCTTGGAGTTTTCATAAGAAGGAATATTTGAAGGAGAGGAAGAATAGACTTTTGTTTTCTTTGAAGGAGGAGCAGTTGGTTTTTCCCTGCGAAGAGCACCTTTGCCTTTATCACCAGTCTTCGCAACATTGGCAGGTTCTTCTATTTCAACAATAATCTTCACACAACAGATAGAAATAAGAAATGGAAGCAACAATATACTATTTAAAATCATAAGAGAATATTTATTACCTCATCTGTGTATGAGCGAAGAGCTAACAAGGTACTAGTCTTCCCATTCCTGTTATAACTATCTTTCAGTTTTTGGATCTGTAGAATGTCGCAAGAGTCAGCGAACAAAAGAATAAAGGCAAATAAAGAAATATAAAGTGAGTGAAACTGGAAGAAACATACCTATTTCTCCTTCTCGGGCCAAGAGAATACCCAAGGTTGATAGGTAGCGAGATTCTCATGAAGAACATTTGACCCAGCAATATAAGGTCCTTTTAGCATCAAGGGAAAAACACACCATTTATCATCTTTGGATTGGCGAGGAGTTGTGTTCTTACCAGAATTCCAATCAATGTCTTGCATGAGTATTTTAGCTTCATCAATGTTATCTTTCCTTTTCAAACGAATACCCCAGCGAGTATTCTCTTTCTTCATGGAGATCAATTCATAATTTTCAAAGAAACTCGCTACTGTGTACTTCTCAGCAATTATCTCCAAGTTTGTGAATTTAGGATCCCTAAGTTCTTTGGAGTACAGAGATCCTTTACCATCACCACGGTTAGCGAACTCTAGCATCAGACGGATACAATCCCCGCTCAATGGAAGATAGCTCGCGAAAATCCCGAGTGAGCAAGAATTTCATAGAACAGAAGAATATCTGGGTCATAAAGAGGAATGGGGAGACCTGTGAGAATTTGGCCTAGCGAAATTATGATTGATTGATCATCACAATATTGATCAGAGAAAAGTTTGATAGAAAGAATTGACTTGTCACTTTCACCAGGAATGGTAGAAAGTGTGAAACCTTTCTCAGCAAGATCTTTTTGGACGTCTTTTAAGTTTTTCTCATGTTTATGGCCACTTGGAAGCATATTTGAATATAGAGTATGGGAATGAATAAAAAGTAAGAAGATTGAAGAGGGAAGAATTACAGTAGCAGAACTTACGGAAGAACAATAGAGTTGCAGAGATGAGAGAATAAAAAGAGAAGAGAAAGTAAAAAGAAAATGGAAAGAAGAGTAGGAAGAATATATAAAGAAGATTTTTTACTCGAAGAAATAAACACCATTAAGGCGAAGAGACGTCAGCGGTTGAAAAGCAGCGGTTACAGAAGACGTGTCAAGAAACAAATGGAAGAAAGAATAGTGTGATAAATGCAGAATATGAAGAGATGGATAACTGTGGCATTTCTCACATCATTCTCTACTTTGCAGAGAAGATATGAGAAGAGGCAAGATGTAGGATCAGAATCTCGCAACAATAATGCCTCAGCGAAATTATCAACAACACAACACAACACCGTCGCAGAACAATTTCAGAAGTGATATAATAAACGAGGTCAGCTAAAATCATGAGAAAAATGTGATGGTTCTGCGAAAATAAGAGAGTTTGCGAGATTAACATTTGTAAGGTTGCGAGAATGTCGGAAGACATATCCGAAAATAAAGGACAGATTAGCTGTCATCCACTATATTTTTCCCTATAAATAGTCGTTTTGTTGTAAAGGAAAGGGGAGATCATTTTTGAGTAAAAAACAAGTAAAGAGGAGAGAGAAAATCTAGAGCAGTGGTTATTCTCAATTCCTTTATCTTTCTTGTAAGATTGTTCAAATATTCATCAATAAAATTAAGATTGTTAATCTAAAATGAGTTGAATGTTAATAAAATCATATGAGGGGTGTAGTGTAGGATTTCCTACAACTACAACTGGGATGAGGATAATCCTCATCATACACCTCAGAGGAAGAACTTTCTCTCTTTTGAACATGATCATGTTCTTCTTTGTGGGTTCTGAACCCATCCTCTTTGTTAAGGGAATTGTGATATACAATATCCTTAATTACATCTTGTGCCCAGGATGGTATGTTCTTCGAACTTGAACCTGTTTTGTCTAGATCTGCCAGTCGACAGTTTGCTAACATCTCTTGTTCAAGACGTTCTATATGTCCTCTTAAGGTTTTCATTCCTTGCTGGAAATGTTTTTCTAAACACTTGTTCAGATATACCTCCTGGCATGTTACGGTAAGAAGTTTCTCAATAAGGACCTTATTCCTTATCTGTGAGTGTTTCAGCAATTGAGTAAGAATTTCACACTCTTTAGTCTGTTGACGAACTTCATTGCATAACGCAAGTTTTTGTTCCTCATAATCTACCAGATTATTTTGAAGACAAAGTGGTTCTCGCTTTCCTTCACATATTCTTACATTCATTTTAACGATAAGTTCTAGGACATCATCTAGACTGTCAATGGATTTACCCTGTTCTGAAATTTTTTCAATATGTTTTAAAAAGCTTTCTATTACTTTACGAAATTCAGAACTCGGGCAGACAGGTGAATTAAATATCTTTTCAGAAGATTTTTCACAGTGAATTGGAGACGAGTCCAATACATGATTCTTGAGTTTCGAACTCACTCTTTTCGGTTCAGGAACCTGATTAACAATCAAGTCATTAGTCATAGACTTTTTCTTTGATTTTCGAAAACACTTTCGAGACCAATTTCTATTGGTTTTCCTTGAGATCTTATTCTCATTATCTTGACTTACGTTAACTGAATCATCCTTTGGATTCATTCTTATAGGTTGGATCGTACCAAACACAGGTTGTTAGATCTTTTCGTGTTTGCCTGCTCTAATACCAATTGAAAAAGGCGAGGGTACCCAAATATACCTCAAGCTAAAACTTTTCCTACCTATAAGTCCTCTCTCCGAAAGTGATTGTCTATGGACTGAGTCGAGACAATACAACTAATCGGTTCACACTTCATGTGATTGTCTATGGATACGAGATCGAGACAATACAACAACGAAGTATGTTTACTTGATACAAAGGTTCGGACTTAACCAAACACAATAGGATTGCTTATCAAGTAAATAGGAATTAACGTTTGTGTAATTTACTTTAATTATAATAAAACAATTATAATGCGGAAAATAAAAGTAAATGACACAACAAGATTTTGTTAACGAGGAAACCGCAAATGCAGAAAACCCTCGGGACCTAGTCCAAAATTGAATACTCTCAGAATTAAGCCGCTACACAAAATTACATCTAACTTCGTATAGTTGAGACCAAGTAACTAACCCTATAGTTCACTTAGTTCCATCTGTATTCCCACGCCTCCGACCTATGAATAAGTCACGTACTTGGAACAATCCCTTTGATTCATATTCCAAACAGTAAAGGAACAAGAAATCTGTTTGGTATCAACTCTATTCAACCAAGTGATATGAGTCGGACAAAGGCTCTTCCATTTATCTTAACATAAACTCCTTCGTCGGGTCTAGATATATCTTATGTTCAATCACCCTAAGGTAATCGTTGATTAAGCCAATCAATACCTTTAATCACAAGGAAACGTATTGATGCCAATCTACTCAATTAATCAATCCAATATACCACAAGGATAAATCGATTATTAATTGGATCCTCTTTTACCTAAATAGGTATTGTGCCCACCAAAGATTATAAAACCCAAGTCAGATCTTCAATATCTTCTTTGTCTTCAAATCTTCTTAAATCTTCAATAAAAACCTGCACACAATCACTTGAATCTCTTGTGATCAATCACGCACAGAACGAAGTCTGTTAACAATGGATTATCACAAGATCGTCTTTAGAACTAACAATAGTCTAAAGATCCCCGTCGAAACTCTGAACTAGTTTGAGTGAATCTTATATCATAAGAGAAGATTCTCAAGAATAAACAAACTAGGTGCAATCAGATTTCAACCACCGTTAGTCAATCAAATCAATCGAAAACAAAGATAAACCGCAATTATCCAGTTTCCCACCAACGGGTCACGCTAGAGCTTCTCAATCCCAAAGAAGACTTTAAAACGAGCGGTCATAAGAGATTTCACCTAATTAGATTACTCTCCTCTCCGATAGGCGGCTACACCAGTAACAAAGACAAAAGAGGAAGTCTGTTGTTACGAAGGATTAGTTTGCTAGAAAGGAAATCTTAGTGTATTTATAGACAATGAAGTTTGGACACCAAGGAATTTCCAAAACCGAAAATATTCTCAAGATATTCATAAATGCATAGATTCGGTTTTCATAATTCCTGGAAATGCTATGTCCAAAAATAACAATCGAAATCTCTTGGAAAATATAGTTAGTAAATGCACATTACTAATTCTGTAACTTCCATACAAATGAAATTAATAACCTTAATTAAAAGATTCTTAACTTATTTGTGTTTCGATCCTGGGATTCTCTTCCCTTATCCGTTAAGGAATATCTTTGAACAATTATAGAAATAAACATTCACAGCACGTGTTCAAAGTTTGTCGACATCTTAACTTTGTAAGTTCTCGTTCACACTTACAACCTTGAAACCGATTTGCCACACTTCCAAACAAGTTTAGAATTGGTTCATCTGACTTTCAAGAACTATGTGATTGATCAAACCAACATTCAATCACAATCATGGGTTTACGGTTCTACCAAAACAAGTTTCGGTTCTACCTCCATGTGAGTACTACGCATAGTCACACTAGCTTCCCAAAAGATTCGGTTGACCAGGTACTAGGATCGGTTCCCCACATATATATGGTATCTAACTTATATGTTTTGCACATGTTCACAAGATCGGTTTCCCATTCTGTTGTAAACCTTGTCGCACCCCATACAAGGATCGGTTCCCCTTGATGTACTGCACCCCTTACAAGGATCGGTTCCCCCTTTCCCATACTAGGATCGGTTCCCTTTTCCTTACAAGGATCGGTTCCCTTTCCCTTACAAGGATTGGTTCCCTTTCCCTTACAAGGATTGGTTCCCTTTCCCCAAGGCAGACATAATCCGATCATACCAAGGTCATTACTTAAGATTGGTTTTACTAATAAAAATTATACCAATACAGAAGTCAGGCCTTTGTGAATAGTTCTACCAAAAACACAACGAGTTGTGAGCGGTTCTACTTTATCACACATATTGGTTGTTCAAAAGATATGCAATGAATAACAAAACCAATAACACCTGGCAATTTCCTTTTCGGTTCACAAAACAAGTTTATGAACTTACTTCCTTAGAAACATGTAAACATTGTTTCCCTAGGATGAAATCCTCACCTCATACCCATACATAATCACAATAGCATTCAAATGATTATGGCAATGTCATATCTACAAAGTTTAATGGTTAAGCAATAAACCTCGTATTGTATTCCTTAATACTATGTCTATCTAGAGTTCAAATATGCTTCTCAGTTATGTTTTCAATATGCACGACTTGAAAGATATTTTAGGGAATGAAACAGTTCAATTTAATATCACTAACCTTAAGTGGAAGGATGATTGTTGTCATTGTAGATCCTTGCTTCTTCACATCTTCAAGTCTTCACAATACTTGTAATGTCTCATATCCAAATACTTTCAAGCTAAGCTATACGAAGTTTAACTCTAGTACATAATCAAGCGACTCTTAACATGAGTTTTTATTCACTAAAATATGACAACCAAACTTGACATACCAATGCTTGGTGGGTTCAACCGATCCATGCTCTAACAACTATGACATTGTATAACAATGATTGAGAACATATGTTTTATTATTGTTATGGCTCTGGATCTTCAACAATAATGATGCTGAGTTGAACACGTTCAAAATCGTTGGATTACTTGGAGTAGCGAATAATTCAAGGAATGTTGAAGAGCCAAGAAAATCAAGCATGATTGATGAGAAGCTACAAAGTTTATTTATTTTGTATTCCACATGTATTGATAGTTTTGTCACTAAAATTGACAAAGGGGGAGATTGTTAGAGCACTGCTCGGTCGAACTCGCAAGCGTTGTTATCTCAAGCTTGTTTGTCAAGTTTAGTTGATCAAAACTATATACTTGATTTCTAGTCTACTTATAGCCATGTCTTGGATTAGGATGGAATGTGTAGTTGAGCTTTAGACTTCACGACGTTCACTAATTGAAGAAGAAGATCTACTGAGGAGCTTGGAGGAACTTCATCAACAAAAGGTATGTGGAGACTAAAACTTATCTATCACTAAGAAGTCTGTTCTATTCTATCTTCTGATGAGACTAAGTCGTATAGCTATATACACTTTTACATTATACACATTTGATATTTCGAGCCAAGTTTTTCTCGCTTATCTATTTCTCGAAATACGTGTTAGAAGTTTTTTGCTTTAGCTATGTTCATCATATTCTTGACGAGTTTAATTGGAAACAATTTATTTGTTGGAAACTAAATATTAAGTCAAAATATGATCATGTGAAAATTACCTTGAACATCTTATATGATTTGTGTGAGACATTCATTTGATATTAGCTTGGGAAGTTTCGTATTGATTATTCGATCACTCGAAAATTACTTGAAGCTAGTGGTATGTGTAAGATTACCGCTATTGTCTTCTAAGGATGTTTCAATGATTGAAATGAGAGTTTAGAAAAATTACCCATGTCTGGATACAACATGGTATGCAAACTGTATTATGATAATTCAGGTCCGGAACTCTTGTTTGTGTACCTAGTATGCGAACGGATTTACCTGAGAAGGTCCGGAACTCTTGCTTGCGTACCTAGCATGCGAACGGGTTTACCTGAGTTGGGTCCGAGATAGTTATTTGCGAACCGGGTTTGCGAACGGCTTGACTACGCCAAGGTCCGGAGCTGTTGTTCGCGTACCCAGTTTGCGAACACATTGGTTAAGTTCTAAAATCGGTTATGTATGATTCTCATACTCATGAACTAAAACATTTATGAATTAAGGAATGCAAATTAACTTTGCAAAAGTGGCTTAATGTTCATGAATTGATTCTTGTATAAGTACTTTGTACGATTACGAATCAATCCGATTTCGTTTTAATTTGTTCATATATATTTCTATGAGATAGTAAACAATTGAACAACTCTATTTGAAACACAATTAGATTCATTTAATTATCTATCATGATTGATTGATCATCATATTTGATCTAAAAGTGTTAGATGAATACGCCTAAGACAAAAGTGTTCATATATATGGCTAACTTCGGTTAACTGTTATTGAGCCAACCCTATATACACGTTTAGGTACGGTTACCCATATCTAAATATAAGTATATTTCATTTGTGTGTAACAAGCTAAGACCATCTAACGGTGGAGATTGATTGCTTAATTTCTAAGCAGACTTAGCTTGAATCTTAAATCAGGATTTCATCTAACGACGAATATTAAATGCTTTGTTACTAAGCTACCTTAGATTTAATTGTAAGCAACCCTGATTTGAAAGACTATATAAGGGAGAACTCTAGCAATTGGAAAACCTAATCCATGTACTTTCATGTGTCCTAGTTGCAAACGAAATTCGATTATCCTTTAACCTAGGTTTTTCCAAAACCATTATTAGGTTAACGACTTGAAGACTTCATTTGAGATTCGTAAATCCAGATCCAACTATTTTCTTTGTAGTTGCGTATTCTGATCTTACTTGTTCTATCGTATTGAGTTTTATCTTCTCTAATATTTACTCGAGATTTATCTCCTATAGGTAAGATATAAAAAGTAATCACATTAGTTCTTCGTCTCAGACTCTTGTGATCGGATTATTAGTTTGTTCATGTTCACCTTGATCTTTGAATCAAAAGACGGAACAAAAACAAAATAAAGGATAGACATATCTGTGGGAGACAGATTTGTTTATAAGTCCCCGACTTTGGGTCATAGCAACTCTTACTTGTGGGTGAGATCAGCTAAGGGAATCAAGTGCGCAGAATCTGGCATGGTTGTAGAGGCGTAAGGAACGTAACTGTACCTTAATCGGTATGAGACTTGGTTGGGGCTTAACTATATTCCAGTCCGAAGTTAACTTGTAGTAGGCTAGTGTCTGTAGCGGCTTTATAGAGTGTGGTAATCAAATCCGGACTAGGTCTCGGGGGTTTTCTGCATTTGCGGTTTTCTCATTAATAAAATTTCTGGTGTTTGTGTTATTTCTTTTCCGCATTATATTTGTTTATATAATTGAAATATCATAGGTTGTGCGTAGTTCAATCAATTGATAAATCCGACCTTGATCGTTGGATATAACTTGATTGACACTTGGGCATTGGTCTTTGGTGCCGCGCAAGTTATTTCTCATATCAATCAGGCTCACGGATTTCTATCTGTTCGATTTGCTGATTGTATTGAGAAAGAGAGATAAAGCTCTTTAATATCTTTCTTGATTGAGCTCGCTTTTAAGTTGGTGCTCTCGGAATTATCTAGGAGTTTAGTCCATACAAATTGCCGATTAAATTATTGGGCGTGGTTGTTATACCCCCGCTTTTTTAGTAAGTCTCAATCTCACCCCACCATTACTTAGTTGTATTGATGGGTGCATCCTCAACACTGACTTGAAAGTTGTGGGGATTGCGCAAATATCATAACAGTTTATAACTTTTATGATAATGAGGTTTCCCAAGTTAATAATTCTTATGGTTTGAATAACTCTTACTACTTGCTATAATAGGATTCATGTTACAAATTTCCTCTCTAAATAAAAACCATAAAAAGATTTTGTCATGTTGAGCTTTGCTCCATTAAGTTGAACCACTTTTTCAATTAATTAGGTTTTGTGACCTATTAATTAAACAAAATGACTGCCAATCTCCTGATGTCGTCTTTATTACACCACAAATTGAGTTAAGCTTCTTTTGACTTGGTGTAACCACATCACAATAGTGAGTCCAAAATATAATGACTCCATGTGGGTATCAAATCATATTATGCTCCTAAAAGGAGTTCTCCTTGCCTATTTGACTCGTTAGCAAAAGACAAGAGCAGGACTCATGGGAATTTATTCGCAAGCTAATATGCAAATTATGC
Organism: Papaver somniferum; assembly: GCF_003573695.1. NCBI lineage: Eukaryota > Viridiplantae > Streptophyta > Magnoliopsida > Ranunculales > Papaveraceae > Papaver > Papaver somniferum. The sequence continues at coordinate 95,951,325 of NC_039366.1, read as the reverse complement.
TCTTAGATCTCTATCTAATCATAATTTTTGATATTTTAACTTAAAAATCTAAGGGAATTTTTATTCTTCCTTGTTTTTCGTAACATTTGGTATTGTTAAGATAATTCATAAAAAAATAAGTTTTTCTTATGATAACGGATTTAGTATCAAAAGATCTTCACTACAAGAAACTTAATATATTGCAGCACCCAATAGTTATGGCATAAACCCCTACTAGTGTCGCGATAACCTATGTAGCAAGAAGTCTATTGTTGCACCCAATCTTTATTGATGCAGCAAGAGATTATACAGTTGTGTGGCAAAATTTTCATTTTGCAGTAGTAAATTATAGCTTTTAGCTGCAGCTGAAAAGTATTGTGACTAGAAATTTGCTTTTGCAACACCTATATTGAAGGTGTGGCAATATATGGTGTAGCAATAGCTAGATTTTCTTGTAGTTAAAATATCACTAAAATTGTCCATGAACTTTCGATTTTACCAAACGGTTCACCCTATTAGGAAACTCTCTCATGAACCCTTGGTTTCCTTTATAAGGAAATAATGGGTTCCACAATCTACTTCGAACTCTTGGCTATGAAAAAAGTATATAGTTGATATCATCCCTTCAACTATTTTTACACCTAAAATGATGAGAAACTCAAAGAGATCGCATGAAGCAATTATTCTTGATGAAGAACATAATGTCAAGGAAGAATTTGTGCAAGGATCTTACAGAAAAAGGGTAGATATGAGTATGAAAGAAAAAAACTCCTGGTATGCAGAAACTGTGAAGAATCTGGTTAACATCTGTAATGATTCCAAGGTAGAAATAACAAATCTTCAGTTGTTAGCCAAAACGGTGATGCTCAAGCCAAAAATACTTGGACAAAAGAGAGTTATGATATGAAATCAAAAGAACTCAGAAAGTAAGAAGAACGGAGAGTTTGTTCGCATCGTCAGTCATATATATCGTCAGTCATATACAGGGTGAATCTTCTAACTCATGAGCACAACCAACTCATTGTCAAGAGAACCAAAGATATTTAAGGATCCTTTCATGATAGGATTCTAGAAAGATATGAAGATATCACTGAGATCTGGTTTATGTTTCTAGTAACCATATAGAAAGCCTCCTAAAGTCGGCCAGTAATTGAACAAACCAAGGTCATCATGGTGGTGGGTGGTGGTATGTGGAGGAGGATGGTGTGTGTGGTAATGATGGTGGCAGTGGTGGTTGGTGGTGGCGGTGGTGGTTGTTGGTAATGGTCGGTACTAGTGGTAGGTGGTTGTCATTGGTGGCGGTGGTGGTGTGCGGTGGTGATTGGTAGTGATGGTAGAAAAAGATAGCATGCTGTGATAAAAAGAAGAAGAAAAAAATCCATACGAATCCATGAAACTCTTGTGGTTTCGGTTGAGATTAATATGGGGTAATAACATACATATTTTGACTACATATATCCACAAGAATCCTTATCTATCTTTCCCCTCAATTATCATAAGAAATCTTAAATGAATTGAACACAAAAGATATTTATGGAATCTAAAAAAATAGATATTTAATGACTCCTTAGGCCTATTCCTATGCACATGCCAAAAAAACCTGTTTGGCATACCAGGTGGCATGGCAAACAAATTGCGCCACTATGGGAAAACCACTGAGCGAATTAGTTGTAGTTGCAGGAAATCCTACACTACACCCCTCACAAGATTTCATTAACATTCAACTCATTTTTGGATTAACAATCTTAATTTTATTGATGAATCTTTGAACAATCTTACAAGAAAAGATAAAGGAATCAAGAATAACTCTGCTCTAAATTTTCTCTCTCCTATTTACTTGCTTCTCACTCAAAAAAGATCTCACCTCTTTTCTTTACCACTGAATGACTATTTATAGGGAAATACATAGTGGATGACAGCTAATCTGTCCTTTATTTTCGGATATGGTTTGCGACATTCTCGCAACCTTACAAATGTTAATCTCGCAAACTCCCTAATTTTCGCAGGACCATCACACTTTTCTCATGATTTAGCTGACGTCGTTTATTATGTCATTTCTGAAGTTGTTCTACGACACTATTGTGTTGTGTTGTTAATAATTTCGCTGAGGCATTATTGCTGCGAGATTATGATCCTACATCTTGCTCTTCTCATATCATCTCTGCGAAGTAGAGAATGATGTGAGAAATGCTGCAGCTGTCCATCTCTTCATATTCTGCATTTATCACACGTATCCTTTCTTCCATCTATTTCTTGACACGTCTCCTGTAAACGCTGCTTTTAAACCGCTCACGTCTTTTCGCATTAATGATGTTTATTTCTTCGAGTAAAAAAAAATCTTCTCTATATATTCTTCTTACTCTTCTTTCCATTTTCTTTTTACTTTCTCTTCTCTTTTTACTCTCTCATCTCTGCAACTCTATTGTTCTTCCGTAAGTTCTGCTACTGTAATTCTTCCCTCTTCAATCTTCTTACTGTTCATCCATTCACATACTCTATATTCAGATATGCCTCCAAGAGGTCAAAAAATGAGAAAAACTTAAAGGATGTTCAAAAATATCTTGCTGAGAAGGGTTTCACTCTTTTTAACATTCCTGGTGAAAGTGCCAAGTCAATTCTTTCTATCAAACTTTTCTCTGATCAACATTGTGATGATCAATCAATCATAGTTTCACTGGGTCAAATTATCGCAGGTCTCCCCATTCCTCTTTATGACCCAGATATTCCTATGTTTTATGAAATTCTTGCTCACTCGGGGTTTTCGCGAGCTATCTTCCAATTGAGTGGGGATTGCATCCGTCTGATGCTGGAGTTCGCTAACCGTGGTGCTGCTAAAGGATCTCTTTATTCCAAAGAACTTAGGGATCCTAAATTCGTAGATCTAGAAATAGTCTCTGAGAAGTATACAGTAGCGAATTTCTTCGAAAATTATGAATTAATATCCATGAAGAAAGAGAATACTCGCTGGGGTATTCGCTTGAAAAGGAAGGATGTTATTGCTGAAGATAAAATGCTCATGCATGACATTGATTGGCACTCTGGTAAGAACACAACCCCTCGCCAATCCAAAGATAATAAATGGTGCGTTTTTCCCTTGATGCTGAAAGGACCTTACATTGCTGGGTCAAATGTTCTTCCTGAGAATCTCGCTACTTATCAACCTTGGGTATTTTCTTGGCCCGAGAAGAAGAAAGAGGTATGTTTCTTCCAGTTTCGCCCACTTTACATTTCTTTATTTTTCTTTATTCTTTTATTCGCTGATTCTTGCGACATTCTACAGATCCAGAAACTGAAAGATAACTACCATAGGACTAGGAAAGCCAGTACCTTGTTAGCTCTTCGCTCATACACAGATGAGGTAAGAAATATTCTTTTATGATTTTAAACAATACATTGTTGCCTCTATTTCTTATCTTCATTTGTATGTGAAGATTATTGCTGAAGTAGAAGAACCCACCAAAACTGCGACGGCTGGTGATAAGGGTAAAGATATTCTTCGCAAAGGAAAATCATCTGCATCCTATTCAAAGAAAAAAAAGAGAGGGAATTCTCCTCCTCCTTAAGATGTTCATTTCCATGATGGTTCTAAAGATGATGAAGACAACAAAGATGATGATGGCGACTCTGTTGCGAATAAATATTATCCACCTGAATCCTCTATGGCACAGTTATCTGGTATCTTCTCTGATTCTTGGCAAGGGATGGGAGATAATTGCCTCGCCAGTATATGCAAAGCTCTCTCAACTATTTGCGATACTCCTTTGTTGGCTGGTGATAGTTCTCTTCGTGGGGTATCCAGATCGGTGACTCCTAGCTTCCTAAATTCTCTCAATAGTTTGGTATGCCTTCGTCTTTTTACTTCTTCATTATTGTGACTCAAAATTTCTTTTTATTTTAGCATTTCTTGTATTTTCTCGCAGGCTGGAAAAGCTTCTTTCGCTGTTACCTCAGATCTGGAGAGGAGACGCGAAATTCTTGAAAAGAAGAATCTTCAATTTCGTACAAAAAATGAGGAACTGGAAATTGAAGCTAAGGGTCTTCGTGAAAAGAACGAACAATTAGAAGTTGAAGTCAAAGGTCTTCGCGAGAAGAACAAACAACTGGAAACCGACACTTCTTCGCAAAGGAACAAAATCTCTACTCTTCAAAAAGCTAATGATCAACTCTATGGTATGCAATTTTTCTCCTTTCTTTTCATTCATTCATCTTATTGTCTTATCTTATTTGATTAATCCTTTTTGCAGACATTTATGGTCTTTCTGATGAAGCCATTCTTCTTCGTTCATTTCCCGATGCCTTAGATAATGACACTCTTCTTGAACATCTTAATAAATCTTTGAATAGTTTTTCTAATGATAAAATTTCATCTTTGCCTTTGAATGAACTTAAATCCAAATTTCGCCTCTTAGAGATTGATCATAGATCTAGTTTAGGTTTAGCCAACCAATTTAAACGTTTTTATCTCAATTCTAAAGAGAAGATCAATGAATTAAGAACCAAGATTAGCAAACTTATAGATGATAAAGATCGTATCTCTGATCAAGGTGTTAAGGCTTTGGCGAAATTCCAAGAGACTCTTCTTGAGGTTCAACTTGAACGAGATGAAGCCAATCGTCAAAATGTTGTGCTTAGCGAGAGAGAAAACCAAGTTCGTTCTCGTCTTCTCATAAATAGTGATGATGAGTTCGCTTACGCCAGAAAATATTTAGGTGTAAATGTTAGTCTCCAAGTTGAGCATACAGCCTTGATTAGAGATATGATTTTTGAGAGAGAAGGTCATTAACTGTTTTTCTTTATTAATCTTTGGTTTTTCACGAGTTTTTATCAAGTTACTGATTAATTGCTATATGCTTCGCAGAATATGAAAGTAGATATCGCCAAAGAGTTGAGGAACTTGAAGCTGAAAAAGAGAAACTCGCAAAGAATCTTTCTTCTCGCAACGACAAATATTCTAGATTAAAGAATCAAATCAAGATCACTGTTGCGAACTTTAAGAACGACGCTCTGCATTTTCGCAATCAAACTATTCATTTGTGATGAACATAGTAATCCTCACTTTGATTATCCTTGTCTCTCGGAGGAGATCCCAAAGAACATTCCTAGTCTGAACATCTCTGATAGCGAAGCTGATGATGAAGAATCTGGTGGTGATGAAGGTTCTGATGGAGATAAAGGTTCTGATGCCGACGAAGAAGAGAACAAGTATGATGGAGATGATGCAGGATCAACTAAGAAGTAGTCTTTGTTTCTTTCTATGATCTTCTGTAATACTTGTACATTTATTCTTTCTTTTTGTATATTTGCGAATTCTTTTGGTTCCCCATATTTCTTAATATATGAGTTTCTTTCATTTCGACCTGCGTTCATTAAAACAATTCTTCTGCAATACGGTTAATCAACATATATCATTAATTTTTGAATTTTTGCTTAAATCTATCATGTGGAGACAAATAACATTTTCTAATTTCATTCATTCCCATACTTGCCTCTGTTATTTGTATCCAAATGAGAGATTTTGCAGATTTTTATTATTTTGTGCCTCAACTTCGCAATTGTTTATGTATAATTTCGCAATCATATGCGAAATGAATTTTGATTCTTTTCAAAATCTCATTCCTGTGTGGTCTTATTTTGCCTTCCTAGTTAAAGGTCTTATTATGCCACCTCTTGTCACTGCGAAAAAATCGCAGGACGTCCTTGCATTTTCATGCAAAAACCCATTGATCTTGCCTTAACTTTTTCTTTTGTATTATTGCCTCTTCAGAAATGTTGCGACAATATAACATGCCTAAATATTCTTGCGAAAATAAAGCCCCATTACATTGCCGTCTTGCGATGAAATCGCAGGACGTCATCGCACATTCATGCGAAAACCCATTGATCTCGTCTTATCTTTCTCTTTTGTATTATTGCCTCTTCAGAATTGTCGCATAAATATGACAAGCCTTAATACCATTGCGAGTAAAAAGCCTCATGACATTTGCGTCTTAAGGCACTTATCAGCTCCTTAATGGATGGTGCCGCCCTTATCTTCCCCCCGGTAGCCCCTTCAAGGAGGCATACCTCTACCATACAAGGTTGGCTCCTCCCACCCGGTCTTAACAACAGCCAGTTGTTTTCGCATCCTCTTATCCCTTTTACCTATAGGGCTTATGGTTACGAGACTTCACCCTAAGTGAGGTTTTCTTTGGGCCGAGTGCAGTATAAGCCAAGACTTGTCAAGAATGGAAAGGTACGCTCCAGACGCCCCTGGAACTCTTGACTCAACCGTGTACCTCGGCGCCTTGATCAAATTATGCACTCCTTGGGATAGTCCTTATTACCTTAGTCGCCCAACCTAAGTCATATGCTTAAGTGAGAATCCAAGGTGCCTCTCCCGGATGGGCTTTATTGACTCCAAATCTCCATGACTCAGGTTCCGGGGGGGTGTAGCCTTTCCCTGAGCCATGCAACAGGTACCCCCTTATATGACGTACTTTAGGTCTTACATTTGCTTGCGAAATTGTATTCGCGAACTAGGGTGTACGCCATAAAGGTTCGCCCCTTTCTCTTTTGTCATTGTTCTCTGATTGTCTTTTGTAGAATTCATTATCTCTGCGAGATTCTCGCACATCATCATATCGTATTTGCACTTCTCAATCTCATTTTATCATTCAGTAAAATGTATTTTGAGAATTTTATTTGTTGCGAGAGTGTCGCAACAAATCAATCATTCATACACTTCTTATTTTTATTACCTTTGCCATTCTCTGCTTCTTTGTTATTTTCTGCTACTGCTTCCTTGGTAGTGGTATGTTCACCATTTCTTATTCTGAGCTAGCATTAGTTTCGCAACATTTCTTCTTTTCGTTCGATTGCATCCACCATCAATCTCTCACTTCTTTGTGTCTCTTTGATTTTGCGTCGCCAACTTTCCTTCTTGTTTGCTCTTCCTTCGCAGGATTCTACCTCAGTTTCGTAACATTTCTTTCCTTCAACCCAATCTCCTTTTATGATTCCTACCGCTGGGGTGAGGGAATTTGATGCACTGGTGGAAAGTTGAAGCTACACCTAGAATCCCATGTAGCCAAGGTCGACCAATTAATGCATTGTAGGGTGACTCTACGTCAACAACACAGAACAGGATTTCAGAAGATATTCCCTTCAATGGAATTCGCATAGTAACCTCCCCTTTAGGCTTGTTGGCAGTACCATTAAAACCATATATCTTATATGTTGATGGTATAAGATCATCATCTCTCCCTCCCATGGTTTTATAAGTATGATAGAATAAGATGTTCACAGAGCTTCCGGTATCGATTAGAATCCTATTAATTGCCCATGAGTCTTCAGCTTCATCATCTTCATCTTCTTTCGGTTTTGGATTAATTTCTAATTTTACCACCAATGGATTGTCATGTACCTCTCCATCTTCAAGGACTTCTTCTGCGGTAAAAGAAATAGTCTGCTTCTGCCATTCCTCTAGTGGCGAGATTTTCGCAATATTCATAATTTCTCTTCCATCATTGTCTCTTGCGAACACTCTACTCAAAACATTATCATGAAAATCTTCAATTATCTTGTATGAATGTACGATATAGTGACAGAATAGATTCTTTGCTTTTGCACCAACTTCTACGAAGAACGTTTCCTTCTCTTTCACCGTGTTTACTCTGTGATGCTCTGTTGGTGGTGGTAGTAATGGTTGAGATTGTGGGTGACCTACCAGAAAGTGGTTTAGTTTTCCTTGATATATCATTCTCAGAATAATTTTCTTTACATTTCTGCAATCGTTTGTAGTATGTTTGTGAAAATGATGATAAAAACAGAACTCATGACTTCTGCGGCTTTGAGGTGGTTCCGTTCCCATGTTCCATGGTGTTGGTATATTCTCCATCAAAATTCTAGCTTCCCATATTTTCTCCACACTTGTATTCAGAGGTGGCATCTTGATTTCTTCCCATATTACCTTGTGACCTCCTTGTCCTCTATTATAATTTTGTCTTTGACCTCCATAAGTTTCTTGCGGTTGATCAAGTCTTTGAATCTTATTATTTCCACCACGATTGTAGAAATTTCTTTCTCTTTCATACTCCTCTTGATCTAGGCTTCCCATAGCCACCAGTTTCTATTGATTGTTTCCCGTAACCTTTTCTTGTTGTACTTGCGAAGTGCTCGCCACTGTGTTTATTAGTTTAGGTAATAAGCTTGCATTCGCTGCTTGTGAATTGGTGTTCACAACTGGGTATGATTCCACTTCATTTTGTCTTTCCTCTAGAGAAATATACTCTTCCTGAAGTTCTCGCAGTTCGGTCATTGTGATGGTGTTCTTGACTCTGAAAATTTGGACATATAATAGATTGGTTGCGAACATAACATTGATAAATGATAAGATAAGATATCTCTCATCCACACGGCCAGCCATCTCACTACACATAGTCCTCCACCTTTTGGTCAGATGCTTCAGACTTTCGCCAATCCTTTGTTTTAATCCAAACACATCTTTAATACCAGGTCGCGAAGAATTATTACTTATATATGCCCCCAATAATGTGGTCTGCAAATGATTGAAAGATGTTATTGTATTTTTTGGTAGACCTTCGAACCATTTTAACGCCTCTCCTGTTAGACTGGATGCAAAATACTTGCACAATACGGCATCATGGTTTTCCCATTGTAACATGCATCTCACATAGGCTTTGATGTGTTGAATTGCACAAGTTGTTCCATCAAAGATGTTGGTTAGCGCAGGCAAATTGCATTTCGGAGGTATTCCTCCTAGTTGTACTTCTCTTGTAAATGGAGTTTTCGCAGCTTCTTCTATAGATTCATCTAATTGTCTTCTGTCTACTTCTCCTCTATTATTTAGCATTCCTCTCATTTCTTCCAATTCTTTTAAGATTTGTTCATTTACGCCTGAATTTTGATCCATTGGTCTTTTTAATTTCGCCTTCCTTCTTCTGCGTTCATGTCTTTCTTCTCTCGCGAAATTTTGCATTTCTTCTTCATCATCCTCATCTCGTCTTCTCCTGCGATTCTCTTCCTCATCTCTATCTTGAATTCGCATATGATGATGTCTTTCATTTTCCCCTCCATGATTATGTTTATTTCTTATCAATTCCATTCGTTGTCTTTCAGCCATTCTCTGTACTCTATCGTACTCTTCATTGAGATTACTGTTATTCCATTTTTGTGTACGCCTTCTTTCTCGATTGTCGTGATTGTTCTGGCGAATTGTCTCCTGAAGTTCTTGTTCTTCCATTTCCGTCTCAATCTTTCACGTTCGCAAATTAAACGTGCTTGTTCAGCATAATGTCTTTCAATTTATTCTTCAATCGTTTGTTGATTTCTTTGAGCTTATCTCTCATGTAAATTTCTCCTTCCTTCCTCTTGATTCTCTTCGCCATCTTGATTATTTCGTCCCTGACGTTGTTCAATCTCTTGATTTCTATCATTTTGCCTATCATCAAAAATTTCATTTTGTGGAACGTAACGATCATCAGTCCTTTCTCTATCTTCACGATATTCTTCATTAGGATTTGGTATTTCTTCTCAAATATTATTTTCAACATTAACCGTGGGTGAGTTTCGCCTCATCTCTCTTCTAGTCGATCTTGAATATGATCTCGTAGAACTTCTCGATCTTCTACTCTGTAGTCTCATATTTTCCATCCTCAATTCGTGATTTTGCCTTGTTAGATTTGCACGTTCTTCCGCCCCAACTTTTCTTTCTTCATGTATTCTTTGTCTCAGCGTTTCTAACGCTCCAATTTCCTCATCTCCATGAATTATTCCTTCATTTACTTCTTGATTTCTCTCTATATGTCTACGGTTCCTGGTTTGCTGCTCTTCTTCTACTTCTTCTGCTGAATTTGATCGCCAAGTGTGTATGCTCATTCTGTCATAATCCATAGTTCTATTTTGTACCGGTGTTTGTTGAACTGGTTATTGAATTTGATTTTCTCCACCATTTCTCCTTCTAGTAGATTCTCCCATTTCATTTCTCTCCCTTCCAGCAAGTCTTTTACTTATTCTTCTAGCAGTTGTCGGTTGTTCCGATACATTTCTCCTTTTAGCCATTCTTTCAATACTAACAAATTGTGAGAGATTATGTAAGTTTTTTCACCAATTACTTTCAATTCTAATAAATCACAATATTAATCTTCAACTTTTTCTAGAACAATCTTCAACTCGTCCATGTTTCTAGCGCCATTATGTAGTTGCAGGAAATCCTACACTACACCCCTCACAAGATTTCATTAATATTCAACTCATTTTTGGATTAACAATCTTAATTTTATTGATGAATCTTTGAACAATCTTACAAGAAAAGATAAAGGAATCAAGAATAACCACAGCTCTAGATTTTCTCTCTCCTATTTACTTGCTTCTCAATCAGAAAAAGATCTCTCCCTTTCCTTTACAACTGAGCGGCTATTTATAGGAAATTACACAGTGGATGACAGCTAATTTTTCCTTTATTTTCAGATATGGCTTGCGGCATTCTCGCGACCTTACAAATGTTAATCTCGCAAATTCTCTAATTTTCGCAGGACCGTCATATTTTTCTCATGATTTAGCTGACGTCGTTTATTATGTCATTTCTGAAATTGTTCTGCGACGCTGTTGTGTTGTGTTGTTGATAATTTTTGAACAACACATCTCCATTGGTTATTATAGTGCCTATTATGCGAAAAGAGAAGGGGACAACAACAAAATCCACGGAAAAATGGACATTGAACAGAACTTTAGTCGATACAGGAAGTTCAGTGGATATAATATTTTATCATGCGTTCAGGGGAATGGGATTTAAAGATGAAGAAATGTCCAGTTCAACATATCTTGTTCATGTCTTTGGAAAATCCACAACAAAACCCAAAGGAGAAATAGTGGTACGAATTCCACTAGGAGAGATCGAAACACACGCGACACTATGCATGGTGGATATGGAATCGCCATATAATATGTTGCTAGGAAGACCATGGATACATGCGATAAAAGCTGTAGTATCAACGTTGCATCAATGTATTAAATTCCCCACACCAAATGGAATAGGTGAAATCAGAGGAGATGTTGACAATGCGAAATTATGTCATCAAATTGAAGTAAAGCATTATGAAGGACGAGCAAAAAAGAAACAATTTCACAGAAAGTTGGCAAAGGAGGCAAAGAAAGAAGAAGAATTAAGAGTTTACACGATAAGGGAAAAAGAAGACAGGGGAATACCCAGCGAAATTTTGGAAGAAGGAGAAGGGTCTATGAAAACAGTAAAAGAACCAACACCAATCGGAGAACCCAATTCCAGTTACACTGCCGCGGAACCAACAAAAGAAGTAAACATTGGGACTATATTAGAACCTCTAATATTGAGAATTGGAACCAAGATGGATGTAGAAGAAGAAGAAGAAAGAATTGTTAACCTTTTGCGAGAATATAAAGACATTTTCGCAGGGATCATGGATGAGATACCGGGAATAGATCCATCAATTGCATGTCACAAGCTGGAGATTAACAAGAATGTGAGACCATTTAAACAAAGAATAAGAAAAATCGCAACAGCCTACCATTCCCAAATAGAAGAAGAACTACAGAAAATGCTTGATGCAGGAATTATATAAGAATATAAATACCCAAAGTGGATAGTGAACATGGTCATTGTTCCAAAGAAAAACAAAGGAATAAGGATTTGCATAGATTTCACTGATTTAAACAAAGCCTGCCCTAAAGATAGCTTTCCGTTACCAGATATTCCTCAAATGGTGGAATCAGCAGCGGGAAATGATAGGGTATCGTCTTTAGATGGGTACAAAGGATATAACCAGATCCCTCTTGCTGAAGAAGATCAAGAGCATACTTCTTTTTTCTCCCCTAGAGGTTTATATTGTTACACAAAAATGCCATATGGTTTGCGAAATGCGGGAGCAACATACCAAAGAATGGTAGAGAAAGTGTTCGCGAAATGGATACACAAAACATTAGAAGTATACGTGGACGACATGTTAGTAAAGAGTAAAGAAGCCAAAGACCATGTACATGACCTGAGGGAGATTTTTGAACAAATGCGGCAGTATGACATTAAACTGAATCTTGAGAAGTGTACCATTGGAGTTGCATCGGGAAATTTTTTAGGCTACATTGTATAAAAGGAAGGAATACAGGTTGATCCAGAAAAGGTGCAAGCAGTTCGTGACATGCCAACACCAGCAACAATAAAAGATGTACAAAAGTTGAATGGACTTTTAGCTTCGCTAGGAAGATTCATTTCGCGATCATCAGACAAATGCAAGTATTTTTCCGATATACTCAATAAGGGTGCGAAATTCAAATGGAATGATGAATGCGAAAAGGCTTTTCAAGGGATCAAAGAACATCTTATGAATACATCTATTTTACAAAAAGCAGAATCAGGAGAAGAGTTATTAATCTATCTCGCGACGACGTCGCATGTATTAAGTGCCGTGTTATTGCGAATAGACGCAGGAGTGGAGAAACCCATCTATTACATTAGCAAAACTTTTAATACTGCTGAGAAGAATTACTCAAAGATTGAGAAGCTAATCTTAGCATTGGTTTATGCATCATTTAAGATCCGCATATATTTTCAAGCGCACAAAATAATGGTATTAACAAAAGTACCAATTGAATCAGTGATGAAGAATTCAAAAAGATCAAGAAAAGTGGAGAGATGGAATGCACAAGTAGGCCACTTTGATATTAAATATGAAATTTTGTCTTCACCAAAATTACAAGTTGTTGCAGATTTCTTGGCAGAATTTCCTTTAGAAGAAGATGAAGCGGTAGAAGAAATGATGGATATAGAAGAAGAACACGGAGATCCAAAAGACTTATTAACAGAACCAAATAGATGGGAGATATTGGTAGATGGATCATCAAATGGAGAAGGCAATGGAGTTGGAATTGTTTTAATTTCGCCAGAAGGAGCGAAGATGGCTTTTTCATTCAGATTGGAATTCGCATCCACTAATAACGGAACGGAATATGAAGATGTGATACATGCCTTAAAGTTCGCAATAGAAATGAAACTAGAAAATGCCAGGATCACTAGTGATTCACATCTAGTTATTCGCCAAATAAAGGGAGAGTACACTACAAATGAACCATCCTTGAAGAAATACAAGAAGCTCGTTGAACAATTGTCAGCGAAAATCCCAAAAATAAAATGGAGGCACATTTCAAGGAAGGATAACAGATTCGCAGACGCTTTTGCTTTCATCTCAAGCATGATGACAGATCCAATAGCGAGATGCATAAAAATACAGACACTTCTGTCACCATCAATCAATAAAAAAGAAGAAGAAGTGAACGTGATGATAATAGACGGTGGAGAAGAATAACAAACAAACAATATCGCAGATTGGAGAACAGAACTTCATGCATATTTGGCGAAAGGAGAAACACCAAGGAATATATTGGAAGCACACAAGTTAAAAATCCACGTAACAAATTATGAATTAAGAGATGGGCTGCTATACCGAAAATCCTTTAATGAACCATCACTCAGATGTTTGACACGAGAAGAAGGAGAAAAGGTGCTAAAAATGTTACATAGTGGGGATGTTGGCAATCATAGCGGGGGAAGATCTTTGGCACATAGAGCAAAAATGCAAGGCTATTACTGGCCATACATGCACGAAGATGCAAAACAAATATCAAGACGTTGCGAAGATTGTCAGCGGCATGGAAAGAAAATACATGCACCTGCAACACCATTGTCATCTTCAACCAGTGTGTGGCCTTTTGGAAAGTGGGCTTAGATATTGTGGGGCCATTTTTACCAGGATCTGGACAAAGAAGATACTTAATAGTCGCAACATATTATTTCACAAAATGGACAGAAGTGAAGGTAGTACAACATATTCGCGACAAAGATATCTTTACATTCATATTCGAAAATATCATTTGCAGATTCGGAATTCCTGCGCAGTTGGTATCTGATAATGGGAAACAGTTTGAAGGACAGAACATAGAAATGTTACTTAATGCATTTAAGATAAAATGTGGAAAGTCTACTTCATTATATCCACAAGCTAATGAGCAGGCAGAGGCAACAAACAAAACAATTGCAGATATATTAACGAAGAAATTAGAAGGACATCATAGAGCATGGTGCGAAAAAGTACATAATGCAGTATGGGCTTATAATACAACTAGAAGAGAAGCTACTGGAATGTCACCTTTTTGTTTAACATACGGAGTTGAAGCGGTGTTACTGATGTAATTTTCAATTGAGTTGTAGTAAAAAGGTTCGTTGAGACTTGTGAAAGCAAAAGAATTTAGACTTAAAAATTAAGGAAAACTTAACTCAAAATTTGATTTCAAGATATGAGAAAATAACCAAGACACTGATTCCACTATTACACATGAATGAATGATGGTAAATAACCCAAAACTCTAATTAAGTCCCTTATTTTCTTAACTCACAAATAATCAGGCAAATTCTCAAAAATTAATTGTATCCCCTAAGCATAGATTATCTAATCAAAGCATAACCTATCTAATTGAATCACAACTAATGAAGAAAATTATGCAAACAATTAAAAACTCTGCAAAAGCAGTGATTGAGTGAATTATAATTAAATATTAGAGAAAATATAATAGTTACCAAATTATTCATGCGTAAATAGCTTCCTCATTGCCTTGGTTGTGAGAGAATTAGCACACCATCATGTTGGAAACACGCTCGGAATTCATTATTATTGCTCAAAAATTGTTTACAAATGATGAAAAGGGAGAAATATAATGAAAACCTGGTTTGTAACAGTTATATGTGTCACAAACCAAATAAGTCTGCCTATGATGTACGACCCTCGGCTGTGAGTCGTTATCACTGTAGAAAAACGACTGTCTTTGTTGCTATGTTCTTCGTGTTCTTGAGCTATGCAGCAGCAGAAATGGTGACTCTCTGCAAATTTCAATTTCTCGCCTCTGAGATGTTCTAAATCCTCCCAATCTTCTTCGTCCCCCTTTATGAAACACCAGCACCCTTTATATAGCCAGTAGCACCAAGAAATCTCGCTATAACTCAAGATAATTCTCTCTTAACTCGGCCTTGATGAAAAATATTTTGGGAATATTTTCTTCCCTGATTTAGCTTCTCACGCTGTTTCCCCACGCCAAATTACTCTCAACGCATCCAGTCATTGTCCAGAATTGTTCCAACATGCAACAGCCACGCGAAAATCTCTTGGTCACTCAATCAGGACTCGGAATGGAAAACCAACTCGTGATGCTCTGATTTCATATCTTGGGTTATCTAGCCAAATTTGATCGAAAAAAACACCCATACCAGCTTTGTTATGACAAATCACATCAACCCATGAAGTTTCAGGGATTGAATCTCACTAAATCACGTCCAAACATCCGATTGAAAATCTGCCAGTTCTCTTCACCATTTTCCCGCCAAAATAAAATTTTGAATTTGCTAAAGAAGGTCACCCCTTATCCGTTGCTGGAGTCCGAATAAAATATGTCCTCTGGGGTGCCTTTAACAACTTTTTGAGCCGAATTTTCCATCAATATTTATTTCCAAAAAAATACTTACATACACACAAAATACCATAATAAGGACGAAAACAAGTACTAACAATACGAAACATTGAGGAAAAATTAGACACATAAATGCGTCTATCAAATACTCCCAAACTTATTATTTGCTAATCCTCGAGCAAAACTAAAAAAATAAATAAAACCGAGTTAATCTCGGGAGGGTTTACCAGAGGTGTACCCACAAAACCATTACTCCAGACCCTAGCTATCTACGCAGAACCTTGGAAGGCACTAAAGAATCTCCTTGGTTGGCGTACGATCACTGACTACAGGAGGAAGTACCCTGATGCGAAATTCCAATTGTTGTACACGAGTTTGCACTCAAGCATA
The DNA here is from genome assembly GCF_003573695.1 of Papaver somniferum. Classification (NCBI taxonomy): domain Eukaryota; kingdom Viridiplantae; phylum Streptophyta; class Magnoliopsida; order Ranunculales; family Papaveraceae; genus Papaver; species Papaver somniferum. The sequence continues at coordinate 95,935,470 of NC_039366.1, read as the reverse complement.
CTAAAATTCATATAAAGTGACAGAGCTCTACTCAAATAGTTTCTGGACATCATAACCGGAGTCAACCAATCACATGGAAAGATTAAGAAGATGGATAAAGAAAAAGATGGTTTAAAGTGAACGGTGTTTCCCATATCTGTCTGAAGGTCTCTGCCAGGATGAACCTATCCTAATGGACTGAGATACCAGTCAGACTAATATCAACACAACTGGCATATACAAGGGGACCAGCGGTCGACTTTATTGAATTTATTCCGGTTGGTCTGATGGTATGGTCTCAATACTCAATTTTTTTTTTTTGAAATCTCAATCACTCTATTTCACCCTAGCAATGGTAACAATTTGAATCGTGTGCCCCACCAAATCACTTTAAAAAAATAAAAATAGAGGGATTAGGATTCAACGAGAAATGGCGAAACTATCATGTTTTTTTTTTTTTTTTTAATTCTAACACCTGAGCTCTGTGCTTTTATGAATAGACTCTTTAGATGTTTCCATCTAATTATATTGGTTCCTCAACTCCTACAACCAAGATGTTCCCATCCACTTAGATTGGTTAGTGCCGACCTTAATAAGCATAAATTTCTAGGCTCTGGAGTTTATTTATTGCAGCAAAAAGTTTCTTCCCCACCCCCAAACTTAAATCTAATATTTTCCTCAATGTTTCTAATCAAAGAGCAATACTAAAAAGTAACATGAGGAATCATTAAAGAGAGAAGTCGGAAAGATAGTACCTGGGTGAAAAGAGAAATCAAAGACTAATATACAACATACAATTTCCTCGATGGTCAATTAAGGGTAAACAGGGTCCTCCAGAGGGATCTCCTCAACATCACCTGTAGGAAAGGGCTCTAAAAAGGGTTTCAATCTCTGACCGTTAACCTTCGAAGAACTACTACCATCCGGTGTCTCGATTTCAACAGCTCCATGAGGAAAGATAGTGCGAACAATAAAAGGACCCGTCCACCGATAACGTAACTTCCCAGGGAAAAAATGCAAGCGGGTATCATACAGAAGAACTTTTTGACCTGGAGAAAATGACTTTCTTAAGATATTTCTATCATGCACAAGTTTCATTTTGTTCTTATACTCCTTAGCACTATCGTATGCATCTCTATGAATCTCTTCCAACTCATTGAGCTGGAGTTTCCTATGGGCTCCTTCCTTGTCGAGTGCAAAATTTAGCTGCTTAGCATCCCAATAAGCTTTATGTTCTAACTCAACAGGTAAGTGACATGCCTTGCCATAAACAAGCCGATAAGGCGACATTCCAATGGGGGTCTTAAACGCAGTACAGTAAGCCCATAAGGCATCAGTAAGCCTAGACGACCAGTCTTTCCGATTAGGATTAACTGTTTTCTCTAATATACGTTTTATCTCCCTATTGGAAACTTCTACCTGACCACTAGTCTGTGGATGATACGGGGTATCTATCTTATGTGTAATACCATATTTCTTCATCAAAAGCCTAAAAGGTCCATTACAAAAGTGCGACCCTCCATCACTAAATATAGCTCTCGGTGAGCTACGATTTGCAAAGATTGCATTCCTTAATTTATATATGTATTTGTTCATGAGTACGAAATCATACTTAACCGATTTTAGAACATAAACCAACTTAGTTTGCAAATGGGTACGCAAACTTAAGTACCGGACATTGGTCTTGTCCGACAGTTCGCAAACGGGCACGCATATTATCGTACGGGGCCGCAACTCAGGTGAAACCGTTTGCAAACGGGCATGAAAACTTGGTTCCCGGACTTTGACATTAAAAACCGTTTGCATGATGGTATGCATATTTGGTTCCCGGACCTGAATCATACTACAACAGTTTGCATACTGGTATGCATACTGTGCTATATCCAGAGAATGGCTATTTGTTCTAAACTCTCATTTCAATCATTGAAACATCCTTAGAAGACAACAATAATTATCTCACACAAACTATTATCTTATAAAGAATTTTCAAGTGATCGAATGATCAATACGAAACATTCTGAGTCTGCATAAAATGATTGTCTCACACAAATCATGCAAGATGTTTCAAGGCAATTTTCACATGATCATCTTTTGACTCATTGTTTAGTTTCCAACAAATAAATCGTTTCTTATTAAACTCGTCAAGAATAATGATGAACGTAGTTAAAGCAAAAAGCTTTCCAACACATATTTCGAGAAAGATATAAGCAAGTTAAACTCAACTCGAAATATCAAATGTGTATAATGTAAAGTCTGTATAGCTACATGACTTAGTCTCAATAAGAGATATAATAGAATAGACTTCTGAGTGATAGATAAGTTTTAGTCTCCATATACCTTTTGTTGATGAAGTTCCTTCAAGCTCTCCTCAGTATATCTTCGTCTTTAATCGATGAACGTCGTGAAGTCTAAATCTCAACTACACATTCTATCCTAATCCGAGGCATAGCTATAAGTAGACTAGAAATCAAGACTTATAGTTTTGATCACCTAAACTTGACAAATAAGCTTGAGATAGCAACGCTTGCGAGTTCGACCGAGCAGTGCTCTAACAAATCTCCCCCTTTGTCAATTTCAGTGACAAAACTATCAATACATATGGGTTACAAAATAAATAAACTTTGTAGATTCTCATTCAACATGCTTGATTTACTTAGTTCTTCAACATTCCTTGAATTCTTCGTCACTCCAAGTACTCCAGTGATTCTGAACGTGTTCAACTTAATATCATTATTGTTGAAGATCCGTAGCCATAACAATAAGAAAACAGGCGTTCTCAATTATTGTTATACAGTGTCATAGTATTATTACACAACATCAAAGTTCAATTATATCACAACTTTGACAATAATACTACGGTGATATATATTACTCCCCCTTAGTCAATACTTCATCTCACAATGTAAACCACTCACCCTTACATAATGATCCGTAAACCATATGTATGTAGTGTGAACTACAAAATAATTCTTCCCCTTTTTGTCAATATAAATTGGCAAAGGTACGAAAATTAACGGGATCATAAAGAAATTCTCATAGAGACACTTCATGAATAAAAGAGAACATATCAACTTTGTTTCGATGATTTCACATAGTCGAAACTTAGTGTATTCATCAAGGAGTTTATAAATATACAAGATAACTCCTACAATATTCCACAACCACACTCCCCACAAAGATTTAGCAATTAAACACAAGTTCAATTAAGAACTCTCCCCCATAAAATGTCATTCCCTAAAGAACAACAAAAGTGACCTTACTTTTATGAAAAACAAGGATTTCTTTGGACATTTTGATACTAAATAGAAACAAACTACTACTACTAGAAACAAATGTAGAATTGAAACAACACTTCACTGAAACTCCAAGCTTTTATTGCCCAAAATATATTGATTGATCCAGGGGAAAGAAAAAATCTAGAAATCTAATGAACCAAAACAACACCAATGGACTGCCGTAATTGTTGAAACGCAGCAGTATCTAGAGGTTTGGTGAGAATATCAGCCAATTGTTGTTCAGAAGGCACAAATACCATGCTAATGATACAATTTTCATAGAGATCTCTAATAAAATGATACCTGATGTCGATGTGCTTAGTTCTTGAGTGCTCAACAGGATTCTCAGTGACACGAATCGCGCTAGAGTTATCACAAAAGATCTTCATTATTCCAGTGTCAATTCCATAATCAGTAAGCATTTGTTTCATCTATAGAAGTTGAGAACAACATGAACCTGCAGCAATATATTATGCTTCACATGTTGAAAGGGATTGTGATTTTTGTTTCTTGTTATGCCAAGCCACAAGATTCAACCCTACATAGTAGAAACTCCCAGATGTACTCTTTCTGTCTTCCACACATCCTGCCCAATCAACATCTGAATAGGCAGTAAGATCAGTGTTGGTATCAAAAGTATAAGATAGACCATACCCGATAGTGTGTTGAATGTATCACATGATCCTTTTTTTAGCTGCAAGATGTGATTCCTTTGGATTAGCCTGAAACCTAGCACAACAACCAACACTAACAGCAATATCAGGTCTAGTAGCTTTGAGATATAAAAGACTTCCAATGATAGATCGATAAAGTTTTTGATCTACATTGACACCTTTCTCATCTCGATGTAGTTTACCAGTGGTGGGCATAGGAGTCAAATTTGGAGTTGACTTATCAAGACAGAACCTTGTAACAAGATCCTTAGCATATTTTTCTTGATATAAGTAAATTCCATCCTTGTGTTGTTGAATTTGTAATCCTAAAAAGAATTTTAATTCACCAACATTTCTCATTTCAAATTCCCTTCCAAGAGAGACTTGAAAATCTTTTGCAAGTTTCTCGGATGTCGATCCACAGATGATATCATCTACATAAACTTGATAAATGACCACATATTTCCCACTCCATTTGGTAAACAATGTTTTACCAGCTCCACCTCTCGAAAAACCTTTCCTAAGAAGAGAAGTAGTTAGTTTTTCGAACCAGGAACGAGGTGTTTGTTTTAATCCATATAATACCTTTTTGAGCTTAAAGACATGATCTGGAAAGTCTGGACTTTCAAATCCTTTAGGTTGAGCAATATAGACTTCCTCCTTTAAATATCCATTTAAGAATACGGATTATAAGTCCATTTGAAATAGCCTAATCTTGAGAAAACAAGCATGAGCTAATAACAAACGAATGGACTTAAGGCGTTCCACGTGAGCAAAGGTTTCGTCAAAGTCGATACCTTCAATCTGTGAATATCTTTGAGCGACGAGTACGGATTTATTTCTGACAATGGTGCCAAATTCGTCTGACTTGTTCTTGAATATCCATTTGGTACCAACAATATTGATATCGGAGGGATAATGTACGAGCTCCCATACATCTTGTATTTGAAATTGATTTAACTCTTCATGTGTTGCATTCACCCAAAAGGGATCACTAAGATCTTCATCAATATTTTTCTGTTCTACTTGCTATAGATAATAACCAAATTGCAAATATTTTGAAGTTGTCCTCTCGTCTTAGCAGTAGAATATTTTCCTCCAATAATACTGTTAGTATCATGATTCCTTTGAACCCAGAGGTGCCGAGGAGGAGCACGTTCTTGTTCAACAGGAATATCCTGACTAGGGTTTTCTCCTCGTCACTAGAAACGTCAGGATAAGCAATTGTAGGAACGACATCTACTGATTCTGGGATTTCTTTGACTTTCTCAATTGTCTCCGTTGGAGGCAATTCAACAGGAGAGTCATCATGACGAAAATTGCTTACATCATCAATGATAACATTTGTTGATTCCATCATAACTTGGGTTCTGAGATTAAATACTCGAAAACCAAGACTGTCAGATGCATAGCCAAGAAAAATACCTTCATCGCTTTTAGAATCAAATTTCCCTTTCCGTTCTCGATCTTTTAGAATGTAGCACTTACTTCCAAAAACTCTGAGATAATGTAAGTTGTGCTTCTTACTGTACCATAACTCATATGGAGTATTTAGGGTTTTTGACCGTAGATAGCGCGGTTGATCAAGTAACATGCTGTAAAAACAGAATCTACCCAAAACTTTAACGGTAGGTTTTTGTTATGGAGCATTACCCTTGCCATTTCATGAATATTCCTATCCTTCCTTTTTGCAACTCCATTTGCTTGTGGAGTAATGGGTGGTGAGTATTGTTGAATAATCCCCAGTTTGTCACAAAATTCAAACACCTTAGTGTCCTTGAATTCAGTTCCACGGTCACTTCTATTTTTCTTTAGCTTGCGACCCTGTTCATTCTGGGTTCTATTAACAATAATCTTGAATTCACCAAGGGTTTCATTCTTATGAGCTAAAAATGCTACCTAGGTGAATCTGGTATAATCATCTACCATAACTAAAGCATACTTCTTCCCATCAACAATAGGTTGTTGGTTAGGCCCGAAGAGGTCCAAATGAATTAAATCAAGTGGAGCTTTAGTGAGAATATCTCGAGATGGTTTATGTGGAACTTTTGTTTGTTTACCCTTTTGACAGGCACCACAGACACCATCAATCTTAGTATTGATTTTGGTAACACCTCTAACAAGTTTTTTGTTGATGATCTTAGTTAGAAGACGATAATTGATGTGACCAAAACGTTCATGCCAAAGATGTGTAGATTCCACCTTAATCAAATTGCAACAATTACTAAATTGAGTATCTAGGAGATAACAGTTATTTTTACCACGAGTTCCTGAAAAATTACTTTTCCATTTTTGTTTATAATGTCACATCCATTCGCATTGAAGACAACTTTATGGCCTTTGTCACAAATTTGACTAACATAAAAGAGATTAGCATCCATACCTTTAACGTATACCACATCATGGATTTCGGGAACGCCAGGAAGTTTGATCGTCCCCTTCTTGCTTATGTAGCAATAACTCCCATCTCCTAATGTTACCGGACCTCCTTCAAAATCGCTTGAATTCACAAACCATGAAACATCTCCAGTCATATGTCGGCTACATCCACTATCAAGGAACCACTGAAAGGATGATGTTGATTTTAGAGAAAAAGCTCCCATACTAACACTACTATCCCGTTTGGGTTTTCTTGTTAGATTTGTACACCTCTTTACAGCAGTAAACAATTGTTCAGCTTTCTTGTGAAGATCACTCGCAACCTTTAAACTTTTCTTGAAAGGTGTACATGTATATTGAAAATGATCACGAGAACCACAAAACATACATGTACCAATATCTTTAAACTCATATGAGAAGTTCTGAGTCTCATCATGTTCAAAAATCCTAAACCTCGTTATCTCCTGACTTACGACAATTCTTCAGGTAAGAATTAAAGGAATTACTCAAATCCATTGAAGATGCTTTGACAGACTTCAAATCCTTATTTTTTGCAATTTCTGCAACAAGATCAGAATTGATCCGGATTTGTTCATCCAACTACTTCTGGAGATTAACTATCTCTTAAGAACGTTCTCGAAGATCAGAGTTTTTGATATAAATTCGCAATGAAGACCATCAATTTTCCTTATCAATCGATGTTTCTCTCGACAAAGATTTTTGATGCTTTTTTCTAGATCAAAACACTCAACTTCATCGATGGTTTCTAGAACACACTCGGAGTTGAGTAGATCTAATCCTCGTGAAGCGTTTATAGAGACTTTATTGTCCATAGAGTCAGATTGCTACAAACACAGACTTATAAGTTCTTTCACGTGTTTTCCTGCTCTGATACCAATTGAAAAAGTGGGGGTCTAACAACCACACCCAATATTTCATTCGGCAATCTGTATGGACTATCTACAATATAATTCCAAGAGAATCAACTAGACAGTTAGACTCAATCAAGGAAAAACATCCAAGAGTTATATCTCAATTTCTTAATGCAATCTGCAATCGAACAGATAGAAGTCTGTGAGCCCGATTGATATGAGAAATAACTTGAACGGTATCAAAAACCAATATTCAAGTGTCAATCAACAACTAAAGGTCGAATTTACCAATTGATTGAACTACACACAACCTGTGATATTTCAATTATATAAACAAATATAATGCTGAAAAGAAGTAACACAGACATCGGAAATTTTGTTAACGAGGAAACTGCAAATGCAGAAAAACCTCGGGACCTAGTTCTGATTTGAACACCATATTATATTAAGCCGCTACAGGCACTAGTCTACTACAAGTTAACTTCAGACTGGAATGTAGTTGATCCCTAACCAAGTCTCACACATATTAAGGTACAGTCGCGTTCGTTACGCCTCTGAATACCAGCAGGACTCTACACACTTGATTCCCTTAGCTGATCTCACCCACAACTAAGAATTGCTACGGCCCAAAGTCGAAGACTTGATAAACAAATCGGTCTCACACGGATAAGTCTATTCTGATAGATAAATCTGTCTCCCACAAAATACCTATAAAGTTTTTGTTCCATCTTTTGATAAATCAAGGTGAACAGGAACCAATTGATAATCCGGTCTTATATTCCCGATATTCGGCAGTGGTTAGCCGAATGGAATATAAGTTATGATTTGTCCTTTCCCAACACCAAGGCCTTTTCAGCACAATTTGCTACATAGTCGGCAGAAAACTCTACAGTTAAGCGTGCCCGGGCGGGAGTAATCCAGGGATGGGTGACCATATGGGAAGTTTCTGTTGGATTACAACAGCGATGCCCGTTGAAAAACCCCACACTGCCGGATAACAACAGTGGCTAAGTGGGGACAATATCGGTGGTGGGACGGGTCATTACAAATGGTATCAGAGCCGACGATGGGTCACCTGCCGAGGTGGGAAGGTACGCTGGACGGGGTTGGTCCAGGTGCTTCTTATGAGGGGCAGGGAACGTCGGATATCTGGGCTTGTATATATATTCTGGATCCGAGGACGGATCCAATGTAAGGTGGTGGTATTGTAATACCCCGATATTCGGCAGTGGTTAGCCGAATGGAATATAAGTAATGATTTGTCCTTTCCTAACACCGAGGCCTTTTTAGCACAATTGGCTCCAGAGTTGGCAGAAAACTCTGCAGTTAAGCGTGATCGGGCGGGAATAATCCAGGGATGGGTGACCATCTGGGAAGTTTCTGCTGGATTACCGCAGCGATGCCCGTTGAAAAACCCCACACTGCCGGATAACCGCAGTGGCTAAGTGGGGGCAGTATCGGTGGAGGGACGGGTCATTACATGGTAGTAAAACAAGTTATTGTGGAATCAAAAAGAATGAAATGAAGAGCTTTGTGATTACTTTTTATATCTTACCTATCAGAGATAAATCTCGATCAAATCTTAGAGAAGATAATACTCAATACGATAGAACAAGTAGGATCAGAACACGCAACTACAGAGAAAATAGTTGGGTCTGGCTTCAGAATCCCAATGAAGTCTTTAAGTCGTTAACCTATAATGGTTTTAGGAAAAGGGAAAATCTTTATATAGGTATGTGGAAAGGTTTAATGATTTACTGTCATTATATCCTCATCACGGCTTAGAAAAGGTGTGGTTAGTTCAGATCCTTTATGAGGGTCTAGATTATCCAACAACAATTATGGTTGAGTCTTTATGTAAAGGTGGGTTTGAAAATAAAACTGTTGACCATGTAATGACATTTTTGAATGACATCGCCAAAAAGCCCCATCAATGGGAAAATACTAGGGAACCCCAGAAAAAATTTCTTTTAGGCAGAGGAAACGTTAATATGGTAGAAGGAAACTTTGAATCAGATGCTAAAATTTTTGCTTTAGAAAAAAGGTTAGACACTTTATAATTGAGTCAAACTAGTGGTAGAAGAGAGACTTTTTGGGAAGCCCGGGCTATGGAAAAGCAAGCCAATGCTCTTTACAATAACACTAGATTCGATAACTCTAAGAAGTTTAACCCATATTCAGAAACCTATAATCCTGGTTGGAGAAACCATCCGAACCTTTCATGGTCTAAGGGCCAGAGTCAAGGTAAGTTTAGAAATTCTAATGCTCCCCCGGGTTTTGGCTATACTAAGAATCCTTCAAGACAAACACAGTTTCATAACAATTCATATAAGAAGATCATCAGTTTGGAGGAGTCTTTTGCCATGCTAACCCAGCAAACTGCTATGTTTCAGCAATCAGTTGCCCAAGGTTTATAAGAAAATATAAAGATGGTCCAGGCTAATTCTCAGGCTACCGAGTCTTTAAAAGAAAAAAGTAGATTCCCTAGTCAACAATACCCAATCTTAGAGGAGTTCATGAAATATCTTTTGAGAAAATATCAAACCATGTGAATTCGGTAACGACCCTTAGGAGCGGTAAAACAATAGGCAATAAGGTAGCGATGCCTAATAGTGGACATACTATAGATCCACCTTCTAGTTCCCAAGAGGAGCCACTAGCTGAAGAGACTGACAAAGTTTCTAGTGATGCAAATGCGTTTCCTGATAGGTCTCATTTTGTACCCAAAGCCCCACATATCCACAATTGTTAGTTCCAACAAAGGAGTCGACTTTCAACGAAATAATTGAGATATTTAAGCAGGTGAACATTAACATCTCCTTATTAGAAGCAACTAGGCAAATGCATGCTTATGCCAAGTTCCTTAAGGATCTTTGTACACATAAGTGTAAGCTTAGTGTCAATAAGAAAGCCTTTTTAGTTGGTCAAGTAAGTTCAATTCTTCTGAACCAAACAACCCTTAAATATAAAGACCTTGGATACCCCACTATATCTTGTGTGATCGGTAAATACTCAGTGGATAAGGCATTGCTTGACTTAGGAGCTACTGTTAACTTACTCCTGTATCATGTATACAACCAGCTAGGACTTGGTAAGTGGAAACTGACTAAAATGACCCGACAATTAGCTGATGGGTCTGTTAAAGTACTTCGTGGTGTCATAGAGGATGTTCTGATTGAGATTGATAAGTTTATTTATCCAATGAATTTTCGTTGTTCTAGATACCTAGACTATTCAAGACCACAATGCTCAGATACCGGCAATTTAGCCCACCCATTTTTAGCCAATAGCCCAATACCTTCTTCCCAAAAAAAAAAAATGTTAAGGGTGGGAAAATAAAAACCATGTCTCTTACGAGATGTGTGGTTGGTTTCCGAAACCAACCAAGATAGTGTAACATAACACTATAGATTCTTTGGTACCAAGATAGTGCAACGCTATAAATAGCTGTCTGAACCTCAACAGCATCGAAAATAAAAACTCTCCACCATTCATTAGAACCTTTATTATTAATTTATTTTCGGTCGATTTCTCCTGCTCTTCAAAGGTGCCAAACACGGCTGAATTTATTTATCAAGGATAGACGTCGCTCAATGAAGTCTTCGGCGTCAATGGAGAATCTTCATGGGGAGATGGTTATGGAAATATTTTTGTCGATTACCAGTTAATTCGATTTTAGAGTGCTTACAAGTATGCAAGACTTGGCGAACTCTGATACGTAATACTTGCTTTATCAGCAATCACTATCGTCGCCAATTACAGTCGCTTCAACAATTTGGGGATGAAGACTATGAAAAGCTTGATAATTCTATTATTAGTCAAGGTCACGTTTTCCTTATTAAGAAAGGTTATTATGGATTTCGGTATGTCGATGAAAACTATGATTATGAAATTCATAATATTGGTACAGATCTCCATCTTCAATCGTTTGACTACTTTTACAGGAAACTACGTGCTACCATTAATGATTCCAGGGCTATGGATACCGATCAATATCACCTCTCATTGGTCGGGTCATGCAACGGTTTGGTTTGTTTTATTTTAGATTACAAGAAGTTCGAGGATGTTCCCTTATCTTTGTTGACATACCCTATATTTATCGGTAATCCTATTACCGGAGAATACGTCAATCTTCCGAGATGTGGTATGAAGGAAGAGGACTTCCCCGTTGCCACTATGTGTGGAATTGGCTACGATGAATCTACTAACATGTACAAGGTATTTAGTGTGATACACAACATGAAAGATCTACAATCACAACCCAATCGTCTACAGGTATACACTCTTGGTGACGTCAATGGTTGGAGGAACATTCAAATTCCATACGATTTAGCAGAAGAGTGCATACATATAGATGGATCAGTTTTTTGGCTCGATTATGAGCAACGCAATATCGTGGCCTTTGATTTGGCAGACGAGGCTTTTGAACTGCTCCCGGACCACCTTTTTCAAATCCTCGACGTGGTTATAATAAGCTCTTCACATTAAGAAGGTGTGTGGGTGTCATTCTTCAAGATGAACTAGATGTGGAGGTTTGGTTAGTAAAGAAGAAGAAGCAGCAGTCGCACATGCAGCTTCAGAGCAACAATACCAAACATAAAGGCTACTGTTGGAGTTGGAAGAAGGAGTTCTCCGTAGCAGGAGTGCTTGAAGGGTCATTCAGATTTGCCTGGAATGCAAGACCAATCACTGTATTAAAGAGCGGTGAAGTTCTATTTTGGGAGTGTTTGTGGAAGACACTGTTCCTTTATAACCGGACAACTTCTGTCGCGAAAGAGATTGCGGACAATGATGTTCATAAATGGGAATATTGTCGTTCGCTTCCTCACATGAACAGTTTTGTTTCACTAAAAGCTCTAGGAGAGAAGTCAAAGAGGATTTGAAAGATATGAGGTACGTAGATGTGAATAAACAACATATGAAGTTTGGAATTATGGTCTAAACATGCATGAACATGGCAAAAAATTTGGTAATATTTTGTCTTTGGTTTATGCTCATTCTTGTTTTTCTGAAAATACTTATTTTAAAAGCATAAATTCAAAACCAAGGTGTTTACATCTTTGTTCAAAATTAGCTGCAATCAAAATAGTGACTTTTGCTGTTTCCATTTTGACAGTCCACTGTAGTACATATAAATATACAATGACCCTTTTAACAGAAGAAATAAAGAGTATGTGGTGGAGTTTAAAAAGTAGAACAAACTAGACCTACAAAATTTTGTAACCAAAATCACAAAAACTAATAAATCTTGTTGCATAGGTGTGTATTACCGAGTATGCTTGCATGAGAAACCAGTCAGATGGGGTTCGGGACAAGTACTCCGAAATAATTTTCTTTGATAACTGATCCAACTTGCTCGGCCAAAGTATTCCATCTTCCGTAGCACATGAAAACTATAGTTAGAATAGATGAAACTGATAATTGCAGGGCCACTATGGTAGAATAAAGAAAACAAACTATATGCTGCTAAAATGCTTGTGGGGGAACACAAAATTTGTGTTTTCCACCAATGCTCCTGGGGTTGATTGAACTTTCTCAATCAAAGTATGTTAACCTGAAAACAAAGAACAAAGAGAGGAACTTTTTATAGCATAATGTCCTGTCCTGTCCACCTGTCTTGTCAGAACTGAATCCGATTTCCCTTACCCACCTTATAGAAATACAGCCCTGTAACAAAAATGTTCCGTTCAATACCCCTTTCTATATGGTCCCTCCACTTCTCTTGCAGCTCAGCCGTTGGTGTCGTTCACTATTTTGACCCGCTCTGTTGAGAACCTCCAAAGACATTTACAGAAAATTGCATTATTCATCGGCTTCAAAACACTAAACCCAAGACTCCATGCTTTCTGCCAAAACAGATTTTCCTCCTAGTTACTTGGGCATATTTCTTATTTCCTTCCTAGGATCCCCACTGAAAATTCTGCAGTAAGCTGATTTTTTCCCCCATCCTTCAAGCTTTTTATCGATTCTTTTGATCACCGGATCCTATATGTGATCACCGGATCCTATATGTGACTTGACTCCTACTATGGAAATTAGAAGCCACTTCTGTTGACTCCCTAGAAAGAGATGCATTTCTTGCACAACTAGTGTCACCATTTCAGAAGGCCATACTCTCATACGTATGAAAATATTAAAACTAAGTAGCAGGACTGTAACAAGCTGATGTGTGCACAAGAAAAAGAATTGAGTCTTCTGCAAACAAGAGGTGAGAAACCTGGGACCTTTGAGAACTGACAATGAAGCCTGAAATCAATACACTTTCTTCAATCTTCATTAACATTTTGCACATACCCTCCATCACAATGGTGAAAAGATACAGGGATATCAAATCACATTGTCCGACCCCCTTTGAACATTTAAACATAATATATCCCGGAGAGCCATTCAAAAAAGTCCAGAAGTGAGTCAAAAGTGTACTTCCTTTTTATCCGCCTATAACTAACACCCATACTCTCCATCATCCTGTCAAGAAATTTTCAGCTTAGTTTGTCACACGCCTTCTCCAAATCCAACTTGCATTCCCACCGCGGATCATTCTAGAGTCGATAAATTCACTAGTCAGTAAATTGCTATTCAAAAATTTATCTTCAGCCTACACCCTTGAGATGATATTGTGACCATCTTCGTATATTCTTCCTTTATGGTTCCAATAAGCTTTGTAAAACTCAATTGGAAATCTGCCTCTGTCATGCCTTGCTTAAGCTATCCTACTTTTTTTCACCAATAGATTTCTCCAACTCGGTCCTGTTTTCTTCATTGATTTTGACTGAATTTGAACATCCTTCAAAATTTCCCCAGTGTGGTTGTTCCTAAGACGAATCCGTATTAGAAACCAAGAAGATGCGCTCTTATTACTCCAGCGTAAGCTTTCCATCCACTCTCAAGGCACTAATATTACCGCACCTTCTTTCCTCCTCTAATCCATTTCTCTTTTGCCTTTTGTCTTGGCCTGTTTTCCTCGAGTCTCGCCCACTTACAATACTCGGCACTCATTTTCACCCTCATTCAATCCTCGCGGCACTAATACTGGTAAGAAGACCTTCCAATGTTCTCCAAAGATTTAATAACCGTTGTTATTCAAGGCACTAATACTGTTTTAAACAAACAGGATATGGAACTGTCTTGTATCGCTGAAACATATAAGTAACGGTTTTTGTTTAATAACCGACCAAAATAAGATTTAGGAATCTCAGTTATCGAAACACTATAAACTAGATAATCCAAATGAAACACTAAAAACTAGATACTTGATAGGTGTCTAAAACACCTAATTTTATATATAGTATTAATGCTTTCTTTGCTATTATCTTTGTGAATTGCATCTCTTATGTTTAGTTTTGAGTTATTAGGTGCAATGGAGTCCTTGGGAGCAAAGAAAGAGAAATCACTCATTTAGAACGAAAAAGTCAAAAGCGCCATTCTCATATGCAAGCGAGTGATATTCGGAGTCAGTCAAGGACCAGGGACGATCTACATCACTAATACTAGTTCAGTAATAATGGGGCACCCCAGTCTAGTGGCCTCTATCCAAGATATGGGTGCCTAGAGTCATTCTGGGTGTCTTATTCAGAGCTAGGGTGCATATATCCATAATCATTCCTACACAAGACCTGAAATTCAGTCTATCCTATCATTGGTTTCACCAGAGATGAATCTGAGAGAGATTGAGAAGGAAAATCAGAGAGAAGGGTTTTACTTGAGCTTGTTACAGAATTTGAGAAAGGAAGAACAGGTGTTGTTAATGGTGGAACCAAGAGACTGATTCAAGCAAAATGATGAAGAGAAGAAGACAACTTGCTGCTGTTGAAATCAACTGAGATCTGAAGTCGATTTAGGGTTCGAATGAGTTGAAATGAAGGGGGTTTTGAGCTGTAGCTCAACTGATATTGGATTTGAGATTTAAAATCGAGTTAGGGTTTGATGAGGTTGCTGATGAAGAGAAATTGAGATGGGTTTGTTGGTAAAACAGAATTGTAGCTTCGAATCAGTTCAAAGACAGAATCGAAGGGTTTGGTGAATTTCTGATGAACTGAAGAGGAAATTGATGGTGGAATTGGTATGGGTATGTGATGTTCTGGGTTTACAAGTTAGGGTTTTGTTTGCTGAATTTGGAATTCAGAAGTTGATGGTTTCTCCTAAATGATTTTGTTTGCTGAATTTGGAATTCTGAGATGAATGGAGTTGGGCGTGAATCTGAGAAGAAAGAAGGAAGTTAGGGATTGAGAAGCAAGAGTTGTTCCTGTGGTTTATGTCTTGATAATCCAGATGAGGATCTAGGATTTTGCAGTGATGAATTGTGCTTGAAATGAAGAAATCAAGGGAGTGATGCTGCTGCAATTCAGATGGCAGAATGATAGATAGAGAAGCTGAAATGATGGTGTTGAAATGAGAGAATGATCAGGTCTTGAGTTTGCAAGAAGTAGCAGAAGACTGAATTACAGATGTTCATGGTAGTTTGTTGGAATGGGATCTCAAGAACTGGATGAAGTGGTGCAGGTGGTGTTGGTTGTCTGCAATTGGAGTTACAGGGAGTGTGAATTGTAGATGTATGTTAGGATTAACAGGTGCTCTGCTGGTGACCTCATACACTGGGAATAATGCAGAGATGGTGAAGATTTGTACTGGGATTTGTTTGCAGTGTGTGAAGCTACATGATAGATTGAATGAATTTGTGGCTATGAAAGGAGTATGTTGCAGTGCAGCTGAACTGAAGCTGGTCATAGCAGTGCAGGTGCATATGGAATGAATGACAAGATGGTGATGCTCAGATTACATGAATTGCAGTGACAGCCTGAAGTGCAGTCAAGAGCTGTAGATGGCAGGTGTAATCTGGTAGCGATGCTATTTAGATGGATGCCTAGGTTCAGATGGTGTTTGTGCTGTGTGTGGTGATTGTGGCATTGAGGCATGAATGAGGTTGCAGGTGTTGGTGCTGAAATATGGCAGTAGAGTTGCAGTCCAAGAAGCAGCTGTGAAGGGAACCAGCTTGTTGCAGTCGAAGTAATGCAGTTAAAGCTGAGATGCTGCTGGTCTTGGATTGCAGGTCATAGTGGAGCAGTGAAGTTGCTGCTGTTGCTATTGTTACAGGAAGTGTGGCATGTGCAGTCGAGAGCAAGGATTGTGGCCTGTGTTGGTTGTGTTGTGTTGCAGTGCGGCTGCAACGGAAGATGGTGGTGACTTAATTGGTTGTTGTTGTGAGTTTCATGGGGTCACATGCTTGTAGGAATGGAGAGGATGTTGCTGCTTGATTGCAGTCTGTGGGTTGCAAACTGATGTTGCAGGTGGAGGATGATGCAGTGCCACAATGGTTGTGACTTGGTGAAGCACAATCATTGTGCAACACAATTTTGGTATGTGCAAGATGGCTCAGGCTGTGCAACAGTTTGGCCAGGTCTAGTCAGCTGCTGAGTTAGACTCTGACTCAGACCACTCAGACAATGACTCAGTTCACTGAGTTTGACCGTTAGTCAGCCGTTAACTTTAACGGTTGACTGTTATGTTTGACCGGTACCGAGCGGACTTTGCCGGTCACCTGAGATGTTTGCCGACCACTTTCCCGGCGAGTTTTCGGGAAATTTCCGGGCGATAATTTTTGGACATATTTTCTACGTGGGTTCTTCGCACACATGAGCTTGGTGGACCGCTTTGGATATGGACTTTTGAAGACTTGACCTAAGAAGAGCTACAAAAGAAGAAAGTTTTTACAACTTTGGATATAACGTATTTTTCTACTTGGAGTTTGGAGGAGAGCGACGATTCTACTAGGATTTGCTTTTCGCATATTTTTCATTTCATTATTTTATGATTATGATTATGATGAACTCAAAAGCTATGAGTAGCTAAATACTATTATTGGTTACGGGATAAAAGTTGATTTCTCAAGCATGATATTTAAATCAATGGATTAGTTTTGTCTCATCTTTATTGTTTATGATTCATGGTTTATATTGTTTTATGATTTGAATGCTAGTTTGGTTGAGTCCAGAATCAATTAGATTAGTCTTCATCTCTATTGCTAGATTAGGGTTATTATACGGAAAAGTGATAATTCCTGATTACAAGTAGCATAAATGTGAGTAGTGCTTGTAGTGATATATCCTACTAGTCACATATGAATCATAACCTTTGTTAAAACGAATTAGTGCTTTTACACGTTTGTTTGCATTGATTAGTCTTATTTCATAGAACTTATTGCTCTTAGGGAGTTAAACTTAATTGTGCTTTTACACTTTAGGTTGCTTTCTAGGTAGATTTCACAATAGCATCTTTTAATGTTGTTTGTGATAAAATCGGAAAATAAACGGGATACTCTTGCGATCAAGGTATTCTAAGACTTTTAGTAAATGATAGATTAAAATATCAATTCTAGTCATTAATGAAAATACATGTTTGTGAATGATATTATCCCGTGACCAATATCTTCTCCTTATTGATTATTCAAATTATTTTATTGCTTTTGATTACTTTTATTGCTTTGTTTATTTAGATAAAACAAAAATCCCCCCCTTTGGTTACTTAAGAATCTGAAAATTTGATAACAACAAAAGCCTCTCTGTGGGAACGAACTCTTTCTTATCACGTACTATATTTATATCTAGTTGAGTGAGAAAGTAAATTATTTTTGACGCATACGACAGCGATCAATACTCCTATGAAAAGAATCACCTTTACCATAACGGAAAACTATAAAATAGATCCTCCTATAAAAGGGATCACCTTTTACCATAACGGAAAAAGTTAGGCAGAAAGCAAAGAAACAAGAGAGAGCGAGAACACGCAGCGCAGAAAGGAATTGTAGTAAAAGATGAATCTTGAAAGTGAAAACAAGAGGAGTAGTAAAAGAAGATATTATATCTTTCAAAAGTCTACCATTAAAGCCTTTTATTTCTTTCAAAAGTGTGTCGAAGTCGTTCTATGATATTATATCTTCCACCACTCCAAACTTTCTAAACCCCAAAGGCTTAATCCTTCAATCCCATGATGAAACCGGCAACCACACATATCTTTCTCTAACCGACAATTTCAAAAACTCCCATTTTTTGACATTAAAATGCCGGTTGTTGCAATCTTGCAATGGTCTTTTTTTATGTGAAATACGGTCTACATGGGGAGCGATCAATTTACATGTCGTAGACCCTTACAAAGATAAATTAAGGCTAAAAGCTAAAGCAATTGGTATATTCCCTACTGATACTTTAAATACAACAAAGAAAAAGCTCCAAAAATCTGGAATCTCTAGAAACATATCATCAACTAAACTTTTGGACTATGGTTCTTTATTGGGATTAGACTTTCCTCCTCGAAAAATTGATCGTCAAGACATGCTTAATGATCTTGCAAAGAATCATAACGACTTAACCATAGAGGTTGTTGAGGAGTGTTCTACTTGATAGTAGGTAGTTTTCTTAATTTTGGTTTGCAAGTTTCTTTGTGTTTTTAAGGTCCGACAAGATGGGCCTTATACTGTTGGTCTTATTTGTGTGCTTCGAAATCTGTTTTGTTTAGTTTAAGCTTTGTCTGGTTTCTGTTTCTTTGAGTTTTTTGCTCGTCTTTAGTTGTAATCCGCCTGCACACGGCTTGTGTAGTTTTTAATCTATTCTCTTTGATCGATAAAACAAAAAAAAAAGGAATTGAAGTTCGTTGACTATGCAACGAATATGACTCCATACCATCAAGAACTAAGTGCGACACTAGCATATGATCCTATAAAAGACTCAACAGTGTTCAATGTCATCAAGCTATTTTGTCAACCCAAAGTGTTAAATCATCAGTATCTAATTGTGATTTATAGTTCTAAGACCAATTCATGGAGGAGATTGATACGTGATGAACAAGTTCATAAACTCGAGATAAATCCAAATAACTCGATGCTGCACAAGTCTGGCGTTTTCTGGAATAATTCTATTAATTGGTGTGGCAACAGTGGGGTCTTGGTGTACTTGGAAATAGACAAGAAAATGTTAAAGCTAATCGAACCAAGTGCATTACACCAGCAGCGACGATTTAAAGAAGAGCTGGATTACTACGACGAGTGTCGTGGTCACTTGCATTTGATACAATCCTGCATGGGAAAGAATAAGTTCGTCGTGTTTGAGATGGATCGTGCGTATACGGGTTGGAATTTAAAATATGAAGTGGATTTAGACACGACAATAGCGTGTTCTCGTAGGTATGTGGAATCTCTCTTCAACTTTCATGTACTACTCGTAGAGGTCGGAGAAAGTGGTACGAGGTTTGTGTTCATCATAAACGGGATGGAAGTTATATCATATCACTATTAAGATGGTATTGTCAAAGACTTGGCAACAATACCTCTAGGCAAGTGGTTACCATTGAAGTACATTGAGACGATTGGTGATGCACCCTTTTATCAAGCAGCGGCCCGCCCATTACGATATTTCAGTAGCTAAAAAAGAAGATTGGAAGTCCAGTTCAAGTGAGAAACAATGTTAGCTGATCCCAGGTCTATGCCATAAGTGAAAACTACAGGGAGACCCATTCTCCCAGACTTTTCCACTGTGAAACCCACACTCAGAAAAACACAGGCGCACATCCATTTTTTGGAAGAAAAATATTCTCAAACCCATAATTTCTGAAATTCTGCTTCGGTCTTTTTTTTTTTTCTTTCTTCTTCATCTTCATCTTCTATTTCTTTTCTTCTTCCTCTACATGTGTAAATCGAGAACACAAAGAGGATGAAATTCAGAGATGAATCTGAGATGGAGACGATGATGCTACGACAATTGAATCTGGTTAGGGTTTACTGTGAGATTGAGTAATTGATTCACAGAGATGAGGAAAGGGTTTGTTGTGGTTATGTTGGTCGAAGAAATTAGGTTTTTGTTCTGTGATTTTGAGAGAATAATGATGTTACAGACAAAAAGGAAGAACGGATTTGTATCAATTCGTGAAGGCAGTAAAGATTGAAGAGGGTTTTGATGGAATTGATGATGGAAGAAGTCAGTGGTGCTGAGTTGAAGTCCGGTGATGGATTTGGAATCGAGCTTATTAAGGATTATTCTCCCACTGTATAATCGATGCTGGTTATGATGGTGAGATTGAGAATTACAGAGAATTACATATAAGTTCTCAGGTTAGAATGTCAATTGAAATTAGGTCTCCAAGTTTAGAGAGAATTGTGAATCTGTTGGCTTGAGTTAGTGGTAATTTTGATTGTAAACTCTTTGAATTAGTGATTCAGAACTTGATTTGAGTTGTGCAGTTGGTGGTTATCAACAGAGAAGTCGGGATTGGTGTTGTAGTTCAATGTCGAACAGGTGGCCGAGATGGTTGCAATTGGTGATGTGACTGCGGGTCTAATTGCATGAAAGAATATGGAATTAGTTTCATGAAAGTGGATGCATAACCTGTTATGCATCCGAAAACATGATTGCGTAATGCTTATGCATCAAGAAAATTGTTGCATAATCTTTTATGCATCGAGAAAATGGATGCATAACCTGATATGCACCATTTAAATATGGTTTCATAACGCATTATGCATCAATTTTTTCTGTACGAACTAAAATCAACCAAAACAATGGTTACATAACTTGTTATAGATGCATAACTTTATTATGCAGATACATAACTTGTTATGCAGTCGAAAAAATGGTTGCATAATTCGTTATGCATCTGCATAATGTGTTATGCATCTTTTTTGGAGGCTGCATGATGAATATGCAGTCAGTTTTCGAAAATTTTCCCTAAAACGATGATCACCTCCGATTTTTTCGTGAAAAACAAAAATTTGATATTGTTGTTTGTACTCGTTGCGTAGCTCTCTTAAAAAGATTTCCAACGATATAAAATTTGTAAAATTCCAAGGCGCGGATTTTTAGATATGTTATATCCAAGTTGTGTTGCCAATTATACCCCTGAAAAATTAGGCTGCATAACGGTTTATTCCTGAAAAAATAGTATGCATAACGAGTTATTTATTGATTCTTAATAATTTCGGATAATTTTGGGTGTCACGGTATCTAAAATTAATTGTGGGTCTGACAATAAAAATATTATTTTTTTGGGCCTGCGCATAATTTTTCCATGCCATAAACCCGTTCTAGTACTTCAGCACTTGTGACAGATTAATTGAAATTTCCATTTCTTCATGCAATTACAATTTATAAATAATGTGAATTCCTCTTGTTTTTAAAAATAATCTGAACTCCTAAATCTTACTATATGTCATCAGACTATATGTTGACTTGGTTACTCATTGTCTTGCATGCCTTGGAGAGAAACCATTTAGCAAACCTGCACATGGACAAAAGAAAGATAATCAGTAAAGTAGCATTTCACACTACCTTTTTGTATTTGAATAGCAGTTCTCTCTCTAATTCTGACCTCAACTCTGTGTAATTTGTATACATAGTAAAAGCTTCACTTGAATAACATTGACAAAATAGTTCACATAAAAATAACTTAAGCAAACACGGGACACCTGTAAAAAACAATCCTCTTAAAGGGGCGGCATGTTCCATTGGAGGGACGGTAAGGGTGATAGCAATGTCCCTCTTATTGGTTAGGGGATGTCCTATATGAGGTGTAAATTGACCAGATTACCCTACTCCTATTTTTAACCTAATGGAATCAGAAAAATCAAAACAGTTTTTTTGATTTTTTTCATCTTCTCTTCTCTTCTCTTCTCCTCCTCCATTAAAATTGAAATTTTCATCGTCCTCGATTAATCAGCGATTTGAAAAATTGATAATCGTTGTTTGAAAACTATATTTCCAAAAGACCCAGTTAGGGTTTTGTTTATTGTGTTTGATTTAAGTTAGTTTTGTATCAAAAATTAGGGTTTTGGATCAAAATTGAAATTGAAATTTCTGTGTTGCATGTGAGTTACGGTTGGTAATAACTCCAATTGAAACCGTAACTATAGATTTGGTTGATGTTACGGTTCATTTAACTCAAATACCAACCGTAAGTTCTTGATTTTGAGATAAAAAATTCAGTTACGAATTTTTTTTGCAACCGTAAAATACTTACGGTTGGTCTCGTTACTTAAGTTACGAACCGTAAGTTGTACTGGATGTTTCATTTTCTTTTTACGTACGGTTTGTAATTGCATCACTGTTACCTACCGTATTTGAGTTACGACTTGTAACTCAAATAACCTTACCAACCGTAGGTTAATTACGGTTGATCTCGATTCATTAGTTACCAATCGTAATTTGTTACGGTTGCTATATGTTGTCATTCTACCAACCGTAACTGGTATTATGATTGGATTTTTCCCAAATTGAACCATTTACGGTTGGTATTCGATACTTTTGGAACCGTAACTGAGAGTTACGGTTGGTAACGAGCTAAATTCCAACCGTAAGTTCTTCTGAAATTTTAAAAGTTTCGATTTTTTTACTTTAGATAATTTTGAGCGACAAAAAGCTAATGGGAACTAATTTAGAGATTCACACATCTCAAATTTGTTACTGGAATCACTCATTTTGGTTGAGTGAATCAAAATGTAGGGTTTCACAAAAATGCCTTTTTTCTTCTCCTCACAACTTTTTTTTTCAACTCTAAAAATCTGATTTTAGAGTTATTATAAGTGAAAATTAATTATCAATACTAATCTTGATTATCATCACTAATTTTGATTATTAATAATAAGAGTTAATTAATCATTTCCATATTTTTTTTGATAAGGGGTGGCATGAATTACCATGTAATGATCCTTTTTGTCTTATTAGGTTGCCGCCCCTCTAATGGATCATGCCGCCCCTTGAAAAGGATTGGTAAAAAATGACTCAATCTCTTTATAGTTGAAGCTCTTCTTCTAGCTCTTGCGGACCTTTTTTTTAAGCACTGATGAAGGCAACAACTATAGGGATAAGGAAGTCAGCCATTCACCATTGAACTTGCAAAAAGTAAGCTAATGGGATTCCTCCATTTGAATTTTTTCTACTTTCTTTCACTCACAGTTTTCACGAATTCCATTCAAGTCACAACTCAAGAATATTGGAACCCAGGTTACTATTGCCTAGAAGGTAATTACACAAACTTTAAACATTAAACCCGATAAAACATTATATAACATAGGTATAGGTCGAGGCTTAGATAGAGTTTATGGTATGTTACTCTGCATAGGAGGCATTTGTGAAGGATAATAGTCCCACACTGTTAATATCCCCTTAATAACTTAAAATATAATATGGAAGGGCCACTCCACTCATTGCCAATTGGTTTTGAGTTGGATGCCCGGAGACTTTAACATGGAAAAAATACGGTTTAGTCCAAAAATCAGTCCAAAAGTACAATTTAGTCCATCCCGAGTCAACTAGGTACAAATTAATCCAAATATGTGGAAAGTACACTAATATCCCTTATTACTTACAATTTAGTCCAAATATTTTCATTTTAATCCAAAATGACTCGTGACTATGTCACAATTTTAAAAAAACATACAAATCAATTAAAAAAACATTTATCTTTCGAACCGCTCGTCCAAAATTCACAAACTTTATATATTCGTAAAGCTTTTTTCAAGATTTACAAAAAGAGTACCCATATAACTATATAATTTTCACTTTTTAAAATTTGTAATTCACATTAGTGTACAACTATACCTATCGACAAAAATATAGAGAATCCAACATTCATATAACCAGACTGCCACTCTAGTATGCGCAGACTGACAAAAATCTAAACTACGCCAAGCTCTAGTTGCATAATGACTGGATTTCCATATAATGGCTTAGCATTTAACCTGCATCCAGGACTAAGATATGGAAGCCACAGGATGATTTGCATACCGAAGCATGATACCAGACTGACATGGTTTTTCCTACAACAATAGATACAAAATCAACTGTCTCATGTTTTTACTTGGAAATACACCGGAAAATCTAAATTTTAATTCCAATTGGACATCATAAAGTTCAAAGTCAAACAATAGCATCACCAATCAACCCACATTCCCTTCTACTAAAAAGAACACTGAAGTTCAACTACACATGTCACTCCGAATGAAATTGAATCGATAAACAGACAAACTAGAATACAAGGAAATGAACTACTATTATATTTCGAAACAACAGTTTCATACCAAAGTGTTCTAACCTATCATTGTAGTAATTGATGTCTCAACCAAATTACCCAAACTTTTCTCCACATTATACTCTAATCTCTTGTTCAACTGGTAAATCTCAGTCGATCTAATCATACCTAGTACTAAACCAAACAACAGTAAAAAGTGATTAGTAGTCATGGGATTCCGTTAGTGTTTCAGTTATCAATTTAACTAATCAAAATATGAGCGGCAGCATTAGGACAACAAACTATACCTATTCAATGTTATACTAGTAACAATTGTAACTTAATTTATAAATGTTCGGTACCTTTTTCCCATCTACAGTAGTGAGGCTACCTTATATTACTGGAGTAGATAAATGAAGTCCCCACAACCTCTGCTTCACATCATCATATGTGACAAGTCTTGCTATCGTTTTTTGCCCTTTATCCTGAAAAGAGTTCTCTACTTAATAGGATGGCAGGTTTCGATAAAATGTTTCGTCGTGCTACACTAGGTATAACATGGATTTTACTTAGTAATGTTCTTACCATTGTTTAGATAAACTGCATTCCAAATCCCAGCCTCAAGAATTCTGAATTCATCAGTCAGCTCATTTTATGGAGCCGGTTTACCTGTATAAGTTAAGCTGCAATGAGATAAATGTCATTATTTTCACATGTGTTTTAGTTTTTACACCCTACTTATTTATGTAAGCAGAAGCATATCGAGTCATTATTTTCAATTGTGTACTAGTTTGTACACACTAGAGTATTTATGCAAGCATGAGCTTATGAAGTCATTATTTTCACATATGTACTAGTTTGTGCACACCTATAAAACATGCATGAACTCGTTCGTTCATACCCACATTCAGACCTACTTTTTTGATGGAAAACACATTGGTGCACAAGTATATGACCACCTAGAAAATATGCGTGAAATCAAGCATTCATACCCATAAACAGGCTAAGTCTTATCGAAACTAGGATGTTGCAGCAGTTTGTACACCAGTTCAGACTCTCTAAATAAAGGAGACAAACTCCACATCATAGAATCCTTATCATAATTGCTACTTGGGTGATGTAGTTCTAACTAGTTAACTTAACTGGTCATGCAAAATAAGACAACGATCCTAAAACAGGTAGGGCAAACCCCAACAAAATAGACATACCAAAATCAGCAAGGTAACAGATACATTCTAGGAAGTAAACGACAGAATATTTTGTAGGACAGAGAAACTAACCTGCAAGACAAGTGTGAAACAATTGCTTTGAAAATTCATTGCATTTCGTTAGCATCTGGTCTTGTGATCCACCGTTATGCTTTTGTTTGCTCTGCGAGCACACCAAAATGGAACGTGGCGGAGTTGGAAGACACGACCAAAGATAATTATAAGAAAACTTGTTTTGTCGACGTCACTGTGCAAGAAAATGTCTACTTCCTTGTGAAGTCATTGTACAATAAAAGATTGCACGAAAGTTGAAAACAATACAAAAAAACCCATGAGCTTTTGCTAAGAAAGAAACAAGAAAAATCTTATGAGTCCAACCGACGATAAAATGGTCAGTTACCTGTTTTTCCTTGGAGCGTTTTTCCTTGTCAGCAGCTCCACCATTTACTTTTTGCTCATTCTCATCTTGCCAAGTCTCCTCTTTCTCACGAATGAGCTCCTCTTGCCTCTTCAAAGCAACAACCTTTTGATATGCCTGCTACTTCAATTCAATTACTGTAAAATGAAATAGAAGAGTAGGTTGGTGATAATACTCCTATAATAATAAGGTACATAACTACCAATATGTATACAACTATGTACACATTAAGAATCTATATATGTACAATTATGTACACATTAAGAAAGAACAGGTGTACAACTATGTACACATTAAAAATCAACATATGTACAACTATGTACACATGTAATCAAAACAGATATACCCAAATGATAGGATCATTTTCATGTTTCCCTCAACCATCAATCAACAAGCAACCTATAACATAATATCGCAACAACAAATAATACAAACCAACAGGAAAACCTTATTCCAAGTTCCCCTGCCAAGGAGATGAGTAATAGCATATTATCTTTGTACCCCAAAAGTTTCAAAGTTGTCTTGATTGGAATGAAGTAAGTCATATACAGGAGCACAAATGTTGATAAATAGATAGGCCACATAAAATGAATTGACCACTCAAAACTGAGATTACGTACTCTGAGTTACCCGTTTAATTTGATCATAACTAGCCAGTTTAGCAGCATTTATAATGGCATTTCGACTACGTTTGGCCAACGCCAGTCCAAAGAGATTTAATTCTTCCCTAAATATTGGGATCAAATTTAAAGTGAATACACAGATAAAAAGATACAAGAGATAAAATAATATTTTGTAACATAACCTGCTTAACGGTCCAAAATAATGTCTTGCTCCAAAGTAACGCTCCACATGTGTATTAGTTTGTACACCCTAGTTATTTATGCAAGTATAAGCTTACGGAGTCATTATTTCACAAGTATACTAGTTGCAACGCCCCAGTTATTTATGCATGCACAAGCTCATGAAGTCTATAGTTTTCACAAGTGTACTAGTTTGTACACCCTAGTTATTTATGCAAGCATAAGCTTAAGGAGTCATTATTTTCGCATGTGTACTAGTTTGTACACTCTAGTCTTGCATATATAAGCTTATGGAGTCACAAACTTCACATGTGTACTAGTTTGTACACCCTAGTTATTTATGCATGTATAAGCTTATATAGTCATTATTTTCACATGTGTACTAGTTTGTACACACCTATAAAACATGCATGAAGTCGTTCTTTCGGAACTACTTTTTTCATGGAAAATACAGCGGTGCATAAGCATGTGCACACCTAAAAAATATGCATGAAATCAAGTATTCAGGCCCATAAACAGGCTACTTCTTGTAGGAAATAGGCTAGCGCACCAGATTGTACACCAGGCTACTTCGATGCTAACATGACCTGCTGCGATGTTGATAGATATCTGAGGGATGAAAAATGGACTAAGATGGCGAAGTCGTTGTGATAAGAAAACAGAGAAGTCACAATACATTATTGCCCCGACCATGAAGCTCATAAACATGGCTTAATGAAGGCCTTCAAAAAATAATGATCATGTCAACAAATAATCTGATAAATACGTTCATCCATAGAAGGCAGGTCAAACCAACCTTCTCACAGACCATTTTTGCTGCATCCAAAATGTCACTTATGCATCCAGTGCCTGCTCCAATAGAAACTCCCTAGAAAAAAACAAGAAAGACATGCTTCGTCATAAAAATTCAAGTAAGAAAATCATCAAGTAAAATTCCCAACTCTCCAAACACTATAATCATATAGAGAAAATACAATTTATAACGAGTAAACTTTACCGTCCTTTCTTTCTTCTCTGAGTTCAGTGGGCAGCCAGTTAGCATCTCTTAGAGCTTTCATCCGCGGAACACAGCGCATAAGCTATAAACCTCTCCACAGACCTTGGTCCTAAGAATTAAAAAGAAACTGTAAACATGGAAAACCACTTTATATTAGCTCATATGACATCATAACATCCTTCTCATTTTTCATACAACTCAACAAGAATTGTACTAGCTATGTGAATAAAACATCGCAGCAACTAGTTCTCACAAACCGACATTATGTCCACATAAAATTTCAAATCAAAATCAGAGGAATGCCAGTCGCTATATATCGCCTAATAGGATCTGATGTATATGTCATGTACAATCCTACAATCTCTTTTGTCCACTAACTATGGCCTAGAAAATTAAGGGTACTAAATCATGGAATTTCAAGATTAAATAATTAGACAATGGGATCAGTAAAACATAAATTCGGAACATCAATGTCTATGAATAGATTGAAACTATGTTAGGACAAGGTAGTAATTACCTCCAGTTGCTTAGATGTCAAATATGACTTACCCATTTAAGCATTAACAAATTCCATCAGTTTTAACCTTTTCTCAAGTAATTGTTGTGCGGTAATGTGTGCTTGAGAAGGTGAGTTTGCTGTGTAATTTGGATCCCCTCTTAAGCTTTCTTGACCTGTATCAGTAGGTTGTTAATATGAAACTTGACTATTGTGTAATACTACCAATTAGTAGAAGCAAACACGTAATTAGTGTAGTGGAAATTAATATTCATCATCAGTAGGTCTAAAAATTGATAAAGCATCTAACTAATACCAAGTAAAATTTATAAACCAAACTATATAGATGAATTTGAATTTTGCAGGTCAAAATGAACTGAAATTAAAAAATAAATAAAGATGAACTGAGATTGATGCCGAATAATAAAAAGTGAATCAATGAATAAAAGATTTCTCACAATGTTTCCATGGGTCGACTACATAAGACAAATTTGGAGCGAGAAATGGAAATTGAAATTGAAATTGAAAAGAGATTACCAATGTTGCAGAGGACAATTCCAACAGTCATCTTCTTGAATTTCTCCGATTCGGCGAACTTCTCCGCACCATCATGACCACCAATCTCTTCATCAGGTACAAAGGACAAATAAACAGTTCGAATCGGTTGAAAAACCAGACCATTCTCGCGTAGATATCACCGAATTCATCAACATTTACACCGAATGGAGAATGATTCCACTTTTGATGTTCAGATAGTACATTATCTATGTGTGAATTCAAAAGGATTGAAGGAAGATTTTGATTCTTACCAGTCCATTTGAGAAGAACCAAAGGTTTACCATCCACAAATTCTAGGGTTTCGTATTCTAAGTTTAGGGATTTAGCTTCGAAGATTATGAATTCTGTTGATTCGTAGTATTTTGATTTGGATGAGTAATGTTGATTTGAAGGTATTGTTGGAATCTAGAGATGATTCGACTGGTATTAAGTCTAAAGAGAGGAAGATGGTGAAGCGATGGTATTTTCGACATTGTAAAGTGTCGATTTGGACTGAATCGTTAGTAAACGGACTAACCCGTTCTAAAGTTGGTAAATTAGGACCTCCTAGTATTAAGCCTGAGAGGAGAGGACTAGAGTGTCTAAAGTCCAATTAATTTGGGATTAAACGTTAATTCCTACCTTTAACATGGTATCAGAGCAGGCTATTTGCGACGAGTCATTTGACCGCGCCTTTATTCCACGTCACTCGATTTATTATCCACGTGTTAGACCCAACGAGGCTACACGTGAGGGGGCGTGTTGAGATTATTAGTCCCACAATGTCTGGACAATATAAAATCCTGCGATTTATAACTCATAACCAATTGGTTTTGAGTTGGATGTCCGTATTCTAATAGCATCAAGCACAAATGTGTCTGGATGGCAAACAATAATGTATGTATGTTAAGATACTAGAACATATCTATCTTCTCTGTCATGGAGATTTTATTCCCAAAGTTTCATTGCAGACCACTACTGAGTTTTATCAGTTGGTAAAAGTACTATTCACTCACCTTGTATCAAGAGCTACTTCTAATGTTTTTGTTTCTTCTATTATAATTCTTGCAACTGGAGACGCAACTTATACAAATACGACCACATCTTCTTACCGAGGCTTTCTGGAGCTCATAGACCTCACCCAAGGTGACTTCACACTGAAGCACCTGCTGGATTCTTTTTGTCCGTAAAGCAACAATGAGCACTCTAACTGACCAGATCAAGAAAGCTGAATAAGTGACAAATAATGAGAGGGGGAGAGGGAGATCATGTAACTAGTTGCTGGAGCTTCTGGGGGAGCTATTCTAGATCCTTGGCAGACAATGCCAATAAAGTTTGTCAAATCATTTCCTCACACAACTTGAGAGTCTGGATGCTGAGACTCAGGGGTAGTGTTTTACTTGATTGCTTCACAGTTTGTAGAAAGCTATGCTTCCATTGTATAAGAGTACGGCTTTCTTATAATTTAATTTCATACCAATGTTTTCCCTTCTCACATCCATATATTTTTGTGTGCTACTTGCTTTCACTTTTCATAAGATAGGAGTATTTTCAAAAATTGAATAAGGGTATATTTTAAGGGGAGATATTTGAGGGGTATTTAAATAATATTTTCATTATAAAATTCACTACCCATAAAAGAAAAAGTGAGATCCCCTCGCACAAACCTTTTTAAGGCCAAGTACTATGGTCCAGGGCATCCCTTCCCTATCTTTCAAACAAAGGGAAAGGATATGGGTCTGAAGGCAGCCTCACTATGGTGTCCTTTTATCCCTTCCCTACATGACACGAAAACTCAGTTTCCGTATGAATAGTTTCCATTTCAGTCAGCTCGTTGACTTGACCAAAACGAAAACTGAGTTTCCGTTTTAAAGGTATAAGTTTACAACAACCACTCGGATTTCTCATTTCTTCTTCTTCTTCTCTATTTTTTCCTCCTCTCAAAACTCTTTCAAACTCCTTTTATCCCTTTTGGTTTTCATATTGATTCATTGTGGTTCATTGGTTTAAATTAAAAGGATTTGATTGTTACTCCAAGGTGAAACAAAACCATTTTTCAATTTCGAATTGCGTCAACAAAATTATCAAAGGTGAGTGATTCTAATTATAGGGTTTTAAATTAATTTGATTTTGAATTTGATGAAATTGTTAATATTAGGTTGGTTAGGTATGTAATATGCAATTCATCAATAATATAATTAAAACATAGATTTAGTGAAAAATCCATGATTATTACTTGTTGGGTGTCTTGATTTATATTGAACGAAATGTTTGTAAACTACTATGTTATTGATGTATAACATTGATTGACTTGTACGTATGTATTGTATAGACAAATTGATACTATGTTTGTTGTTTGCAAAGGTACATAATAAGTCTAATGCGTGCCTATGTGAGAGTTAAATATGGAATCTATTTGGATACTTCTAATGATCAAGAATAGAAAGATTTGCTAATGTTTACACAACTTTGTTTGGATGAACGGTTGCGTATTATTCGACAACCGGTACCTAGGGAGGTACAAACACGTAGTGTAATAACTCGTGATCGAGTGTGGCATGACGCGAAAATGATGAATGATTATTTTACACCTGAAACTGGTTATACCTCAAGACAATTCAAATAACGTCTATACATGAGGGAAGAATTATTCGAGAAATTGTTAGGAAAATTGCTTGAAGTGGATCCAGAATGGTAACAACGTCCGGATGCAACCGGTACTATGGGGAACTCTCTGCATATGAACTTAGTTGTCGTGATGAAATGTTTATAAAAAAGTACGACAACTGATAGTGTCGATGATTACACTCGTATGGGTGCCACTACAATATACTATTATCTAAAAATATTTTGCCACATCATTTGCATGACTTTTGGAGAAAGATATTTGCGTGAAACCACTCCTGAAGATGTTCAGAGGTTGCTAGCTGAGAATGCGGAACGACGTTTTCCTGGAATGCTTGGTAGTGTTGATTGTATGCAATGGCCATGGAAGAATTGTCCGATAGCTTGGAAAGGAACTTACCGGGGTAAAGAGAAACATAATAGTCTGGTATTAGAGGCGGTGACATCATACGATTTGTGATTTTGGCATGCTTTTTTTGGAATGTCTGGTGTTGATACATGAAAAATAACACCCCTTAATGGGTTTAGGGTGTTCCTGAAGAAGTAGCTAAACTAGGTAAAAGCATGGACTTGGGGACTAATCCCAAGTCCAACAAGAAAGTATCCACTAAACGGGAAGTACAAGGAAGGGATTAGTACATAAGAAGAAGGTTATCTTAAGAAATGGCATTAGGAATAATTAAGGAGGTCTGGGACACATGGCATGATGTCATAGAAGAAGGGGCTTTTTGGAAATCCTATATAAGAAAGGACAAGGTACAATGGAAAGACAACTCTCTCTTACTATTCTTAGCAAAGTGAGGTCATTTGGTTAGCTAGGACGGGTAGAACCTCAAACCTAAATTCACCCCTCAACATTTGGTGACCACACCCTGAGGCTCATGCCTAGCTCACCATGACACACACAGAAGGCACTATCTCAGGCGCGCTAGGAAAGCAAGCGGCTGATCAACCCCTTAATCTGGACGAGGTGACGATGGAAGATGATAGCGAAGAGAAAACACCGATCCTAGGTGTTATTAGGCAATCAGTAAGTCACAGATCCTAGGATGGAGAGGTAGAAACACCATGGGAAAAGAACAGACATACATCTCGACTAGCGAAACCTGTATCCTCAACCTTACAAAACATGCAGGAAGAATTGAATGAGCGTTCACGAAGGAGACAAGAGCTCGAAGATTGGATAACACGGGCAATAAAAGCAGGACAAAGTACGCCCGAAGAGGAAACAAAAGGAAAAAAACTCAAAGGTACCAAGGCGACAGTGACATCGCAAGAAGAAATCGCCGAATACCTAGAACAGAACTATCATGTGGTAAAACAAGACAACCATTGCCGCGTGAATAGTCCGTATCCAACGCACATTCGAGAATACTTATACCCCGATGACTACACATCTCCCAAGTTCAAAGTATATGAGGGTCAAGGAAATGCGCGAGAACATCTCAGCCGATTTTTATCAGCAATGAACGACATGGCTAAAGACAGAAAAATATGTTTAAAAGAGTTCCCCAAGTCACTTACTGGCACCGCGTTCACTTGGTATGATAACCTAAAGGAAGAAAGTGTGGATTACTGGCAGACTTTATCCACACTCTTTCTTAGGAAGTTTTACTCAACCAAAAGGAAGATAACGGCGATATACCTGAGCAAGAACGGGTAGCGAATAGGCGAAGAAGTAGGGAAGTACATCTTACGGTTCCGACGCCTGGCATTGGACTGTCATGAAGACATCGATGAGGAAGCACTTGTCGAGATCTGCGTACGCGGAATGGTCTCAGCTTTCAAGAGGGGATTAATTAATTTCAGGTTCCAAACCTTTGTTGAGATAGAAGAAGCAGCCAAGAGGATCGCTGACTGCATAGAAGAGATGTTGACAGACGCTGTTTGGCGCACCACAGTTAGCGCTGCAACGGGAACCTCACGCAATGTGAGACCTAATGTTAATGAGGGTGGGAACCAATACCACGTGGATGGAAGAAACCAAGTGAGGAACGGAGGGAGCAAGCGTGAGTACAAAACACCACCACCTCTCCCATGCAGTAAAGAATGCACGATCAAGCTTCTGAATCAATGGGTCGCTGACAGGGAAATTCAGCTACCCCCAACCATAGTAGATATTAATAACATGGACCAAAATTCGGCCAAATACTGCTGCTACCACCGAAGAATGGGACATCCAACAGAAGAGTGTTTCGCCATTCGAAGTATATTCGAGCGCAAGCGAGCGGCTGGGGAACTCGAGGCGACAAGACAAACAATTGAGCATGATCCATTCCCTCGCCATTAACCCGAAAGAGAGAGGAAAGGAGAGTGCGGAGTACAAACCTACAAATTGTAAAAATCATCTTTTGGTAAGAACGACTTTCCTCATGATTAATGGGAAGATATCTCAAAAGGTCTCAGGGCATCCAAAGGCGTCTGATTCACAAAAGGTCCCGGGAACGCCAAGGGCGCCTGGTTGACTGACAAATTCACAAAAGGTCTCAGGACATCCAAAGGCGCCTGATTGACTGACAAATTCACAAAAGGTCTTAGGACAGCCAAAGGCGCCTGATTGACTGACAAATTCACAAAAGGTCTCAGGGAAGCCAAAGGCGCCTGATTGACTGACAAATTCACAAAAGGTCTCAGGGCAGCCAAAGGCTCCTGATTGACTGACAAATTCACAAAAGGTCTCAGGACAGCCAAAGGCACCTGATTGACTGGAAAATTCACAAAAGGTCTCAGGACAACCAAAGGCGTCTGGTTGACTGACAAATTCACAAAAGGGCTCGGGATAGCAAAAGGCGCCTGATTGACTGATATTTACAAAAGTCTCAGAGAACCAAAGCCCCATTGGAAATAAAAAGCGGGGGGAATAAGCGCGTTCTACCAACGCCCATCTCATCCAAGCCTTACTCGGAAAAAAAAAAAAGAAAAAAAGGAAATAGGCGCGTTCTACCAACGCCCATCCTACCCAAGCCTTGTTCGGAAAAAGGGGGGGGGGAGTAGGCGCCCAGATGACTGACAAATTCACAAAAACCCCAAAGAAGCCAAAGGCGCCTGGATGACTAACATTCGCGGAAGGTCTTAGGAACGCCAAGAGCGTCTGACCAATCGGAATTCACAAAAGGCCTCAAGACAAGTTTTGTTAACACCCGTTCTGTCGAACCCCCCCCCCCCAACCCAAAAAAAACGAAGGGGGGAAGGCGCGTTCCACTAATGCCTGCTATACCAAATACCCTCGAAAACGCCCACACAGTTCTCCGGTATTCACTCTGCCTAACGACTATCTACAAATTAAGACGAGGGAATAGACGCGCCCAACCCGCACCTATCCCTACCAGAGCCTACTGATCGGTAAAAAAAAAAAGAGAACAGATGTGATCGCCAACGATGAGCATACTTAACAAGGCTGAAAAATTCACCTAACCACACACACATTTCAATAATAATACAAGAAAATTATAAACAAGCAAAACAACCAATAAATAAATACCAGCAACAAGAAAAATTAATCCAAACATCAGCAGAATATCCCACAATCCAAGAGCAAACCAACAACAAATCCAACAAAGGGAAACGAAAAAAAAAGAAAAAAAAAAGAGAAAGAAGTGCCTTAAGCGAATCAGAGTTTCTCCAACTCCTGTCGTTTCTCTTCGAGTTCTACACGAACCGCTTCCTTAGCAGACTCAGCACGCAGCACCTCGTCGGTTGCTAACCCAACGTTATTGAGCAGCAGGTTTAGCACCACCCTCTTGCTGGAAGTCGTATCCAAACTCTTCTCTAGCTTCTCTTCTAATTGAGAGATTTGACCAGACAGATGACTACGAGGATCATTGCGGCTCTTTACCTTCTCCAACAACTCCTTCAGCCACACTACAGGGAACTTGACGTTGAGTGCGGATTGCATGACGGCTTCCCAGCTATGCAGCCTCGCCTCATCGACAAGATCATCCCCTACACGGGTGAGCTGGTATGCAATCTCCAAGAGATTCCTAGTCATGTAGCACAGGATAGGGACAGCCGAAAGACCCTCCTTCGCCATATGACCACCACCACGCTCAACAATGTCTCTATAGGTGGAAGCAAAAACAGTAGGAACCCAAAAGCCATGGACTAGAGTGTGGGTAGCGGAATCTACCCCAGCCTCGGCAGCGCTCACTACCAAAGGGAAGAGGAATCGCACATCCTCAGACTCCTCCGTTACGACTGGGTTAGTCGTCACGTCAGCAACAGGAGTATTGGTCTGCTTCTCCGAGAGAACAAACGCACTTCCGACATCCACTCTAGTGCGCTTAGAAGATCCATTGCCACCAGGAACCACGCGCCTGGTACCGTCCATGTCGGGCTTTGTGGGTTCCTTTCGCTTCTTACCCATAACCTAACGCCAGTCACAGTGTTAAAAATAAAATAAATACATACAATAATAACAGTAAAAAAAAGAAGAGAAAACCAACCTCGAGAATTGACGAGTCCAACGGAGTATCAGCAATCTTGGGACGAGACGCAGAGGAACTAGAAGACGATTCGGAGATGCTAGTGGAGCCTTACAAATGAGAAATAAGCACCATCACGAAACCAAATATTGACCGGATGGACCCAGAAGGGCTCATTGACTGCATAACGGCACTAGGAGATACTGGAAGTTCACCCCTACCACGTACGGTCTCAGCCCTGAGTGAACTGATGATACATGAAGGTGTGGCGTTACCCAACCATCAACTGTGGGGAGGCTAACCCCTAAGTCCCTCAGCTGATCCACAAACGAAGAAGTCGGGCTGGCACTCATATCCCTAGGAGGTTGTGATGCGCTTCTCCGATGACTTTGACAAGTCTGCAATGACGCAGTATTAGCAGAGGAACAAGGGCGCGGGGCAGACGATTGGTTCGCTTCCCGCCTAGATTTTTTCTTTAGACTACTCTCAGTCCAGTCACACTCATGCATGTTCAAGTATTCCTCCATCACATAAGAAGGGGCCTTCCACCCTAGGCGACTTGAAGGAGGAGTTCCATGGGGAAACGATTCCCGCTACTCATCTCGTCAAAATAAAAGGAAAACGAAATGATGAATAGTGAAACACAAGATGAAGGAAATAACAAATACCTGAGGTGCCAAACGACTAGCAGTTGGCTTCACATTTAACCGCGAAGGCTTACGATCGGAAAACGACCCCTTCTTCGGCTTCGTAGGCTCACAACCCTCAGGTTGGTCCCAAGAGGTCATCACGGGATCCGAGCGACCCTTATTAGCCGGAACAAGGCGATGTTCGGTAGCTATGGCGTCATCAAGTTTTATTCGACCAGACGCATGAAGCTCCCGAAGATCCTGAGCAGTCAAGTTGCGAGGAGGAGAAGATTCGCGCAAGAGAAAGTTCAAAGCCCGGCGCCGTAAGAAATCATGATACTCGTGAGTCCTTTCAGTAACTGCTAAGAGCCGCGCAGGGATGGGCTTCCTGAATGAAAAATTGATCCCTCGATCATACAAGCGTGTCGCTCCTTTGAAGACATAACGATTGAAGCTAGAAATAACATCCTCGACGTCAGAACTTTCAGGGGGAGGGAACCTATGAGAAACTCCTTAATCAAACCCCACCTGTCGAACCGCGCGATCAGGGTTGTAGGATATGGAAATGAAATTACCAGCGTAGAAACCAGGAAGATAACCCGGCAACACGGCCATCACAGAATCAAAATCGGCATCTGGAAGGAGCTTTATCGAATCCAATTCCGCGTCAAAGGGTGCAACAAAATCATAATGCGCCGGACCTGGTCGACCGTCTTGGTAAGAGAATGGTTCAAAATCCTTAGCCACGTCCAATTGTTTACCAAGACCTCCCTTGGGGACTTTCCCTTTCAAGTTCCAAAGAGCCATCCGCGGGTAGCGGTAAACAACGGGGAGTTTCTTGACGAAACCATCATCCTGTTTCACATCTTCTTCCCGGTAAATTGCGATTTCATTAGTCTCAGGCGCGCACGGGGGAACATGCTCCCAGTACCAAGCCTGCATAAAAGAAGCTGGGATGTAGGTCTCGATCTTGTGAGACGAACCCACCGTCTGAAGATCTCGACAGAACAAATCAAGATGGTGGTACAAACCACCTAAGAACATTGGTGCAAGTGGAAAAGGGACGCCACGGGACAGCAGCACTTCCATTGGCACGAGCTCACCCTTGATGGTATCCTGGGGACTGTATTCGAATATGTCGTGACAAAGCCAGAATAAAATGAAGGCAACTAGTTCCGTGCGGGGATCCTTGTCCTTGCGTTTAGGAGGGAACACCTTATCACCGATCATCTGAGGAGCCCAATATTTCAGCCAAAGAGAAAAAGAAGCGCGGCGATTAACTTTAATGACCCATTCAGGATCAGCTTCTGTCGGGTCTGATGAACCATGGATCGACTCATAGGCGCGGATGGAGCTGGATAACAGGCGATCGCCAGGAGGGCGCCTGGGAGGATCTTCCTTCTCTTTTACCCACTTAGCCTTCCCCTTCTGAGTGGATGAAGATGCCCCTTTCTTATCTATGTCAGCAACTACCTTGTCCTTACCTCGCCCTGATAGCGCCTGGCTCTTCTGTACTAGTTCACGACGGGAGTCATCTTTGCACTTCAACAAATAAGTACACAGTTCCTTGTCCTCGTCATTTAGTGCTCCGAAGACGGCTGCCTCATCATATGAATGACTGCCATGAATTGGTAACCCTGTAAGAGCGAACACGTCCTCTAGGACGATAGTGGCTTCCCCTCATGCTGTGAGAAGGGGGTGAATGGGAGGAGCCAAGTGGCAGAAAAGACGTATTACATCACACATGCACCTATTTACCTCCCGTTTAAGATACGAGTCTATAGCTTCATTAATACCCGCCTTCCGGAGATCAGCAGTGTGGCTGGAGTTGGAGCGTATATAAGATGTCCAATGTGGCCACGCCGGGGGAGTTTTCGATTTAGAACGGATGTCGATAGCAGGGAGATTATAATCGCCACTATGGATGGCCATCCGCGACACGGTCTTGAACGCGAAAGTGTCCATGGTCTCTGACTCGGGGCGCATAAGCCATCGGGGATCAGAAGGGTAAGGAAGCACGGGCGGATTTAAAAGTCGAGAGGTTAGGATATCATCTAGACGGAAAACGCGTTTACCTTCACGGATTTCTCTTAACCTCAGGGTGCGTTTTAAGGCAGGGCCGCTTGTGAACTCAGCAATAGTATACAACCTGCCGTCTGCTGGGACGGGTAGGACGATCTCATCCTGATCAGAATACTCGGATTCCTCGGAGCTCTCATGCCTAGGTTGCTCAGATTCTCTAGACTCATCGGACGAAGAACTACTGGAAGATTTACTAGACATAGCGAGTGTATGGGTGCGTCTGGAAGAAGGAAAGAAGAAGAAAAGTTGAAAGGAAAATGAATTGATGGCTCTATATATAGAAAGCCCTAAAGATCGAACGTGGCAGTTATACATGGGAGAAAAGTAACCGTCAGAAAACCAGAAGGATAGGCGGTTTTGCACGATGAGGAGTCGAAACGTCGCCCACAACCATAAGTTTAGCAAAGGGAAAAGACCCACCTTGTTAATGGACTATAAAGGAGGGCGCTCAAAGAGGGTTCTTTGACTATTGGGTCATTAAACAATTGTCCCAATAGTCAGGGGACTAATGTCGATACATGAAAAATAACACCCCTTAATGGGTTTAGGGTGTTCCTGAAGAAGTAGCTAAACTAGTTAAAAGCATGGGGACTTGGGGACTAAGCCCAAGTCCAACAAGAAAGTATCCACTTAAAGGGAAGGACAAGGAAGGTATTAGAAAATAAGAAGAAGGTTATCTTAAGAAATGGCATTAGAAGTAATTAAGGAGGTCTAGAACACATGGCATCATGTCATAAAAGAAGGGGCTTTTTGGAAAGCCTTTATAAGAAAGGACAAGGTACGATGGAAAGAAAACTCTCTCTCTCTCTCTCTTACTATTCTTAGCAAAGTGAGGTCATTTGGTTAACTAGGACGGGTAGAACTCAAACCTAAATTCACCCCTCAACACCTGGATCAAACAACGATGTGAATGTGTTGGCACACTCACCCCTTTTTGATAACATGTTAAAGGGTGTAAAACTCCATGCAATTATGTCATCAATGGTCACCAATACAATATGGTTTATTTCTTAGCAGATGGTATCTATCCAAAGTTGACTATAATTGTACAAGCTTTCAGTCAGACATTGGACATTCCCGAGTATGTGAGATTCAACAAGTATCAAATGGATAAAAGAAAGGATGTCAAGCATTCTTTTAGAGTACTCCAAGGTAAATTCAGAATTGTCGGATCACCGTATAAGTATTGACAACAATCTGACTTGAACCTAATTATGAAATATTGTCTTATTTTACACAACATGATTATTGAGCATGAACGTCGGGATACAGATTGGAGCAGAGTTTTTCCTGTTCCGATTCCGGAACCTACCAATAATGGTCGTGTATTTATGTCAACTCTGAAAAACCTAGAAATGCACCTACAACTAAGAACAGATCTTGTCAAGCACATTGCTGCGCGTCCTGGTAGAGGAGGCCAGGCAGCAGACTTGTCTAGTTTGGAGGGTACAAATATGGAATACGTGGTACTTCCATCATCATATGGAGATTATGATGATACAGATTTAAAAGAAGAAGTTGTTCATGGTCAAAACGAGGATGGTGCATTTGATTATTATGGAGATTACAATGATCAAATCCCAGATGATTTTGAACATGCATTTGAACATGTTTATAGAGACCGGCATGTAGAAGATGAATATGAACATGATGGAGATGACGATGAGGATGACGAAGATGATGAGGAAGAGGAAGATGATGAGGACGATGACGATGTTGAGGATGATGACGAGGAGGCTGCATACAATGGTGAGGATTTCTATGATGATGTTGAGTCAGAGGATGTATTATAACCCTTTCACTGTTGTGTTTAAAAGTTCGAATATTACATGCATATGTAAGAGGGACTTTAAATTATTTTTGGGCTTAAATTATGTATGCAAACGAATACGTTTTTATTTGATGGCCATGTGGTTTACAATTATGATTACAAGTGAAATCATTTAAATCTCTTTGTAAAGTATATGAATATGTGTAATTATTCTTGATCTCTTTGTACAGTATACGGATACGTAAACTTATCCGTGAAATCTCTTTGTATAGTATATGGATATGTATACTTATCTGTGAAATCTCTTTGTACAGTATATGGATATGTATACTAACCATGTATAAATAGATCACACATGGTTTACCAATGAACACATTGGTTTGACCAACTCTCTTCTCCATCTACAAAAATAAACACTTCTTTTGTCCAAATTATTATTTACAAAACAACACTTTTCTTTCTTAATTATGGTGGGTTATAATTGGCAGGCCTCTAAAAGGGTATTAAAAATTTATCCCCAATGAAAACGGAAGCCTACAGTAATACCGCAAGTGCACGGTCGTCAGCTGTAGCTCGTGCAAGTACGGGTCGATCCACAGAGATCGGGTGTGTTTTGGAGTGTTTAGCTAATTGGTTTCCTAAATTGCTATTGGGCTATGAAGCCTTTTGGCTTAAATTGGGCTTTGAGTACTAATGGGTTTGATAACAATAAAATGAACTGAGCTTGGGCTCAGTTATCTTTGAAGTGTAAATGGGCTTTGGCCTTACAGGGAACTGAACTTGGGCTCAACAGTTCACTTGTGAATTGGGCTCAGTGTCTTTTGTTGTGAACTGGGCTTTGGATTCAGTTGGCTGCAGGAGCTGGACTTGGCTTGGCAGGATAAGAAGTGACCACAGCAGCAGCAACCTTGGCAGCAACCTTGGCAGAGGCAACTCAGCAGCAGGCACCAGTAGCAGCAGTACTGCAGCTACACAGCAGGTAGTAGCAGCAGGAGCAAGGGCTGCACAACAAGTGAAGGCAGCAGAACAAGAAAAGAAGTAGCAATGCAGCAGCACAAGTGCTGCTCAGCAGAAGCAGTGCAGGAGAAAGAAGTGCAGGGAAAGTGCAACAGCAACAGCAATTGCAGAGCAAAAGCAACAGCAGCTACACAAGCAGTGCACAGCAGCACAAGAGAGCACACAGCAGGGGAAAGCAAATAGCAGCAAAGACCTAAGCCACAGAAAACAGTGCAAGCAAAGATGAACAAAAGCAACAGAAAACAAAATGAAAGATACAACAGGGCAACAGCAAAAGCAAAGAACAAAACAAGATAACCAAGGCCTAAGGCCAAGGGCAGGGATGTGGTGAAGCTGAAATGAAGCAAGGCTAGGCAGAATACAGGCAAACAAATAGAATGGGAAGAAAACTAGCTTGCTATGAGCACTAGTTTCTCCCAATGCTCAATCAAAGTGCAACCTAAGCATACACAGGGAATGGCAAGAAAATCAGCTTGCTTTAAGCACTGATTTCTTCCATTACACAATTAGCACAAAGCTTCAAATGTATCTAGCCTAGCATTCCATTATGTAACTGACAGTAAAACAAACATGACAGGAACATTTAACAGTGAAAAAATTAACAATGAACATCAAGCATTAACAGGATATGAGACCAAGTATTAACAGGAACATTAACAAACATCAACAGGAAATAAACATTAACAGGAGAGAAACATAGCATAACATGAACATAAGCATAAATTAACAATGAACATTTAACAGAAACACTAACAGGATATTGCACTAACATTAACAAAATTTGAACTTAACTGAAATTGACTGAAAAGTGAACAATTAACAGAACTGAGAAGTTCTGGATGTTGGCTACTCCAAACATCAAGTTTCTCACACTACACCCATTCTCTATTTATAGCTCACAAACACAATTCCCCTAAATTATACAATTAGGGTTTATAGAAAAATCCCCAAATTCCAACAGTGAAATTAACTCACCTAATCTTCAAATTGACGTCGACCCATCCTTTCTCTGACTCTCCTGATGTTATCCACGCCTCCAATTGCAACTCTATTTCACCTAATTTGTCAATTTCACCTCTAGGGTTCCTGACATGGGAGAGGCGTGAAATTGAGTGATTAGGAGGACATAGAGTTGGTGAAAGGGGAAATAATGATGTGGGTTAGGGTTGTTGTGGAGAGTTGGTGGTGTTTGGTGGCGTCAGGGTGGTGGTGATGATGGTGGTGCGGCAGGGAAGGAGGTGGTTCTGCAGAGAGGGGGTGATGGTGGTAGATGGGTTCGATAGAATGGGAGAAGGGGGTTGTTTGGTTAGGTGGTAGGGCTCGGGTGATAGGGTGTTAGCGGGCGTATCGAGTTTGATGTTCTGCGTCGCTGAGTCATGGATGCGAAGCTGGTAGGTAGATCGGACGGTGATGTGAGTAAGCTTGTAGCGACCGTCAGATTTTTGATACAACGAAATCAACGATGCCAGATGGAGTTAGGTGTTGTAGTGTTAGGCGGAGATATCAAACTTTGATGCAGCAAGGGAGCGACCGTTGGATTCAACTACCATCTAATCTGAAGGCTTGGAATTTCAGCGCTGTGGTGCTCGGCAGAGACAGATTTTGATGCTCTATGAAGGAGCGACCGTCGGATGCTTCTGAGAACTGATCTGATGGCTGAGAACGGAGGCGCTTTTGTGTGTAGAAAATGAGGTTGTGCGCACCATTCTTCGCGGCTTCCTTGCGTAATTTCTCCCGGCTTTTCACTACTTTTCTGCTCTTTTCGCTCCGCGACTCATCCGAACTTTATTTATTACCTAAAAATGCAAAATTAATTAATAAAAATATTTATTCTTGAAAACAATGAAAATACAGAATATGGGATAAAATGTAGAATTAATGCATAAAAGATGAGTTAAATGCCAACAAAAAGGGATATATATACAATATTTGGCACTCATCAAATACCCCCAAACCTGAATTTTACTTGTCCTCAAGTAAAACAAAACTAAGGAAATCCTAACTATACCACTGTCGCTGGTCTCTCGAATGCATTTAGCGTATGCACTAAGCCTTTTAAACCACTAAGTGTCCCTAGTGGACGAGTTGAAGTCTCGTGAAGGTTTACCAGAGGTGTGCCTACAAAACCTAAGGACAAAATAGCTCAGATTCCATCAAACGTGACATGTGCAAAACAGTTAAGCTCACAGCAAAATGGAGATGTCAATCTAGCTATCGAAGGCACAATCCTAGCACTGATAACAAATAAGACATGTGATAAGAGTGTAAAGTGTATCTACACATGTGTAAAGAAAGATCTGAAGTCATGACTACTAATCACCAAGAGATAGTTTCTCAGGCTAAGAACTGAGGTCGAAATCTAGCTAGCTGTCCGGACTTTACGAGAATTGTGAATGAGTTGGAGGTATTTCACAATTACTCGCGTTGTACATCAATGGCATACACCCTCCTTGCTTATTACAAGAAACAACAAAATGACTATTTACATGACTCTTATTTACATTGACTATCTCTTTTATTTTTGGAACAAGAGATGATGGAATTGATAAATACTTGATTTTTTTTTTTTTGTATTTTTTTTGATTTTTTTTTTTTTTTTTTTTTTTTTTTTTTTTTTTTTTTTTTTTTTTTTTTTAACATAAGGAAACACTTTTGATACATATACAAAAGGAAACAAAAATTACATGACACTTTGCAAGAGGTAGCCCTTTTTGATGCACCCAGTTAAATTCGATGGTTGTCTTTCTTAATGTAACCTCCACCTTCTATCCCAACCAACCAAAGAACAAGCTAGTCAAGTTTCGTTCAGTATTCTAAAGTGATTGGCAATCGTAACTTCCTATCAACACCTTGAAGATCGAGGCCATACATGTATTGGTAGATCGTGCGCGTGCAAATTTCTTATCACTATGTGAATTGTGCTAGAATCAGGGTGCCTAAATATCTAGACTAAGACTCCTAATAAAAATACATATTTGCACAAGAGTCAACATTTCAAGGTAAATGAGCTCCATTTTTATGATTTTTTCATTTTTTTAATTTTTTTGAATTTTGATTTTTTAATTTTTTTGGAATTTTTCAATTTTTTCAAAAAGAAGAAGGAGTTCGTTTTCAATTATGGCAAATTATCGTGGTATCTACTCTATACCCCCAAACCTAAACTAAACATTGTCCTCAATGTTTCAAAATATGGAAAGAATTAAAATGCAACATATGGAAAGGGACATGCTGAGTAGAGTAAAAGGAGAGAGAATACCCGATTTCGGCGAAAGCAGAATTAAAACTCCGTTATTCAAGGCAAAAATCCAACATATTTCAGCCGAGATCATATTGGATTAGCAAAATATATACAAAAGGAACAAAAGGGTTTTTAAAATTTTATCTACTGGATTATATACAAAAAATTCACCATACACTAAAATCTAAAGAGTTGAGGATCAACCCAAAAGAAAAAGTGTAGAGACAAAGAAAGTTTCAAAACACTAAAATTGGACTTAAATGGGAATGAGAGTGAAAAACCGAATGAATTACCCCTAAACCTAAATTGTTCAACAGGTTTACTTTTAAGCACAAAATCTAACAATTTTAGGGTTCAGGATTCAAAAGGTCTAACTCATAATGGACTGTTTTCGGGATGGGCAAACATG
Source organism: Papaver somniferum (assembly GCF_003573695.1). Taxonomy (NCBI): domain Eukaryota; kingdom Viridiplantae; phylum Streptophyta; class Magnoliopsida; order Ranunculales; family Papaveraceae; genus Papaver; species Papaver somniferum. Next base: position 95,890,675 of record NC_039366.1, on the reverse strand, counting down.
CAATTTCCAACTGTGGCTCTTTAAAAGTGTTATATTTTGAAGCAAAATAGTCCAAGAGGACTTGGGAAGCACACAGTTCCAATCCTAGATTAGGAATTTTCAGAAAAATTGGTTTTACAATATTGGTACAAACCAAATCTAGGTTGGGTGGAAGGCCACAATTGTGACTTAGGTAGAAGAATAGGCATATCATTATCAATCAAATCAAAATCTTCTAACTCATCTACACATGTCACATCATGCTCACAATCATCAATCAATTGGCAAGATTACAATCAGAATTATCAACATCATCAACAGATTTATTTTCATGTATCGGCACATCAGGGGAAACATCACATGGAATACTAGAAGAAATATCATGCATTAAGGTCGGGGCAGAGAAGCCTAATGTATTTGAACCCAAAGGTTCCATAACATTTTCAGTATAGACATGTTCTTCTAACATAACATCATAATCATCATCATCATCATGATAGGCATTTTGCAATCTAGGATAATTTTCAATCCTAAGGTCGGAGCTATTACAAGAATAAAACTCTAATTCATGAGGGTGACTCATATCATGTGGTGTTGTTCCTGTTTCCCTAACGGATTCCCATTGATGGGTTTTTCTGCAATCTCGGCTAAAAAATTCCATGCATCATCCACAGATTTATCAATAAACTCACCATTACACATAGACTCAACCATGGTTCGAGATTTAAAGTCTAGTCCCTCATAGAGGATGACGACAAGTCTCCACTTCTCAATTCCATGGTGCGGACATTCACTCAACAAATCATTAAAACGTTCAAAATAGTGAAAAACAGTTTCCTCATCCAATTGGACAAAACAATTGATACTTTGACGAATAGCGATGGTCCTATGATGTGGAAAAATTTTTGGAAAAATTGATTAGTGAGTTGTTCCCAAGTGGTGATTGATTGTGGTCTCAAACCGTAAAACCATGTTTTGGCCCTTTCCTTTAAAGAAAATGTAAACAAACGCAATTTCAGAGAGTCTTCGGACAATGATCAGGTTGCATAGTCCGACAAATTTGTTCAAACTCCCTCACATGAGTATAGGGGTTCTCAGAATCGAACCCTCGAATATAGAAGTATTTGTATCATGCTTGCATTTATTTTAAAAGGGTTATTGGTTTGAGGTAAGACAATACATGATAATGGAATTTGTATTGATGGATACATGTATTCATGGAGAGCACGAGGTTGGTCCATTTTGAAATGACACAAAGCCCACTATTTGGTTTTAATGGGAAAATTTTAAAAATTTGGTTTATGGGAAAATTTTGGTTTTGATGGGCTATAAAAGAAAAGTTTGGTTTAAAATGGGAGCAAAAGAAATTTTTTTTTTTTTTTTTTTTTTTTTTTAAATAATAATAAAAAGAAGAAAATAAAAATTTGGTTTTTGAAATGGGAGCAAGCCCACTGTGCAAGCCTCTAATGAAATGGAAGGAAGGCTGCGGCCCAAGAAACACTAAGTTTTAATTTTGAAAGTTTAATTTGGCCCAGTTGGTTAAGGCCCGACGTTTGTTTTAAAACTTTGGTTTCGAGGTCCACTTACAAGTCCACAATCAGTTATAAGCTCAGCTGGGTTTAAACCCAGAGTCCAAAATACAAGTCCAATGAAAAAATTTAAACAAGCCCACACAAAATAAATACAAGCCCACAAATTAAACAAACAAGCCCACAAATAAATTATTACAAACCCAAAATAGAAAAATAAATAGCCCAAAAAATTGGGTTAATTATTACAAGCCCACAATTAAATAAATTTGGAAGCCCACAGGTTGGGTTCTCTCAATGAAATGGGTTTAGGCTTACCTTTTTAGCACAGCCCAGCTGCTCTGATATTGTTGCAAAAACCCAGTTGGGTTTTGGTTCTTTTCCTTGGTGGCGTCCCAGCAGAGGAAAAACAGGTTCAGAATCAGCAGGTCCAACAGCAAATGAAATGAAGCAGATGCAGATGCAAATGCTATGCAATGAAATACAAAATAGCTAAAAAAACACAGATAAAACACAGCACCAATCCCCGGCAACGGCGCCAAAAACTTGGCAGTCCCCGGCCAAAAACTTGGTAGGCTTCTAAAAGGTCCTAAAAATTATCCCCGGCAACGGCGCCAAAAACTTGGCAGTCCCCGAAAGGTGTATAAAAATGAAGCAATAAAACGGAAGCCTACAGTAATACCGCAAGTGCACGGTCGTCAGCTGTAGCTCGTGCAAGTACGGGTCGATCCACAGAGATCGGGTGTGTTTTGGAGTGTTTAGCTAATTGGTTTCCTAAATTGCTATTGGGCTATGAAGCCTTTTGGCTTAAATTGGGCTTTGAGTACTAATGGGTTTGATAACAATAAAATGAACTGAGCTTGGGCTCAGTTATCTTTGAAGTGTAAATGGGCTTTGGCCTTACAGGGAACTGAACTTGGGCTCAACAGTTCACTTGTGAATTGGGCTCAGTGTCTTTTGTTGTGAACTGGGCTTTGGATTCAGTTGGCTGCAGGAGCTGGACTTGGCTTGGCAGGATAAGAAGTGACCACAGCAGCAGCAACCTTGGCAGAGGCAACTCAGCAGCAGGCACCAGTAGCAGCAGTACTGCAGCTACACAGCAGGTAGTAGCAGCAGCAGGAGCAAGGGCTGCACAACAAGTGAAGGCAGCAGAACAAGAAAAGAAGTAGCAATGCAGCAGCAGCACAAGTGCTGCTCAGCAGAAGCAGTGCAGGAGAAAGAAGTGCAGGGCAAGTGCAACAGCAACAGCAATTGCAGAGCAAAAGCAACAGCAGCTACACAAGCAGTGCACAGCAGCACAAGAGAGCACACAGCAGGGGAAAGCAAATAGCAGCAAAGACCTAAGCCACAGAAAACAGTGCAAGCAAAGATGAACAAAAGCAACAGAAAACAAAATGAAAGATACAACAGGGCAACAGCAAAAGCAAAGAACAAAACAAGATAACCAAGGCCTAAGGCCAAGGGCAGGGATGTGGTGAAGCTGAAATGAAGCAAGGCTAGGCAGAATACAGGCAAACAAATAGAATGGGAAGAAAACTAGCTTGCTATGAGCACTAGTTTCTCCCAATGCTCAATCAAAGTGCAACCTAAGCATACACAGGGAATGGCAAGAAAATCAGCTTGCTTTAAGCACTGATTTCTTCCATTACACAATTAGCACAAAGCTTCAAATGTATCTAGCCTAGCATTCCATTATGTAACTGACAGTAAAACAAACATGACAGGAACATTTAACAGTGAAAAGAATTAACAATGAACATCAAGCATTAACAGGATATGAGACCAAGTATTAACAGGAACATTAACAAACATCAACAGGAAATAAACAATTAACAGGAGAGAAACATAGCATAACATGAACATAAGCATAAATTAACAATGAACATTTAACAGAAACACTAACAGGATATTGCACTAACATTAACAAAATTTGAACTTAACTGAAATTGACTGAAAAGTGAACAATTAACAGAACTGAGAAGTTCTGGATGTTGGCTACTCCAAACATCAAGTTTCTCACACTACACCCATTCTCTATTTATAGCTCACAAACACAATTCCCCTAAATTATACAATTAGGGTTTATAGAAAAATCCCCAAATTCCAACAGTGAAATTAACTCACCTAATCTTCAAATTGACGTCGACCCATCCTTTCTCTGACTCTCCTGATGTTATCCACGCCTCCAATTGCAACTCTATTTCACCTAATTTGTCAATTTCACCTCTAGGGTTCCTGACATGGGAGAGGCGTGAAATTGAGTGATTAGGAGGACATAGAGTTGGTGAAAGGGGAAATAATGATGTGGGTTAGGGTTGTTGTGGAGAGTTGGTGGTGTTTGGTGGCGTCAGGGAGTGGTGGTGATGATGGTGGTGCGGCAGGGAAGGAGGTGGTTCTGCAGAGAGGGGGTGATGGTGGTAGATGGGTTCGATAGAATGGGAGAAGGGGGTTGTTTGGTTAGGTGGTAGGGCTCGGGTGATAGGGTGTTAGTCGGGCGTATCGAGTTTGATGTTCTGCGTCGCTGAGTCACTGGATGCGAAGCTGGTAGGTAGATCGGACGGTGATGTGAAGTAAAGCTTGTAGCGACCGTCAGATTTTTTGATACAACGAAATCAACGATGCCAGATGGAGTTAGGTGTTGTAGTGTTAGGCGGAGATATCAAACTTTGATGCACAGCAAGGGAGCGACCGTTGGATTCAACTACCATCTAATCTGAAGGCTTGGAATTTCAGCGCTGTGGTGCTCGGCAGAGACATCAGATTTTGATGCTCTATGAAGGAGCGACCGTCGGATGATTCTGAGAACTGATCTGATGGCTGAGAACGGAGGCGCTTTTGTGTGTAGAAAATGAGGTTGTGCGCACCATTCTTCGCGGCTTCCTTGCGTAATTTCTCCCGGCTTTTTACTACTTTTCTGCTCTTTTCGCTCCGCGACTCATCCGAACTTTATTTATTACCTAAAAGTGCAAAATTAATTAATAAAAATATTTATTCTTGAAAACAATGAAAATACAGAATATGGGATAAAATGTAGAATTAATGCATAAAAGATGAGTTAAATTGCCAACAAAAAGGGATAAATATATACAATATTTGGCACTCATCAATAATCCAGCGGATGACGAATTGGTTGTTAGTTTATGGGTCGATGCTAATCTAGAGAATGAAGAAGAAGATGAACAACCAAGTAACACATAAGTTTTACTGTACATACCGGGAATCCGAATGAATGAATGGCTAAGTCTTTGAAAACAAGATTAGACATTATCACTTCTGACGTGAAAGAATATGTATATATACAAAAAACCTTATACCTATTAAGGCTCCAATACCTTCGGAAATCGTAAAAAACTTACCTACCTACCAAGTATGTGTATGTGTACTGAATTATTGAATAACTTAATTGTAAAATGATATTGTTTTCTTTTGTTGTAGGAGCAAGCGGCTTTGGAGACTTGCGAAAAAAAGAAGGGAAAACTTTTTAGATTTTATAACTGCTATGCCATGTTGAAAAACAACTTCCCAGAGTACACCCGTCCCCATTTGAAGATTCATCATCTGAAAATTCAGATGAAAAGTAAACAATTTAAATAATAATAGGTTTTGTGGGTATATCTCTCTGTAAACCCTCACGAGACATAACTCGTCCAATATGGTCGCTTATTGGTTTAAATGCTTGTTGCACGTGCTCAATGTAATCGTGAATCATACGAATATGAAAATAAGTATTATCAATTATTTTAAAATTACATTATATCATGTTCATCAAATTTAAACTCTTATATGAACAACAACACATACTAATTATTAAAAAACACATTACATCAATTCATATTCAAACTCTTGATTAAACTAAAATATAACAATACATATTCATCCCATTCCACCGTCTGACATTCAGGGCATTTACAGTAACGTTTTCCATATGTTTTCTTTGTACTAGACCAGTGCATTTCCATAAAGAAATTACAACCCTGAGTTTGACATGGAATCCCCTTGGTGCATTCAAACTCCACCTTTCCTTTTAGTTCGAAGTTCTTGCAGAGTTCGTCACCTTTTCTTGTTTGATTGCATCTTTCATTGCATCCTCCAAGCATTCTACTTCTCCCGGACATTTAGCATACTCACATTCCAAATACCTTATCTTCTACGGTATGGACTCATTTACCTTCCTATTGCTGGTGCAACCTCGTTGTGGACATTTTATATATAGCCATGGGCATTGAAGCAAACTATGGTTATCCATGAAACAAGTTCATTGGGGTCCTTTCGTTAAAAAGACATGCGATGAGTCCAAGCAACCACGCTATGATTATGAACCAGACCACGTTTGTTCAAGGACGATTCAAGTTTGGAAATTATGCCTCAAGTACAATTAGTTTCTCGCTAGACAGAGAGGGGACAAGTTCGTTGCACAAGATGTATATACAGCTTGGAAAGGAGAGTCGTTTTTCATTTCGAAGCGGCATTGATCGTTGAATCTCGCACCAAGAAAAATAATAACATGTAATGTGTTCAGACCTATCATCCGCTATGTTAAGATGATTGGGAAGGGCATTACACGCTTTAATCGAATCATCAGTTGTAATTTCTATTTTAAGTTATTAATGAACATTAGTTTAATTAAAAAAAATTATTAATTATAAAACTACTAATATTACATTAAACCAAAACACAACACAAGTGATAAAACTTTAGTATAACAAATATCGAATCGTCTAACTGCAGGGATTTCAATACAAAATATTTCATTAGCCTCGAAATGGATGAACGGATACCCTCTTATTTGGATAAATTCATTCATCGCAGCCTCTCTGTCGTTATTGTTATTTTGTAAACACCTCTCGAATGCCTTGCAATTGTTTATAATTGTCTGTGCTCGTCCACGTAAACTTGGATACATTCTACTATTATTATTACCGTTAAAACGCAATACGAACATCCTCCATACATGTGACCAAAAACGATTCCCAGTTTCTACTAAGGTTGTTTGACGAATCCTAAAAACTATGCAAAGACTACATATCAAATCGGTATCCTCCTTTAGTGTGTACGGTGGGTTTGGTGGAGGCATGGTTAGGTTTTTAGAAGGAAGGAAGAAATATAAGTAGGATTGGTTTTGTGTTTTGTAGATAATGAATACAAAGTCTTTATATAGACAAAAAAAATGTAACGGCTCTATTATTTAAAAATATTAATTTGAAAATTGAATCATTGGTTACTCGAAATTCAAACCTTTCGTTAAATTAAGTTAACAACTACATTAACTAGAAATTTAGGACAACACTTTTAATTTAAACCTAGACTAGAAATTAAAAAACTAAACTCAACAAAAGATAAAACAATTAGAGATGGATTACATCATCATCTTCTGAATCTTCGATGTTGATTATATTCATCCTCTTCAAAATATCCTTATGCATGTGTCGATCATATTTTTTTTCATTGGGAGAAAACCTACTAAGGTCCATAGACATTATTGCATTATCTTGATCTAAATGCATTTGTTGTTGATGCATTTGATAAGTCTGTTGTTAGAGCTTTTGCAAATTGAGTTGTTCTTCCATTTGATAACTCGGTTGTTGAATAGACGCCCAAATTGTTTGGTATTGGGATTCTTGTTCCACTCTCATTTCTTCCTTCCTTGATTGTGTTTCCTTAAGATACTCCAAAATATTTGAACTATGTTGATAGATCTTATCTGCTTCCATCTTAACCGAAGATGTTCCCTCATCACCTTCTCTAAATATACCTTGCTCGCGATCTTTCTTCTGTCTAGCTTTCATTTTGGATTTTTTCGTTCCTATAGGTTGGGAATTATACTTGTAATTCCAACGAGTCTCTCCGTAAACCAGAACTTCAGTACCATCTTCGACCGATACAAAGTTACGATGATCATCACTATAATAAAATAGTGATGAGGTGAGCAGAATGCTCACATATTGTGTCACCAGGTGACTTATCAATGTTTTTTGTGTAAACAGATTTCTTACCTCGTCTGACTCTGGTTCTCTTAGACTTCTTCTTGTCTTCAGGAGTTCCCTGTTGATTACCCAAAACCAGATTCATCCTTTGCATGTCACTCCGAAGTTTGGTAATTTGTTTGTTGTTCCTCTTGATTTTCCAACACTTACTTTGAACATGATTTGCATTTCCACAAAACATATTCTTCAGAGATGAATTTTCGCTTTGCAGATTTGACTCTTGTTATCACAACTTTTAATATCCATTGTTCCAGAACCGGCCGGAACAAAGGAATTATTTGTGCTCACAGTCGTGCTTTTGAACCCTAAACCATTTGTGTTTCCAAAAGATTTCTGACCGAATAACATTGTTGAAATATTGTCAGAGCTTCCAGATAACCTTTGCATGTCACACTTAAGAGTATTAATCTCTTTTTCTTTTAAAGATAGGGTTCTGGTGAATTCATCATTAAGATAGTCAATCTCAAGATTTTTCACCTGAAGTGATGATTCAAATTTCTTCAAATTCATTTTTAGTTGAAGATTTTCTTGGTAAATTTCTTCATTTTTATCCAAGAATTCAAAAATATCAGTGTCAGACCCGCATTCTGAATCAGAATTTGAGATAGTAGAAGTTTTTGCGGCGAACGCTGAAATTTCTGTGCAAACTTCGGAAGTATGCGTATTGACCAACTGAATTGATTTCCTTTGTATTGAATCATCTGAAGCATGAGAGAGAGAGAGAGAGATTCCTCAGATCAATATGATTTGAACAACATTCATCATCCCAAGACAAGTAAGGAAGAGTACTTGTGTTGGATGTAGCATTGAACGTGGATGTTCTGGTTGTGTTCTGTTCATGATCAAGAAATCTTAACTTTCCAATGAGTGAGTTTCTGGAAAGTGTATCAAGGTTATTTCCTTCAACGATAGCATGTTTCTTAGAATCGTATATGGCCGGCAACGATATGAGAATTTTCATCAAAATGTCCTTTTCAGGAATAGTCTTACCCAATGCAAAAGATGCATTAACAATTTTAGACACTTTGTGATTAAACTCATCAAATGAATCTTCATCAGCCATACGAAGATTTTCTCAGTCAGAATTTAGGTTTTGAAGCCTATTTTCTTTCTCAGAGGAATTTCCTTCGAATACAGTTTCTAAGATATCGCAGACTTCTTTAGATCACGTAGTCACATGGTGCTAAAGATCTAGGGTAATGGCATGGATGATAGCATTTAATTCTCAGAATTTTGCTTTGCAGCGAGAATCTCGGCAGGATCATATGCACCAATATCCTTTGGAACAGTTACATTGCCTTCTGTAACAAACACAGGCTACACGAACCCATGATTGAAAATCACGTGCTTGAAGAAAGGCACGCATAATAATTTTCCACCATAAGTAATTCGTATCGTCGAAGACTGGTGGTACGTTTATAGAGATAGCATTTCTGTCCATAGAGTCAGATTGCTACAAACACAGACTTATAAGGTCTTAAACGTGTTTTCCTGCTCTGATACCAATTGAAAAAGCGGGGGTCTAACAACCACACCCAATATTTCTTTTAGGAAATATGTATGGACAAACTCCAATATAATTCCAGGAGAATCAACTAGACATTCAGACTTAATCAAGGAAAATATACCCAAAAGTTATATTTCAATTTCTCAAATCAATCTGCAATCGAACAGATAGAAAGATTAATATGAGAAATAACTTGGATGGTACCAAAGACCAATATCCAAGCGACAATCAATTTCAATCAACAACCAAAGGTTGGATTCACAAGTTGATTGAACTACGCACAACCTGTGATATTTCAATTATATAAAAAAATATAATGCGGAAAAGAAATAACACAGACACCAGAAATTTTGTTAACGAGGAGACTGCAAATGCAGAAAAACCCCGGCACCTAGTCCAGATTTGAACACCACACTATATTAAGCCGCTACAGATACTAGCCTACTATAAGTTAACTTCGGAATCGAATGTAGTTGAGCCCTAACCAATCTCCCATTGACTAAGGTACAGTCGCGTTCCTTACGCCTCTGAATCCCAGCAGGACTCTACACACTTGATTCTCTTAGCTGATCTCACCCACAACCAAGAGTTTCTATGACCCGAAGTCGAAGACTTGATAAATAAATCTGTCTCACACAGAAAAGTCTATTGAATAGATAAATATGTCTCCCACAGAAATATCTACGAGTTTTTATTCCATATTTTGATAAATCAAGGTGAACAAGAACCAATTGATACACCGGACTTATATTCCCGAAGAACAACCTAGTAATATCAATCACCTCACAATAATTTTAATCGTATGGTATTGAAACAAGATATTGTGGAATCAAAAAGAATGAGACGACGAGCTTTGTGTCTACTTTTTATCTTACCTATCAGAGATTAAATCTCGAGCAAATCTTAGAGAAGATAGTACTCAATACGATATAAAAAAGTAAAATCATAACAGGAAACTACAGAGAAAATAGTTGGGTCTGGCTTCAGAATCCCAATGAAGTCTTTAAGTTATTAACCTATAATGGTTTTAGGAAAAAACTAGGTTAAAGGAGAATCGACTCTAGTCGCAACTAGTTTCACACAGGGGATGTGGGGATTAGGTTTCCCAGTTGCTAGAGTTCTCTTTTATATAGTCTTCAAATCGGGGTTTGCATTCAATGTTATCTTGGTAACAAAGCATTCAATATTCACTGTTAGATGAAAACCTGATTAGAGTCAAGCTAATATCTTTCATCCATTAAATTGACATAGCTTGTTACACACAAATGAAATGCGTCTTCATTTAGATATGGGTAATCGTGCCTAAACGTGTACACTTGGTTGGCTCAACAATAGTTAATCGAAGTTAACCATATGAACACTTTCATATCAACCTTATTCATCTTTATCACAACTAGTTCAAATGAATCAAATGAAACTAGTTATAGAGTTGTTCAATTGTTTATATTCTCATAGAAGTATACAAGACACAATTGCAAAGATTGCATTCTTTATTATATAAATGTATTTTTTCATGAGTATGTAAACATATATAGCCGATTTTAGAACCTGACCCACTCAGGTATGCAAACGGGTACGCATACCTAAGTTCCCGGACTTGGTCTTGTTCACCAGTATGCAAAAGGGTACACATACTGTCGTTCATGACCGAACTCAGTTGAATCAGTACGCATACGGGTATGTATACTAAATTCCCGGACTTGGAATACACTTGCACCAGTTAGCATAAAAGTACGCATACTGTGCTATATCCAATCAATGGTTAATTGTTCTAAACTCCCATTTCAATCATTAAAACATTCTTGGAAGACGAGAATGGCTTTCTCACACAAACTGTTAGCTTCGTAGCAATTTTCAAGTGATTGAATGATCAATACGAAACATTCCGAGTCTTCATCAAATGACTGTCTCATACAAATCATGTAAAATTTTACCAGGCTATTTTCACATGATCATCTTTTGACTTTCGTCAAGAATAAAAGACTAATCTGCAAACCACGAGGAAACCGCGAATGCAGAAAAACCCGGGGACCTAGTCCAGATTGAACGCCAAATTGTATTAAGCCGCTACAGATGATTGTCCAGCAGGACTCTGTGCAATTGATTCCCTTAGATGATGTCACGCCAACTAAGAGTTGCTTCAACTCAATTGAAGACTTTGAACTAATATGACTCCCACAGATTAATCCTATTACCAATTAACTTTGGACTGGAATGCAATTGATTCCTAAAAGGTATCCCACCGATTAAGGTACAGTCGCGCTCCTTACGCCTCTTGAATCCCAGCAGGACTCCGTGCAATTGATTCCCTTAGATGATGTCACACCAACTAAGAGTTGCTTCAACTCAATTGAAGACTTTGAACTAATCTGACTCCCACGGATTAATCATATATATGATTTCCTTTTACAATCTAATAGTTTAATCAAAGGTGTGGAAATCGATAGGAATAAATAAAGTCTAGCTAACCTCAAAATCCGGACTTATGCAACCCAAAGTGCGGCCTAAATTATTATTCACCTCACAATTATAAAACATGTGAATCAACAAAGTTTGAGACGAAGGGAACTTTGATGACTTCTATCTATCTTGGTCGATGAAGCAAGCTAAACAAACAATCAAGATCAGGATACTCGAGTTATCAACGAAAGATTACTGGACCTGGCTTCACGAATCCCTATGAAGACTTTGTAGTCGCTAAACCCTAAAAGGGTTAGGAAGAGGACGATTCTAGTTACAACTAGAACACACCAAAAAGTAGTGTCGGGATCCAAAGATCACATTTGCTTGAAGTTCCCCTTTTATAGACACTCAAAGCATAGGTTGCTTTAGGTTTAAGCTAAGATAGCTTTGGAACTAAGCAAAAAATATCCACCGTTAGATGAATCTTTGAACCTGATTTACATAAGCAAGATATACACTCTGGTTAGGTGAAACCGTAACCGAACCGTTTATAAAGACTATTTTTAACATGGTTAGCCGAAACTAGTCGATTTGAACTTAAAAGTTTAATCTTCATTTTCATGAACACATAAGACATTAAATCTGAGTCACAAAAATGTGATCAAGAATGTCATCTCCTTTTCGCACTTGTGATTTTGCAAAAGGGTTTCTTGATAAAGGTATGGATTACAGTTCCAAAGGGAAGAAGAAAATAACCCTAGTAGAAGCTGACGATGTCAAAGCTCAAAATCCTGGTGATTATTCTGATGTCTCATGCTATTATGAATATACTCATCAAGATGTAGAGTATGATGAAATGGTTTCTGATGAAGTGGTTCATGATTTTCTTAAATACTTTGAGGAAGCAAAACTGCAACTCGTTGATACTATGAAAGGTCTCTATGTGTTACGTACTGAGTTGAAAAAGGTTAACTCTGACCTTGTTCTCATGAAGACACATGTTAAGGATCTTCACAATGAGGATATCTTCTCCGAAGAAGTAGTTGATGATGTCAATCACAAGCTCAAAGGTCTCAAAACCCGTGAGGGTTCCAGAAGTATATTTTGATTTTAGTATACTCTAAGTTTAATTTTGTCTAGGAAACTTCTTATAAGAATTTATTCTTGTGTTTCAAGAAGGATAACTAGGGTTTGGAATAGCATATATTGTGATTACACATAGCTATTGCCAACGATTTTCATCTTGCAATGTTTTAGATTTATTTATTTGAATTCTAAGTTATTTGGAAGATGATTTTGCAAGTATTAATCTTTATGGTTTTATATATTGCAAAAAAATTATGGGATATGTGTGTTTACGTCCGTGAACTATGATTATCTCATATATGTCAAAAGTTAAGTCTATTATGTCGTTATGCAAATATTGATAAAATATAGAATGCACTTTTGAATATTCCGCAGTATTGATCTTTCCCTGATCCACTTCTATGTGAAAGTACTGCATGGCTCCGTAAGTTTTCCTATGTTGAGCATTTCCATTTAAATTAATCATTAAGGTTATCTTTGGTTAATTTATTTGAGTTTTCTAGATATAAATTCATATGTCATTTGATTTATTAATGTCCAAAGAAATCCTTCTTTTCTCATAAAAGTAAGGTCTCTCTTGTTGTTCTTTCGGGAATGACATTTTATGAGGGAGAGTTCTTAATTGAACTTGTGCTTAATTGTCACATCTTTGTGGGGAGTGCGGCTGTGGAATATTGTAGGAGTTTTCTTATATCTTTATAAACTCTTTGATGAATACACTAAGTTTCGACTATGTGAAATCATCTAAACCAAGTTGATATGTTCTCTTTTAGTCATGAATAATCTCTATGAGAATTTCATTATGATCCCGCTAGTTTTCGTACCTTTGCTAATTTATGGGGGAGAATTATTTTGTAGTTCACACTACATACATATGGTTTATGGGTCATTATGTAAGGGGGAGTGGTTTTCATTGTGAGATGAAGTATTGACTAAGGGGGAGTGATACATATCATCGTAGTATTATTGTCAAAGTTGTGATACAATTGAACTTTGATGATGTGTAATAATACTATGACACTATAAAAATGTTTGAGGACAACTGTTTTCGTATTGTTATAGCTACAGATCTTCAACAACAATGATGCTGAGTTGAACACGTTCAGAATCACTGGCGTACTTGGAGTGATGAAGAATTCAAGGAATGTTGAAGAACCAAAGAAATCAAGCATGTTGGATGAGAAGCTACAAAGTTTATTTATTTGTAATCCATATGTATTGATATTTTTGTCACTAAAATTGACTAAAGGGGAGATTGTTAGAGCACTCCTGGGTCGAACTCGCAAGCGTTGCTATCTCAAGCTTGTTTGTCAAGTTTAGGTGATCAAAACTATAAGTCTTGATTTCTAGTCTACTTATAGCTATGTCTCGGACTAGGATAGAATGTGTAGTTGAGCTTTAGACTTCACGGCGTTCATCGATTGAATACGAAGATCTACTGAGGAGATCTTGGGGGAACTTCACCAACAAAAGGTATGTGGACACTAAAACTTATCTACCACTCAGAAGTCTATTTTATTCTATCTCCTATTAAGACTAAGTCGTATAGCTATATAGACTTTTACATTATACACATTTGATGTTTCGAGCTGAGTTTAACTCGCTTATATCTTTCTCGAAATATGTGTTCTAAAGATTTTTTCTTTAGCTACAGTCATCATTATTCATGACGAGTTTAGTTGGAAACAATTTATTTGTTGGAAACGAAATAATGAGTCAAAAGATGATCATGTGAAAATTTCCTTAAAACATATTACATGATTTGTGTGAGACAAACATTTGGTGTCGACTCGTAATGTTTCGTCTTGATCATTCGACCATTTGAAAATTACTTATAAGCTAATAGTTTGTGTGAGAAGGCTATTGTCGTCTTCTAAGGATGTTTCAATGATTGAAATGAGAGTTTAGAACAATTAACCATTGTCTGGATATAACACAGTATGCATACCAGTATGCAAATTGTTATAGTATGATTCAGGTTCGGAAACCAAATTTGCATACCAGTATGCGAACAGTGTTAACTATTAAAGTCCAGGAACCAAGTATGCATACCAGTATACGAACGGTTCTACCTGAGTTAGGTCCGGGACGGTAAAATTCATACTGGTTTGCGAACTGTCGGACAAGACCAAAGTCCGGAACTTAGGTTTGCGTACCCGTTTGCAAAATAAGTTGGTTTAAGTTCTAAAATCGGTTAAGTATGATTTCATACTCATGAACAAATACATATATAAATTAAGGAATACAATCTTTGGAAACTGTGGCTTAATGTTCTTGAATTGATTTTCTTGAATCAATCCGATTTTGTTTCAATTGTGTCTTGTATACTTCTATGAGAATATAAACAATTGAACAACTCTATGAGTAACACAATTAGATTTATTTGATTATCATTTGATCTAGAAGTGTTAGATGAATGTGGTTAATACAAAAGTGTTCATATGGCTAACTTCGGTTAGATATTATTGAGCCAAAACAATATACACGTTTAAGTACGGTTACCCATATCTAAAATGAAGGTATATTTCATTTGTGTGTAACAAGCTAAGACCATCTAACGGTGAAGAGATATTGCTTTCGTTTTAAGCAAACTTAGCTTGAATCTTAAATCAGATTTTCATCTAACGGTGAATATTAATTGCTTTGTTCCAAAGGTATCAAACCCTGATTTGAAGACTATATAAGGGAGAATTCTAACAACTGGGAAACCTAATCCCCACACCTCATGTGTGATACTAGTTGCATACTAGAGTCCATTCTCCTTTAACCCAGGTTTTTCCTAAAATATTATAGGTTAACGACTTAAAGACTTCATTGGGTTTCTGAAGCCAGACCCAACTATTTTCTCTGTAGTTGCGTGTTCTCATCTTACTTGTTTTATCGTATTGAGTATTATCTTCTCTAAGATTGGCTCGAGATTTATCTCCGATAGGTAAGATATAAAAACTAATCAAAAATATCTTCGTCTCATTCTTTGTGATTCCACAATAACTTGTTTTACTACCATATAGTTAAGTTATTGTGAGGTGTATTTCTAGGCTATTCTTCGGGAATATAAAACGGATTATCAATTGGTTCCTATTCACATTGATTTATCAAAAGACATAACAAAAACTTCGTAGGTTATGTGGGAGACAGATTTATCTATCTGAATAGACTTTTCTGTGGGAGAAAAATTTGTTTATAAAGTCTTCGACTTTGGGTCGTAGAAACTCTTAGTTGTGGGTGAGATCAGCTAAGGGGATCAAGTGCATAGAGTCCTGCTAGGATTCAGAGGCGCAAGGAACGCGACTGTACCTTAATCGGTGTGATACTTGGTTAGGGCTCAATTATATTCCAGTCCGAAGTTAACTTGTAGTAGGCTAGTGTCTGTAGCGACTTAATACAATATGGTGTTCAAATTTGGACTAGGTCCCGGGGTTTTTCTGCATTTGCGGTTTCCTCGTTAACAAAACTTCTGGTGTCTGTGTTATTTCTTTTCCACATTATCTTTTATATAATTGAAATATCATAGGTTGTGTGCAGTTCAATCAATTGGTGATGTAGTTTTTAAGTGGTAGTAAAGTTCGTTCAACTCGGATTGTGTGGACTCGATTTTAGACTCAAATTAAAATAGAAAACTTAAAGAGAAATTGTTATCAAGATTATAAAAAGCACTGAGACTCAGGATTCCACCAATCTCCAATTTTTATGTGATTTAATCTAGTCAATATTTATGCAACTCTTTACGTTTAAAGTGATTCTAATATTTTTGCCTAGACAAGTAGATACTCAAAACAATAGTTGTAAATCGAAAGCATGGACCATCAAAAGACTTAACCTAAGCATGACCCATCAATTGAGAACACAACCACTTAATCAGAATCATATATTCGATTTCAGTTCAGTGCAAATAATCATAAAAGAATTACGAAAATTAAATTAAATAGAATTTACCACATAATAATTGGAAAAATGGCTTCCCCCGTCGCCTCAGCAATGGGGTTTAGATCCTCATATTAATCACGTGCTCAAAATAGGTGTTCATAGCTCAAAAGGGTGAAAAACAAGAGAAAACTAATAAAGCAACGAGTTTGTAACAGATATAATTGTTACAGAACTCGTTGTTACAGAGGCTGCTGTTGCAAAGGAAATCCTTACTGAAATAATTGTTACAAAACTGTTCAATATATGAAAGATTAGCCGACGGTTTTCCTATCTTTTTCTTCCTCGTTCTTCTGGTGATGCAGAACTTCTCTGCAACTTTTGTTTCTCTTCTGCAACTACTCCAAACGATCCCCAAAGTGTTCGATACCCTTTTTCAGACTCCCACCGCTTCTTTTTATACACCACAGCCGAATAAATCCCGAGAATCTTTCCCTGCCTTTCAACCAAAGTTTCGGCTTTTGTTTCTCTCCTACACGTCTCTGCCTTGTTCAATTCTTTCCTAAACTCCGTCCAAACTTGATAGAAATAATTCTTGGGGAATATCTTCTCAATACCTTCACTAACTTCCATATATATCCAAAAAGCCGAGAATATTTGTTCTTTCCCTGTTTTGAGAATAATTGAGCTAAACTTATCCTTTTTTACGTATCCGACTCATTACCAACCATGTTTTGTCATCACAGGCCCAAACCAAGTCATTCCCACTGAAACTGCGACAAAAATTCCGATAGAATCTCGTCCAATTCTTTCCATGTTCAAACCGAAAACTAACCTTCCCTGTTTAACGAAATCCGGATTATCCATCCCAAGTTATTCGATCAAAAACATCATACCAGGCCTGTTTAGTTAATTCAAGTCCATCCCATTAAAATATGGTGATTGAATCTCGTTAATACCCGTTCAATAATCCAACCCTAATTTTGTGTTCTCGCTGCAAATTTTCCCGCCAATTTCAGTTTTTCAAAAGCTAGGGGATGACCTCCCCCTATCCAGTTCGGGTGTCCCTTTAGCAGCTGCCTGGAGATGGATGCCCCTTCGTAATTAGGTTACCCCTTAGTAATTGGTTACCCCTTAGTAATTGGTTACCCCTTAGTAATTGGTTACCCCTTATCCATTTGAAGGGTCCGAATAGCAAGTGTCCTCCGGGGGTGGCCATCGCAACTTTTCGAGCCGATTTTTCCAAAAATGTTTATTGGCCAAAAATACCTACACACACATAAAACACCATAATAAGTACAAAAATGAGCACTATCAATATATAGAATCGAGATAAATTAGACACAAAAATGTGTCTATCAAATACCCCCAAACTTATTATTTGCTAGTCCTCGAGCAAAAAATAAAATAAAATAAAATCCTAACTCACTGACGCAGGCATCGTCGATTGCATTTAGCGTTTGCAATAAGCCTTTAAACCCCTAAGTGTCCCTAGTGGCGGAATGTTGTCTCCGGAGGGCTTACAAGAGGTATACCCATAAAACCTTTACTCCAGACCTTAGCTATCTACACAGAACCTTGGAGGGCACTAAAAAATCTCCTTGGTTGTCATACTTATTGACTACAGGAAGAAGTACCCTGATGCGAAATTCCAATTGTTGTACACGAGTTTGCACTCAAGCATACTAAAATTCATATAAAGTGACAGAGCTCTACTCAGATAGTTGCACTATGGACATCAATATCCGGAGTCAAAAACTAATCACATGGATAGATCAAGAATATGGATATAGAAAAACATAAATGGTTTTGATGTTTACTAAGTGAACGGCGTTTCCCATATCTGTCTGAAGGCCTCCGCCAAAATGAACATATCCTAATGGATTGAGATACTGGTCTGACTAATATCAACACAACTGGCATATACAAGGGAACCAGTGATCGATAATCCTAATTCTAGTTCAAAACAACTGGCATATACAAGGGTACCAGTGGTCGACTTTATTCACTTTCTTTTTTTCAACTTTTTTTTTTGTTGGTTTTTTTTTTTGATCCGTTTGGTCTAATTGATCTGGTCTTTTTTTTTTTTTTTTGTAACTCAATCACTCCAATTCACCCTAGCATTGGTAACAACTTGAATCGTGAGCCCCACCTATCACTTAGAGAAACATAGTTTAAAAACAAAATAAAATAAAAATAGAAGTGAAAAGGACTCAACAAGATATGGTGAAACTATCATGTTATTTCTAACACCTGAGCTCTGTGCTTTTATGAATAGACTCTTCTAGATGTTTCCATCTAATCAGATTGGTTCCTCAACTCCTACGATCAAAATGCTTCCATCCACTTAGATTAGTTAGTGCAATCCTCAATAGGCATAAATTTCTAGGTTCTGGAGTTTATTTATTCATACTGCAACTACAAAGTATCTCCCATACCCCCAAACTTAAATCTAACATTGTCCTCAATGTTCTAAAGATAAAATTAAAAGCATGAACAAGGAGAAACTGTTACCATTTGAAGCAAAAGAGATAAGGAAAGATATTACCGTGTTGCATGAGATTGGGTTACCTTCCAAAAAGTGCTAAATTTAAAGTCTTCAGCCAGACGCCAAATACCAAAAAATGGCTAATTACCTTTCAAATCATATATCAATAGTCGAAACAACCGTGGGTCAACAAAAGCAAATAAAATTGCCACAATTATCAGACAACTGCACCAAATCAGAAAAATGAACAGACATGGCACATCCTCATCCAAGGTTTCCTGCAAGACAACTGAGTTTTTCTGTTGTGCCCATTTGGGCTTCATATGAGTGTCTTGACAAATTGACTCATTCGAACAACAAGTCTTTAGAATTTCCTCCTGGACAATATCGGAAGTGACTCAAGTAATACCTCAGGTACACTAGGCTCGAATCCCAAGTTAGGGACTTCTAGTGGAGATAATTGACCATTACTACCCCCAAACTTAGGGTAGTCAGTATTCTCGGACAAACCTCTAACTATTGCCTGAATTTCTGGATCCTCAGAGTCTTTAAAATACTCAAGAGCTTCTTCTAGTTAAAAAGTTTGGTCACCTAACTGACTTAAGAGAATTTCCTCATCAAGTTCATCTAAGGAATCACCAAATAAAGTGTCGTCCCAATTATCCTGAGTTAGATCCTGAACTAAAGTGTTAATCATATTCACTTATTCTAAATCATCGGAAGGTTGTCTATTAACATTAAAGACATTTAGTTCAGTGGTCATATTACCAAAGGATATGTTCATAAGTCCGGTCCTATAGTTGATGACATCGTTAGCTGTGGCTAAAAATGGGCGACCTAAAATCACCGGTATTTGAGCACTAGGATCCTGAACAGGCTGAGTATATAGAACAACGAAATCCACTGGATAAATAAATTTATCAACCTCAATCAGAACATCCTCTATGACACCACGAGGTACTTTGACAGACCTATCAGCTAATTGCAATGTCATTTTAGTCGGTTTCAACTTTTCAAGATCTAGCTGGTTGTATACATGATAAGGGAGTAAGTTCACACTAGCTCCTAAGTCAAGCAATGCCTTATCTACTGAATAATTACCGATCACACAAGATATGGTGGGGTATCCAGGATCTTTATACTTAGGGGTTGTTTGGTTCAGAAGGATTGAACTTACCTGACCAGCTAAAAAGGCTTTTTATGGACATTAAGCTTACGCTTTCGTGTACAAAGGTCCTTGAGGAACTTGGCATAAGCAGGCATTTGCCTAATTGCTTCTAATAAAGGGATGTTAATGTTTACCTGCTTAAATATCTCTACTATTTCGTTTAAAGTCGACTCTCTCTTTGTTGGAGCTAACAACTGTGGATATGGGGCTTTGGGTACAAAATGAGACCTGCCGGGAACCACATTGGCATCACTAGAAATTTTATCGGTTTGTTCAGTTAGTGGCTCCTTATGGGGCTCATCTTGGGAACTAGAATGTGGATCTACAGTATGTCCACTATTAGGCTTGGCTACCCTATTGTCTACCGTTTACCACTCCTAAGGGTTGTGATAAAATTCACTTGATTAAATGGTTTTGCACCTACTTCATGAACTCCTCTAGGGTTGGGTATCGGTTGACTAGGGAACTTACCTTTTTTTCTTAGAGACTCATTGATCAGACTAACCTGGTCTTTCAATTCAGAAATGGCCTGATTATGTTCTTGTCCTATCCTATTACTAGCTTCTATGCTTTGTGAAAGCAATTGACGCATATTTTCAGTATTTTGAATAAACGAGGTGAGAGTTTCCTCTAGACTTAAGATTTTCTTATCAGACTGATTCTGAAACTGGGTTGATCCTGAAGTATTCTTAGTATAGCCAAAACCTGGGGGAATATTAGAATTACTAAACTGACCTTGGTCCTTAGACCATGAAAGGTTCGGATGGTTTCTCCAACCAGGATTATAGGTTTCTGAATATGGGTCAAACTTTTGACGGTGATCAAGTCTAGTGTCATTATAAAGAGCATTGGCTTGCTTTTTATTATTCTGGCATTCCCAAAAAGGCTCTACTCTACCACTAGTGTGACCCAATTCTAAAGCTTCTAACCTTTTTGCTATAGAAGCAATTTTGGCATCTGATTCATACCCTCCTTCTACCCTATTAACGTTTCCTCTACCTAGAAGAATTGTTCTCTTGGGTTCCCTACAATATTCCCATTGCTGGGTCTTTTCGGCGATTTCATTCAAAAATTCCATCGCCGCATCAACAGTTTGGTTTTCAAAACCACCAGTGCATAGAGACTCAACCATGGTTGTTGTCGAATAATCTAAACCCTCATAAAGGGTTTGAACTAGCCTAACCTTTTCTAAACCATGATGAGGACATTGGGCTAATAAGTCATTGAACCTTTCCAAATACCTATATAACGATTCTCCCTCCTGTTGAGAAAATGTGCAGATTTGCGTCCTAATAGACGATGTTTTGTTCCTAGGGAAAAACTTGTTCAAAAAGGCAGATGTAAGTTGTTCATATGTTTCTATTGAACCGGAAGCCAAACTATATAGCCACGATTTGGCTTTATCTTTCAGGGAAAAAGGAAATAACCTAAGTTTCAAAGCATCATCATCAAGGTCTCTAATCTTTAGGGTACTACAAATTTCCTCAAAATCCCTAACATGGAAGTATGGGTTTTCATTTTCTTTACCTAAAAATATTGGGAGTATCTGTAGGGTCCCAAGCCTAAGTTCATAATTTGCTTCGGTTTAGGTTAACCTGATACAAGAAGGACGAGTAGTCCTAGTTGGTTTCAACAAAGCCTTCAAAGTTTCCATTGCTGGCACTATCGGGATATTTGGGATCCTATGCAATCACAAAACAAGGCTGACTCAACCAAATCAAACCTAATTTTCTAGCAAACAAAAAGCATGATGGTTCCACTTAGATTGTTTCTAGACCAGCTTCTATTCTTTCGAAAAGGAACTCGTTACAATCTGAGCAAACCCCTATGGAATCAATCCGAGTCAAAGTAAGTTGAATCGAGGCGAGGGAAGCTCAGTGGAGCTTTGATACCGAAGGCCTCACCGGTTACAAGGCGGCGCAGTCACGCATTCAACTCACAGAAACCATCATGAACTTCGAAGTATGCTCAAAAGAGTAACCAATATTTTTCGAACGACTTTCCTATTAAGCTCGTTACCCTATAGGTCTCGTTCTAGTCAAAATTTTAGGCTTAGGTTCGCGTTTGGTTTCATTTTCCTAAGGCGGGCAAGAAGAGAACGGTGATGAAATCCGATCCCTTATCTTGTATGGCCAGTCCTTGCTCTTTACTAGGAAATTAAAGCATCCGTTTTCAAGTCCTCAACATATATGCAAACGAAGGAATACAGTAAACCCGTTGATAGGGGATTCGTGGGTGTTTCGGAAAACTTACCTCCCGTACCAGACGGGCGAAGAACCGCTGAAGTCGACTCGGGCCACGACTCATATGTCATGTACGAACCCGAGGGGCCGAGGCGATATCGTAATCACCGTCCTTCTCTACACACAATTTTTATTTAAACCAACCCTTCCGTAGGGTTTAAAAATAATAATGTCCCAGTCCAAAAATAAAGTCCAAAAAGTGTCCAAAAATAAAAAGAAAAATTACAAAAAATAAAACTCTATTTACAGTTTCTAAAAATAAACCAAAATAACTATATACAAAATCTTCTTCTTCACTCCTTTCAGATTCCTCTTTTCTTTCCTTCTTTGGCGATGCTTTCCTTTTATAGCACTTTTTATTTCCTTGTAGCTTCGCTCGAAATCTGAAAAGAATCAAAAAATACCAAAGGCGTAAAAGAGAACAAAAATTCTAAAAGAAATAAAATAAATCTAAAACCTAAAACCTAATACAAATCCGCGTCAACGGCGCCAAATATTGATTGATTCATGATTTTCACTAATTAGTTGTGATTTCGTTTGATGGTGTATGCTTAGACGTAAGAGCTTTTGATACACCATGATTTTCCCCGGCAGCGGCGCCAAAAATTGATGTAGTTTTTAAGTGGTAGTAAAGTTCGTTCAACTCGGATTGTGTGGACTCGACTTTAGACTCAAATTAAAATAGAAAACTTAAAGAAAAATTGTTATCAAGATTATAAAAAGCACTGAGACTCAGGATTCCACCAATCTCCAATTTTTATGTGATTTAATCTAGTCAATATTTATGCAACTCTTTACGTTTAAAGTGATTCTAATATTTTTGCCTAGACAAGTAGATACTCAAAACAATAGTTGTAAATCGAAAGCATGGACCATCAAAAGACTTAACCTAAGCATGACCCATCAATTGAGAACACAACCACTTAATCAGAATCATATATTCGATTTCAGTTCAGTGCAAACAATCATAAAAGAATTACGAAAATTAAATTAAATAGAATTTACCACATAATAATTGGAAAAATGGCTTCCTCCGTCGCCTCAGCAATGGGGTTTAGCTCCTCATGTTAATCACGTGCTCAAAATAGGTGTTCATAGCTCAAAAGGGTGAAAAACAAGAGAAAACTAATAAAGCAACGAGTTTGTAACAGATATAATTGTTACAGAACTCGCTGTTACAGAGGCTGCTGTTGCAAAGGAAACCCTTACTGAAATAATTGTTACAAAACTGTTCAATATATGAAAGTTTTCCTATCTTCTTCTTCCTCGTTCTGCTGGTGATGTGGAACTTCTCTGAAACTTTTGTTTCTCTTCTGCAACTACTCCAAACGACCCCCAAAGTGTTCGATACCCTTTTTCAGACTCCCACCCCTTATTTTGATACACCACAGCCGAATAAATCCCGAGAATATTTCCCTGCCTTTCAACCAAAGTTTCGGCTTTTGTTTCTCTCCTACACGTCTCTGCCTTGTTCAATTCTTTCCTAAACTCCGTCCAAACTTGATAGAAATAATTCTTGGGGAATATCTTCTCCATACCTTCACGTAACTTCCATATATATCCAAAAAGCCGAGAATATTTGTTCTTTCCCTGTTTTGAGAATAATTGAGATAAACTTATACTTTTTACGTATCCAACTCATTACCAACCATGTTTTGTCATCACAGGCCCAAACCAAGTCATTCCCACCGAAACTGCGACAAAAATTCCGATAGAATCTCGTCCAATTCTTTCCATGTTCAAACCGAAAACTAACCTTCCCTGTTTAACGAAATCCGGATTATCCATCCCAAGTTATTCGATCAAAAACATCATACCAGGCCTGTTTAGTTAATTCAAGTCCATCCCATTAAAATATGGTGATTGAATCTCGTTAATACCCGTTCAATAATCCAACCCTAATTTTGTGTTCTCGCTGCAAATTTTCCCGCCAATTTCTGTTTTTCAAAAGCTAGGGGATGACCTCCCCCTATCCAGTTCGGGTGTCCCTTTAGCAGCTGCCTGGAAATGGACGCCCCTTCATAATTAGGTTACCCCTTAGTAATTGGTTACCTCTTAGTAATTGGTTACCCCTTATCCATTTGAGGGGTCCGAATAGCAAGTGTCCTCCGGGGGTGCCCCGCGCAACTTTTCGAGCCGATTTTTCCAAAAATGTTTATTGGCCAAAAATACCTACACACACATAAAACACCATAATAAGTACAAAAATGAGCACTATCAATATATAGAATCGAGATAAATTAGACACAAAAATGTGTCTATCAATTGGTAAATCCGACCTTTGGTTGTTGATTGACACTTGAACATTGGTTTTTGGTACCGTTCAAGTTATTTCTCATATCAATCATGCTCACAGATTTATATCTGTTCGATTGCAGATTGTATTGAGAAATTGAAATATAGCTCTTGGTTATATTTCCTTGATTGACTCTGACTGTCTAGTTGATTCTCTTGGAATTTTATTGGAGTTAGTCCATACAGATTGCCGAACGAAATATTGGGTGTGGTTGTTAGACCCCCGCTTTTTCACTAAAGACATCTTGTTATTAACAGACTCTCTTCCGTGTGTGATTGATCACAAGAGATTCAAGTGGTGCTGTGCTCGTTATTATTGAAGATTAAAGAAGATTTGAAGACGAATAAGATTTCTTATTAGTTCTCATATCTTTGTGTGTGCACAAACCTTGATTGACTAGGATCTAACTAAAAATTGGATTTATTCAATTGATTGGTTGCGTGAGATCGACATCGCCTTATAGTTTCTCGTTGAGATCTATATTTATTGATTGCGAATCTAAACTTAACTGCTTTGGTAGTTATTGGATAGATTGATCAAACCAGGCAAAGGAGTTTATTAGATTAAACGGAAGAGCCTTTGCATATGACTTGAGATATCTTTATCTTGAAAAGAATCAATAGAGTTGTTACCAAAAAGATTTGTCGTTCCTTTGCTGTTTGGAATACGACCCAAAGGAATTGTACTTGTGCGTGACCTTCGAAGTCGGAAGCGCAGAGATACCGAGGAAACTAAGTGAACTAGGGGTAGTTGTTTGGTCTAAACTATACGAAGTTGGTGTAGATTTTGTATAGCGGCTTAATTCTGAAAGTATTCAATTCTGGACCAGGTCCCGGGGTTTTTCTGCACTTGCAGTTGTCCTCGTTAACAAAATCTTTTTGTGTGATTTACTTTTGTTTTCCGCAATTATATTTGTTTATGTAATTTAAAGTAAATTGCATTTTACGTTAACTCCGATATACTTGATAGTGATCCTATATAGTTTGGTTAAGTCTGAACCTATTATCAAGTATCACACTTTGGTAGTCGTATTGTCTCGATCTTGTATCCATAGACAATCACACTAAGTGTGAATACCGAAGTTATTGTATTGTCTCGACTTTGTCCATAGACGATCACACTCGCTAAGAGGACTTATAGGTTGAAACAAAAATATTGTGGTGTATTTGGGTGCCCTCATCTTTTCAATTGGTATCAGAACAAGCAAACACGAAAAGATCTAACAATCCGTGTTTGGTGCGATCCAACCTATAAGAATTGAATTTAATGGGTGATTCAGTTAACGTTATGCAAGAGTACGAATACTCAAAACTTAAAGATGTTACTTCTTCATTAACTCATGATCCAAAAGTTATGGAAATTAAAAGTACATCTGAGTCTATCTCTGATGGAAAAGAAGATGTTGATAAAGAGCTTGTAAAACTCCTAAAGCCTATAAGATCTCTGTCTACAAGGATGTTAATATTAAAGACATAATTTAATCTTTTTAAGCAAGAGATCGGAGAAAAAGACATTCAACTAAATATTCTAGCCAAAGAGAATATGAATCTCACTGTCAAAGTAGAAGCTCTTGGTAAATCTCTTACTCAAGAACAATAGATTCATTATATGACTCTGACTAATGATTCTGTTATAATTTCTTCTGATGAGGAAACCAAAAGTCCTTGATCGACTTTTACAGATTGTGATAAAAAGACTTGCTTGATCACGTCTGAAACAGATTATGATGATGGTAGTTTGCCTAACTGTATCAAGTCAGAAGAGAATGAAGAACTATCTTCTACAACTACTGATGATCAAAGAAAATCTTGTCCACAAGAAACTTTGAACCTGTTCCGTGGAAAAGATCTTAAGGAATACAACTTTCAGTCACTTGACAAGAAACTTATACTTCTTCAAAATATTGTGGTAAAAGTGTTAAAAGAAGTTTCTTGTCTTAAAAAACTGAAAGATCATTCCTCAGTAGAAAGAAAGAATATACCCAAACCGATGAAATCAACTAAAAAGAGTCAGAAGAAAGAGTTAATAATAACTTCTGGAAAAAGGTTCCTCTTCACTCATGTCGAAACAGTTTCTGTTTACATGAAGAACATTTTCAGAAGAAAGGGAAGGAAATAATTTCTACCAAGAGAAATAACCGAGGAAAATTTCCGATAATTATTTCAAGTAACCAAACTGATGTGCATAATAAGGAAATCCTTAGAATGAGAAAATCTTATGAAAATCTCATTGATAGAATTAAGAGAGATCTATCCATCTCTGAAGATTCTCACATCAATACAGTTTCTCCTCATGATCATACCTTTAAATCATGAAGGATCATCTTCTTCAGAGAAAATACTTTAAGCAGAAACTTCCAAAGAGAAACATGAACTATGTTTCTGATACTCGTCGTAAGCACGATAAGGCTTACTCCGATACAACCTAGTTGTATGAAGCATGTGCACCCTCATCCAAATTTTGTGCTCATAGCTATTGGGATGAGGAAGCACATAAAACGAAAGCACATGTTTTGTGTCTGTATCAGAAAAATATGTGACAATTTTTGGATAAGCTGCGAATCCATTATGTCTAAAAAAATTGTTCATGTTATAACGATCTTCCATAATTAGGTTTTATTTGAAATTTTTGAATTTTAATAACCTTCCAGCTTGAGAATTTCGGACACATGAAACAAAATAGATTCTTAATATACTTTCGAAAATTCCTTTGTATTTTCGGTCCGAAAGTTGTCTCTTCTTAAGAGAAACATTCTCTTGCTTGTATTGTGAAGTCCTGATTAATTCTTATTTAAATCCTCGAGCATGCCTCCAATAACTCGCAGTATTACAAAGGTAAATAAGGAGGAAGATCAAAGAGTTAAGAATTGTTAAGGAATCAATACATAAAGGAAGAAGAAGATCATATAAAAAATCATGTCTGATTATGAATCTGATAGTTCTACCGGATCTCAAGATGAGTCATGTCGTTGGCTTACAACCTTCAAGATCCAACAAAAACCAAGTGGATACCTTCTGATAGTATGGTTAACTATATCCATGGTTTTGAAGAACTAAGTACCAATCTCATAATAACGGTTCGAAATCAAGATAAGCTGAAGGATAGTAAAAAGACGAGGGTACCCAAATATACCTCAACCGAAAACTTTTCCACCTATAAGTCATTTCTCCGAAAGTGATTGTCTATGGACTAAGTCGAGACAATACAACTAATCGGTTCACACTTTGTGTGATCGTTTATGGATACGAGATCGAGACAATACGACAACAAGATAACTTGTGTGATTGACTATGGATACAAGATCTAGACAATACAACAACGAAGTATGATTACTTGATAAAGGGTTCGGACTTAACCAAACACAATAGGATTTTTATCAAGTAAATAGGAATTAACGTTTGTGTATTTTACTTCTAATTATAATAAAAACAATTATAATTGCGGAAACAGAAACGTAAAAGACGCAGCAATATTTTGTTAACGAGGAAACCGCAAATGCAGAAAAATCCCGGAATCTTATCCAGAATTGAATACTTTCAGGATTAAGCCGCTATACAAAATCTAAACCAACTTCGTATAGTTGAGACCAAGCAACTAAACTTATAGTTCACCTAGTTACGTCTGTATCCCTGCGCCTCCAACTTGCAATAAGTCACGCACTTGGAACAATTCCTTTGGTTCGTATTCCAAACAGTAAAGGAACAACAAATCTGTTCGGTAACAACTCTTTTCAAACAACGTGATATGAGTTTGACAAAAGGCTCTTCCGTTTATACCAATAAACTCCTTTGTGAGGTTCTTAGATCTATCTATCAATACAACTACCAAAGTAATTGTCTAGATTTTTCAATCAATACTCTTAGTCACAAAGACAATATATTGATGCCGATCTACTCAACTAATCAATCAAGATTACCACAAAGATATACTGATTATAGTTGGATCCCCAACCAATCAAGTTTTGTGCACACTAACGATTATGAACTCAAACAAGCAATCTTCTTTGTCTTCAAATCTTCTTAGATCTTCAATAAACACCTGCACACAATCAACTTGAATCTCTTGTGATCAATCACACACAGAATGGAGTCTATTAATAATGGATTATCACAAGACGTCTTTAGATCTACAAACAGTCTAAAGATCCCCGTCGATACTTCGATCAAGTTTGAGTGAATCTGATATCATAAGGGAAGATTCTCAAGCATAAAAAAACTAGGTGCAATCAAAGTTCAACCACCGTTAGTCAATCAAATCAATCGAAAACTAATAATAAACTGCAATTATCTAGTTTCCCACCAACGGTACTCGTAGAGCTTCCCAATCCCAAAGAATTCTTTAAAATGAGCGGTCGTAAGAAATTTCGCCTAATTAGGGTACTTTCCTCTCCGAATAGACAGATGCACCAGTAACAACACAACTAGGCAGTTTTGCTGGCTCTGAGGATTAGTTTGCTCGAAATGCAAACTTCAATATTTATAGACCAAGGAAGTTTGTACACCAAGGAATTTCCAAAATCGAAAATATTCTCAAGATATGCAATATATTTCCAAATTCGGTTTCCATAATTTCTGGAAATGCTCTGTCCAAATATTGACCGAAATCTCAGTAGAAAATCTCCAGTTAGTAAATGCACATTACCAATTTTTATTTTCTAAATATATGCATTTTAATTGTTGTAAATTAAAAGCATATAAAACTAAAAACCTTAATTAAAAGATTCTCAATTTATTTCGATCCGGGATTCTTTCCTTTAGCTATTAAAGAATATCTTTGAACAATAACAGATAAGAGTTATTGCACATGTTCAAAGTATGTAGACATCTTTACTTTGTAAATCCTTTTTCATATTTACAATCTTGGAACCGATTTGCCACACTTCCAAACGAGTTTAGAATTGGTTCATCTGATTTCCAAGAACTATGTGATTAATCAAAAACATTCAATCACCATTCATGGGTTTAACGGTTCTACCAAAACAAGTTTCAGTTCTACCTCCAAGTGGCTACTAGGATCGGTCACATTAGTTTCCAAAACATTGTTAACTAAGTACTAGGATCGGTTACCACTTATTTATGGTACTTACTTGTGATTGGTTGCACAAGTTATAGGATCGGTTACACCAATCACTAAAACTTATTAACCTACTACAAGGATCGATTACACATATTGTGATTAGTCCCAACCAAGTTCTAGGATCCGTCATCCAATGACTAGGAATGGTCACACCAATTACAAATATTGATCATACCATCTAAGGTGATTACTTAAGATCGGTTTCACTAATGAAAGTCATACCAATACAAAAGTCAGGCGTTGTAAATAGTTTTACCAAGATACATAAACAAGTTATGAGAAGTTATATTAAACAAACATATTGGTAATCCAAATATTTGCAATGAATAACAATACCAATAAGCCTAGTGATTTCCCTTTCGATTCATAAAACAAGTTTATGAATTGTACTTCCTCTAAACGAATGTAAAACATTATTTATATGACGAAATCTTCAGCCATACCCATACACATAATCACAATAGCATTCATAAGATTATGTTGATGTCTTATATACGAAGTTCAAAAGTGTTGATGGTGGATTTTCGACAAAGGTCAAAATCGTAAAATCTTGATACTGCATGTTTCTGACCCGTCTTTAGGAACACATGTGACGATTCATATTTTACGATTCGTGAACCATTTCACGATCTCTGATCGAGTTCCTCTCGGATCCATAATGAATATGATTCTCGAAAGGCCTCCCATTAGCTGAGCGTTCGATGTTGCGCATTTCATCATGACCTCTATGTAGAATAACAAGATTGGGCGGTCCTCCTACATAATTGTTTGTTGAGAGGGATTAACGCCTTCAGGACGTCGGCGACACTCGTTGTTCCCTAACTACATAAAGAGACTCACCTCTACATAGAACAACGATTGGACGATCCTCCTACGTAATTGTTTGTTGAGAGGACTTAACTCCTTCAGGACGTCGGCGACACTCGTTGTTCCCTGACTATGTAGAGAGACCGTGTATATATTCAGGCGGCTCTCCTACATAATTGTTTATTGAGGGGGCTAAACGCCTTCAAGACGTTAACAACGCTGTACGATTGTTCCCTGACTATGCACCTTTCAGAACGAGTATGATGCTTAAACTATCTCATATCTCGATTCTACAATAGATTAATTCTACTGTGACATTCGCCACTAAATTCCTAGAAAATAATCTATTATATCTCATTACTCCGTTCCATGAATCCCCGACTGACTCCATGGATTAGTAATAGATAACCAATTCATCTCATTACTTTGTTCCCTGAATTCCCCGGTTGGATTCATGGATTAGTAATAGATGCACAATTCATGATTATTACTCCATTTCATGAACAATTCTCCACTGAATTTCATGAATTAGTGATAATTACTTAAGAATCGGGCATATGGACTATCACCGAGTAGCCCCAATGAAATGGTGCAAGTGTACTCAACAATGATGCACGAAAGAGCACCCAAATGCACGAACGAGCATTTGAAAATATGGACAAATGAGGAATCCTACACAAAAAAAGGAGAGAGAAAATAATAATAAAAAATAGAAAAGAGGCGCTTAGGGACCGGGCCCACCGGCCGGCCGGTCCCCCACGCCTCTTCCTTTTATTTTTCTTATTTTGTTTATTTTCATGAACTCATGAAAACTCCTTCATTCAAGCAACTTTCCTTGTTTGAGCAAAACCCACGGTTTCTCCATATTTTCATGGTTTCATGAAAAATAATAAAATAGGGAAAGGTGTCGTGGGACCGGGCTACCTAGACGGTCACGGACGGCCATGCCCTAGGCGTGGCCGGTCCCACACCTTGCAATCTCTTATTTTCATAATTATTATTTCCCTCATCTCATGAAACTCCTCCGTTTGAGGAAAAATCATGGTTTCTTCATATTTTCTCAAATATTGCTCAAAGCATGAAAAAGCCAAAAACTTAAATGGTCACATGAACGACTAGGTTATTCACGCCAAATAATAAAATATTGTTATTTTTATATTCTCCAAATTTTGATCAAACGAGCAAAGTTCTACTTGCTCATTCGAGCAAAATCAAGAATTTCAGTCAAAGATCGAACTCTTCTGAAAATCCGAGATATTGCTCAAACGCACACCAGAAAATACCGAAGCTCTCAAGACTGAGACACGGACATTGTGGTGATACGGGCATACTACCTTGACCGAACAAGTCCGGTCCTAAGGCTTGCAGGGAGCCAGTCCCACACATTCTCATAATTTTGACCTAATTTGCTCAATTGCTCATATTGGGTCCAAACTCTTTCCAACCAACTTGGAATTTGCTCAATCGACCATCAGCCGGTCCCACACCACCAAGGGCCGCTTATATGCCCCCTTGTTCGGTCCCTCACTTCTCCATAATTAAGTTTTATCACCTAATGCTCACACGCGCACTATTTTAATAAATGATGAAACCGACATTTTATCATCATTCTTTCACCAACCGCTCAACTAAGGACCCTGGTGCGCGCTCAATCGAGCACTTGGGCACCACATGGTCGTCCATCATCCCATGTGGTCGGTTCCTCCCTCACTCATGGCCTATTTCCAACAATTCATCAATTGACGAACAATTGATCAAAAATTAGGGTTTCGAACAAACGCTCCACAAATCATCATTCTGAGCAAGTCCAAACACTAATAAATTTATATTGATCCAGCAATCAACATCTGGATTAAGTGTATAATATTTGGTAGTCTACCAATATTTTAATTAATATTTTATTACGTCATGTCATCAATAAATAATTCATTGAATTGAGCAAAACTTGCTCAGTTGGTCGAATATTTATCCAACTATCAGTATTCAGTAATTTATCAGTAATTCGTCGAATTGAGCAATACTTTCTCAGTTGCTCGAATATTGATCCAGCTATCATTATTCAGTAATTCGTCGAATTGAGCAATACTTGCTCAGTTGCTCGAATATTGATCCAACTATCAATATTCAGTAATTCGTCGAATTGAGCAATACTTTCTCAGTTGCTCGAATATTGATCCAACTATAAATATTCAGTACTTTTTCGAATTGAGTAATACTTGCTCAGTTTCTCGAGATCCAACTATCAATATTCAGTAATTTGTCGAATGCTCGAATATTGATCCAACTATCTGTCACAGTATGACTAGTACGGGCTGCCACTTTAGTCTGCCCTCAGCAATAACTTGGATGTACTTAACTTTTCTTTCTTAGCCATTAGTAGCCGTCTGATTATGGACACGTGTTTGTGATCCATTCATTAGGTTAAGACCCAATTATTGGTCGTTTAAGCTGTAAGAAGGATTCGTTGAATCCCATCTGAAAATTAATCAAATCGTTATTCCCTTGGTTGCGCTTCTTAGCACAGAAATCTGGCTTGGATCTCTGATTCAAGAGGTGTTTAACACCAACTATCCTCCATTTTCACCCATCTGTGTGTTGATCTGTTGTGTAATCACAACAATTGGCATCAGAGTCGTTCCATCCACCCAATTTTTTTTTTCAAATGACGCTCAAAGAGATTGAAACTAAAACCACAGCTAACGAAGCTGCTATCAATAAACTTCAATCGGATTTCAAAACCCTTTCCGCTGATCTTACTCAACAAATTGATACCGTGCAAGCTAGTTTCATAGAAACTTTACAAGAGAATAACCGCAGTCTTATTCAGTTGCTCAATAAACCTGCAAATCACAATCAAACTGAAGACCCAGGTGGTTCTAGTCAGCATGATGACGACTACACAAATTATTCTCATCATCGTTCTAACTTCGCTAATCATCATTATCGAATTCCCAAGCTCGACTTTCCGAGATTTGATGGAGATAACCCACTGGGTTGGATTCATAAAAGTGAGCGATATTTTCAACTCGATGATATTGAGGAACATAGGAAGGTCGACATAGCTGCCATCTATTTGGAAGGTAAGGCTGAGAAATGGTTTCTTAATTTTCAAGTTAACCGCAATATAATTACATGGCAAGATTTATCTCTGCATCTCTGTGCTAGATTTGAAAATCTTGTTATTGTTGGTAGCTTTAATAAATTGGTTCAAACTTCATATGTGGATGATTACTATGAAGAGTTTGAGTCCCTCAAATCATTGATGTTGCGTATGAATCCTTCCTTAAGTGAGTCCTATTTTACTATGAGTTTTCTAAGTGGCTTTAAGGATGATATTGGGAAATCTGTGTCCATGTTTCATCCACAAACATTAGCTGATGCTTT
Organism: Papaver somniferum; assembly: GCF_003573695.1. Taxonomy (NCBI): domain Eukaryota; kingdom Viridiplantae; phylum Streptophyta; class Magnoliopsida; order Ranunculales; family Papaveraceae; genus Papaver; species Papaver somniferum. Next base: position 95,856,861 of record NC_039366.1, on the reverse strand, counting down.
CTCATTGGCTAGATTACAAGAACAAAAACTTAAGTTAGCCAATGCAGCACATAAACCATTTCCCAGATCATTCAGTACCTACTCTAACACTCTCAGATCCTACTCTCCTAGTCCTTTACCTCCTAAACAGATTGTAACTTCCCCTAAATCCAGTCCTTCCACCCCAATATCTTTTTTCACACCTACACCAAAGTATGCCATAACACCGCCTATCATTAAAAGGCTATCTCAAGAGGAAATGGATAAGAGAAGAGCTCAAGGACTCTGTTATAACTGTGATGTTGTATACAAACCTGAACATTTCTGTAAGGGTAAACAAAAACTTTACATGTTACACATGGATTTTACTGACTCACAAGATAATGAGGAAGAGGAAGAAATTTTTGTTGAGGCTCCTGAATCTCCATTTCAATATGATGTTGAAGTATCTCTTCATGCTCTCACTGGGTCAGCCATTGGTGATACAATCAGAATCCTGGCCTCATCAACAAGAAAACTGTTGTTATACTTATTGACACAGGAAGCACCACTAACTTCATTAACAGTGATCTGGTTTCTTCCCTCAAGTGCTCCACCATACCAACTTCTCCTATGCTAGTCACTGTTGAAAAATGGAGAGAAAACAACAAGTTCTGGCATTTGTCCTAAGCTACATTGGAGCATGCAAGGGCACCAATTTATGGAAAACTTGAGATTTCTACCACTTGGGGGTGTGACATAGTACTTGGAGCAGATTGGTTAAGGAAATTAGGTGATGTAACCTTCAATTTTGCAAAACTTAGCATTTCCTTTCAATATAAAAACAAACATATTACATTGCAGGGCACTACTCCAAAATATTCCTTTCTGATGATGAGTGGAGAGGCAGTCAAAATTTTTTTCTCAAACACTCACATGGAATAGTAGCTCAGTTATTCTCCATCAATACCACCACCTACAACTCCAGACACCCTACTACCAGTTTTGCAGGAATTCAAGGATATATTTCAGGAACCTTCCACCCTTCCACCTAAGAGAAGTCTGGACCATATAATTCCCTTACAACCCAACTCATCACCTATAAAACAGAGAAATTATAAGTGCCCTTATGTGCAGAAAGGATTTGTTGAACAATTGGTTAAATGAATGCTTCAAAATGGGATAATTCAGCCTAGTCACAGCCCATTTTCCTCTCCCATTCTTCTTTTGAGAAAGAAAGATAATTCATGGAGGTTCTGTATGGATTATAGGAAGCTCAACAGCATCAATATTAAAGATAAGTTTCATATACCCATTGTGGATGAATACTAGATGAACTACATGGTGCCATCATCTTTTCAAAGATAGACCTGAGGGCTGGATGTCATCAAATCAGAGTTCATGATCTTGACATCCACAAGACAGCTTTTAGAACTCATCAAGGCCATTATGAGTTTAAGGTAATGTCATTTGGACTCACCAATGCCCCTGCCACATTTCAGGCTCTAATGAATGATATTTTTTAGGCATTCTTAAGAAAATTTGTATTGGTCTTCTTTGATGACATACTTATTTACAGTAAAAGCATGAATGACCATTTGGAACGCCTCATAATGGTTGTTAATCTGCTTAGACAACATCAACTCTTTGCAAACATGTCAAAATGTTGCTTTGGACAACCTTCCTTGGGGTATCTTGGTCACATAGTCTCAGCAGAGGGTGTTTGTGTTGATCCAAATAAATTTGCATGTATGCAATCTTGGCCACTACCAAAGAATATAAAGGAGCTGACGGTTTTTTTGGGTCTCACAGGTTATTACAGAAAGTCTGTGTAGCATTATGGTGTTACAAGCAAGCCACTAACTGCTCTTCTCAAGAAAAATTCTTTCTAATGGAGTCCAGATGCTACAACTGCATTTGAGACCCTTAAAATGCAATAAGCACTACACTTGTGTTGGCTTTACCTGACTTTTCTAAGCCATTTGTAGTGGAAAGTGATGCTAGTGACATGTGCATTGCAGCTGTCCTCTTACAAGAGAAGAAACCTATTGCTTACTTCAGCAAGCCACTAGGCCCTAGAGCTGCAGCACTCTCTACTTATGAGAAGGAATTTCTATCTATTGTTACTGTAGTTCAAAGGTGGAAACATTATCTCCAAGATACTAAATTCATTATCAAAACTGACAATCAAAGTCTGAAGTACCTATTGGAACAGAAGGTTACCACTGCATTCCAACAAAAATGGATTATCAAATTGCTTGGCTTTGATTATGAAATTCAGTACAAAAAAGGCTGTGACAATGTGGTTGTTGATGCACTTTCTAGAAGACCCTCAGATTCTGCTACTTGCCATTACATGGCAAGATCTACACCAACTTGGGTACAAGAAGTTCAACAGAGTTATGTTGATGATGCCAAGAACAATCAACTCATTTCTCAACTCCTACTCAGTCCTGATTCTCTACCTAATTACTCACTCATGGATGGTGTTCTGAGATACAAAAATAAGCTTTACATTGGTATTGGTGCTCAGATTAGAGACAGACTCTTACAGTCCCTACATACTTCTGCCATTGGAGGGCATTCTGGCATTCAAGCTACATCAGTGAGAGCAAGAAGTCATTTTCATTGGCCAGGTATACATAAAGACATCATTTCTCTAGTATCCCAGTGTGACATTTGTCAGAGAAACAAAGCTGATAACACCAACTCAGCTGGATTGATACAACCTCTGCATATACCTGAACATGCTTGGCAACATATTACAATGGATTTTATAGAAGGCTTGCCTATAAGAAGCAAGAAAAGTGTCATCTTGGTGGTAGTAGACAAACTGAAAATATATGCTCGCATCTTAGCTCTACAACATCCCTATACTGCTGCATCTGTAGCTCATGCATTTCTGAATCAAGTAGCTAAGTTACATGGATTACCCTCTTCAATTGTGTCTGACAGAGATAAAGTCTTCACTAGTAATTTATGGCAGGATTTATTTAAAGCCTTGGGTACTAGCATCGACTTCAGCACAACATATCATCCCCAAATAGATGGCCAAACTGAAAGGGTCAATGCTTGTGTTGAGAATTATTTGAGGTGCATCATTGGCCACAAACCAGGGAAGTGGACTGACTTCTTAGCCTTAGAATAATGGTGGTATAATAGTAGCTACCACACAGACCTCAATACTTCTCCTTTTCAGGCACTATATGGGTATGTTCCTCCTCATCTTGCTTTTCCTTCTGCTACTACCACTTCAGTTGCTTTAGTTGAGACATACTTGAGAGACAAAGCTTCTCTTCTTGATATATTCAAAGAGTCCCTTCATAAATCCCAAGAAAGAATGAAGCTATATGCTGACATATCAAGACAAGATAGAACCTTTGAAGTTGGAGACTTTGTCTACCTGAAACTTCAACCTTACAGGCAGTCCTCTCTTTCCTTGAGGAAAATTTTGAAGCTCTCTTCCAAACTCTATGATCCTTATCAAGTTATTCGGCGCATTGGAAAAGTGGCTTACAGGTTGGATCTACCTTCACACTCTCGAATTCATCATGTATTCCATGTATCTCAACTCAAGAAACACATTGGTTAGAAGCACACTCCTTCTCCCTCTCTGCCAGTAGTGGACCATGAAGACCAGGTGATTATGCTCCCTGAAAAGGTTTTGGATACAAGGAAAATTTTGCAGGGTAAGCAACATGTCAGACAAGTATTAATCCAATGGACTAACTCTTTTCCTGAGAATGCAACTTGGGATAACATCTTTAATATTCGCACACACTATCCTAAGTTCATCCTTGAGGACAAGGATGTTTTTCAGGGGTAGGTAATGTCACAGTATGACTAGTACGGGCTGCCACTTTAGTCTGCCCTCAACAATAACTTGGATGTACTTAACTTTTCTTTCTTAGCTATAACTAGTCGTCTGATTATGGACACATGTGTGTGATCCATTCATTAGGTTAAGACCCAATTATTGGTCAATTAAGCTGTAAGAAGGATTTGTTGAATCCCATCTGAAAATTAATGAAATCGTTATTCCCTTGGCTGCGCTTCTTAACACAGAAATCGGGCTTGGATCTCTGATTCAAGAGGTGTTTAACACCAACTATCCTCCATTTTCACTCAACTGTGTGGTGATTTGTTGTGTAGTCACTACACTATCATTATTCAGTAATTCATCGAATTGATGTTCAATTGCTCGAATTTACGATATTTTCTCAGACGAGCAATATCTAAGAACTGTGCGTCTAACATGTTCAATCCATGAATCATTGAGCATTCGTCACTCATGCTTGATTCAACAAAACTTAGACTTTAATAAGTCAACCACTGACTAATCAAATACACGTATGCTTTGCAGACTCCACATTCGTGAGACATCAATCACGTCACATGGGGGGATATTACTTAGGGTTTTGGTCTGGTGGCCTACAGTACGTTTGTTCATCCACGATGAGAAATATGAGTAAGTCGTGCAAACGGTTGAAGGAGTTAGCAAAGTAGTGGGTGGACGGTTAACCAAGTTTCCGCACGACATGGAACTTGTTTTACCACGATCTCCCACTTTTCCATTCTTTCACTCATGAAATCGTCATATTTATTGGGATCAATGTGTTCGTTATTCTGACAATATAAATAAGCTCTGAATCGATGACTGAAAGGACATTCGTTTTTCACAAGAACAATCTTCTACACACAAGTCCTCTAGGTCAAATTTATTCACACATATTTGCAGAAACCTTCAACACATCCACAATCCTTGATCATCATTGATCCCTCAATTCTCAGCTTCCCTCCTACAGATCAACCCATCTCCATCCGTGTGACCGAATTGACTCTGGAAGGGCCATTGACTTGGTTTAGGCCGGAGTCCTACAGATTGATCTCTCGAACTCAAAGCACTCCTGTGCAGTGCATATGTGTGAGGTTAAGCAGTTTGCTTGGTTGAGGAGTCTCGCTCGAACCGTCATCTCTTCACTTCCCTAAAAAACCAGCAAATCGTTTTTCCCCATCTACAGATTGGCGACCACAGTGGGAGATTAATCTCTCGGTTCCAATTTCACATTTTCACAAAATGTCTGGTCTTAGGTCTGGGTTGGTTACAAATGCAAACGACGCTAGAACTAGCAACAATAACAATGATGGTATTCCAGAAACCATTCTTGCTTCCAACGATGAGGGTGCCACTCCTCCTCAAACCAACGTTGAAAATCATCCTCTCTTCGGACGGCATCCCGAGGAAGTCATAGAAAATCCACCCACCATAGATGATCTCATGAAGGTCCAGGAAGTTCTCGCCAAAAATCAAACTGATATGACTACTACTCAGAAGAAGCTATGCAATTATCTCAAAACTCTCACAGACAAAATCTCAGAGAAAACTAAGGGAGGATTGGAGAAAGGAAAAGCCAACGAAGTTGACCTGAAATTTCACCAATCCACGTAGTGGAGGATGACGAAGCCTGCAAAGCTGCAGAAAATCCACCGGAGAAGGAGTCCGCATGATTCATCACTCGTGAAGATATGGTGCGCTTCATGGAGGCTCAAGGAAAAATCAATGCACCATCTGTCCATCGTCATCAACCTCCATACCCTGCTGCTATGCAAAGAATCCCTCTCCCTAAAGGATACACCTCTCCAACATTCACGCTGTACAACGAAACAGGGAATGCTAGATAACACGTTTCTCGATTCCTGGAGGCACTAGGAGAGCACGAGCACAACCATGTTGTCCGTCTGAAAGAATTCTCAAAATCTCTGACAGGACGAGCATACACATGGTACAACAACATTGCGCCAGGGAGCATCGCTAGTTGGGGAGAAATGGTTAATGCCTTCTACGGGAAATATTTCTTTGTCTCTGAGCAGGTTACTCTCTCTGACTTAGGAAGAATGGCTCAGAAGAACGCTGAACATCCGAATGGATATGTGAAAAGGTTCAGAATCCAAGATTTGGATTGTCACGACCCTAATGTTACTGAACAACAATTGGTGGACTTATGCATCAATGGGATGATCCCAGTTTACAGAGCCTTGCTGGAAAATCTCTGGTTCCATACTTTTTCAGAGATCCACGAAGCAGCCAAGCGATCAGAAACTACTGCTCCATCCTTGCTGGAAAGAACAAAAACCGTCAAAGCTGGGAAACCGCGAGACCCTCGAAACAGCACCAGGCGCCTGATCAACAAACAGTACAATGTTCAACCTTCTATGAATGTTGATGAATGGAGCAAAAGGAAATCTGATGTGCAACAACATAAAAATGCTCCTCCAACGTCTACGAAAGCACCAAGGAAAGACAACCAAACTCGAAACGCACAAGCGCCAGCTCAACGTCAGCAAATGATCAGGAAGTACCAGATTTTCCTTTCCCTATTGAAGAGGTGATCGAGTTATTGGAAGTCTGGATCCAAGATAGTGCGATCAACTTACCTCCTGTTATGAGAGAGCCGACAGACGAGGAAGTGGAAAATCCGCGTTACTATCGCTTTCATAGGTATGTCAGTCATCCGACCAGTGATTGCAGAACCTTGAAGCGTATATTAAAGGGAAAATCCGATTCAGGAGAACTGGGGACTGACGGAGTCCACAAGAATCCTCTCCCAATCAGAACTTTTGCAATATCTGAATAACTAGTCAAAGAAGCAGTTCGATCATTAATCGAGAATGCATGCGAATTTATTTATCTGTCAAAGGCTCAAAGGGAGGACCTGTTCACGGCTCTGAACCATGTAATGTCTGGGAAACGTTCATCTATCTCGGAAGTACTCCCTGCACCTCCAGCCACTGACAAGGAGATGTATGACAGGGGACTTCTCACCACAGTATATCTCAAAGGAAATGAATTCAGAAGAGTGCTAATCGATGTTGGCACATCTATCAATATTATCCCTTTGAAGACTTTCAGAGCTGTAGGCATTACTCGACAAGAAGCCACTCATGCTCCTGTCCCAGTCAAAGATCACGAAGGAATACCCAGAAATGCATATGGTTACATCATCCTCAGAATGAAATTCGGGGCAACCTGGTCAGAAACCAAGTTTCACATAATCAGAGAAGATCCAGGATATGACATGATCCTTGGACGAACATGGATTCATGTTGAAAAGGTAACTACAACACCTTCAATTGCACATTTCTCTGTTGAAGAAAGCTCTGACTCAGAAGAAACAGAGGACACTCCATCATTCGAGCATCTAGAGAAATTTCAAGCCATGATATCCTGAAGAGAGCGCACATGAATTCGTCAAAAGATTTCGTACTCAGGCAAGTCTTATTCCCTCTCATGCGTCCATACTATCAACTTTTAAATATGCTACCCTGGTCCGGGGACTCAGTTTTACTCATAACCAAGCTATCACCAAACGTTATGAGTGGTTAGTCTCGCCCCAGCAATATTTCACCAAGTGGTTGGGCGCAAAGCCTCTTCAAATCCAGAGTCTCACCAACACAATCATTGATAGAATAATGATTGAGCACGACAATCAATATCCTAGGTACTCTCCCTTGTGTGAGTGCCCACATGTACCGCAAGATTGGAAAGCTCTACCAACATGGAATCCCACTGTACGAGGAATTCCGTCCCAGCTGAAAATATTCAGGGCACGAGCAACCAAACCTAACAAGTTTCACGAAGGAGATTTAGTTCTCAAGGCAACTAAGCGCAATCTCCATTCCACAAGGAGCTCTAACTGGGAAGGGCATTTTATGATTGCTAAGTCAACAGTGGGAGGATATTAAAAATTGGCTGATATGAAAGGCAAGACAAGTGTGCCAGTGATTCATGAAAATTGGCTAAAGGCTTGACGCATGAAAATTCAGCGTCCCAAGGCGTTTTGTGTTCAAGGCATGAACTCTCGAAGCACCTAACATTTTCATTTTAGGATTTTCTTTCACATGTATTTTTCAATTTCTCCAGAAGTTTGCAATTCTTCCATTCAGTATTTGAATTCAGTAATTTATCAAAGTTCTTTAATTTAGAAAAATCTTTATCAAATCCAAAAGAAAATCCTCAATCACTCACTTATTCAAAACCAATCAAAAAATCAAAACCAAAATAAAACCTCACATCTCTCAGAAGTTCAAGATTCAAGAGATTAGGGAAAGAAAAACTAAAGGAAACCGGCAAAGTAAGATTTCTACTTCTCTGCATTCTCCAAGACTTGCAAGGCTGCTTTCTCCAACTCCAGCTTTTCAGTCAATTCAACAATCTTAGCCATTTTCTCCACCACAGCATCACTGGTAAAAGGTATATTATTCTCTAATGCATCCTTAATGGTGTTGATCCTTTGACGAAGCCACTTCAATTTGAAGCCAAGTTCTCCAGATTTCTTCAAGTTGTACTCCCAATCAAAGAGTACATCTTGAGTGGAAGTAATTCTAGCCCTGGTCCGTATATCATCTATGACACACAAAATATTTCCTACTTGCATTGTCAAGAAGTAACTGAGTTTGGGGTCTCTCTCAATGACGATGTGACAATACATCTTCCACAGCTTCTCGTACATATCAGCATACCCTATGGGAACACTAAATCCACCAACTGATGTGTGATATGGGAGTGAATCATTGAATGGAGGATCACAAATAACCCCTGCATTATGGTATTCATGCAGTATTATGCGGTTCTCAATTATTGGAGCAGCTTCAACAATTGTGGGAGAAGTTTCTTGGGCAGTTTCTCCTATTCTGGGCCCGATTGCTTCTATCTCTGAAGTAACGATGATTTGAGCTTCATTCTCCTCTACAACTTCAGTATCAATATTCTTATGGCATTGAGGTGCAGAGATGGTAATATCATCAACTCGGTTCACCATATGGCTTGAATCATCATTCACTCCATTATTCTCAACTTCAGCATTTGGTACCTAATACGAAGATTACATGAGAATAGAGCAATTCAAGCATGGTAACCAAAGGCAATCATAAAATCCAGCATGTAAATTAACTAACACTATCTAATTTCTTTATTATACATCCAAGACATGAGCAAATAGTGTGGAAGTCATAAAACACATTTTTTAACAAGTTCGTCTGAAGAGATTTTATACTGCCTTGTATAAGATGACGAACTGGGAGAAATTTTTAATGAATATAAGGTTTATTCATATGCCATTCTCTTCGTATGGATATTTTCTACAACATATCAAAATTTCATAGCAATTGGATAAACGAGTAAAGAGTTGTGGCCAAAACATTGGACTACATGTCAGCTGAAAAATTCCTGAAGGTCTCATGGAAGTTTACTGTTTCACTGATTTCGGCCCCTAAACGTGCTTGAAACTTTAAAATCTCTTTTATAAAGCTTGGAAATCTCCTGGGAATAAGAATACATGGGTAGATCGCGAAAATCCGACATCGGATGAAGATTTTATGGCATTTTTGCTAAAAGGTTGAGTTCTGAAATTTTTTGATGACGTATTTCACTAAAAGTTTTCATTCATTCGTGTGGATTCTCATTCGTTCACTCACAAATCAGCAATATTATATATCTATGAATAAAATACAAATTGGATACTTACTTGAGGGGTTTCCAAGTCATTCGAAATATTAATGTGGTCGACACCAATATTGGAAGCACCATTATCATCATTCGATACCGATTCTTGAAGGTTCTCTTTCTCACCACCATTCAAAGACGAATGAACAGCCTGACCATGTTGGTTTTCCACAACAATTTCCTCCTAGATATGTCTGCAACAATCATTATTATTTTATTCAAGAAGTATCATGATTAATTATATGAAGGAATACTTACATCAACTTCATCTGCATCGCTGGATTCGTGAGTTGTGGACTGAGCAAAACGGAGACCGTCAATACTTGATGGAGCAAAATTCTGGAATGACAACAAACATTGTTTGCATGATCCTAATTATACGGACAAGGAAAAGTCATGGTAGAAAGAATATCAACAACTCACCAAAGAAGCGGCTGGGGACTGCACGTTATTCGGTATCATCCTATAATTCGTCTTACTTATGTTTTCTCCACCCTGGGGACTTTCTTGAACTTCTGAGAAGTCTACATGAATCCGAGATCTCACAGCACCACCATCCTACAATAAAGTTAATGAAACAATTAAGGTGCGATCATCATGTCTTTACCAAAATTGTAAGAAAAATACTAACTTGTGAGCATTCTGGAGGCGTTTTTATTTTATCACCACTAGATAGATGCTTCAACCTTGGTCGATCAGAAATCACATCAGCAGGAGGAAACTCTCGTACCAGAGACTTAACATCCATTGCAAACTTATGCAAGCACTCAAGTTGTTGACGCCAGAAGTTTACATGACCCGGAGTCGCATAAATAGCTCGGTCAGAACAAGGAAACAAATAATCATTTCCTTCCACATGTGTGCAATCTAAGTGAGCCTTCAGATATTCAACCGATGGCTTATTTATTCGATGACCCGGGGAACACTTATCAAGATCCATTTATCGAGCCTCTCTGTCAATGTTTATTCTTCTACCTGGAACTTTTCGTGCGTTATCGAAATTAAATAGCCAGGAGTGCAACTCAGTATAAAAGATTTTTCTCCATTACTCAGACTGGTACCGGACTTCAATATGACATTTTCTTTAGCAGTATTGAAAGTGATCAATTGTGAGAAGAGCGGAGGAACCGACACCCAGGTGCGAAAATCAAAATCAGACCCGATGTCTAAAACAATGGTGAGGCGTATCTTATGTTGTGGTTGCTTTGTCGACCAACGCATGATCCTGGCATTATTTTTCTCAAGGAAAGCATGGCGAGTGTCGACATTTGGCCATTGCAAGATGCTACGAGGAATCGGTGCATACTTCTCAAAGTGCTCCTACATCAAAGTTGGAGGAACATAGTATTAGCATATGTTTCAATTTTCATGAAGCCGTTGGAGATAATGGTGTCTATGACTAAGGAGTCTAAATTGGAAAACAGTGAACCCAGACTGCCGATAGGAAGTTTCTCACCTTTGACCATCTTTATGGCAAAAGGAATCACAAATGGCTTCAACAAATGTCCGCTATCCTCAAGAACATCTCTGGAGAGCCACAAGCACAATAAAGCAGCGATGGTCAAGGGACTATCGACAGGTTCTTTAGGAACCTCATCTCTCGGCCACCAGTGTTTCAACCATTGAGCATAGCAAGTTTTGGGTGACTTGTTGAATTCATGATGCATTGTGGTTTCCAACACGTCATATATCACATTCTCCTCTGCTGAGAGCTCTTCAGGGAAATTGACAATAACTGGGAGATGCAACAAAGCGACTACATCTTCTAAAGTGATGGTGAATTCTCCCCATCTGCATATGAAAGTATAAGTAGGAACGCATCAGCGAGCAAGCAAAGCCACCATACCTGGTATGTCGTGATGAATGACTAAATCCCCAGCAGCTTGAATAGCTCGTGTCACTTGTGCACGATCCAGCATGGTCCTTACTTGACTATGACCCAACATATGCCTTGCCCATCCAGAGAAATGTGACAGAGGTTTGGAGAAAGCTTAAGTTCCACATGTGAACCCAAATAGTGTTTCCCACTCAAACAGAACCTAATTATTGCTTGAGGAGATACTAACTTGTTCTGAGTAGTACTCCTGGGATTTTTTAGCAGACGAAACGAGGAACCTGAGGGACGCTTTTCGGGTCTATACAGAAACACGAAGAATTCATTATCATTATTCAGGATGTTCTTGGTTTTAGGAGCTTCCTATTTCTCCTTAGAAGTCCCAAAATCATCATTTCTTGAAGAATCATCACCTCTAGAAGACGCGTCAGTAGAAACATCCTCTCTGGAAGGTTCCTCTCTAGAAACATCATCTTCAGAAGCTCTACCACGGAATCGATCTTCTTTGCGAAGTTGCTGTGACATCCATACACGAATTTCATCAACACAATGGAATTAAAGCAACATAATAATTACGATGCTCACATGAGCATCTACAAAAATGGTAATCCTTAACTCTTACCTGTTTACGGTTTCACGAACTTAGTGATAATAACGTAAAACTTCGAAAACTTGCTCGCTCTTTCAAATATGCAAATACGAGCAAAATTCATCATTCAAGAGTCGACACTGACTTTTCACGAAACTATGAACAATTCACATAAACTCTTCATGTGAACGTTCCATGATTTTATGCCGCAAACACACATCATAAAATCATAAAATACAATAGTTTATCTCTAACAATTACTCAAAAAATTGTTATTTGATTTTTTATCAAAAAAAAAAAAAAAACTCACGTATGTTTTAAAAAAAATATATTCTTTTTTTTACGTGAGTTAATAAAAAAAAAACCTTATTTTTGCTCAAACGAGCGTTTGTCTATGAAACAAGGGTCTTTTATATTTTTGCAAAGGTCCACTTATTCCAAATAAAATTTTGAAAGTTCATAAACAAAATTTTATCATGAAGTGCAGGTCTATTTCAAAAAATATCTTAGGATTATTGTTTATTTCTTTTAACTACGAAAGAATGTACGTTTCCTAAAGGTATTTGTGCAAAGGTTCATACTTTGAAAGTAAAATTATGATTTTACGGAACCTCATAAATAAATTTTATTTACTATAACTAAATCATGTCTATTCAAGGATTCATGTATCTCTTTCGTATTAGGAATTATTGCTCGTTTCGTATTGGGCATACGTTTTTTAAAATAATTTCTTCATGAAACTTACACATGCCTATACCTATGGAATTTTCTTAAAAATAACTCATGGAAAATTTACGAACTAACAGTAAAAAAAAATTCGCTTACCTAAAAACGGCCGGAGTTGGCCGGAATTCCGTCGGACGGTGATGGCGACGACCGGCTCTGGTGGAAAAAAAAAATTCTCTCATGTTTGTTCCAGCGTGAAGAAGAGTTGGTCGGTCAAGCGTGGAAAAATTTTTAAAAAAAATTAGGGCTTCTTCCCTTTTATATCAATTTTCTTTCCAAAACCTAATAAAACATGGATTTCCTTTTTGGGATTGGGCCCGCAAACGCTAACCCGACCAAAACCGGACGTCCGACCGACCAAATCAGCAGTGCTCATATCTCCGTGCTCGCGGGATGATGCTCTATTATACTATCAGGGTCCTTACCTGAGCATTTGTTCGTACATCACACCATTGGAGCAAATCGAGGATTCTGAAAATACCTTTGTACGACCGAGTTCAACTGCTTGTCTCGTCGACTGGAAAGTCACCATCTAATGCTTATTGCAGAACATAACTATCCCTCACCAAGTAGGGGACTTAATGTTGATGGTGGATTTTCTACAATGGTCAAAATCGTAAAATCATGATACTGCATGTTTCTGACCCGGCTTCAGGAACGCATGTGACGATTCATATTTTACGTTTCGTGAACCGTTTCACGATCTTTGACCGAGTTCCTCTCAGATCCATGATGAATATGATTCTCGAAAGGCCTCCCACTAGCTGAGCGTTCGATGGTGCGCATTTCATCATGACCTCTATGTAGAATAACATGATTGGGTGATGCTCCTACATAATTGTTTGTTGAGAGGGCTTAACGCCTTCAGGACATCGGCGAAACTCGTTGTTCCCTGACTACATAGAGAGACCCACATCTACATAGAACAACGATTGGGCGGTCCTCCTAGATAATTGTTTTTTGAGAGGGCTTAACACCTTCAGGACGTCGGCGACACTCGTTATTCCCTGACTATGTAGAGAGACCGTGTATAAATTCAGGCGGCTCTCCTACATAATTGTTTGTTGAGGGGGATAAACGCCTTCAGGACGTTAACAACGCTGCACTCCCCGACTATGCACCTTTCAGAATGAGTATGATGCTTCAACTATCTCATATCTTGATTCTATAATAGATTAATTCTACTGTGACATTCGCCACTGAATTCCTAGAAATTAATCTATTATATCTCATTACTCCATTCCATGAATCCCCGGCTGACTCCATGGATTAGTAATAGATAACCAATTCATCTCATTACTTTGTTCCCTGAATTCCCAGGATGGATTCATGGATTAGTAATAGATGCACAATTCATGATTATTAATCCGTTTCATGAATAATTCTCCACTAAATTTCATGAATTAGTGATAATTACTTAAGAATTGGGCATCTGGACTATCACCGAGTAAGCCCCAATGAAATGGTGCAAGTGTACTCAACAATGATGCACGAACGAGGATTCGAAAATATGGACAAATGAGGAATCCTACACAAAACAGGAGAGAGAAAATAATAATAAAAAAATAGAAAAGAGGCGCCTAGGGACCGGGACTGCCGGCCGACCGGCCATGCCACCGTGGCTGATCCCCCACGCCTCTTCCTTTTATTTTTCTTATTTTATTTATTTTCATGAACTCATGAAAACTCCTTCATTCAAGCAACTTTCCTTGTTTGACCAAAACTCACGGTTTTTCCATATTTTCACGGTTTCATGAAAAATAATAAAATAGGGAAAGGTGTCATGGGACCAGGCTACCTAGCCCGCCGTCCATGCCCTAACCGTGGTCGGTCCCACACCTTGCAATCCCTTATTTTCATAATTATGATTTCCCTCATCTCATGAAACTCCTCTGTTTGAGGAAAAATCATGGTTTCTTCATATTTTCTCAAATATTGCTCAAACCATGAAAAAGCCAAAAACTTAAATGGTCACATGAACGACTAGGTTATTCATGCCAAATAATAAAATATTATTATTTTTATATTCTCCGAATTTTGATCAAACGAGCAAATTTCTACTTGCTCATTCGAGCAAAATCAAGAATTTCAGTCAAAGATCGAACTCTTCTGAAAATCTGAGATATTACTCAAACGCACACCAAAAAATACCGAAGCTCTCAAGACTGAGACACGAACATTATGGTGACACAGACATGCTTCCTTGAACGACCAAGGCCGGCCCTAAGGCTTGCAGGGAGCCGGTCCCACACATTCTCATAATTTTGACCTAATTTGCTCAATTTCTCATATTGGGTCCAAACTCTTTCCAACCAACTTGGAATTTGCTCAATCGACCATCAACCGGTCCCACACCACCAAGGGCCAGTTCTATGCCCCATTGGACGGTCCCTCACTTCTCCCTAATTAGGTTTTATCACCTAACGCTCACACGGGAACTATTTTAATAAATGATGAAACCGACATTTTATCATCATTCTTTCACCAACCGGTCAACTAAGGACCCTGGTGCGCGCTCACTCGAGCACTTGGGAATCACATGGTCGTATATCATACCATATGGTCGGTCTTTCCCTCCCTCATGACCTATTTTCAACAATTCATCAATTGACGAACAATTGATCAAAAATTAGGGTTTCGAACAAACGCTCCACAAATCATCATTCTGAGCAAGTTCAAATACTAATAAATACTAATAAATTTATATTGATCCAACAATCAACATATGGATTAATTATATAATATTTGGTAGTATACCAATATTTTAATTAATAGTTTATTGGGTCATGTCATAAATAAATAATTCGTCGAATTGAGCAAAACTTGCTCAGTTGATCGAATATTGATCCAACTATCAATATTCAGTAATTTATTAGTAATTCATCGAATTACGCAATACTTGCTCAGTTGCTCGAATATTGATTCAACTATCAATATTCAGTAATTCGCCGAATTGAGCAATACTTGCTCATTTGCTCGAATATTGATCCAACTATCAATATTTAGTAATTTATCAGGAATTCGTCGAATTGAGCATTACTTGCTCAGTTGCTCGAATATTCATTCAACTATCAATATTCAGTAATTCTTCGAATTGAGCAATACTTGCTCAGTTGCTCAAATATTTATCCAACTATCAATATTCAGTAATTTGTCGAATTGAGCAATACTTGCTCAGTTGCTCGAGATCCAACTATCAATGTTCAGTAATTTGTCGAATGCTCAAATATTGATCCAACTATCAATACTCGGTAATTCATCGAATTGATGTTCAATTGCTCGGATTTACGATATTTGCTCATACGAGCAATATCTAAGAACTGTGCGTCTAACATGTTCAATCCATGAATCATTGAGCATTCGTCATTCATGCTCGATTCAAAAAAACTTAGACTTTAATAAGTCAGCCACTGACTAATCAAATACACGTCTGCTTTGAAGACTCCACGTTCGTGAGACATCAATCACGTCACATGGGGGGATATTACTTAGGGTTTTGGTCTGGCGGCCTACGGCACGTGTGTTCATCCACGATGAGAAATGTCAGTAAGTCGTGCAAATGGTTGAAGGAGTTAGCAAAGTAGTGGGTGGACGGTTAACCAAGTTTCCGCATGACATGGGACTGGTTTTACTACGTTCTCCCACTTTGCCACTCTTTCACTCATGAAACCGTCATACTTACTGGGATCAATGTGTTCGCTATTCTGACAATATAAATAAGCTCTGAATCGATGACTGAAAGGACATTCGTTTTTCACAGGAACAATCGTCTACACACAAGTCCTCTCGATCAAATTTATTCACACATATTTGCAGAAACCTTCACCACATCCACAATCCTTGATCATCATTGATCCCACAATTCTCAGATTCCGTCCTACAGATCAACCCATCTTCCTCTTTGTGACCGAATTGACTATGGAACGGCCATTGACTTGGTTTAGGTCGGAGTCCTACATATTGATCTATCGAACTCAAAGCACTCTTGTGCAGTGCATTTGTGTGAGGTTAAGCAGTTTGCTCGATTGAGGAGTCTCGCTCGAACCGTCATCTCTTCACTTTCCTAAAAAACCCAAATCGTTTTTCCTCATCTACAAAAAGATAGACGTTATCATATTGTAATTCCTTAATACTATGTCTAACTAGAGTATAATTATTCACAGCTTCGCAGTTATGCTTTCAATGTGCACGAATTGAAAGATACGTTAGGAATGAAACAGTTCAATTCAAATATTACTAACCTCAAGTGGAAGGATGATGCCGTCGTTGTAGCTCTTTAATTCTTCACATTCTTCAAGTCTTCATATAATTCTTGTAAGTCTCATATCCTAATAACTTTCTAGCTAACCTATACGAAGTTGACTCTAGTAAATAATCAAGCGACTCTTTAAATGAGTTTTGATTCACTAAAATATGACAACCAAACTTGACATACCAACGCTTGGTGGGTTCAACCGAGCTATGCTCTAACAGATAGGATTGATGAAACAAAAGCTGGTCTTGCAGACATGAAGAAACAAGTTGAAAAGCTTGAAAACAAGAGGTGGTTGCTGACAAGTCTCTCGGGACATGCTTCAAGAGTTTGAACACTGAAGAAACCTCGGTGAATAATCAGATAACTACTAGGGATTAAGTTATATGCTGAAATACTTAATCCAGAAAATAAACATCAATATTTTGATCTGTTTCAATTATTGTGTAAGGTCTGTTTTGAATAAAACTATCATTATTTATGAATAAAGTTATAATATTATTATTATATTTTTTCTTGTGATAGTTATCAATTACATAGCTTGTGAATGAATGTTTATATTTTTGCTATGTGTATTCGGTTTATGGGATGTATGATTTCGGTTTTCATTAACCTTACTATTCGGTCTCATATGTTGTGACCCTTATGTTTTGTGTGGCTTTTTGACTTAGCAGGATTAAGTTCTATCCCATGTTGGCAGTCTTTATCAAAGGATCATAAGGTGTTCCAATTGAAACTCATATATGAAAAGTCACAATATGTTGAATCAATTTATGTTTACATGAGTTGTGTTTAGCATAACATATGTGTTTCGGTTTGTCAACTTTTGCTATTAGAACGCATTAGTTAAAACTGTTTCAACCTTTCTCTGGTAAAGGTAGCTTTTGTTGTTGTTCTTTTGTTCTTGCGAGAGGATGACAACACACTAGGGGAGAGTTCTTATTTGAACTTGCGCTTAATGATATATCTTTCTGGGGAGAAGAGGCTGCGGAATCTGAGTGTTTATGGATACAAACTGATTCTGCTGGTTTTGGTAAATTTGGGTGTGCCGCCGAGAAACGAATCTAAACCCTAAACAAATTCACTGCACGGGAGTACTTTAGATTCGAGAGATCAATCTGTACAATTCTGGCCTAAACCAAGAAATGGTCGTTCCAGCCTTGCTTCGGTCACTAAGTGGAGGAGAAGGGTTGATATTAGGGAAGGAAGCGAAGAAGGTGTTGAGATCAGAATGGTTAACTCTGGAGGTGTGGCTATTTCTATGACTTGTATCAGAATATGGAACTGGCTTGACGAATGTAAGCTATCAGTTCTTGGTGTTTTTCTGGATACTTATGTTGTTAACCAAAACTCTGTTGTTGGTCGAAATAGGTTGAAAACCTATTTATACAAGTCATTGAGCACCCATGATCTCGTAAGAAGTAGAGACAGTTAAGTAGTGGAGAAGTGGGGTTGTGTATAAGCGGTTCACCAACACGTTCCCATTGTGAGGGGAAAATAGTCAGCCTTACACCCACTATTCTCTTACTGCTATTTAACCGTCTGCGCTTTCCGGACACTTTATTGTAATGGGCGTGTTGCATGCCGCACGCTATAAACCGCCGTACCAATACCCTGATGAGTATCCCCCAGTTTGTGACATGTTTGATGTCTCGAGTGTTTCGTGGAAAAATGTGCAACAAGTTGTTGCGTTGGACTAATGTGCAAGACCTAGTTATTCTGACCAATCGCACGCAAGCTAGGCAGCATAATGGCTTAGTGGCGCCTGCATAGTGGCATAGTGGAAAAGTGGCGCCTGCTAGTGGCACAATGGCAAAGTTACGTCTGCCAGTGGCTAAGTGGCGAGGTGGCGCCTGCCCGTGGCGTAGTGGCAAGGTGGAAAAGTGGCGCCTGCCAATGGCATAGCGGCAAAGTGGCACCTGCCAGTGACATAGTGGCAAAGTGGCGCCTACTATATATTGGCATATTGGTGTTAGATCCAAATATGGCTCAATGATATTAGCTCTAGTTTCCACATCGAATTTAATGCCTATGTGATGTTATTTCGCATGGGACGGCATAGCGGTCTTAACCAAATTAAGGTTTGGCATGTCAAAGCCCTAATTAGTGTGTGAGGTTATGTTGACGCGACGACCACTAGGTGTTGACGCGGTTTCGCCTCATTCCACACGCATTTAGAGAGACCTGATTGGTCGATAGAAATGGGGCCCGACAAGCAGCATGGGGGCGGCCTCATTCTAAATGTGTGTGGTGCATTTCGAGCGACCTGATTGGTCGATGAAAAGGGGGCCGACAAGCATATGGGGTCGGCCTCATTCTAAATATGTGTGGTGCATTTAAACTGACCTAATTGGTCGATGGAAAGGGGGCCAACAAGCAGCATGGGGCCAGCCTCATTCTAAATGCGTGTGGCGCATTTAGAGTGACCTGATTGGTCGATGGGAGAGGGGTCGGCAAGAGAAACATGGAGTGTGGCCAACGGCCACATGTGGCGCCTATTGGAGAGGATTGGCCGGCTATATGGCGTGAACGCGCCTCTTTTGTCATTGCTCTTATTTGCCTCGATTACTCTTTTGTTTCTTGTTTTCTGGTAGGACTTTGCTCCTACTAGATCAATGGCGGATCAGTTTCCTAGTTTACCTAGGTTTGGCCTCGAACAATAGGGATGAGATATTTGCACAAGGCGCAAAAGACCTAATTTTTGTAAATAGGTAAAATTAGGTTAGAAAATCGAATATCGTGAGCTGACACAAAATTAAACAGTTTTTGATAAACTATTTGTGCATTGGCACAAGAAATCTCTTTATTAGAGAGTGGTACAACTCATTCATGCTACTCCGCTGCGAGTGAACATTAATTGTCATGTCATACCAATACTAAGAGTTCAGCTGGGGAACATAGCATAGGAAAATACTCAACCGACTGTACATTAGTGAATAATGCAAGCGGGAGTTTAATAAAATTTATAGAATATTTGGTATTGTTGCTACATGCATCATTCTGGATAAATTTTATATACATATACTGAATTGCTCAACACATATGTAAGTAAACAGGCTTGGGCACTCATCACTCTTAAACGGCTCGACTTCTTTGTAGAACGACTGCGTATTTAATACAAGATTTTACAATCTTAGCCCTGAACTAAAAACCACCATTAAAATTAAGTCCCATGTTTAGCATGTAACAGTGACATTGTTGTGGGGGAAGCACTAGATGGTGACAGTCAAGATTAAAATTGAAAAGATAAAGCAGGTAGATATTATTGTTAGAGCATAGCTCGGTCAACCTCGCATGCGTTGCTATATCAATCATGTTTGTCAATGTTAGTGATCAAAACTATGAGTCTTGATTTCTAGTCTACATAGCTAAGTCTCGGACTAGGATAGAAAAGTGTAGTTGAGCTCAAGGACTTCATGGCGATTCATCATACAACGACAAAGATCTACTCAAGTAACCGTGGAACTTCATCAACAAAAAGGTATGTGGATACTTGAACTTATCTATCACTCAAAAGTCTATCTCTTCTATCTCCTACTTCTTATGAGACAAGAGTCGTATGCTATATAGACGGGATCATACACATTTGATATTTCGAGCCGAGTATATTTCTCCTATCTATATCTCGAAATCATGGGTGATACGTATGATCTTTGTACCTTCGCGACTATTATTATAGAGGCGTAATTCAGAATAATAATAGACGAGTAAACTTAGAAAACGGAAGACACAAGAAAGTAATTCCGAAGAAATATATCTTCTCTAGATTATGAACAAGAAAACTATTACAATTCTCTCTTTGTTACGCTCACAATCTCTCTAAGTAAATAACCTTAAACTATTTGCTAAGCTTGCTTTTACTATAATTAATATTGCCTCACAAAGTTATCTTTAGGTGTGTCTGTATTACAGACCACACTCTAGATTTAAGTATGTATGTATCACAAACCACACTCTAAATGTCTTAGCTATGAGCTAAACATTCCTATTTATAGATTTAATGGTTTCCCAAAACCTTCTAGGAATCTACTTCCTTATCAAGGAGTAATTACTTTTCTAGGTATATTTCCTTTTCTAGGAATATTACCTTGTTCTAGGAATCTTCCTTATCTAGGAATAATTCCTTTTCTAAGTATATATTTCCTTATCTAGAATTATTACTTTGTCTAGGAAATATTCTGTCTCTAGGTATATTTCCTTATATAGGAATATTACCTTTCTAGGAATATTCCTTATCTAAGAATACTGCCTAAAAATTAGTATTTCTTCCCAAAGTAGAAATCTATCCTCAATCCGGCTTGAGGATCACTAGTTACCGGAGAGATAAAGATACACATGTATCATGCGCCCCCACTCAAGAACTTAAACTCTTGTGAAAGTTATATTTGGAGGTTAGGGAACTCAAGAGTTCCTTTCACCCTGCTGAACCATCTCTCTTTGCTGGAAACTTGACCTCGACGTCTAATTTGGAAAGCGCTCGTATCCCATTCTCTTGTGTTAGTCACTCTTCGCTCCATAATGCAATCCTTTTCGAGTGGTTCTTCTCTATCAAACCACAAGTATTCCACATGCGGCAAGATCATCTTGTCATCTTCATCATACGATATTTCCTTATCTAACTTTAACCATACCATGGTCATCTTGTTCTTCTAACGTCTTCTTGCTTCTCGAGTAACTCACCAAGTTGTTTGTAGAGAGATATAGTGAAGACCATAAACCACAAGAATCTTTCCTAAAAGAAACGAACTTGCTCTGATACCAACTTGATACATATGATCTCTGTACCTTGGCGACTATTATTATAGAGGCGTAATTCAGAATAATAATAGACGAGTAAACTTAGAAAACGAAAGATACAAGAAAGTAACTCCGAAGAAATATATCTTCTCTAGATTATGAACAAGAAAACTATTACAATTCTCTCTTTGTTACGCTCACAATCTCTCTAGTTAAATAACCTTAAACTATTTGCTAAGCTTGCTTTTACAATAATTAATATTGCCTCACAAACTTATCTTTAGGTGTGTCTGTATTACAGACCACACTCTACATCTAAGTGTGTATGTATCACAAACCACACTCTATATGTCTTAGCTATGAGCTAAACATCCCTATTTATAGATTTAATGGTTTCCCAAAACCTTCTAGGAATCTATTTCCTTATCAAGGAGTAATTCCTTTTCTAGGAATATTACCTTGTTCTAGGAATCTTCCTTATCTAGGAATAATTCCTTTTCTAAGTATATATTTCCTTATCTAGAAATATTACCTCGTCTAGGAAATATTTTGTTTCTAGGTATATTTCCTTATCTAGGAATATTACATTGTCTAGGAATATTCCTTATCTAAGAATACTGCCTAAAAATCAGTATTTCTTCCCAAAGTAGAAATTTATCCTCAATCCGGCTTGAGGATCACTAGTTCCCGGAGAGAGAAAGATACACATGTATCAACGGGTTGGTAAAGCGTTTCTCTTTGATCGGGTTTATCTTCACCTAATGACGAAAGTCATAATGTTTCAATCACTTTGAAAATCGCTTTGACGAGAAATAGTGTAAAAACTGTATAACGTCCTCTAAGAATGTTTCAATGGTTGGAATGAGAGTTTAGGTCAATATAACCAATGATGGATATAAGCATTGTGTGGAAACACATATATGTCCTATTTCTTAATCCGAAGTTTGCGAACTTTGTTGATTGAGAGAAACCGGAGGAATTGGCTTTGCCAAGTCCGCGAACTCAGTTTGCGAACTCAGTCCGCGAACTGACGAAAGTTCTTGTTCCGAGAATTCCTGCTGGGATTCCAAATTCGTTCGTGTAGTACAAGTCCGCGAACTGGCGGAAGTCTCCTTGCCGAGATTTTCTGCTAAGTTTGGAAAACTCTGCTGGTTGCCTTAAATCCGCGAACTTGTTTGCATACTTGAGTGGGTTATGATCTAAAGATGTGCTCTGAACATGAAACTTAAATTTCTAAGGAATGCAGTATGCAAACCGTGGCTATAAAGTTCATGAGACGATTCAAATCGAACCGAATCATCTTTGTTTCAATTGTGTCTTGTGTAGTTATATAAGATCTCATAGCAATTGAACAACTCTCTAACTAGTTCATTTGAGTCAATTGAACTAGTTATGATGAAGAAGAACAAGGTTAATATGAAATGCTCATATGGTTAATCTTTTGGGTCACTATGTTGAACCAACATACACGTACACGTTTGGGCACGGTTTTCACAAACCCAGTAAACCTATATCTCAAGTGTATGTGACAAGCTAAGTTTTCGATCTAACGGTTGAGAAATATTAGCTTGAACTAAATCAGGTTTTCATCTAACGGTGAATATTGATTGCTTTGTACCTAAGGCAAAACCCTGATTTGAAGACTATATAAAGGAGACATCTAGCATTGGGCAAAACTAATCCCCACACGTCTGTGTGATACTAGTACGCTCGCTAGAGTCGATCCTCCTCTAACCTTTGGTTTTCTTATCTAAAACCAGGTTAACGACTTAAAGACTTCATTGGGATTGTGAAGCCAGACCGATACTAATTTTATCGTAGTCGTGTGATCTGATCTTGCATCTTCTATCGTACGAGTACAATCTTATTGATTGGCTTGAGATCGTGAGAGTTCTCCGATAGGCAAGATAAAGAAGTCACAAACATCTTCGTCTCACTGTTTGTGATTCCTCGACGTCCTCTTGTTTATACAAGTAAGCCTGTTGTGGGGTGATTGATTAAGCTAGGTTGTTCTTCGGGAATATAAGACCGGATTACCAATTGGTTCCTGTTCACCTTGATTTCATATCATAAGACGGAACAAAAACCTAGGGTTCTTCTGTGGGAGAGAGATTTATCCTTTGATAGACTTTTCTGTGTGAGACAAATTTGTTTATTATCAAGTCTGCGATTTTGGGTTGCAGCAACTCTTGGTTGTGGGTGAGATCAGCTAAGGGAATCAAGTGCGCAGTATCCTGCTGGGATCAGAGGCGTAGGAGTACAAATGTACCTTGAATTAGTGAGAGACTGATTGAGGTTCAACTATAGTCCAGTCCGAAGTTAGCTTGGAGTAGGCTAGTGTCTGTAGCGGCTTAATACAGTATGTATTCAATCTGGACTAGGTCCCGGGGTTTTTCTGCATTTGCGGTTTCCTCGTTAACAAAACTTCTGATATCTGTGTTATTTCAATTTCCGCATTATATTGTTTTATCTTTATAATTTGAAATAATAAAGGTTGTGCGTTGAAGTTTAATCAATTAGAGATCGAACCTTGTTGTTGTTGATTTCATTGATTAACACTTGGATATTGGTCTTTGGTACCGTCCAAGTTATTCCTTGTGTTTGATTAAAGACTCGCTGATTTTTATTAGCTCGAGTAAATCAAAACAAGATAGAGATATTAACTCCTTAAGATACTTTTATCTAGATTGAGTCTAACTATCTAGTTGATTCTCTAGCAAAGTATTTCGGAGTTAGTCCATACAGATTGCTAAGCGAAATATTGGGTGGTGTTGTTAGACCCCCGCTTTTTCAATTGGTATCAGAGCACGCAAACACGTTAAAGACCTTATAAGTCTATGTTTGTGGCAATCTGAGTCTGTGGACAGAATCTCATACGCATACCAAAATGCCTCCTAAAGCTGTCAAGTGTCTCGGAAATACCTCAAAGGATCACTCCTTAGCTGATTCTTCCGAATCCCGAGGTAGGAAGACTGTGTCATCCACTCTTCCTCCAATGAGACATTGGACATAATGGCTAAAGCTGAAATGGAGCTCACAAGAATCTCAAAAAATTCTACAGAGTTTGTTGATCTCAAGGATCATGTACAACTCATTGATGAATTCGAGAAGTCTATTGATCGTGAACAGGTACTCTACAACATTATAGGGTCATTCTCTAAGGAAATTGAGAAACTTCTTCAAGAAAACAATCTACAGCGTGAAAAGATTTGTGATCTTGAAAAACTGGTTAAAGAAGGCTCAATTAGAGAAAAAGGTTTGATCGAGACGCATTCATCTGATCTAGACAGACTTCGTGTTGAGAAAGAGAAACTTGAAGCCTCACTTGTTCTAGCCCATAGACAGTGCAAATCCTTGAAAAAGGAAAACTCCGTCTTAATGAAAAGTTCTTCTGCACAAACTAATTCTCATGAGTTACTGTACATAATGAAATTTTCTCCAGATGAAGATTGTGTCAAGAAAAGTTTTCATAACTTACAATCTTCTCCGGTGTCTATGAAGTTCAAACAAGTGCCTGTTGTTACTTCTCCTTCACGAACCTGTACCTTCTGTGGAAAAGGAAATCATTATGCTATCCATTATTTTGCAAGAAAGAAACAAGCCTCTAAACTTCACAAATTGCTTCTTTCTACTGTCAACGGAGTAAATAATCAGACGACTTCTGCAGTGAACCTCGCTTCCACACGGAACCAGGCATCTTATAAAAGTGATATCTCTACTAGTAATCGTTACAGGACATTGGTAAACTCTAGTGGTATAAATTTTACTACCTATGAAAGCATGTCCTGTGCTTATAAGAACAACTCTGGTAAATTTAAGTCTAGTGTATGGAGACCAATTTCAGAAAATCCCCTAGAACCTATTTCTATAGGTCCTAGACTTTGTAATCAGAAAGATTCCTCACCTGTGATTCCCAGAAGGACTGTGAGACATTCTCCTGTATCTGGAAACTGCCAAGGAATGACAAGAAGTGTTAAGTTCAGATATCCTGGAGGAAATAACTGTTACTCTCTCAGAACCTATGGCGAGACTATGTCTTCCTCTGCTAGCTAGTAGCAGAAATTCTATTCTTGTGTCTAACTTGGGAGACACAAGAATGAGGATTTGTGAGATGCTCAAGTAATGTGTTGTTTTTCTCCAGTTTGTATATCTTATGATTTAGTGTTGTTAGTACTTCTTTCTTTTGTCACTGTGATCTTTTGGAGATAGAGTATCTTTGAAAGCAACATGGTATGCAGTTTTCCTATTTTGGGCCATTTGTACTTTGACTGGCCCACGAACGTCCATATCTCCTCAAAGAAATTTAGGGCTTCCAGCTAGGGTACTCACGAACATATATAAATCTTATATGTGTTTCTTTATTCTTCAGAAAGGAACTCTATGGAATCCTTTCCCAAAGAAGAAGTTAACCTTATGGTTGAGGATGGTCTCAAAGGATTGACTCTGGTCAAGATTTCATTCTGAAGAAGATGGTTGAAAGAAAAGAGTATAACTCTTGGATTGGAGAATCTGTCAAGGATCTGTTTCGTGTTCAAAATGAAGTCAAGAATGATATTGATAACCTTCAACTGCAGATAAACCAACTTATTGATGGACAGGCAAAAATCCTCGGTACTCAGAATATCTTGATCAGGAATCAGAAGAAAGTTATCCTTGACTGCGCAAAGGCTCGCCATTATGCTCGCACTATTGATCGAAAAGTCAACATTCTAACTTTTGAACATGGCGTCTCTACGGTCAACATGATCAAGGATATTAGTGACTCCTATTTTGATGGACCATTTCAGAGGTATGAAATCATCAAGGAAAACTGAGTTTATTTTTGTCGCCTAGAATGTCTTCTTTTTGGTTTAGTTGGAAGAATAACTAGTGCTTTGAATAGCGAATATTGTGACTACACATAGCTATTTTTTGTTTTCATTTTCTTGTGTTATTTTTTAGGTTCATTGGTTTTAAATTCTAAAAATATTTGGAGGATGATGTTATTGCAGTATTAATCTGTTTGATTTTGAAGTATTGCAATATTTTATGGGATATGTATTGTTTGCGTCTGTGAACTTGAAGGTCCTATATGTTGTCAAAAATAAAGTCGTTCATAAATTGATATTCGTATTGATGAAAGGACGAATGGACTTTTGACAAATACAAAAGTTATGCCTATGCAGTCGTGTATTTGATGGAAAATAGGGTAAAATCTTTCGTGTGACAAGGATAAAGTCTATTATGTAATTATGCATATAGTGATGGAAAGATAGAATAGATCATTGTATGTATTCCACGGTATTGATCTTAATTGATCCATTCTTTTTGTATTACCGTGAGGCTCCATAATATGTCTTATGTCGAGCACGATACAACTAAGTTGATTATTTTGTGATTAACTTTGTTGGTTGTTCCGTAAGGTACTTTATGTCGAGCATCTTTGAACTAAATTAATCATCTTGGTTGGTTATTTAGTTATTTGCTCCGAAAGTCATCTTTTGTCGAGCAAAACAATTGACAATTAAATTGATTACTTCTGTGATTAGTTTGGTTGTGTTTTCCAATTAGAATTAATTATAGGTTCTCTTGTAATTAGTCTAGTTGAGTATTCATATATTCCACAAGTCCTTGTGTTGAGTATATGAACGACTATACTAATCATGTTCTATTGGTTAATGTAGTCGTATATTCCGTAAGGTTTTCCTTATGTTGAGTATGCGAACGATTAAGTTAGTAATCTCCGTATGATTACCTTAGTCGTAGCTCCGTAAGTTTACTAATGTTGAGCACAATCAATTAAATTGATCACTTTTGTGGTTTTGATTTAGTTGCATATTCCAATTAAATTAATCATGGGTTTACTTGTGATTAATTTGATTGAGTTTTGGATATAGAAAATCATTCCTATGGTTTTTGGTGTCCAATTTAAAATCCTTCTTTTCTTTCGAAATTAAGGTCGCTCTTGTTGTTCTTTCGGGAATGACATCAAATGGGGTAGAGTTCTTTTAAACTTGTGCTTAATGGTAATATCTTGCGGGGTGTGCGGCTGTGGAATTTTATAGGGGTTATCTTGTATCTTAAAACTCCTTGATGAATGCATTTAGCTTCGGCTTTATGATTGCATCTAAATTAAGTTGGTATGTAATTTTTTCTTTTAGTCTATGAAACGTCTCTTCTCGGAAATTTCATTAGGATCCCGTTCTTGTACCTTTGCCAATTTTATTGACAAAAAGGGGGAGAATTAATGTGTAGTTCTACTACATATACATATGGTTTTCGGATCATTGTGTAATGGGGAGTGGTTTCCATGTGAGATGGAGTATTGACTAAGGGGGAGTGATAATATCACCGTAGTATTATTGTTAAAGTCGTGATGCAATTGGACTTTGATGTTACATAATAATACTATGTCACTGTATAATGATGATCGAGAATCTCGATTTCTCTCATTGTTATAGCTACGAATCTTCAACAACGGTGATGCTAAACTTACAACCTATGGGATCATTGGAGTACTTGGAAGGACGAAGATTTCAGGGAACGTTGAAGATTAGACTATGGAATAGGAGCCACTAAAGTTTATCTTTTTTGTATTCCATATGTATTAATAGTTTTGTCACTAAAATTCACAAAGAGGGAGATTGTTAGAGCATAGCTTGGTCAACCTCGTATGCGTTGCTATATCAATCATGTTTGTCAATGTTAGTGAACAAAACTATGAGTCTTGATTTCTAGTCTACATATCTAAGTCTCGGACTAGGATAGAAAAGTGTATTTGAGATCAAGGACTTCATGGCGATTCATCATACAACGACGAAGATCTACTCAAGGAACCGTGGAACTTCATCACCAAAAAGGTATGTGGAGACTTGAACTTATCTATCACTCAAAAGTCTATCTCTTCTATCTCCTACTTCTTATGAGACAAAAGTCGTATGCTTTATAGACTGGATCATACACATTTGATATTTCGAGCCGAGTATATCTCGCCAAACTATATCTCGAAATCATGTGTTGGTAAAGCGTTTCGCTTTGATCGGGTTTATCTTCACCTAATGACGAAAGTCATAATGTTTCAATCACTTTGAAAATCGCTTTGACGAGAAATAGTGTAACAACTGTATAACGTCCTCTAAGAATGTTTCAATGGTTGGAATGAGTTTAGGTCAATATAACCAATGATGGTGTAGATGGTGGATTTTCGACAAAGGATAAAATCGTAAACTCATAATTATACGAAGCTCTGATTCAGCAATCAGACGTGAGTATCGAGACTCGGGTCTCTCATCGAGTTCTCAACGGAGAGTACTTTCTCTTAGAGTACATGTAGATATGTAGTCTCACGACTGGACAACGACATATCTCATGACTACTGAATACTTTCGATGATTATTTCTATATAGTATCACGAGATGGACGGCTCCTAAACAGCTTGCTCTGCTAGTATAGAGCGATAACGCCTTCATGAACAAACAACAAGTTTACCCTGACTATATAAAGGATATGACTTACCGACAAGCTCATATCGGGATAATTAATGCTCCTAGACAGCTTTCTCTGCTAGTATAGAGCCACAAAGTTAATTATTCCTAATTACAATTGCTCTTATTCCATGGTCGAATCCACGACTGGTCCCATGGAATGGCAATAACAATTACTCCTATTCCATGGTCGAATCCACGACTGGTCCCATGGAATGGAAATAACAATTGCTCCTATTTCATGGTCGAATCCACGACTGGTCCATGGAATGGAAATAAACAATTGTTCTGATTCTATGATCGAATCCACAACTTGATCTCATAGAATAGCAATAACTATATTATCTCATTACTCCGATTTCATGATCAAATCCACAACTGGTCTCATAAATGGTAATAGATAAATCTTAATTACTCTGATTCTACGGTCGAATCTACGATCCCATGGAATGGTAATGCTCACTTTATTATTTTGAATTCGTAGTCGAATCTCAGCTGATCTTATGAATTAATAATAAAAATTTTATTGTTCAGTTTTGTGAATTATTCTCCACCGAATTCCACAATTAGTAATGAATAATAAACAACCGGGCGTCTAAGCTACCTCTAAGTAAGCCCCGATTCAAATGGTGAAGGTGTATTCAACGACGATACACTAACAGTCACCGCACGAACGAGTATTTCAAAAATACAACGAAACGATGAACCTATGCAAAATAGAGAAGAAAATAATAAATAATTAAAAATATTAACCAGGGTGCTGGGAGCATGGACACACGACCGACCGACCGTGTCGTGGTCAATCCCACGCCAGTTTTATATTTTTAATGCATTTTTATTATTTTCCATGATTTGATGAAAATTCTCTCATTTTATCAAATCTCCTTCGTTTCGAGGAAACTCCTCGGTTTCATGGTACTTCCATAAATCAATAAAAAATAATACAAAATTAAGGAAAGGAGTGTGGGGCGTGACCATTGGCCAACCGGCCATGCCTCGGTCCCAACCGGCCCCACACCCCACGGTTCCTATTATTTTATTATTATTATTTCTCTAATTTCATGAAAAACTCCTTGATTTCATGGTATTTTTGCACAAATCATATATAATAATAAATAAAATAAATTATGAAAACTTGTGGGACCGGGCCACTAGCCGGCCGGCCATGCCCTAGCCGGTCCCACACCTTTGCTTTATTTTATTATTATTTATCCTATTTTTCCTTGAATTCATCAAATTCCTTGATTTATGGTATTTCTCTCAAATTAGGAAAAATTCCCTCAAATCATCAAAATACCTAAAAATATTAAAAATTGAAACTCGTGGGACCGGCCCTAGCCGCCGGGCCATCCCATGGTCCCACACGCCCTGTTTTTATTATTTTAATATTTTTGCTTCCTGAACTCATGAAAACTCCTTCAATTCATGGAAACTCCCTAAATTCATCAAATTTCTCAAATTCATGAATTTTTCATAAAATCATCAAAATATTAAAAGGCACCACGGGACCGTGGTCACGACCGGGACCATGCCTTGACCACGGCGGTCCCACGCCTCCTCATTCCTTATTTTATAATTATTTTTCATCATCTCATGGTGTTTTCCTCAGTTTCGTCGAAACCCTAATTTTGGCATATTTTCTCGAATGGATGCTCAATTGCACGCCAGAAAATATCAAAATTCTCAGGACTGAGACGCGGACGCCTTGGGGACACGAGCACGCTATCTTGACCGACCAAGATTGGCTCTTTGGCTCACGGAAGCCGGTCCCATCAATTTTCACAGTTTTGACCTAATTTGCACAATTGCTCGTATTAGGTCCAAAACTCTTCCAAACACTTTGGATTTTCATGAAGTGATCGTCAGGCGGTCACGTGACAACCCAGGGCCGGTTTCATGACTCCATGGTCGGTCCCTCGCCTCGTCATAATTAATTAGGTTTTCTCACCTAAGGCTCAGACGAGCATTTTGAATAAATGATTAAGCCAGCATTTAATCATTCTTCCACCAACAAATCGTCAACTCTTCAGGAGTTCTTGTATTTGCTCACGTGAGCATATGGACACTACATGGTTGATCCACGGTCCCATGTAGTCGCTCTCTTCGTCCTGGTTAAATTCTGACGAACCATGAATTGATCATCAATTGATCAAATTAGGGTTTCTGAATCCAAGGATCATCATTCCAGATTCCAACCTTAATAATTTTACGACGACCTCATGGTCATTAATTTTATTAATTATGCTCGGTTCAACGACCAGTATTCTAATTAATATTTTTGGTACGCTGCCAATAATCCATCAGATGAGCAACACATGCTCAGACGATCAAATATTCAACAATTCATCACATGAGCAACACTTGCTCAGATGATAAATATTGCTCAAACCAAGGAATTGGTTCAACAATCAATATTCAACGATCCATCGAATGAGCAATACTTGCTCACTTCATCGTAAGAACTATACCTCTGTCTCATGACATGTTCAATTCATGAGTTTCAGAACATCATGTTCAACTCAGCAACTACATGGACTCATCGTCCCATCAAACCACGAAGTCATCAATTGACTAACAAACCACGAGACGTCAATCGTGTCACTTGGGGTATCACTTAGGGTTTTGGTCTGGCGGTCTACGGCACGTGTGTTCAAACACACGATGGAATGTGAGCAAGTCGTGCAATCAGTTGAAGGAATTCACGAGGTAGTGGGTGGAAAATCGACCAAGTCTCCACACGTTGAGCAACTGGTTTCAAACACGATCTCCACTTCCCCACTCCTTGATTCCATCAACTGTCACACTTCATGGAATCATGGTGTCTAAATTCCAGCAATATAAATAAGTCTCTGAATCATGATTGAATCATCATCATCAGTATCATCAATCTCACGTCAAACTGACAACACGAGATCATCAACTCATCAATTGAGCAACTACTCTCAATTGAGCAATTTCAATCACTCAGAGCTTATCATATCAGAATTCACACACCCACAATCTTTGATTACCATTGATTCCACACATTTCTCAGCTTCCCTCCTACAGATCAACCCATCCTCTCTTGTGACCGAATTTACTCTGGAACGGTCATTGTCTTGATTTAGGCCGGAGTACTACAGATTGATCTCTCGAATCTAAAGCACCCCCTTTGCAGCGGTGCATCTGTGTGAGGTTTAACATTTCGCTCGGTTCGAGGAGTCTCCTCCGTACGGTCGTCTCCTCAATTCCTTAAAAACCAGCAAATCGTTTTTCCCCATCTACAGATTGGCGACCACAGTGGGAGATCATTCTCTCGGTTGCAATCTCACAATTTCACAAGATGGTTGATCTCAGGTCGGTTCAGTTACGAATCCTAACACAAACCGTGCTAGCACTAGCAACAACAACACAAAATCCCGGAGACAATTCCGACCTCCAACACTGATGGTGGTGACATTACTCCTCCTCACGCCGAAGGTCATCCACTGTCCGGACGACACCCTGAAGAAGTCAGAGGAGATCCACCACCTACCATTGCTGATCTTATCAAAGCGCAGGAGACTCTTGCAAAGAATCAGACTGACATGGCTGCTACACAGAAGGAGCTGTGTAATTATCTCAAAACTCTTACTGACAAGATGTCAGAGAAGACTCAAGAGAAGGGAAAGGAGGGAAATCCTCAGACGACGATCCTGAAGTAATTCCAATCCATACAGTAGAAGACGACGAAGTCCACAAAACTGCTGCAGACAACTCATCAGCGAAGGGATCATCGAATTTCATCACTCGCGAGGATCTGGAGCACCTTTTGGAGAACCGTGGAAAAGACAAAACATCGCATGTCCATCGTCATCAACCTCCTTATCCTGCCGCTACGCAGAGGATTCCACTCCCCAAAGGTTACGTTTCTCCAACCTTCACCTTATATGATGGAACTGGCAATGCTAGGAACATGTCTCTCGTTTTCTCGAATCCCTGGGAGAACATGAACATAATCATGTCGTCTCTCAAGGAATTCTCAAAATCTCTGAAAGGCAGAGCATACACCTGGTATAACAACATCGCACCAGGGACTATCAACAATTGGGGAGAAATGGTTAACGCATTCTACAGGAAATACTTCTTCGTGTCAGAACAAGTCACCCTCTCCGACCTTGGAAGGATTTTCAGAGGGTCAGTGAAAATCCCAATGATTATGTGAAAAGGTTCAGAGTCCAAGCCCTGGATTGTCATGACCCAAACGTCACGGAGCAACAACTGGTGGACTTGTGCATCAATGGCATGCTCCCGGTCTACAGGGCCTTGCTAGAAAACCTTCGATTCCAGACTTTCTCAGAGCTTCACGAAGCTGCGAAGAGGTCGGCAACCACTGCACCCGCTCTTTTGGAAAGAGCAAAGTCTACAAAGACTGAGGATTCAAAAGACACTCGAGGAAGCAGGCGTTTGATCAACAAGCAGTACAACCTGCAACCTTCAACAAATGCTGTCGCGGAAGGGAGTAAGCGAAAAGCAGAACCACACACAAGCAGACTTCCTCCACCCCTTCAAAGGCACACAAGAAGGAGAATTCGAAAATCCCTCCTCAGCATACGGAAGATCCAGAAGCACCTGATTTTCCCTGTTCAATGGAAGAAGTTAATGAACTACTCGATGCCTGGATTCAAGATGGTGCAATCAAATTACCTTATGTCAAGAAGGAACCAACTGAAGAGGCCATGGAAAATCCTCGGTATTGCCGTTCCATAGATACGTCAGCCATCCCACAAGTGATTGCAAAATTTTGAAGCGCATATTCAAGAAAAGGTCGAATCAGGAGAGCTCAACCTGGGGACTGAGGGAGTGCACAAAAACCCCTCCCAGTCAGAACTTTTACCATCTCTGAACCTCCTGTCAAGGAAGCGGTCAATCTCTGATCGAACATGTCTGCGAGTTGTTGTATCTTTCGAAAGCTCAAAGGAAAGACATGTTTGCTGCACTGAACCA
This sequence comes from Papaver somniferum, assembly GCF_003573695.1. Classification (NCBI taxonomy): domain Eukaryota; kingdom Viridiplantae; phylum Streptophyta; class Magnoliopsida; order Ranunculales; family Papaveraceae; genus Papaver; species Papaver somniferum. Next base: position 95,822,835 of record NC_039366.1, on the reverse strand, counting down.
CATCGTGTCCGGAAAATCTGCTGATCCAAGAAACCACCACCGAATCTTCAGCCACCGACAAAGAAATGTATACTGACTGGGGACTGCTCACCACAGTGCACATTAAAGGAAATGAGTTCAAAAGGGCGTTCGTCGATGTTGGTACCGCTGTCAACATCATCCCTTTGAAAACTCTCAGAGCTGCCGGTATTACTCGACAGGAAGCCACCCACGCTCCCATAGCAATTAGGGACCACGAAGGAATCTCCAGAGACGCATACGGCTTCATCACTCTCAAAGTTACGGAAAGATTGATCTGCACTGAGGCCAAGTTTTTCATAATCCGGGAAGACCCTGGGTACGACATGGTCCTTGGAAGAACTTGGATTCATGCCGGAAGGATAACGATGCCTTCAACACATCCTGTCATCGACAAGGATTCCGAGTCGGAAGACGAAGCAGAGGACACACCACTATTTGAGCATCTGGAAGAAGTAAAAACTCTGATGGGGCTTACGCAGGAACTTGGAGAAAATCCGCACACCTTTGTCAGAAGGTTTCGAGCTCAGGCAAGTCTTATTCCTCCTCTTGCTCCAATATTACCAATGTTCAAATACGCTACTATGGTCCAGGGACTTCTCCCCATGAACAATTTAGCAGTCATCAAAAGCTACGAGTGGGTAACTTCACCTCAGCAATATTACACTCAATGGTTGGGTTCAGAACTTCTTCAAATCGGTCACTCCATCGAGAGGTTTATTGCTGAAGACTTGGCTAAGCATGATCAACACTATGCTGGATACTCTCTTCCGCGCGAGTGTCCATATGTGCCACGATCGTGGAATTCCATCAAACAGGGAATTCCGAATCAGCGAGATATTCAAGGCACGATCGACAGAGCCTAACAAGTTTCATGAAGAGGACCTGGTTCTCAAAGTAGTTCAGCGCGGTCTTCATTCTACAAGGAACTCCAATTGGGAAGGACCATTCATGGTCGCTGAGTCCGTGGCCGGAGGATACTACAAATTGATCAACACAGATGGCAAAACCCTACCAGTAATTCACGAAAATTGGCTCAAGGCGTTTATCTGAAATTATTGGACATTTAAGGTATTGGGCGTTCGAAGCATTCATGGCGTTTGGATTTAACATTTAGGATTTTCTTTCATTTGTATTTCAATTCCTCCAAAACATTCGCAATACTTGCAATCAATATTTGAATTCAGCAATTTATCAAAATTCAGTTCATATTTCGTAAAAGAAAATCTCTATCAAATCTACAAGAAAATCCTTAACCATCAGTTAATCCAAAACCATCTAAATATCAAAACCCAAGTATAAACCTCACATCTCTCAGAAGTTCAAGAGATCATCAAGAAAAGGCTTTCGCTCATCAGCATCCTTCAAGATTTGCAAAGCCGCCCTCTCCCTGTTCAACTCCTCGGTCAGCTTGGAAATCTTGTCCTCCTTCTCCTTCACGGCATCATTGGGAAAGGGTATGTTCTTCTCACATGAATCCTTGATAACGTTTATTTGCTTACGAAGCCATTTCGCGTTGAGGCCAAGTCTTTCTGAATTCTCTAAGTTAAACTCCCAATCAAAGAGTATATATGGAGTCACGGTATTCCTGGGTCTCGTATGCATATCACTCACGAAACGCAAGATAACGCCTACTTGCATGGTTAAAGCATAAGCACGCCCAGGGTTCTTGTCAACGATCATGTGGCCAAACTCCTTCCATATCGCCTCGTACAAGCGTGCATATCCAATGGGAACGTTGAATCCACCGACCAGTTCATGATACGGGAGTGAAGTGCTAAAGGGAGGATCGAAAGCAACCCCTGCAGTTGGATATTCATACACTATTATACAGTTCTCAGTCACTGGAGCGGCTTCCATGACCAAAGCAACAGTTCCTTCGGTATTCTCTGCTGCTATCTCGGTTTCTTCTATCAGTGAGGCAACAACCATCTGGTTTTCCATAATATCAGCAGCGACCTTCTCATGGCCTCTAAGTGCAGGGATGGCTTCCTCTTCATCAATAACTTCGGAAGGGTTAGAGTTATCATCATTGGCTCCAGTATCCTCAACTTCGGTATTTAGCACCTAACACGAAGATTACATGAGGTTAGAGTCATGAAGCCAAAGGAGATTATGCAATACAGTATACCCGCAAGGCAATATCATCAAATTTAATCATACTACATTCAAGGCACGAGCAAATAACTTGAAAGCCATGAAAACACATTTTACGATGAGTCCGTCTGAAGAAACTGAACTCTTTCCTGTACTAAGAGACGAACTGGGAGAAATATACAAGGAATATGAGGATGGGTCATATGCCATTCTCTTCGTATGGATGTCCTGTATGACATGTCAAAATTTCATGACAATCCGATGAAAGAGCGAGTATATGTGTCCAAAATATCAAGTGATGCGCAATCTGAAAAAGTTCTGGAAGTCTCCTGGAAGTTTACTATTTCGCCTTTTTAAGGATCTGAACGTGCTCAAAACTTAAAAAGATTCCTTGTTAAAGCTTGGAAATTTTCCGGGCTTGAATTTTCACATGCAGATCATCAAAATCCGACTCCGGATGAAGATTCTACAGCGTTTTTACCAAAAGCTGGGTTCTGAATTTTCTGACGACGAAATTCGACTAAGTTTTCATATATTCACATGGGTTCTCATTCATTCATTCAAAAGTCAGCACTTTTATACTTCTATGAAGAATATACAGGATATATACTTACTTGAGGAGTCTCCAAAGTGTCCAAGGGGTTGGAATTGTCCACATCAAAGACAAGAGGAACATCACTTCCATCCGGCTACGAATCTTGGGAATTACCTCCATTCCCATTCCCAGAGGATGATTGAGTTCCAGAATTCTCCATCTCCATGAAGACATCCTCCTGTACACGTCCTTTACAATCAATATTTTCATCTATTAAGCACCACATTTGAACATGTGAAGAAATACTTATAGTTTCTTCGTCACTCAAATCAGCGATTGCTTGTTCAGTAACAGAAAATTGAAGACCTTCAAGACTTGATGGAGTAAAATTCTGCAACAAAATTAACAACATTGGCTTCATGATTATAATGTTAATAGCAATGAAAGTCACGGTGAGAAATATTGGGAACTCACCAAAGAACGAACTGGGGACTTCACGGTATTAGGTAACAACTTATAACTTTTGTTCCTTCCTTCTCCGCCGTGAACAACTTCTCCGATATCTGAAAAATCTGCATGGATTCGAGGTCTTACGCTACGACCGTCCTGTAAAGAATTCAATAACATGATCAGAATACAGTTACCATGGTTTCATAAAAGACATGTGGAGAATCTTACTTGAGAACATCCTGGAGATAATTTTCGTTTACCCCCAGAAAGGTACTTCAGTCTTGGTCGACCAGAGATCATCTCATCAGACGGAAGAATCTTCACTGGAGGCTGACTAACTGTCACGAATTCATGCAACCTCTCAAATTGTTGATGCCAGAATTCTATATAACCTGGGGTTACATATGCAAATCTATCAGAACCAGGAAACCAGTAACTACTCCCTTCCACGTGAGTGTCATCTAAACGAGACGCAAGCTGATCAACTGATGGTTTCCTTCTCCGGGTAGTTGGAACACATTGATCCATACCCATTTGGCGAGCCTCCCTATCAATGTTGTATTCTTCTACGGCCCACTCTCCATGCATAACAGATATCAAGTGACCAGGAGTACAGCTCAACATGAAGGATCTCTCACCATCATTCCGGTTAGCACCAGATTTCAGAGTCGTGCTCTCTCCAGTATTGAAAGTCATTGGTTGAGAAACATAACCAGGTACCGACACCCACAGACGAAAGTCGAACTCCGATTCTTCATCCAACATATCAATGAGGCGTGCTTTAGACCGAGGCTGCTTTGTAGACCAACGCATGATTCAGGAATTATCTTTCTCGGTGAAGATGTGACATGCATCAGTATTTGGTCCTTGCAGGATATTACGTGGTATAGGCGCATAATTCTTGAAGTGCTCCCACATCAAAGCTTGAAGAAACATCGTGTTAACATAACACTCAATCTTCATGAAGCCATTCGACACGCTGGAATCTAACACCAAGGAGTCTAAGTTAGAATACAAGGAACCCAAGAATAAGCTACATATTGGGAGTCGCTCACCTTGAGCCATCTTAATAGCAAAAGGGATTACGAAAGGCTTCAACAAATGTCCACTGTCTTCGAATATGTCTCTGGATAACCATAAGCATAAGAAAGCGGCAATAAGTAACATACCGGTGATGGGACTATCAGAAACTTCATCTCTTGGCCACCAACGTGTCAACCAATGGGCATAACAACCTTTAATACCAGACGCCTTGTTCACTTCTTCCATCGCAGCTGTCAGAGTGTCAAAAACCACTTTTTCCTCATCCGAAAGACCTCCAGAGAAATTACCTGTAATCGGGAGGTGCATCAAAGCAGCCACATCTTCTAAGGTAATAGTAAATTCTCCCCATCTACATATGAAGGTGTGAGTGGGAACACACCAACGAGCCAGTAAAGCCACGATACTTTTCACATCATGATTAATAGACAAGTCTCCAGAAGCTTGAATAACTCTTGTCACTTGTGTGTGATTGAGCATAGCCCTGACATGAGGGAAACCCAGCATATGCCTCGCCCATCCAGAATTTTTTTCCAAAGGGCGTCGAGAAAGCTTAAACTCTATGGTCGATGCAAGGAAAAGCCCTCGTTCGAGACAAATCCGTATTACCATCTTCGGGGTCACCAATTTATTCCGAGTCACAGTCCTAGGGTTGATCAGAAGACGATATACTGGGGATTTGAGATATGCTTCAGCTCCTTTCGGATCCTCCTCAAAGAATGCGTCGTCTATATTCGAAATGTTCTTCACGTCAGTGGCATCCTCATTTTCTTCACCAATGGAGGTCTCGTCCATGCATGCATCATCCCTGGAGATGTCATCATCAGTATGTGATTCGTCCCTTGAAGTATCGTTGGCTGGGGAATTGGTCATTTTGCTAAAAACAACTGCAAAGTCCACATTACATTCTACTTCAGTATGCTTTCCAGACACGAATCAAGGAAATACGACAAAAATGGTAACTCTTAACTCTTACCTTTTGTACTTCCACTAACAATAGTGATAGTAACGGTAGAGTTAACACCTCAAAATCGTTCGTCTCTTCGAAAACTGCAAAAACGTACGAAACTTTATTAATTTCGAAACTGATTTTTCATAAAATCACGGACACAATTTTCATAATGTGAACATTCACACAACTGACCTATGAAGTTTACAACAATAAAATATTTCATCATAAATATATTATCTATCTTCGAAGGTTCCTCAAAACCCACGTTTCTGATTTTTCAAAAAACAACAATCAATGCAACATTGCTTACATAAATTCTCAAGAATTTTATCTAATTCATGCAAATAAAATATACCATCATATTTTACACAATATATGTCACGGCTGCATATATATAAAAAAAACTATTTTTCCTTCGTATCGTCATTATTTGTCTTTAAAACGAAGGTTTATTTCAAAAAATATTGTGAAAGCTCACATCTCATACATATGATAAAGTCTTGTATTTACATGAAAGCTCATAAGAAAAATTTTATCACTGAACACAAGTTCATCATACATATTTTCCTTCGTGTCGTCGTTATTTGTCTTTAAAACGAAGGATTATTCCGATTTCATGAAAATTCACTTTTTTTATGATGAAACCTTGGTATACATGAAAGATCATACACTAAGTTTTATCACTGGACCTAGGTTCATATTTAAAAAAAAATCTCTCTCAAAAATCAGGGATTATAGTTAGTTTGCAAAACTAACGATCGAACGAACATACATTTTCAAAAACGAGGGTTTTTCGTAAAACTCACACTAATATACACACATGTATATAACTTCATCATGATAAAAACATGAACAACTCATGAAGGTTACAACATCAGCAAACATCAAAAAAAAAAAAAAAACGCACCTGGTCGGTTTGGCCGGAAATCGGCTAGCAGCAACGGCGGCGGCAGGTGGTGGTCCGGCAGCGGCGGGAATTTTCTCCTGCTGGCGTGAAGGTGCAGAGATGATGGAGAGCTGGTCGTGGGAAAAAAAAAGTATTAATCCCTTTTATATCAATTTTATTTCCAAAACCTAATTTTCTAAGGATTTCCTTATTGGGCCCGACCCGCGAATCCTAACCGACCACAGACTCGTCGTCCAAACCAGCGGTTCAACACCAATTTATGCTCATCAAACGACGCTCCAATCATGACATTGAAGCCTTCATCAAGTCGTGGTTTTCTCATGCTCTCTAAATCCGGAGCTCTGATTCAGCAATCAGACGTGAGTATCGAGACACGGGTCTCTCATCGAATTCTCAACGGAGAGTACTTTCTCTCAGAGTACATGTAGATATGTAGTCTCACGACTGGACAACGACATATCTCATGAATACTTAATACTTTCGGTGATTATTTCTATATAGTATCACGAGATGGACGGCTCCTAGACAGCTTTCTCTGCTAGTATAGAGCGATAACGCCTTCAGGAACAAACAACAAGTTTACCCTGACTATATAAACGATATGACTTACCGACAAGATCATATCGGGATAGTTAATGCTCCTAGACAGCTTGCTCTGCTAGTATAGATCCACAAAGTTAATTATTCCTAATTACAATTGCTCCTATTCCATGGTTGAATCCACGACTGGTCCTATGGAATGGCAATAACAATTGCTCCTATTCCATGGTCGAATCCACGACTGATCCCATGGAATGGCAATAACAATTTCTCCTATTCCATGGTCGAATCCACGACTGGTCTCATGGAATGGTAATAAACAATTGTTCTGATTCTATGATCGAATCCACAGCTTGATCTCATAGAATAGCAATAACTATATTATCTCATTACTCCGATTTCATGATCGAATCCACAACTGGTCTCATAAATGGTAATAGATAAATCTTAATTACTCCGATTCTACGGTCGAATCTACGATCCCATGGAATGGTAATGCTCACTTTATTATTCTGAATTCGTAGTCGAATCCTCAGCTGATCTTATGAATTAATAATAAACATCTTATTGCTCAGTTTTGTGAATTATTCTCCACCGAATTCCACAATTAGTAATAAATAATCAACAACCGGGAGTCTGAGAGTAAGCCCCGATTCAAATGGTGAAGGTGTATTCAACGACGATACACTAACAATCACCGCACGAACGAGTATTTCAAAAATACAACGAAACGATGAACCTATGCAAAATAGAGAAAAAAATAATAAATAATTAAAAATATTAACCAGGGTGCTGGGAGCACGAACACACGACCAACCGACCGTGCCGTGGTCAATGCCACGCAAGTTTTATATTTTCAATGCATTTTTATTATTTTCCATGATTTGATGAAAATTCTCTCATTTTATCAAATCTCCTTCGTTTCGAGGAAATTCCTCGGTTTCATGGTACTTCCATAAATCCATAAAAAATAATATAAAATTAAGAAAAGGAGTGTGGGGCATGACCATTGGCCAACCGGCCATGCCTTGGTCCCAACCGGCCCCACACCCCACGGTTCCTTATTATTTTATTATTATTATTATTTCTCTAATTTCATGAAAAAACTCCTTGATTTCATGGTATTTTGCACAAATCATCATATAATAATAAATAAAATAAAATTATGAAAAACTTGTGGGACCGGGCCACTAGCCGTCCGGCCATGCCCTAACCGGTCCCACACGCCCTTTGCTTTATTATTTTATTATTATTTATCCTATTTTTCCTTGAATTCATCAATTTCCTTGATTTTATGGTATTTCTCTCAAATTATGAAAAATTCCCTCAAATCATCAAAAATACCTAAAAATATTAAAAAAATTAGGGAAACTCGTGATACCGGGCCTTAGCCAGCCGGCGCGCCTCCACGGTCCCACACACCCTTGTTTTTATTATTTTAATATTTTTTGCTTCCCTGAACTCATGAAAACTCCTTCAATTCATGGAAACTCCCTAAATTCATCAAATTTCTCAAAATTCATGAATTTTTCACAAAATCATCAAAATATTATAAAATTAAGGAAAAGGCACCACGGGACCGTGGTCACGACTGTCCGACCATGCCTTGACCACGGCGGTCCCACGCCTCCTCATTCCTTAATCATCTCATGGTGTTTTTCTCAGTTTCGTCGAAACCCTAATTTTGGCATATTTTCTCGAATGGATGCTCAATTGCACGCCAGAAAATATCAAAATTCTCAGGACTGAGACGCGGACGCCTTGGGGAAACAAGCACGCTATCTTGACCGACCAAGATTGGCTCTTTGGCTCACGGAAGCCGGTCCCATCAATTTTCACAGTTTTGACCTAATTTGCACAATTGCTCGTATTAGGTCCAAAACTCTTCCAAAGACTTTGGATTTTCATGAAGTGATCGTCATGCGGTCACGTGAAAACCCAGGTACGGTTTCATGACTCCATGGACGGTCCCCCGCCTCGTCATAATTAATTAGGTTTTCTCGCCTAAGGCTCAGACGAGCATTTTTGAGTAAATGATTAAGCCAACATTTAATCATTCTTCCACCAACAAATCGTCAACTCTTCAGGAGTTTTTCGTATTTGCTCACATGAGCATATGGACACTACATGGTTGATCCACGGTCCTATGTAGTCGCTCCCTCCTTCGTCCTATGGTTAAAATTCTGACGAACCATGAATTGATCATCAATTGATCAAATTAGGGTTTCTGAATCCAAGGATCATCATTCCAGATTCCAACCTTAATAATTTTACGACGACCTCATGGTCATTAATTTTATTAATTATGCTCGGTTCAACGACCAGTATTCTAATTAATATTTTTGGCACGCTGCCAATAATCCATCAGATGAGCAACACATGCTCAGACGATCAAATATTCAACAATTCATCACATGAGCAACACTTGCTCAGATGATAAATATTTGCTCAAACCAAGGGATATTGGTTCAAAAATCAATATTCAACGATCCATCGAATGAGCAATACTTGCTCACTTCATCGTAAGAACTATACCTCTGTCTCATGACATGCTCAACTCATGAGTTTCAGAACATCATGTTCAACTCAGCAACTACATGGACTCGTCGTCCCATCAAACCACAAAGTCATCAATTGACTAACAAACCACGAGACGTCAATCGTGTCACTTGGGGGATATCACTTAGGGTTTTGGTCTGGCGGTCTACGACACGTGTGTTCAAACACACGATAGAATGTGAGCAATTCATGCAATCAGTTGAAGGAATTCACGAGGTAGTGGGTGGAAAATCGACGATGTCTCCACACGTTGAGCAACTGGTTTCAAACACGATCTCCACTTCCCCACTCCTTGATTCCATCAACTGTCACACTTCATGGAATCATGGTGTCTACAATTCCAGCAATATAAATAAGTCTCTGAATCATAATTGAGTCATCGACATCATCAGTATCATCAATCTCACGTCAAACTGATAACACGAGATCATCAACTCATCAATTGAGCAACTACTCTCAATTGAGCAATTTCAATCACTCAGAGCTTATCGTATTCAGAATTCACACACCCACAATCTTTGATTACCATTGATTCCACACATTTCTCAGCTTCCCTCCTACAGATCAACCCATCCTCTCTTGTGACAAATTTACCCTGGAATGGTCATTATCTTGATTTAGGCCGGAGTACTACAGTTTGATCTCTCGAATCTAAAGCACCTCCTTTGCAGCGGTGCATCTGTGTGAGGTTTAACATTTCGCTCGGTTCGAGGAGTCTCCTCCGTACGGTCGTCTCCTCAATTCCTTAAAAATCAGCAAATCGTTTTTCCCCATCTACAGGTGGATATAAGCATTGTATGGAAACACATATATGCATAAGTATTATTCCTTAATCCGAAGTTTGCGAACTTTGTTGATTGAGAAAAACCGTAGGAATTGGCTTTGCCAAGTCCGCGAACTCAATTTGCGAACTCAGTCAGCAAACTGACGGAAGTTCTTTTTCCGAGAATTTCTGATGGGATTCCAAATTCGTTCGCGTAGTACAAGTCCACGAACTCAGTCAGCGAACCTAGTCCTCGAACTGGCGGAAGTCTCCTTGTCGAGATTTTCTGCTGAGTTTGGAAAACTCTGCCGGTTGCCTTAAGTCCGCGAACTTGTTTGTGTACTTGAGTGGGTTATGATCTAAAGATGTGCTCTGAACATGAAACTTAAATTACTAAGGAATGCAGTATGTAAACCGTGGCTATAAAGTTCATAAGCCGATTCAAATCGAATCGAATCATCTTTATTTCAATTGTGTCTTGTGTAGATACATAAGATCTCATAGCAATTGAACAACTCTTTAACTAGTTCTTTTGAGTCAATTGAACTAGTTATGGTGAAGAAGAACAAGGTTAATATAAAATGCTCATATGGTTAATCTTTTGGGGTACTATGTTGAACCAACATACACGTACACGTTTGGGCACGGTTTTCACAAACCCAATAAACGTATATCTCAAGTGTGTGTGACAAGCTAAGTTTTTGATCTAACGGTTGAGAAATATTAGCTTGAATCTAAATCGGGTTTTCATCTAACGGTAAATATTGATTGCTTTGTACCTAAGGCAAAACCCTGATTTGAAGACTATATAAAGGAGACATCTAGCATTGGGCAAAACTAATCCCCACACGTATGTGTGATACTAGTGCGCTGGCTAGAGTCGATTCTCCTCTAACCTTTGGTTTTCTTCTCTAAAACCAGGTTAACGACTTAAAGAATTCATTGGGATTGTGAAGCCAGACCGATACTACTTCTATCGTAGTTGTGTGATCTGATCTTGCATCTTCTATCGTACGAGTACAATATTATTGATTGGCTTGAGATCGTGAGAGTTCTCCGATAGGCAAGATAAATAAGTCACAAACATCTTCGTCTCACTGTTTGTGATTCCTCGACGTCCTCTTGTTTATACAAGTAAGACTGTTGTGAGGTGATTGATTAATCTAGGCTGTTCTTCAGGAATATAAGACCAGATTATCAATTGGTTCCTGTGCACCTTGATTTCATATCATAAGACAGAACAAAAACCTAGGGTTCTTCTGTGGGAGACAGATTTATCCTTTGATATACTTTTCTATGTGAGACAGATTTTTTTATTATCAAGTCTGCGATTTTGGGTTGCAACAACTCTTGGTTGCGGGTGAGATCAGCTAAGGGAATCAAGTGCGCAGTATCCTGCTGGGATCAGAGGCGTAGGAGTACAACTGTACCTTGAATTAGTGGGAGACTGATTAGGGTTCAACTATAGTCCAGTCCGAAGTTAGCTTGGAGTAGGCTAGTGTCTGTAGCGGCTTAATACAGTGTGTATTCAATCTGGACTAGGTCCCGGGGTTTTTCTGCATTTGCGGTTTTCTCGTTAACAAAACTTCTCGTGTCTGTGTTATTTCAATTTCCGCATTATATTGTTTTATCTTTATAATTTGAAATAATACAGGTTGTGTGTTGAAGTTTAATCAATTAGAGATTCGATCTTGTTGTTGTCGATTTCATTGATTAACACTTGGATATTGGTCTTTGATACCGTCCAAGTTATTCCCTGTGTTTGATTAAAGACTCGCTGATTTCTATTAGCTCGAGTAAATCAAAACACGAGAGAGATATTAACTCCTTGAGATAATTTTATCTAGATTGAGTCTGACTGTCTAGTTGATTCTCTAGCAAAGTATTTCGGAGTTAGTCCATACAGATTGCTAAGTGAAATATTGGGTGGTGTTGTTAGACCCCCGCTTTTTCAATTACCAGGAAAATTCTAATCGTCCTTCAGCAATGGGACCGCACGACAAGTGGTCTTCGTAGTAGCGTGTTCCTAGCTCGGCTTTGAAGCATGAGTGCTATGGGCCCAACCATCTATTCCGAGCAAGAAGGAATCTTTCTTCGGGAAACTCTGTTCGTATAAAAAGGGGTATTAACCCTTTTCCGTTTTTGTGCTCGTCTGGCTCCATGCTTCGTCTGCGACAGCCGGCTCCTCTTCGTCATTATCAGCAGCTCCATCACGGGCTTCCCAATCATCGGCAGCAAGGTAAGTACATCTTGTTCTCGTATTTTAGCTGTGAGTGTATTATCCATGAGTAGTTTATCAAACTTGGATATTTAGCTCGATGTGAATGATGTTCTTTGTTAGCAGCGGCAGAGCGAGCAACAATGGCAACAAAGCAATCTCCAATAGTTATAATCAGCAGCAAGGCGATCCAAGAGAACTCAAGGTTGGTGCTCCTTTCTCTTTTGCTCATGTAGCCAACAGTACCATCGATCTTCTCCATAATGTGTAATAAGGTTCTGTCTCCACAAGAACGAGTATCTAACCTCTCTAGTGGGTTTCAAATTTACCCAAACTCCACTGCGCTCCTGGGATGGATGGATGAAATATATGTTCGACAATGATCATGTCAGGTCTAATCTTGGAGAGTGTAGCTGCGTTGTTGATCCGTCGTTGACTTTAAGTTATTTGGTGTCTAGACTGTTGAGCCGGTGTCTGGAAGGCTTATTCTTTCCTTTCTGATTGTGATGATGATATGTTGTGGATGCTTGTATGGTCGAAATCTTCCGGAGCCGTTGGGTGAAGTAGACGAGATGAGAGGCGTTCCGTTTCCGACATGCTGCTATCAAGTCTTCAAGAAACTCATTCTAAGCGACATCCTTCGTACCATCTTCTGCATATTGGACTATTGTATCGAATGGGATACGATGAGAAGTCGCCAGTTACACTTCTTTCTGGTCATAGGTCGATGACGTGGCCGGATATATGAATATCTCTGCGGCATGCTTTTGTGTACGACTTCATGCTGAGAAATTCCTGCGGCTCGTAAAGCTTCGACAGTGACGATATTGACATCCGAAATAACCTGGTTGAGAGAAGTGAAGGCATCCCATGATGGTAGTCCCCATGTGTAATTATCCCAAGCCTATTTTCTCGTGGAAGATGTGCTTCTATTGCATTCGCTGGTAAGATGGTGACTGCGTTTAAACTTCTAAACCTGAAGGAGGCTTCAGTCCCAAGTGTAGCCTACATTGATTGTATCACCTTGAATCCACACCTATGGGATTTGATACAAGCTTATTGTACTCTCCTGGATGCGATGCTGGGATGCTTGGAACATCACATGGACGAAATATATTGGATAACGAAGAGGTAGAAGTGAGAGAGTTATGTTGTTAATCGTGGCTCCCCCTGTTTCTTCAAGAAAAATGTTTCAGTCGTGTCTATGGAGTTATCTCATGAATCTTTGATTGTTCTCGGGGATGGATTGTGATGAGCAGCCCCCAATCGCACTTCTCTTTAGTTACTGAAGTTGTTTTCTCTGAGTAGGCTTGGGATCCTTCGTGGCCTCGTAAAGTGTTGCAGGGCGCCTTCCAGCCAGAGAGGTGATGATATTCTTACGCTACAACTTTGAAGAGTAGATGACTTTGTCGTGGCTATGAATTTTTGGTTGACTGCGTCTTCCGAGCTTTGACAGTGAAGGGATTTCGTGTAGAGCATCAGTCCCCAAGTGTGGTTTACATGTTTCTATCTTGTATGGCCGGTGGGTTGACCATGATAAAGATATCACCATCTTGCATCCATACTGGTGACTCTATTACTTCTTCCATGTGAAACTAAAATATGGAGAAGTACGAATTACCTTTGTAGTGGTTGTTGCTATGGTGAAGCTCTGGCCGGTATCAATAAACGAGCAGCAAAGGTTCTTGGCAGCAGCTGTGATCAGAAGAGACTACATTGTCATGGGAACAAAGTAGGTTGGATGGAATTGCATGGGCGTCCATGGAAGCAAAGGGATTGGCTGGATGTGTAAGCGAGTAAAACTGTCCACGACCATGAGATTTTGCCGGATGGGACAAAAAGTGGCCACAACTACGAACCTTGGCCGGTTGCGATCACGATCCTTGACAGGGAGGAGTGTGGCGGCTACGGCACAATCCATGGAAGGAAGGAGTGACGGCTACGGGCACGAACCTTGGCAGGAAGGAGTGGCGGATACGGGCACTAACCTTGGCAGGAAGGAGTGGCGGCTAGGGGCACGAACCTGGTAACACGCAAGGGTTTGCTCGGACATTATGGCCCAAAAGAAGGATTCCTCCTTTTAATATAACTAATGTCCGTGAGGTTGTTTTTTCTTATCATTCTCTTTTTTTATTTGGGCGAAGTAGATCTTCCATGATTCTCTGCGTGCGGCAACTTGCCTATTGTTGCTTTCCTACGACTTTGTGTATTGACTTGATGAAAATTTCATATTCGTGTCTTCTTGCCAAAACGGCCGCAAAATCTTCGTACAATATCGGAATGAGGTGATTGACCTCTAATTCTTTTTCTAAGAGGAAAATATAACTTTTCCCAAAAGAATTTATTCATTCGGAGTCCGTTTGGTGGGTGAAAAGTACCTGACACCGAGAATTCAGAACTTTCCAGGAAGAATTATGTAGGTTTTTCAGCTGTCACGTAGTCGAGAGTTTTGGCTTCTATTTATATCTCATTCATAGGATTGATGTGCCCTTTTAGTATGTTGAATAAGACTTCCATACGAATCGTGTGGTATATGTATCACTCCAAGATTCTTCACCAATTAACACTAGTTTCAATTCTTCCGAAGGGCAGTGTAACTTCTGACGGAGTTCTTGCAAAACGACCCGTAACCTTTCTAAACCACATGCCATATCCGTGGGTGATGCTGTTGATGAGGTGTCTCTCTTTGTGAGTTATCTGTTGATATGTTAGTACCGGCAGTATACTTGGAAATCGAGGGCTTCAATTTTGGATCTCTTGACATAGTCATCGAGATGCCTGTTATTTTGCTGGAACATCCCGGTGTAGGTTCTTTCGGTAGGAAATTTGGAGAACTCTTCAGCATTACCCGCTTCCCTGGGCAAAGGAAATATGGGAAACGCGGATCCTTTTGGTGCAGCAACTTCTCGAATCTTCCTCTGCATGAAGTTATCTCGGCTGCGGATTCTTTCCTGACATGATGGTGCGGGCACCGTTATCTTCTTGAGGACGCTCTCTTGACGTGTCGGCTCCAGTAGATCTGAAGATGTCCCGGGCTTTCTCTTACTTGGGTCGGCATAATAGGCGAACCCCTATGAATTATTTGAAGGTGCGTCAAACCTCCTTTATTATTGTAGATGCACGAATTCCCAGAATTGCGCCATGGTCTGGATCTATACATTTTGCTGATGAAGTGATAGCGGATACTCTTGACCATAAATTGGTAGTAGTGGTGGAATGGAGATAGACCCTCGCTTTTGTGATCTCTGCAGGTGCCTTTCTATGACTCTACTGGTGTTGAGATTTGTTGTCGACTATCTCCATACTGGAACAACGGCTATGCGAATCTTCCTTTTATCTCCCTAAGTGTGGACCCTGGAGACATTAATATCGGTGATAACTTTGAGGCGTTTCCGTCTTGCTCCATGTAACACTTATGGTGTTGCATATGTAGCTGCTCCATTCGGACCTCGAGAGAAGCCATTGTGCCTTCCTAAATAGTAATCACGTCTTCATGTGTCTTCACGCGGCTTTATGGTCCTTTCATCTGGGAGATTTACTGATGCTCAGCTATCCAAGGCATTTCCAATAGCATTGCTTGAAATAACATTTTTTTGAAGCTTCTTAGCGAACGAAACACCGGAATTGAAATTGGATGTTGAACCTAAATTGAGTTTAATGATTGAATTGGATCTAAGATCAACCCTTTTGAAATTGAGAAAAATGGAATGAATCCTGAGAAACTGATTTTGCAACCGAGAGATTAATCTCCCACTGTGGTCGCCAGTTGTTTATGGCTAAAAACTGATTCTGCTGGTTTTGGTAAAATTGGGTGTGCCGCCGAGAAACGAATCTAAACCCTAAACAAATGCATTTCACGGGAGTAATTTAGATTCGAGAGATCAATCTGTACAATTCTGGCCTAAACCAAGAAATGGTTGTTCCAGACTTGCTTTGGTCACAAAGTGAAGGAGAATGGTTGATCTTCGGGAGGGAAGCGAAGAAGGTGTTGAGATCAAAATGGTTAACTCTGGAGGTGTGGATATTTCTATGACTTGTATCAGAATATGGAATTGGCTTGCCGAATGTAAGCTATCAGTTCTTGGTGTTTTTCTGGATACTTATGTTAACCAAAACTCTGTTGTTGGTCGAAATAGGTTGAAAACCTATTTATACAAGTCATTGAGCACCCTTGATCTCGTAGGAAGTGGAGACAGTTAAGTAGTGGAGAATTGGGGTTGTGTAGAAGCGGTTCACCATCACGTTCCCATAGTGAGGGGAAACTGGTCATCCTTACACCCACTATTCTCTTACTGCTATTTAACCGTCTGCGCTTTCCTGAAACTTTCTTGTAATGAGCGTGTTGCACGCCGCACGCTGTAAACCGCCAGACCAATACCCTGATGAGTATCCCCCAGTTTGTGACATGTTTGATTTCTCGAGTATTTCGTAGAAAAATGTGCAACAAGTTGTTGCGTTGGTCTAATGTGCAAGACCTAGTTATTCTGACCAATCGCACACAAGCTAGGTGGCATAATGGCATAGTGGCGCCTGCATGGTGACATAGTGGTAAAGTGGCGCCTGCTAGTGGCACAATGGCAAAGTGGTGTCTGCCAGTGGCTAAGTGGCGAGGTGGCACCTGCCAATGGCGTAGTGTCAAGGTGGCTCCTGCCAATGGCATAACGGAAAAGTGGCACCTGCCAGTGACATAGTGGCGAAGTGGCGCTTACTATATCTTGGCATATTGGTGGTAGATCCAAATATGACTCAATGATATTAGCTCTAGTTGCCACATCGAACTTAATGCCTACATGATGTTATTTGGCATGGGACGGCATAGCGGTCTTAACCAAATTAGGGTTTGGCATGTCAAAGCCCTAATTAGTGTGTGCGGCTATGTTGACGTGATGACCACTAGGTGTTGGCGTGGTTTGGCCTCATTCTAAATATGTGTGGCGCATTTAGAACGACCTGATTGGTCGATGGAAAGGGGATCGGCAAGCAGCATGAGGACGACCTCATTCTAAATGCGCCACACGCATTTAGAATGAGGTCGATGAAAAGGGGTTGGCAAGCATCATGGGGCCGGCCTCATTCTAAATGCGCGTGGCGCATTTAGAGCGACCTTATTGGTCGATGGAAAGGGGTTGGCAAGCATCATGGGGCCGGCCTCATTCTAAATACGCGTGCGACCTGATTGGTCGATGGAAAGGGATTGGCAAGCATCATGGGGCCAGCCTCATTCTAAATGCGCGTTAGAGCGACCTTATTGGTCGATGAGAGAGGGGTCGGCAAGAGAAAAGAGAGAAAAAGAAAAGACCGAACAAGACATCTTAATAGTGTCTGCTGCTGCTTCTTCTTCTTCCTTTCATCGCTCACCATTTTTCGATTTTCATCTTATTAATCATCTTAACAAACCAGAACCTAATCGAAATATCTTCTGGTTATCTCTTTGATAAATCTACTACAAAGAAAATAAGGATTACGTTATCTTAAAACTCAAATTTTCAGTTTGTGAATCCGAATAAATTCATTTTCATACATTATCATCGGATATCGTGAATGTAAAAACATTTCGGATCGTTATCAAAATCGAAGTTTAAGAGAGGCGATTCAATCAGTTTTTCGTTCAGATTGTTTGTTTCTCATAGTTTCGGTTAGGATCTGTAAGTAGTATCTATCATTTTATCTATTATGATTTGTTTTCTTTTTTGATTTCTGTGAAACTGGATCGTTTTGTATTTGTCGAATCTTTGATTCGATTGTTTTGAAATGGAAGGGAGAATCCTCATGACGTACAGGGAGAGTTTCGAATTTGTTATTGGAAATCAGCAGTTGTCAGTTTTTTTAGATTTTCAGTTTTGAAATTTGCTTTTCTGATCACTTATTCACTGTCAATATTGTTTATTTTAGTTCTAAATGATTGTTTTTTGTTTCTTTTTGGGTAATGTTCAGTTCTTATCTTTTATGTTTATTCATTCTATTTGTGATTGATTTCTTAAATATTTGTTTACAGTAATCAACTTCAATATTAGGATCAAAATATGAACTTTAGCCTAAAATCAAGTTGTTGTTTTTTGAATTCATCTCATATGTGTAGTTCAGGAAAGGTAGATTGTATAGATTGTTGCAGACATGGACCTCTGATGTTTTGCTTTATTAATTGGTTTATATTGTAGATATGATTTTTATTTTTGTTTTTCATTTTTGTTTCTTTTGGATATAGAAGATTTAAGGCGTTTCTGGGAATTTAATAGGGTCTGGATTTGCATGGGTAGACGATGCCAGAGCTGAGAAGTGGAGCTAGACAAGCTCGTTTAAGATCCAAACGGCTTGATGATCCTCAGCCTTCTGCCCAACCATTTGATCAAGCTGAAGACTTAGTACCACCTGCTCACAACCGCGGAAGAAGAGGTGGTAGAGGAAGGGCCGCCAATGCTGCTGGAGTAGGAAGAGGGGCTGCCACAAGACAAGCTGGTGCTGGTAGAGGAAGGGGCACTAGGTTGACAGATTTGAACCCGGAGCTTCCCCGTGTAGGTCTACCTGGACCTGTTATTGGAGTTCCCGAAGAACCTGATCTAAACCGAGTGGAGGGTGTTGGGGATAGAGACCTAGTTATGGAGGGGAGAAGTGCAGAAAAATTGATTGGTGTTGAAGAAGACCCAAGTACAGCTCCGGTTCCTGAAAGGGTAAATTTTGTTTATCCCCATTTTGCGCTGTGTTTCTTTTTAAGTAGTTGATGAGTGAACTCCTGCAATTATATGAGTTGAGTTTTCTCTTTTTTAGTTATTTGATGTGTGTGCATTGGCAGATCTTATCCAACGGACATATTTATGTACGTAACTGCATTTCCATTTTAGAGCATTAATTAGTGAATGTCCTTAGGCCGTTCGATCACCAGTCAATGTCCCACACATTTTCTGCTTTCAAGTGGTTATGATAACCTGAACCTGTCGCTCTAGTGACTCCCAAACACAACCATATACCACATGTATGATCTTCCTTTCTTAATAAGGAAGCTTCTGCGTCGTTAATTTTTTTATGGACTTTCGATCTCTGATTAGCTTTCCATCTCCAGACCAAGATCCTTCGAGGTATTCTCCTCTGGTTTGGCGGAAGATTTACTGCTAATATAAGTACCTTGTCATTTATGTTTCCCTCCATGTTGCTGCTTTGCCCTCTTTTTTTAGAATGACAAATTGCTTGCTGTCTGAAAACAAAGAATAAAGAGATACACATGCTTTTGTCGTGTAATAGCTAGTGGTTGGCTATGTTCTGGAAGGCCAGAGTTTCCTCGATGGTACATGCTTCTTAATTAAGAAATGTGCAAAGTCACGAAACAAGTTTTTCTTTTTTTGAGCAGGAAATTAATACCGTCGAAAACGTAGAAGACAAGTAAGGATACCTTTCTGTTCATTACTTAGCTTCATGTTTGGAACATATGAAACAGTTAGTTCTATATTAATCCCATAGGAAGCTGTTTTTTTTATGGATAATGAACAAGTATGTCGTCTGCTTAGTTAAATGTGGATGGAAATCATGAATGTCTTGTGTGACTTGGAGGAACTGTGTACGCAGTTACTTTTTTGTTTTTGTTTCCTATACCTACTTCATCAAGTTCCTGATGTTTCTGTTTGAGACCTGATAAATTTTTTTTACTTTGTTTTCGTTAATTTAGCTGCTGGACTATGCTTGATGGTTCATGTAGTTGTTGGCCCATATGATAGCTGTTGATATAATGCATCTCATATGCTGCTTGCAGGTCCAGGTAGGTAGCTCCCCTGTGTATAAGGTAGAGAGGAAGCTGGGAAAAGGTGGTTTTGGCCAAGTCTATGTTGGCAGGAGGATGAATGGTGGAAGTACAGAACGTACAGGACCAGATGCAGTTGAGGTGACAATTGATATTCATACCCTTTTGTACTGATTATTTGGGACCCGATTTCCACGGAAGTTTGATCCATGAACTCTTCATATATAGGTGGCACTGAAGTTTGAGCATCGTAGTAGCAAAGGTTGCAGTTATGGTCCTCCTTATGAGTGGCAGGTCTATAAGTAAGCATCTTAATCTTGGATGCTCCAAGTGCAGACCTGGTTTACTTTTTGTTAAACTATTATCGTATCTCTGATGCTCTGCTTCTCATAATCAAGCAATCTCAATGGGTGCTATGGAATTCCTTGGGTTCACCACAGCGGTCGTCAAGGAGATTTCTACATACTGGTAAGTTCTAGCATCTATCCCAATGTCTCTATACAGCAGTTATTATTTAGTTTTGAGATAATTGAAGTATATGCATGATTTCTACAGGTGATGGACATTCTAGGGCCCAGTCTGTGGGATCTGTGGAATTCACTTGGACAGACGTAAGAATCCAATTCCCCCTAGTACTTTCTTCCAGTCCTTCTCCCCATCCCTACTCCTTCGTTTTCCACTACTGCTAATCTTGTTGAGTTTAAAACTGTTAACATATTCAACAGGATGTCGCCAAATATGGTGGCCTGCATCGCTGTTGAGGCAATATCAATCCTTGAAAAGCTCCACTTGAAGGGGTACTTGTGTTTAATAACTCTTCCCACTCTTTATCTCTTTCTTTTACTTTACACATTCTCAGGCATCCACCTATTTTACTCTTCGAAATTTTGTTTCCATTTTCTTATTAGATTTGTCCATGGAGATGTGAAGCCAGAGAATTTTCTTCTTGGTCAGCCCGGAACTGCTGATGAAAAAAAGCTATTTTTAATCGACCTTGGTTTAGGTATGCCTTTAAGGATTCTATGAATTTGTAGATTTGTAAATTCTAGTTCTTGTCAATGTCATTGCTAATTCTGGTAAACAATGTGTTCCTTAGCGTCTAAGTGGAAGGATACATCATCTGGCGAACATGTTGACTATGACCAGAGGCCAGACATCTTCAGGTCAGTACTCGGTAGATCTTTATACAAAATTCTCTCTCTCTCTCTCTCTCTCTCTCTCTCTCTCTCTCACTCACTCACTCACTCACTCACTCACTCACTCACTCACTCACTCACTCACATAATGTGTCTATTTCAGGGGAACAATCAGATATGCCAGTGTTCATGCGCATTTGGGAAGAACAGGAAGCAGAAGAGATGATCTTGAATCTCTTGCATACACATTGGTGTTTCTCATCAAAGGAAGGTTACCATGGCAGGGTTATCAGGTAGTTTATTAGCGTTTTGTTACTGTTCAGTTAGTTGCTTGCGCATTTTTATTGTATTGATTTAGTGTTTTGTTCTTGATGTTTAATTTGCAGGGAGACAATAAGAGTTTTCTCGTTTCTAAAAAAAAGATGGCTACTTCCTCGGAGTTGTTGTGTTGTTTTTGCCCTCCTCCATTCAAACTGTTCCTTGAGATTGTAACGAACATGCAATTTGACGAGGAACCAAACTACATGAAGCTTATTGCCCTATTTGACAGCCTTATAGAACCTTGCACACCTTTGAGGCCGATTCGAATTGATGGAGCCCTGAAGGTCATCAATACTTGAGAAACATAATATAAATGGCTGATCTTCACTTGCACCATCACTTGGTGCAGACTCTTACGTTTTGGTTGTAATAACACTTCTTTTAAATCTTTTGTTAAACAGGTTGGGCAGAAGCGAGGCAGGCTACTTATGAATCTGGAAGAGGATGAGCAACCTAGAAAGAAAGTTCGCTTAGGAAGTCCAGCTACACAATGGATATCAGTTTATAATGCACGGCGTCCCATGAAGCAAAGGTGAACTCTTCATCTTCTCTACAGTTACTACCATTACCTTGTTTTATCTTCCCTTGTATACACAAGTGTTGCTTTATATACGTGTATTGTTTGTGCTTTTTGACCCTTGAAATGTTTCATTGCACATGTTTCCATTATATGCTAAGGCTTGAAAAAACATCAGCTTTGTAGTGGATTAGAGAGTAAAAGAGAGAAAGACTGCTAGAGATAAGATATGAGGAGTATGATATTAATGCCGACCGTGCTTGAAAGATATAAGTGACTTTCTTTTTGAGTAAGTGATAAGAAATGAGTGAAAGAGTTGAGAAGAAATTTTGTGGAGGTGTCCCTGACCCCCTTTATTTAGTGGAAAGATAGTTGTCATATCCAGTCTCTTATTGGTTGAAATCTATCCTAGAGACAATTAGAAAGTTGTTTTTCCTATTTTACGTGTAATCAAAAGTATATACAAACTTTAAAGAGGCTAACCAACATTGCGATTTGTGGAATTTATTATAAGTAGAAGAAAAGTCACATTGGTTTCTTCAACTGTTCTGCTTGCTTATCCCAGATTTCTTTAGCTTCAAATTATGGACGAAATTAAGGTGGACAAGTATTAGTGGGTATAACATGGGAACGGCTGAGTTTGAAGGAGTTATGTCCTGCGCTATCCTAGTACCCATATCATTTAAGGGAATCTCAAGTAATTAATTAGGGATTGTGTGAGAGCACGAGGGTGATCAAGTGAAGGAGTGTCAGTTGAGGGAATTTTAAGTATTTGATGAGACATAATGTGAGAGCACAACGGAGAGCCTGACAAAGGTCTCTTCAAGTGAAGGAAGTTGGTATGAGTCCATTTGTTTAGTTTCAAACCATATAAATAGGTGTAAAGGTATTAGTGAGTAAAATATTATGTAGGAGTTACGTCCTGCGACTCAAGATTTGTAACTATTAATTGCTTCTCAACGTGGCAGAGTACCGTGTTTAGAGTGGATAGGTACACAAAGTGTAGTAATGTGGCTCAGTACTGTGCTTAGAATGGATAGGCACAGATAAAGCTTAGGAATGTAGTAATCATTGCTGACTTATTTTGAACCTGTTGGTGGAAGTATCAAAGAGTCTTATTGTCGTTCGCCTTATCAGTTAACATGGTTAATTTATGGAAGCAGTTTCAAGCTATATAACTATCTAGGGGTAGTACATATGATACATATCTTGGATTTGGGTATATATTGAATCTAATTAAAAAATTAGATCCTCAAGCAACTAAATAACAGAGGCCTGGTAAATTTAACTTAAATGAGACATGTGATATTCACCCTAAAGAAGCTCTTCTTCCGTTGAAGGCAAAGGTCTTTGCATCTTGCCTTTTCTTTGAGAATTGTTGTTGTTGACAGTGGCATTCATTTGAACTTGTTCACTTTTTTTGTTCCAACATTGTTTAATGTAGTTTCCTTGGCTGCCTGTAGGTATCACTATAACGTTGCGGATACAAGGCTCCGGCAACACGTAGATAAGGGTAATGAGGATGGTTTGTATATCAGTTGTGTGGCATCTCAGGCAAATCTTTGGGCCCTTATAATGGATGCAGGAACAGGATTCAGTTCCCAAGTTTATGAGCTGTCCGCTATGTTCCTTCATAAGGTTATTGAATACAACCTTTATGTTTCCTTTTATTAATTGTTTTGGCAGTTTGTTTGGGTGTGACCGTGGTACTAATAATTGTATGTTGTGCTCACTGTTTGATTACCTCTCAGGATTGGATAATGGAACAGTGGGAAAAAAATTACTACATTAGCTCAATAGCTGGTGCACTCAATGGGAGCTCCTTGGTTATCATGTCCAAAGGTTGATTACGACTCTCATAACTGCTTCTAGTTCTTTTGTGGTTCATTGTGAATTCATATCTTCTTAGACATGAACTACTTCATGCTCTGGTATTTGAGTTTGTAATGAAAATTTTCGTTAGTCAGTAAAATAAAGCATAGGTGTAATTTCTGGAGTTCCTTTCAGCCCTTCAAGTATTAACTTGGGTTTCAGAGAAGTACGTCAGAAAATAGTGTGCCATTTTTCCTTGTATTCAGGAAATTAGCATAGTCATAGTTCCATATTAGAACATGACCTTCAGTTTCTCATGGAAATTTTGAGCAAGAGCCTGGGAATAGTATACACACAAACACACACTGTATATGTTCTAAAGCTTATCATGAGCTGCTCTGATGGCAAGACTGCCAGGGCACAGGACATGATCAAATAGTGAAGAAGGAATCTCATATCTTACTTGAATTACATTCACTTCTGGAGTTCAAATATATTTGTTTTCATTCAGAATTGATTTTGACTTTAAACTCATGTTGTTGCTATGCTCCCTTTACCTATATATGAGTATTTTTTTCTCCACCTATATGCCAAGGTTGTATTCTTAATATATCTGTACATGTTGAATTTGTAGGAACCCCTTATACCCAACAGTCGTACAAAGTGAGTGAATCATTTCCTTTCAAACGGATAAATAAGAAATGGAAAGAAGGCTTCCATGTCACATCAATGACTACTGCTGGAAATCGTTGGGGTGTGGTAATGTCCAGAAATTCTGGTTATTCTGACCAGGTATGTTGGTTTTTTTAGTTCTCTTCAAGAAAACCAGAGCTTGGTTATTATTTCTATAATTTCTTACTGATAACCAGCCAACTCATTTTTTCCTGTTTGATTACTTGTACAAGGTTGTGGAGCTTGATTTTCTCTATCCAAGTGAAGGAATCCATCGGCGCTGGGAGAGTGGTTACAGGATAACCTCAGTAGCTGCGACCCCTGACCAAGCCGCCTTTATATTGAGTACACCAAAACGTAAAATAATGGACGAAACTCAAGAAACATTGCGAACGTCTGCTTTTCCAAGTACACATGTAAAGGTAAACTTAATTTTCTCTTTAGTGACAAATTTGCGTGCTATGGTTCCGTGATAACTTGTTTTTCTTCAGAATTTACTCTAATTTTAACATTATATATTATCTGATTGCACCAATTTATCATCTGATATTGCAGGAGAAGTGGTCGAAAAATCTCTACATTGCCTCAATTTGTTACGGTCGAACCGTTTGTTGATGAGCAATGGTTGTATATTTGTTGATTTCTGATAAAAGAAAAGGTATTCAATTCCCGATCTTGAGAGGCTATGTTTTTGGACTTAGGTTTGCAATGAATGGCCTTTCTTTATTTTACTGAAAGGCCATGCTTCTCATACCTTGAATCATATACTTCTGAGCCTCTGTAAGAAATGCCATCCATAACAATTGAAACAGAGAGCGCTATTGACCATATACCTAGAACCAACAAATTAGCCAGCGGAGAGACTGATAGAGTTATCAATTGTTTGATGAAAACTGATATGTTATAATATAGTCAATTGACAATGAACAGGTGAAGTTGTGCCTCAAAATTGTTTGATGAAAACTGATATGTTATAATATAGTCAATTGACAATGAACAGGTGAAGTTGTGCCTCAAAATTGTCGAATAGTTACAATATTTTTTGGAATGAATACAAGGCTGGGAATCAAAGTGGCTAATGTTGGTAATCAGTGGTACGATATAAGGACTACCTGTAACCGTGAAAAGAAAGCCCTACTATGCTTAGTTGATATAAGACTTTTTCTTTAGGTGGTGATTGCATATTGAAATTCGCATCACTGGGCACGGTGAAACTGAAGCTTGGCTGACAAGGGGGTTGTTTGGTGCTGGTGGCTAAGGCTGTTGGATTTGGGAGGAAGTCTCTTAAAACGATAGTTGAAGCTTTAGAGATGCATTCTATCCTGGTCCTGGCAAGTTTGTCCCAGTATGCCTGTATAAAGTCATGCTAGTTTTACTTGGCCAGATACGGAGCCGTCTTATAAACCAGACATACTAGGCTATTGCCTAGAGCCTCACATTGTTAGGGCCCAAAATTTTAGTTTCTCTTGGTCTTTTTTTTCTTTTTTCTTTTTTCTTTTTGGAAGCATTAGAATGCCGTTTGTTATGTAGATACAACCTTCAATTGAGTTAAATGCAACCCTAACTAAATACAACTACTTTTTTTTTGTGTAATTAGCTAAATGCAGTCTAATTATTTTCTACAATTTATTTTATATACAACCAAAGATCGTGTTCGCTGTTTCTTTCTTCACCGGTTGAATTGAAATATTTTTATTCCTTCTTCCGGGTATAAATTTCTACTAACCTACCGGTTGAACTTAAATATTATTAATAGACCTAATAAATTTGATCAGATCACGGTAGATAGCTACGATTGCAGTATAATCATTTGGTTTTTATGAGTCCTGCCAAACTTGCCGACGAGATGGTACAACCATATATTCATGTATTCCACTAATTTGTCTTCGCCTAAAAGAAACGATGCCTATACCCCACACTTCGGTGCTCCACTTGAACCCTCTTAGATTTTAACCAAATGGTATCATTGTGGTGCGTTAACCTTGTCCAACAATTTCAATACTCGCCTACACCTGACCTAGATTTTTGTTTTGATTGAATATAAAGTTCGCCTCATTCTTCCTGGATCACTCACAAAATAATTATTATGATTAGGGTTTGAATAATAGGTGATTTAGTAAAGAAGAAAAAGAAATCCTAATTAAAATCTTATGGTTATGGTAACCATAAAAAATGATTTATGGCAGGTTTGGTTGCATAATTCACAATTCCGAGTGGGATTAAAAATCTCGGGATTCATACGAATCACTCGTGCGTTTGGTATCTCAGTTAAAATACCTAGGATTCATACAATTTCTTTGTTTTAAATTTGTGTATTGTTTGGCATTACCCTCATAATATTAAAATTATATATATATTGCAGTGGAGATGGGAAAGTAAAGAGGCAAAAAGTAGTTTCCATTGAACATCATCAGGTTACATGGAACAATATCTTATATATATATGTACGAAGAAAACCCTAGATACTATATTGGGCTGCGCACCCATGGGCTACAAGCCCTACACCACTCCCCCTTGTGCGGTCCAGAACTTCATATGTAGTGATTCACATTTAGTGCTTCGAATATAGTTCTTCAAATGTCGTCCTCTCCTTGATGACTTGTGCTAAAATCAATTGCCTCATTAAAACTTTGACAAGGAAAAACTCAGTGGGATAAAACCTTGGTACAACTCTTCACATGTAATACTTCACATGTTGTCTCGTATTTTACATATAGTTCATCACATGTAATAAGATCTTTAAAGATCGTTGAGTCTAAGTTAATTGTCTCCTTAAAACTTCGTCAGGCTAACCCATAGGGGAAAAACCTGAACTAAAGAAAAAGAGTACAATATTAGGTAAACTTAGAACATAGTTGGATGCGTATACTTTGCCTCATTAAAACCTTGACAAAGAAAACCTAGTGGGATAAAATCTTGCGAAGGGAAAAGAGTACAACGTGACAGATGCAAGTACAGGTGATCCGTTGCATATGATAACTTTGCTCGTTGAAGTTGACTAGTTGCTTCACAACTCCTAAGGCATAAAGTCCTCGTGGGAAAGACAACAACCTTAGCTGGGAAGTTACATTCCCGGTGTTTGTTTTTGTCTCATTAAAAACCTTGCCGAGTAACAAAATCCTGTGGGAAAAAGCAACCCTCGGTGAAGGAAAATAGTTCAACACACTATTAGATGCTCCATCTGATGTCAGAAAATTTTCATTAGTCTAATGCAGTCAGATGAAGTTTATCCCACTTTACTTTGGTGAATTGAATGTTTATATGACCTTGTTGTTGATTCTGGAAGTTACGTTGCTTAACAGACTATCGCGTTTCATTTCTTTGATTCAGATATTTTCAGTAATATCAACGCGATCTTTATGTCTTCAACGTTCAACATGCTTGATGCTTTTAGTATTGTCTCGCTAAAAACCTTGTCGAGTAACAAAACCCTTTGGGAAAAACTATTCTCGATCGAAGGAAAAAAGAGTACAACACAACTTCAAGTTCGAAGTGAAATATGTCGACATCATATCCTTGGATCCCCCCCTGATTACTTTCAGAGTTGTTCCAGACAGTTCCTTTAATCATGTACTTTTCGAAACTGAATATCAGTAATGACTTAGAAAATAGTCTACCATATGTTGGAGAAGAGATTATTGTTCCTTCATAATCAACAACTTTTGGATTGCACTTTCATTAGAATTCCTTTTTAATTCTTTGCAGGGATAAAACAAATTTATGCCAATGGTTACTTTTAAGTACATGATTACATTCATTGTACCATTCCAATGACGTTGCGTTGGAGCTGAGCTATATCTAGCTAACAAGTTCCCTGAGGATGCAAAATTTTATCGAGTACATTATTATACTAAAAACAAAAATGCGTCTATTGTACTTAGATATGGGAATTTCATCTCCCAACACATCTTCCTCATCTTGCTTTAGACGAAATAGTCACTTACTTACATTTGAACCTCGACTAATCATGGGAGTGATATCGGGATGCATGTCTTTATTAAATTGCCTGACAACTTTAGACATATGCACACTAGTGGAATAATATACCACAAGCTCAGTATTCGGTCGAGCTTTCCCCATATTTTTCATATCAAATTAGGATGTCAAATAGCTTTTACGGTCTCTTATTACATCAAGAGTACCCATCATGTATGAACCATTGACATAGATAGCTACAATTCCAAATCATGAACTTTCTTGTGAATATGCAAGGGAAAATACCTTACTTGTATATCCCCTCCAAATCAAATAGTCACTTAGACGGGTATACCACATCCGCCTGATTGCTTCAATCTATAAGTGAGTGTTATATCTAACTGTAAACGCACTCTGTGGTTTAGAGTCACTTGATTTGGGAAACAAAAGTCTATCAAGTACTTTTGTAAATATCTGCTATCTCTTGATTCTTTCAGAGATACGTAACAGCCACATACATATGCTGCATTTCAAGTCCTTTTTAAACTACCAAGCTAACTAAGTAGCAAAACGCTATAACGTTCATTACAAGAGAAAAATTCCAGGGCTTTGTGATAAACCTCGCGCCACAAGGCGAGTCTTTATCCTTTAAGACTGTTTTTTTTCTCATTATGCTTTGTGACAAATTAATCATGTATGTCTGGCTTTACACTTGGTTGATTAGCACTACCACACCAAATACCTGTATATTTGTCAAAGAACCAAGTTTTACCTGAATTGTATAGGCTAAATATGCTCTTCGTTGAAATAAGCAACAAAGAGCTTGGTTTGATCTCATCTTGCTTTATTTCCTTAAGCAAGTGTATAAGAAATTAATCATCAATGTGCTCACATGATCTTTCCATTGGCTTGTGCGCATTCTCATAATCCACTTGGGATGTCATTGTTCTATGGAATCATTAAACTTCAGAGCGTCCTCCAGTATTGATTCATGTACATAGTCAGAGACAATCAAATGAGATGATTTCATTAATGATACAAATTAGGTTGTGCCATACTCATCTGCTTCCTTTATAGGTGAGTATTGATCGAACCTGGTGGTCTCTCCATCTTGCTTTGTGGATCCACAGCCTTAACTACACTTCCACCAAGTGTAGTTGCAACACCTTAGTCTATGGTGTACCCCATACTGAGGATTTTTAACCTTGCAGGAACATTTGCAGCTGGTAAGTGTTATCTTGTTACGTTGTCGATATCAATGCACTTTCTAAAATCGATTATCCTGTCTCATGATATATATGTCCCTTTTTCACATGCTTTATATGAGTCGGTACTTTTAACCCTCATTACTCCGGGGTTCTTTCCATTTTCAATTTTGCTAAATTTGGCTGAACTTGAGAAATTTCTTTATCTCAACAGGCCAACAGAATCTCACTACACATGTCAACTAATTACTTTAGGTTGAATAGATTACTAAATATAGTTCTCTTGTTGTCATACTTCAACATATACTGGTTCGTTAGTATCATGGATGAAGTAGAGAAACGAAAATATTCTGACTCATATCACTTTTTGTGAGTTCTTCCACAAAAACTGGAATACATGTGATTTTATTTGCAACGTATCTTTTGAAAATACCGGTCAAGTACGCAATAATGGTCCAAGTACTTCTAAACCACAAATAAATACATTGGAATCGAGTTGGTATAACCAATTGAACAAAAGACACCATTCAACTATATCCAATATCATATTCAAGATAACAAAGTAGCATTAAGACCAAGATTCTTAATGATCGAGATCATCAACCATAAATTAAATTGACCATTTATATAATGTGGACTTATCTTAAGACAAAATAAACAAAACTAGGCATGTTCTAAAACAAATAAGTAGGCCTAGCAAGTACTCAACGTAAAAACCCACAATACAGTTACATACCTCGAACTTTGGTTCCCGCTGTATATAGACAAAACCAGAATGACCTTGATCGCGCACAACCAGAAACCAAGTTGGAACAGGACAACCAGAAACAGGGGCCAGAACAGGTTGGCCCAGAACAGGTTGGACCGGCCGATTGGACTGGGTCAGGTTGGACCGGTACGGGTTGGACCGACCAGATTGGACCGGAACATGTTGGACCAGGTCGGGTTGACTGGACTAGAGATTTTTCATTCTCCACGTACAGACGAGAATGAAACAGGAGATTCTTTTTCTTCCTTTACAGAAAGGCTTCGTTACCCCGAACATGCTACAATTAAATAGTCATTCCCAGATCGCAATCAAATTTCACGCCCATAAAACATGATCAATATTATAAAACATGATCAAAACAGGGAAGATTCCAAAAATGAAATCAAAAATAGGGAATAAAAGAAAAAAAAATATATTGCAAACACAGATCCAACTTATCCGATTTGATTCCAGCGGTTTCAGCATTATCTTGACGATAATTATATAAGTGCGTTGATGCAAATCATCCATGTAGAAAAAAAAAATCCACCAAATCCAATCTAGCTCTACGGTATAGCATCGTGCATGATAACGTATTGCAGTGGAGATGGGAAAGTAAAGAGGCAGAAAGTAGTTTCCATTGAACAACATCATCAGTTACATGGAACAATATCTTATATATACATGTAGGAAGAAAACCCTAGATACTATATTGGGCCGCACACCCATGGGCTACAATCCCTACAACAATATATATAAAAATTAGGATTAAAAAAGTGGGTATACACATCCCTTGATAAGTTTCGGGGGGCAAAAAATTATTTCTTTGGCAAGAGTTAGACTTGCAATGTGGTTCATAGTTTGAAGTTGTACATTATTGTTATCTCAAGTACATTTTGTTAAAACAATTACTACTAGAGATAACTTCAAAGTACCAAGAATATACAATGTGTACAAAGAGATAGTTGTCCGGAAGAAGATCTAAAATCTTGAAACTGGAGCTAGATAAATTCTTAAACTTAAAACTTTCGATACAAAGTTTAAGAAAAAAAAATTCTTAAATGTGTGAAAAGTTTTCCTTCAAAATTAAAGAAGATTGAATGAGTCCAAAGATTATTAGGTTGATCTGTTTATCTTTTAAGTCCATGAGTTTAGGTGATGACTTCGTGAACTCATAAGAGAGAAAATAAAATTCAGAATCTTTATAGCTTCGAGAACTTAAACCCAAATGAAGTCATAGGAAATATTAAAGTCTTTAGATTCGCGAACTCAAATGCTCAAAAAGTCGCAAGAGAATTTTTCTTGTATTAGGTTTGCGAACTCACCCTTTTAGGTTTACAAACACAAGTCGTGGGAGAACTTTTCTTCACTAGGTTCGTAAACTCAAATGTCAAAAAGGTCTCGGAAGAAATTTCTACAATAAGTTCATGAACTTACCTATTTAGGTCTGCGAGTATAATTGACTTATTGAATTTAGTTTTGAGTTCTACAAGCAATATATCCAAAACTCAAACTTTTGAATTCATGAACTCAAGTGAGTGAAGATTATTATTAGTAAACTACAAAAAAAAAAACTTACAAACCCATGAATGAGTTTGAAAGTTTTGAGATTTACATTAAAACATTTATGTTTTTTCTCAAGCTTAGTTTCGAGTTCTCGACAAAGAAGAGCTTGGGAAGTTGAAACATCACTAGACTTAACAAAAGATAATCCGTGATATGATATTCTTTGAATATGATCATTTACTAAAGTCCTCAACTTTTACTACAATATATATATATTGATTCAGTTAGACATTTGTTTATGGGTAAAAACTGTTTCTGTTGGTTTTGGTAAATTTGGGTATGTGGATGAGAAACAAATCTAAACCTAAAACAAATGCACTGCACGGGAGTACTTTAGATTCGAGAGATCAATCTGTACAATCCTAGCCTAAACGAAGAAACGGCCGTTCCAGTCTTGCTTCGGTCACAAAGTGAAGGAGAAGGGTTGGTCTTAGGGAGGGAAGCGAAGAAGGTGTTGAGACCAGAATGGTTAATACTGAAGGTGTGGCTATTTTATGACTTGTATCAGAATTTCGAACTGGCTTGCGGAATGAAAGCTATCAGCTTTTTTTGTATTTTTTCTGGATACTGTGTTGTTGTTCTCACCAAAACTTGTTGTCTGGTCGAAAAATAGGTAAAACCTATTTATACAAGTCATATTGAACGCACCCTGATCTCGTATAAAGTAGGAGTGACTGAGAGATGGAGAAGTGGGGTTATGTGTAACTGTTAGGAACCACGTTCCCACTATGGAGGAAACTGGTTAGTTTACACCCACTACTTCTTGCAGCCACTAACTGCACTGCTTTCTGATACTTTCTTATAATGGGCGTGTTGCACGCCGCACGTTGTAAACCGCCATACCAATACCCTGATGAGAATCCCCCAGTTTGTGACATGTTTGATGTATCGAGTGTTTTCATGGAAAACATGTAGCAGGTTGCTATGTGTGGCAAGTCAAAGTCAGGAGACTTGCCACAGGATAATAACACGTGATGCTATTTGGCTTGTCTTAGTTGGTCGCCCAAACTTGCCACATGCCTTTCAATTATGTGGGGAATTTGGACGACTGAGATCGTAACTCATGATAAAGGGTGTCCATTGATTATGGCCACATTATGTTGGTGCCTGATGGTAGCACAGTGGCGTCATTGGCACATGCCAATGGTGTAGTGGCATATAGCGTCATGCCAGTGGCATAGTGGCGCCCGGCGTAGCCATGACAGCTACTTTGGCATATTGGTGTTGGACCCAAATATGTCTCTGGCAACATTGGCCCTGTTACTATATCAAACTTAAGGCCTTAGGAGAATTACTTGACTTAGTTGGCGTGGCAACTTTAGCTAAATTAGGGTTTGGCATATCGAAACCCTAATTAGCGCGTGTGGCACGACCGCGACACGGTGGCGCTTTATGCAATCGGTGCCATGGCCACATTAAAGTAATTATGGCAGGCCATAATATGGGAATAACTACAGGCGCAAGGATGGCCACGAGTGATTATAGAATGGTGCCGTTTTAGGGTTTGGCGGGTCCCACATGGCTCGTGGCATGTTGTAAGGCCAAAGTGGCGTAATTGGGCCACGACTGGAAATTAGGGTTTCAACTAATGCCACTAAGGCAGAGCCGTGTTTGGAATACCCTAATTGGAATATGTTATGGCGTTTGGCCACGATCAAGAAGTGGGTTAGCACGTTGGCGCGCTATTTATGGCATGTTGACACGATCGGCATGCTACCGCGGCAAAGTGGCACGTTTGGCATGCTCCTGCGGCAAAGTGGCATGTTTGGCATGCCAATTAGCGTATTGGCGTGGAATGGCATGTTCGGCATGTCACTAGCATGCCGAAGCGGACTGACACGTTTGGCATGCCAATTAGCACGTTGGCGCGGCTTTTGGAAATCCAATTTGGGATTGCGACCATCTGGCGCAATTTTTCCTCTTTTAATACCGTGACAGGTTTAGAGCGACCTGATTGGTCAAAAAAGGGGGCCGACCAAACGTGGGCGTGGCCACACTTCTAGTGTGCATGTGGCAAATTTAAATCGACCTGATTGGTCGATGGGAAATAGGGCCGGCAAGTATGGGCCCAGCCACAACTCATGTGCGTGTGGCGGGTTTAAGGTGACCTGATTGGTCGAAGGGAAATAGGGGCCGGTTCGAGCAGCATGGGGTGTGGCCACTTGCAAGTGGCGCCGGCTGGCCAATGGCATAGACGCACCTCCCTTTGTTGATGCTCCTATTCCGCGGCTCCTTTTATTCCTTGTTTTCTGATTGTGGGTAGAAATTTGCACCCACTAATCCATGGCGGATTAACTGCCTAGTTCGCCTAGGATTAGTTTCGGCAGGCGAGGTCTAATATACTGCGCAGGGCGCAAAACCCTAATTTTGTAAATTAGTTAGGGTAATATCTGAATCTTGTGAATTATCACAAAATTGATTGAATTGTATGTGTTTACACAGATTTCTTTAAGTTTATTGCCAGAGAGCAGTATGCTTTCCTATTGAATACTTTTATGCAAGGACCTTAACCTTGATACTTGGAAATTCGTGCTACTCTGCTGTGAGTGAAGACAAATTGTCATACCATACCAATATTAAGGGTTCAGCCGGGGAACATAGCACAGAAAGCATTCAAAGAAACTTATATTAACTAAATAATACAGGCAAGGTGCCAAAATTTACAGAGTATCTGGGATTGTTGCCACATGCACCATTCTGGGTAAATTTCATGTGAATATATGTTTCTCAATAAATGCGCCAGTGAAGAGGTTGAACACTCATCACTTTTACATGGCTCCGTTCTTTGCAGAGTGACGTCACATTAAATGTAGGGTTTTACAATTTTAGTCCTGAACTAAAAACCACCATCAACATTAAGTCCCCTGCTTAGCACGTAACAGTGGCATTGTTGCGGGGTAAGCATGAGATGGTGACAGACAAGGATACAAAATCGAAAAGGCATGAAATAAAGAGTTGGTCGGGAAAAATCCGAATGACCTTGGCAAGAGGAACGGGTGGCCTACGATCCTTGCGCTGGCAGCTTGGAGCGTTAGCGTACTGCTGGCTCGGATACAGGGTGTTGATGGCAGAGAGCGTTTGGCATGGTGCTGGCTTGGACGTGGATATTGGCGCCATGGAACATCAACACCACGGGTCCATCTTCCTTCTTCCGTGCGTGGCCCAAAAGGGAAACCTTCTTCTACTCAAACTCCAAAGGTGCTATGCACATATAAAAGGCATTTCCCATCTTCTTTATTTTTGTATCGTTGGCTTTGGCTTCGTTTCCGCATCTACATGTTAGCAGCAAAGGTGTATCATTCGCGAGCGTTGGAAGGAACAACAACTAATAAAAGCAGGCAAGCATATTTCAGGTGTGTGTCCCAACGTTTTTCCTCTTTTGTTTCGGTGTTGGCGTA
Organism: Papaver somniferum; assembly: GCF_003573695.1. NCBI lineage: Eukaryota > Viridiplantae > Streptophyta > Magnoliopsida > Ranunculales > Papaveraceae > Papaver > Papaver somniferum. Next base: position 95,787,736 of record NC_039366.1, on the reverse strand, counting down.
AACCCTATCCACATGCATGCCTTCCGTGAACTTGCAAAACACTTCAATGCGAATGATTCCTCTTTGCTAGTAGTAGTATTGTAATAGCGTTATCCACAACATTAATAACAACAAAGCCAATTATTAGGCAAAGAAAGCACGCATGGGCGGGTGGCCGTCGTTGATTCCTTTCTTCATAAACCTAGCTTTGTCGTCTTTTTTTTTGGCCGTGAGCGCCATTCCCGCAGCAAGACACGGTTTTGGCCAAGAGCATATTTTTGGCGACAAGTATTTGCTTGAGGGAGCATCAATCCCCATTCGCTTTGGCCGTGAGTGCCGTGACATGTGGCCAAAGAAAAATTTCCCGTAGAAAATTTGTTGTCGTCTCTTAATCATTGTACCCAATTTTTTGACAAAATCTTCATGTATGGTTTTCTTCAAAGTAGTAACTTTTCTAGTTTTACCCCATTGTAGTTACTTCGAAAGTAAAAGTAGCATAAGGGATTTTGTTAAGATGTCACCTGAAAGCAGTTCTGCCGCCGCATCGAGAAATGCTAACAACCCCAAGCCGAACACGGATGATGAGTTCTTTACAAAGTCTGCTACAGTTACAAGGACCCATCCAAAATTCGTGGCAACCCTTCTGACTGATTCAGTGAATAAAGGAGAATTCCAATCAGTCTATCCAGGGCGTATAATGAGGTTTTGCCTTTATAAGAAAGAGTATCTGGCTTCTCCCATAGACTTCAAAATCTCATAGTCCATTGCGCTCTTATGATAAATGCATGAAATTCATGATAAGCCAAGACCATGTAAGGTCTAATCTGACTGGGGCACAAATCATGAATGTTGTCATGGCATCTGCGACACTTCAAATCAGAAAAGATGTTGCAGGTTTGTTTACTTTCATCTCCAGATGGTGTCCGTTATGTTTACTAGCAAGAAGAAGATAAGGAAGAAGCTCATCAAATTTGCTATCAAATTAGCGAAAGGCGTTGCTCTTCCCATCGACACTTTTTTCCTTGGCTCTTTGTACACACATCTGGATCACTTAGCATCAGACATGTATGTATCTAATGGGTATATGAAAGTAGACTCGTACGTTCATGTCGCCTTTCTCCAAGCATGGTTGTGGGAGCATTTCAAAATTTACGCTCATAAACCGAAAACCTCATTTCCTGATACATATGGCGGCTCTAGGATACTCTGTTGTTTGGAGAGGCGTCCAAAACCTGGCTCAAAGCTCATTGATTTTCTTGACAATGCGCATGTAGTTGACTTTCGTCCTTGGGCTCCGGTACACATGTCTATAGCTCAGCCAAAAACTTTTGCTTCTGCCTCGAACATGACATTGCATTCTGCCGAAGAGAATATGAGCATTGGAGAAACTGTGTTCATGCGAAGCTGCATTCCTGGATATGTGCCATCTTTTTTCAGAGGATCTTGTGAAGTGGTTCCTTACAACATTGACAGGGTCGTTTGTCATATGGGTTTTGATCAGGGGGTTCCGTTCGCCGTCCATTTACGGCTCCAAAAGAACTGTTGCCATCCGTTTTCAATAGCCGTATCTTTGCGCCCCATAATAGCCTCCTCTTTCTGCTCCCAGAACGAAAACCGGTGACAACCTCCAAATATAATGTTTTCTGGCAGGAAGAGTTCCTCGCTATTCATCAATTCGTGTAGGATGTTGTGACAGTTCCACGTGGCAAGCCCTCTTCTAAAGTTCTGGAAAAACACAGATTGTTGAGGTTGCTTTCTTCGGGTAAGCGGAAATCTGACAGTCCCTAGGAAAAAGAATGAAGGTCGAAAAATCGTGCGGGCGGCATCCGATCGGCTTCGACGGCCCTTGTGACTTTCAGTTCTTCCAACATGCAAGTATGTATGATTTTCTTCTTGATTTGTCTTAATTCGTAAATATTCTGAATTGTTGCCACTGAGCATCTCTTTCTTTTTTAACTCAGGGTATTAACAACATCAATGCTTCGACAGACTTGCACGTAACCAGAAAACGACAATTTCTGAAGAAAAGTCTGGTGATACTGAGCCGCTCGACAACGAAGAGGAAAGCGAAGAAGAAGGAAGCTCAGGATCCGACGGTGACGGAAAAAGCACTTCAGGGCGTAGCAGCGAGTCTTATTCCAGTCCCAGTGGACCCGCAGATGAGTCGGTGAGTCTCCCACACGTTTTCCTCTTGGACTATTTATTTAGACGAAATAAATATTCAACCGGTGACATTTACAGGAAGAAGCCGCTTCTGAAAATAACCTGCAGATGGAGATTCATGGCAATGAAGATGTAACTGTGTCTCCAATCATGGAAACCGTACCCGCTGGTAATCTGGAGATGGAGGTTGATTTTCATGAAGATGTTGTTGTGTCTCCAATGGATGAAAATGTTGTCGTGGCAACGGGCGTGATTGTTCCCAAAGAATCTTTGCTAGTCGCACATCCAGCTGCAGGTGTCGTTTTCGATCCTCCATTTGAGGATCATTTTGAGGGTCACGTGTTGATTGGAGGATTCAGTGTGCCAATGAAGTATGCAGAGCTATATACCAAGATATGGAGAAAGTATGGGCACATTACCATGACCAGGAAGGTTGATAGTCGCTTTGCATTGGTTAAGCATGTGGAAGAAACCTTGTCTTCAATACATGACATGTGCAGTGTGACCGGATATACTGTTTCTTGAGATGTAATCAAAAGATGGAAATTCCATCGGGACATGTGTGTGAACTTCGAGTTTAACGCCTCCTGGTTCTATGAAGGATTTTCCAAAATCCAAAAGCTGCAAACTGAGATGGTTGGAGTCCCTTCCGCGGATTTTATTAACCAGCAGGAGGCGGAAATCGAGAGGTTATCCCAAGAGTTGAAGTTGAAGCAAGATGCTCTTCAAAACATGAAGGATGCTTTCTCCAAGAAGAATGGGTTGTTGTTGGACAATTTCCCTTGAATGCTTTTATTTTTCTGAACCTCCTCTTTTAGGTTTTTTTTTTGAAAGGCAAGAGACGCCTGTTTTATGGTTTGATTTTCTAGTTTTTGGATTGATGGATGACTGTTTTATAAGAATTTTGAATTGGTTTATTTTTTGGGATGGTTTTGTGAGTAACTTTCTGAAACCAGTGGTACTTGAATTAACGAATATGTTAGAATCCAAATTCCGAATGCAAGTAGTGCAACCATTTTGGAGCATAGAAAGTGTTGCATGAAAAGGGAGATATGGGAATGATATGAAATCTTAGAACAATTGGGTTATTGGATTTTGTAGTAAACATGAGACTGACGCCTGTGTCAGGTTTCCTGCACATTCAAAATGTGAGTTGCGCAAACAATGTTCAACAAAACTTACCCGCTTAAGGGTCTTTCAACAATCTGAATCTTTAAGAGCAAATCCGAGTTTATCATTGTAGATGGTGGATTTTCGAAAAAGGCTAAAATCGTAAACCGATAATTATACGAACTCCTGATCCAGCAATCAGATATGAGTATTGAGACACGGGTCTCTCATCGAATCCTCTGACTGGGAATACTTTCTCTAAGAGTACATGCAAATATGTAGTCTCTCGGCTGGACAACGACATATCTCATGAATACTGAACACTTCAGTAATTATTTCTATATAAAATCACGAGATTGACGGCTCCTAGACATCTTGCTCTGCCAGTATAGAGCGATAACGTTTTCAGGATACAAACAACGAGTTTCCCTGACTATATAAAGGATATGAAGCTCCAACAAGCTCATGTCAGAATAATTAATGCTCCTAGACAGCTTGCTCTGCTAGTATAGATCCATAAGTTAATTATTCCTAAATTCTTGGATTCATCTACTGAATTTCCGAAAATATTCGCAGTATTTCGTTACTTCAATCTATGGTTCTTCCCAGCAGAATTTCATGAGTTAGTAATAAATATTCAACACACTGGCATCTGAGCTACCTCTGAGTAAGCCCCGTCTCAAAAGGTGCAAGGGTACTCAACGATGATACACTAACAATCACCGCACGAACGAGTATTTCAAAATACGACGAAACGATGAACCTATGCAAAATAGGAAAGAAAATAATAAATAATTAAAATATTAACCAAGGTGCCAGGGGATTGGGATCATCGACCGGCCGGCCTTGCTGTGGCCAGTCCCGCGCCAGTTTTATATTTTATCATATTTTTTGTTATTTTCCTTGATTTTATGAAAATCCTTTCATTTGAACAAATATCCTTCGTTTTGAGGAAACTCCTCAGTTTCATGGTGCTTCCTTGGCATGAAGGAAATAATATAAAATTGGGAAAAATATTGTGGGGCCGTGATTGTTGGCCAACCGGCCATTCCTTGATCCCGGCTGGCCCCACACCTCATGGTTCCTCATTATTTCCCTAATCTCATGAAAACTCCTTCATCTCATGGTATTTTCACAAATTCATGAAAAATAATATAAATTAGGGAAACTCGTGGGACCGGGACCCAGCCGGCCGGCCATGCCCTAGCCGGTCCCACACGCCCCTCTATTTTTTTATTATTATTTTAAAATTTCCTTCATCCCATGAAACTCCTTGATTCATGGTATTTCTCTCAAATTAGGAAAATTCCTTCAAATCATGGAAAAATACACATAAAATACATAAAAAATTAGGGAAACTCGTGGGGCCGGTCCCAAGCCGGCCAAGCCATTCCCTAGCCGGTCACACACACCCTTATTTTTATTATTTTAATATTATTTGCTTCCTTGATCCCATGGAAACTCCTTCACTTTAAGGAAACTCCTCAATTTCAACAAAATTCCTTTATTTCATGATATTTTCATAAAATCATAAAAATATAATAAAATTAGGAAAAGGCACCATGGGACCGTGGTCACTAGCCGGCCGACCATGCCTTGGCTTCAGCGGTCCCACACCTCATTATTCCTTCATTTTATAATTATTTTCCTTCATCTCATGAAGTTTCCTCAGTTTCAGCAAAACCCTGATTTTGTCATATTTTCTCAAATGGTTGCTCAAACGCACGCCAGAAAATATCAAAATTCTCAGGACTGAGACACGGACACCCTGGCGACGTGAGCATGTTACCTTGACCAACCAAGGTTGGCTCTTTGGCTTGCAAGAAGCCGGTCCCACGTATTTTCACAATTTGACCTAATTTGCGCAATTGCACGTATTAGGTCCAAAACTCTTCCAAATAATTTTGGAATTTCATGAAGTGATCATCATTCGATCCCACAACCATCCAGGGACGGTTTCATGACCCCTTAGTCGGTCCCTCACCTCCCTATAATTAATTAGGTTTTATCACCTAAGGCTCGGAGGAGCATTTTTCGAATAAATGATTAAACCAACATTTAATCATTCTTTCTTCAACAAATCACCAACTCTTCAAGAGATATTGGTATTTTTATCACGCGAGCATATGGACGCTACATAATCAACCCACGGTCTCATGTAGCCAGTCCTCCTTCATTCCATGGTTAATTCTCAAATAAACCATCAATTGGTCATAAATTGATCAAATTAGGGTTTCTGAGTCCAAGGATCATAATTCTCGACTCGAACACTAATAACTTTACGGCGATCTCATGATCAGTATTCTTATTTATTATGCTCAGTTCAACTACCAGTACACTAATTAATGTTTTATTTTGGTCACGCTGCCAATAATTCATCAGACGAGCAACACTTGCTCAGATGAGCAATATTTGCTCAAACCAAGGATTATTGGTTCAACCCTCAATATTCAACAATTCATCGAATGAGCAATACTTTATAACCTCAACGTGAGAATTATACCTCTGTCTCAACAGACACGTTCAATTCATGAGTCTCAGAACATTTTGCAAAATCATGTTCAACTCAGCAAATACATGGACTCATCGTCCCATAAAGTCATGAAGTCAACAACTGACTAATTAACCACGAGACGTCAATCCTGTCACATGGGGGGATATCAACTAGGGTTTTGGTCTGGCGGTCTATGGCACGTGTGTTCATACACACGATGGAATGTGAGCAAGTCGTGCAATCGGTTGAAGGAGTTAACAAAGTAGTGGATGGAAAATCGACCAAGTCTCCGCATGATGAGCAACTGGTTTCAAACACGATTTCCATTTCCCCACTCTTTGATTCCATCAACTGTCACACTTCATGGGATCATGGTGTCTACAATTCCAGCAATATAAATAAGTCTCTGAAATCATGATTGAAGGAACAACGATCTCACGTCTCACAGACAACACGAGATCAACACCTCATCAATTAAGAAATTACTCTCAACTGAGCAACTTCAATCATTCAGAACTTATCTTATTCAGAATTCACAATACACCTACAATCTTTGATTACCATTGATTCCACACATTTCTCAGCTTCCCTCCTACAGATCGACCCATCTTCTCTTGTGACCAAATTTACTCTGGAACGACCATTGTCTTGGTTTAGGCCGGAGTACTACAGATTGATCTCTCGAATTCAAAGCACTCCCTTCTTTTAGTGCATCTGTGTGAGGTTGAACATTTCGCTCGGTTCAAGGAGTCTCCTCCGTACGGTCGTCTCTTCAATTCCGTAAAAACCGGAAAATATTTTTGCCCCATCTATAGATTGGCGACCACAGTGGGAGATCATTCTCTCGGTTGCAATCTCAAGATTTCACAAGATGGTTGGTCTTAGGTCTTCATCAGAAGCTCCAAACCCTAACCAGAGTATTTCAAATGGAGACATTCCTCACGCTCGTCCGAACGACTCTGGTAATATTCGTCGCTCCTACTTTATTACTCCTTTTCCCTCTATTGATGCGTTCGACGGAGAAATCCCATCATTGGCTGAATTGGCACGGAGGCAAGAAATTCTGACTAGGAGCATCAATCGATTGAAGGAGGCAATCGATGAACTCTTCAACTGTATGGTATAATTAACAAAACTCTTGGGAGAAGAAGTGGTAGATCATCCTAGCGCTACTGCCAACGATACCCCTCAAACCAACAGCTTCACTACTTACGAAAAGCCGGTGGACCAAGAAGTTGCACATCTGATCGAAAGTTTATGTGAGATTCTACACTTCTCCAGAGATCAACGTACGAGTACATTCGTTGCACTCAACCAGATATCGTCAGACATACCTCTGACTTCGTCGTGCCTAACAGCTGAGGAAACACCCGTGATGTCTGACCATTCAATCAACAACATCACTTTTGGAAAATAAGACCGCATGGCAGACGAAGGACACAATCGAGCCTTGTACGTGACTGGCTTCATCAGAGACTACGAATTCAAGAGAGCCCTCGTTGATACAGGTGCTTCTACAAATATTTTCACTATGAAGACTCTCAAGACGACCAAATTCCCACAACACAAGATTGTCCGGCACCCTATCCTGATGACAGGCTTTGAAGGAAGTCAGATCCATACATATGGGTATGCATACATCGATTTGAAGGTAGGGCCTATTCAGTCAAAAGTCAAGTTCTATGTGATCGAACAAGAGCCCGACTATCACATGATACTTGGGCGCCCATGGATCCATGATAACAAGGTGGTTCCTTCCACGTACCATCAATGCATGAAGGCACTACTCAACAACAAGATCGTTCGCATCCCAACTTCGTCATCTCCTTATGATCCTGTCTACGATGCTGAGTTCCTTGAATCTCAAAAGAGCATCCCGGAGCCTCCAAGCAAGGTTTGCAGCATCCCACTTCCACGTTGGAAGGCTATTGAAAAGGTCGCTGACAAGCCATCATCCTCAGATGCTAAGGCGATTAAGTCATCTACTACACCGGTTAAACACCGTAATGATCAGGTTTCAACTCCAGGATCAAACTTCATAACCACCCGTGATGCGGAGGGGAGGATCGTTTATCGCCGATGGGAAGATTAGAAATTAATCGGGGAGAACGATGAAAAGTCTCCCCACCCTGAAGAATCATGTCAGAACGCACCGTCACTCGAATAAGAGGTTCAAGACGCCCCACGAAAATTACAAGACAACACTGACTCTACCACCGATGATCTCGAGACAATCAATATTGGGACTGAGGATGATCCAAGGCCGATCCTGATTAGTTCAGCACTGTCATCAGAGGAGCGGGTGGATTTGATAAAGTTGTTGAAAGAATAACAAGATGTTTTCGCCTGGACGTATGAGGAAATGCCCGGTCTAGACGACAAACCGGTCACCCAACACCTGCACATTGTTCTTGGCTCCAAAGCTGTCAAACAACCGCCTAGGCAATTTAGACACGAAGTGAGGATAAAATCAAAGTCGAGATCCAGAAACTACTAGCAGCAGGATTCATCAAGCCTATTCAACATCCAACGTGGATGGCAAATGTTGTTCCTGTCAAGAAGAAAAATGGTCAAATCATATGTTGCGTCGATTTCAGGAACCTGAATAAATGTTGTCCAAAGGATGATTTTCCTCTACCCAACATTGATATGCTCGTCGACGCAACTAGTGGCCACGGTATGTTCTCATTCATGGATGGTTACAACGGATACAACCAGATCAAGATGTATGAGCATGACGCCAACAAGACTGGATTCCGTACTCCCACTGGGAACTTCCACTAGACTGTGATGCCATTTGGATTAAAGAATGCAGGTGCCACTTATCAACGAGCCATGACTTCCATATTCCACGACATGATGCATAAACAAGTGGAAGACTACGTCGATGAAAAATCGAACACTCGAACATCTCACCTCGAAGTCTTGAGACAAGTATTCGAGAGATGCAGAGAATACAAATTAAAGATGAATCCTTTGAAGTGCGCTTTTGGTGTTTCCTCTGCAAAGTTTTTAGGATTCCTAGTCACAGCTGAAGGAATCAAAGTCGATCCGGACAAGACGAAAGCTATCACCACCATGCCTCCTCCACGCACCGTGAAGGAACTACATAGTTTGATGGGAAAGGTAAATTATATTCGACGCTTTATTCCTGGATTGGCTCAACTCATTGCCTCATTCACCCCTCTACTGAAGAAAGGAGCAAGTTTTACCTGGACATCCGTTCAATAAGAATCCTTCCATAAGATACATCAGATACTATTGTCACCTGCTGCCATGAAGTCTCCAGTACAGGGACGACCCCTGATTCTTTACACAGCCTCCAGTGACGTTGCTATCGGAGCACTCCTTGCTCAGGAAGACGACGAAGGCATCGAACGACCAATCTACTACTTCAGCCGCACAATGAGAGACGCTCAACTCCGATATCCAAAGGCTGAAAGGGCATGTCTAGCATTAGTACATGCAATCCAGAAGTTCAGGCACTATTTACTGTCCACCATGGTCATACTCGTCTCCAAAGCTGATCCTATAAAGTTGCTTCTATCAAAGCCAACCTTTATAGGGAGACCAGCGAAGTGGCTACTCCAGATGTCAGAATTTGACATAGCTTGCACGCCGCCTAAAGCGATCAAAGACCAAGCAGTTTCAGACTTGCTCGCTGCTTTTCCAGGAGAAGATACGACAACATTACACGAGGATGTACCCGGTGAATTTCCAGATATCTTAGTTATCAAAGAAGAAACATGGATTCTATACTTTGATGGATCCGCCATCCCTACCAATGACACCGGAGGAGCGGGAATAGTGCTGGTGTCCCCATATGGTGAAGTTTTCTCACATTCGTTCAAGTTGGATTTCCACTACACCAAAAATTCAGCAGAATATGAAGCCTTCTTATTAGGATTGTCCCTGGCCAAGCAAGCAGGAGCGACACACCTTGAAATAAGAGGAGATTCAAAGTTACTAGTGAATCAGATGAATGAAGCATACTCTCTCAAGGAAATCACACTCGCTCTATTCCGAACCGAAGCTCAGCGACTATTAACTCATTTTTCTGATACCACGATCGTCCATACTGGACGGACCAACAACAGGCATGACGACTGCCTAGCAACTCTCGCTTCTAAGCTGCAGTTCGAAGGGACAGAGAAAACAATCATTGTACAGAGGCGTACTGTGTCGTCTACCTGGCTCACTCAAGTCGAGGACATTTCAACAGACGATTGGCGAGCACCCATCATTCATGAATTGATAAGCTCTATTTCAGAAGGCAAAATCAGCCTCAAAGAATTATTTCCTGCTTCACAGGGCGCTGTATTACCGAAACCCTGATGGATCCCTATCACGGTGCCTTGGAAACGACGAAGCGGAAGAACAACTCAAGTGCATACATGAAGAAATCTGCGGACAAACACTAGTATTAACACTATACAGAAGGCTTCAGAGGGCAGGATACTATTGGCCTTCCATGGAAGCTCAAGCAAGGGATCTACAAGGATCTTGTCCCAATTGTCAGACACCTCCCCATCACTTAGAGGTTTTGACAGTCCACAACACTGGGGACTGGAGGGAACCTTACATCAAACATCTCCGGGACAACGAACTACCAACAGAAAAGAAGCAAGCAGTCAAACTCATTCAGAGAGCTAAGAGATTTGTCTTTCTTGACGGGATCTTATACCGCAAAAGCTTTGGTGGGAATTTACTGAGATGTTTAGCTGAACATGAAATCCCAACAATTCTGAAGGAAATGCACGATGGAGAACATCAAGGAAAGAGAAAATTATTTCTTCAAGTACATGAGAAATATTACCGGCCGACCATGGAAGGCGATGCAACTGCATACGTTCAGAGGTGTCACCAATGCTAAATCCATGGTAATCTTATCCACACTCCTTGTCTCCCGTTGAATTATGTGAATAATCCATGGCCCTTCTATAACTGGGGACTGGATATCATCGGGAAGATCAATCAAGCATCTTCAAAGCATCATGAATACATCATCACTGCAAATGAGTATTTCACCAAGTGGGTTGAAGCGATTCCTCTTGGAAGCACCACCGGAGTCACGATTGCAGCCTTCATCAAAGAGCACATAATATGTAGATTCGGTGTTCCTAAATACATTGTTACTGATAATGGAACTCCTTTCGCCAATAAACATGTAAGTGAACTTCCCGAGGAATACGACATCAAACAAATCTTCTCCACACCATATTATCCCCAAGGAAACGGACAAGCGGAGATCACCAACAAAACTTTGGTCGAATTCTCAGTCGGAAAATTCATGACAATCCTCGAACGTGGCATGAACAGCTTCCTCTGGCTCTATGGGCTTATCTAACCGCACCAAGGAGCTCAATCGGAACTTCGCCATATTCCCTCGTCTATGGAGCAGACGCCATACTTCCAGCAGAAATCAAAATTCCTTCAGCAAGGATTGCAACATCCAGTGGAGTACAATGGGATGAGGCCGAAATATCCAAGTCAAGAATCGCTGAACTAGATATGCTCGAGTCAAGGAGAGCTAAGGTGGAAAAATACATAGAAACCTACAAACAAAGGATCTCCAGGGCCTACAACAAAATGGTAAGACCTAGAACATTTCAAGTAGGAGATCTGGTATTAAAGACAGCAAAGCACATTCAATAAGATATGTCCGCTCACAAGTTCTCTCCGAAATGGGAGGGACCATATGTAGTCATCAAGGCAGTATCCAGTGGGTACTACAGGATCTTAGCTGTGGATGGAGGAGTGGAAGGGAATATAATCAATGGCTAATGGCTCAAAGCCTATTACGCCTGATTCATGAAAGCAATTACCTTTTCATCATTTCAAGCATTTTCAAAAATGTAATTTTCATTCCTCCAAAGAGCGTGCAAATGCTCCTTTGTTCATTAAACATTTCATAAATGAGCCAAATTCCTTCATATCATGATCAATTATTCCACCTAACCAGAAGCTTAAACCTATTCAAAAACAACAATCATAAATGCTCACTCAGAGCAAACCATCCAACAATGGGTAATATCTGTAAGCAACCCTGTCAAGCTTCTTCTGAAAACTTTTGGTTTTCGTCCTCAATTCCTGCACCGCCTTCTCAACCCGGGACGACTCCAAATTGAGCATCTCCTCCTCCTCCAGTAAAGCAATGGTCATAGAAATCGCATCAGCAGCCTCCGCCGCCTTATGAATCTTGATTATATCGAGCCGATGACGAATCCGTCCTACATTGAACCGCAATGTCTCGCAGTTCGAAATCATCTCATCCCACCTGTGCAATTCCTGATTCTTGACATCTCGCAGGCGCATCTGGTCCATCTCCTCAATGATCGGTAACAACCCTGCAACTATAGTTATGAGGGTTGGTAAAAAACCCTTCCACACCTCGGTCGTATCAATATGTCCATATCTTTTCCAGATCTTGGTATAACGAGGCGCATGACACTTGGGGATGACGAATCCACCAACCACCTCATTGTCCGGAAAATTATTGATCATAGGAGCTTAAAACGATAGTCCAGCTGTTGGATATTCACGAGCGTGAACACTGTGTTCAATCTCTACGGATTCTACAGAGTCTTCACAAACTCGGGTGCTGCTGTCTTCAACCTCAACCACGATCACAGACTTTCCACTCCTTCTCTTTCTGGTATCAACGACGACACGAACATCCGCCTGTGAAGAAACGGAGAAGTATTTAATTTTACCGAAATTGAGCATAGTGGAACTGCAAGGGTTGTAAGGGTGCTTACAGATGATCCAGACTCAGCATAAGCCGACCTGTACCGGGCAGGAGCTCTAACAGTCCGCTTGGGCCTCGAGTTATGAGATGAAGAATTCTTCTGGTTATCCTGCAATAAATAATTTTCTTATGATCAGATAATCTCGGTCAGACATAGACGAAAAAGGTATACAACTTACTGAGATGGACGCTTCTATTTCACGTTTCGACTGAGGATCATCTCGAGAAGAAATACTACTGCTTGACATAGCGATAACAAGGTGTGATCGGAATTTCTCTGCACGATGAAACTGACTCAGGAATGGAGTAAATATTCACGTAGATGATAGACTCAAAGTTTCGAAGATATATATTAGACATGGTGGATGTTTATCTTCTACGAACAGTCAGTTCAGTTACGGGCTTCGCGGAAACCCTCATCTTCAAACGAGATCAATACTGAAGACGCGGAGGAAAATAACACACCGGGGACTGACAACGGCATAGTCATAGAATGTCCACGCAGCTCTCTACACGTCCCGTGTCTCTTAACCGTATTTTGGTACTTCTTACAAGACGGAATTCATCAAAAGAGAGTATGATGGATTCAGGCGCATGGACATTGGTCCGTTTCATTCGATCAGGAGGAATCAACATTAATAAAATATTTATTGTTCAGAAGAAAGCCCTAGCTCTAAAGAAAAGTCATCCAAATCATCAAAGAAATGTCTACTACGAAGGATAAAGAACATTCAAATGTTTAAAGAAGATAGAAGTAAAGCTACTCGTCAGACTCATCCGAATTATCAGATTCGTCATCACTGTCCTTCTTGTCGTCCGAGTCATCAGATTTGTCATCGCTATCTTCCTCTACGTCGGAATCAGCGTCAGGGATGAAGTCTGGACGAGCCTCAGGATCATCATCTGAGTCCGAGTCTTCTTCTGCTTCAGCTTCGGCTTCAATTTGCTTCATGGTCCTCCGAAACTCTCTTTCGTATCGGTCAGGCTTGATCTTTCCCTCTGTAAATACCCACGCAATCTCCTCTTCAGAAACATCAGCATCAGAGTCAGAGGGTACCCCATCAAGGAATTGACGTCTCTCCTCAGCCGCTTGTACTCGGCGTCGGATTCGATCCCTTCTGCGCTGACGATTCTCGGCTTCATCATCTTCAGCCTTTCTCTTCATAAGTCAACATAAGTGACCCTGCGATCATTCAAGGGTACGCTAGACTTAGCTTTCGATTTGGTTACAGAAGCTTTGGAATCCTCATCAGAGGAGCTGGAGGAGGAAGAGGAGTAATAATAATCGTAATTGTTGCCGCTGGAAGTTGACATTTTTCTGAAACCAGGAACATAAAATTATCAACATGCAAGTGAATCCATCTGCAAAAATGGTAATTCTTAACTCTTACCTCTTTACGATTCCACTAACGATAGTGATAGTGGTAATCCAAGAGTTAAACACCTCAAAAATCGTTCGTTTCTTCGACTGCGTGAACATTTACCATGTAATTATGAAAACTAAAACATTATTTCATCATAAATAATTGTTTACTTTGAACATTATTCAAAAATCAGTTTTGAAAATATATGTTTACAGAACATGAAATAATAACTCACGTTTTATTTATAGTGAGTAACAACTCACGCAACAAAAAAAAGAGTATGTTTTTTTTTTCGTGAAAGCATGCCACGGTTTTGTATGCAAATATATTTTTCATGGACAGACCATGATTTTATATATATAAAAAAAACTCTTTTCCTTCGTATCGTCGTTTGTCTTTAAAACGAAGGTTTATTTCAATTTTGTGAAAGCTCACACCTTATAAGATTGTAGATGGTGGATTTTCGACAAGGGCTAAAATCGTAAACTCATAATTATACGAAGCTCTGATCCAGCAATCAGACGTGAGTATTGAGACACGGGTCTCTCATCGAATTCTCAACGCAGAGTACTTTCTCTCGGAATACATGTAGATATGTAGTCTCACGACTGGACAACGACATATCTCATGAACACTGAACACTTTCAGTGATTATTTCTATATAGTATCACGAGATGGACGGCTCCTAGACAGCTTGCTCTGCTAGTATAGAGCGATAACGTCTTCAGGAACAAACAACGAGTTTACCCTGACTATATAAAGGATATGACTTACCGACAAGCTCATATCGGGATAATTAATGCTCCTAGACAGCTTGCTCTGCTAGTATAGAGCCACAAGGTTAATTGTTCCTAATTAAGATTAATTCTGCCGTGACATTCACTACTGAATTCCCAGAATAATCTATTATTGCTCATATTCCATGGTCGAATCCACGACTGGTCCCATGGAATGGCAATAACGATTGCTCCTATTCCATGGTCGAATCCACGACTGGTCCCATGGAATAGAAATAAACAATTGTTCTGATTCTATGATCGAATCCACAACTTGATCTCATAGAATAGCAATAACTATATTATCTCATTACTCCGATTTCATGATCGAATCCACAACTGGTCTCATAAATGGTAATAGATAAAACTTAATTACTCCGACTCTATGGTCGAATCTACGATCCTAAGGAATGGTAATGCTCACTTTATTATTCTGAATTCGTAGTCGAATCCTCAGCTGATCCTATGAATTAATAATAAACATCTTATTACTCAGTTTTGTGAATTATTCTCCACTGAATTCCACAATTAGTAATAAATAATCAACAATCGGGCGTCTGAGCTACCTCTAAGTAAGCCCCGATCCAAATGGTGAAAATGTCTTCAACGACGATGCACTAAGAGTCACCGCACGAACGAGTATTTCAGAATACGACGAAACGATTAACCTATTATAAAATAGAAAGAAAATAATAAATAATCAAAATATTGACCAAGGCGCCAAGGGATTGGATTCATTGACTGGCCGACCATGCCATGATCAATCCCACGCCAGTTTTATATTTTATCATGTTTTTATTATTTTCCTTCATCCGATGAAAATCCTTTCATTTGAACAAATCTCCTTCGTCTCGAGGAAACTCCTCGACTTCATGGCGTTTTCATAAACCCATGAAAATAATATAAAATTAAGAAAAAATAGTGAGGGGCGTGACCATTGGCCAACCGGCCATGCCTTGGTCCCAGCCGGCCCCACACCTTATGGTTCCTCATGAAAATTCCTTCAAATCATGGAATTTTCAAAAAAAATAAAAAATAATAATATAAAAATTAGGGAAACACGTGGGACCAGGCCCCAGCCGGCCGGCCATGCCTCAGCCGGTCCCACACGCCCATGTATTTTATTATTATTATTTTTAGGATTTCCTTCATCCCATGAAACTCCTTGATTTCATGGTATTTCTCTCAAATTAGGAAAATCTCTTCAAATCATGGAAAAATACATAAAAAAGAATAATATAAAAATTAGGGAAACACGTGGGACCGGGCCCCAGCCGGCCGGCCATGCCTCAGCCGGTCCCAAACACCCATGTATTTTATTATTATTATTTTTAAGATTTCCTTCATCCCATGAAACTCCTTGATTTCATGGTATTTCTCTCAAATTAGGAAAATCCCTTCGAATCATGGAAAAATACATTAAAAATACATAAAAATTAGAGAAACTCGTGGGACCGGGCCCTAGCCGGCCGGCCACGCCTCCACGGTCCCACACGGCCTTGTTTTTATTATTTTAATATTTTTGCTTCCCGGAACTCATGAAAACTCCTTCAATTCATGGAAACTCCCTAAATTCATCAACTTTCTCAAAATTCATGATTTTTTCATAAAATCATCAACCACGGGACCGTGGCCACGACCGGCCGACCATGCCTTGGCCTCGGCAGTCCCACACCTCCTTATTCCTTATTTTATAATTATTTTCCATCATCTCATGGTGTTTTCCTCAGTTTTGTCGAAACCCTAATTTTGGCATATTTTCCCGAATAGATGCTCAATTGCACGCCAGAAAATATCAAAATTCTCAGGACTGAGACGCGGACGCCTTGGGGACACGAGCACACTATCTTGACCGACCAAGATTGGCTCTTTGGCTCACGGAATCCGGTCCCATCAAGTTTCACAGTTTTGACCTAATTTGCACAATTGCACGTATTAGGTCCACGACTCTTCCAAACACTTTGGATTTTCATGAAGTGATCATCAGGAGGTCACGTGACTACCCAGGGCCGGTTTCATGACCCATGGTCGGTCCCTCACCCTGTCATAATTAATTAGGTTTTCTCACCTAAGGCTAAGACGAGCATTTTCGAATAAATGATTAAACCAGCATTTGATCATTCTTTCACCAACAAATCGTCAACTCTTCATGAGTTCTTTGTATTTGCTCACGTGGGAATATGGACACTACATGGTTGATCCACGGTCCCATGTAGTCGCTCCCTCCTTCGTCCCATGGTTAAAATTCTGACGAACCATGAATTGATCATCAATTGATCAAATTAGGGTTTCTGAATCCAAGGATCATCATTCCAGATTCCAACCTTAATAATTTTATGACGACTTCATGGTCATTAATTTTATTAATTATGCTCGGTTCAACGACCAGTATTCTAATTAATATTTTTGGTACACTTCCAATAATCCATCAGATGAGCAACACATACTCAGACGATCAAATATTCAACAATTCATCACATGAGAAACACTTGCTCAGATGATAAATATTTGCTCAAACCAAGGAATATTGGTTCAACAATCAATATTCAACGATCCATCGAATGAGCAATACTTGCTCACTTCATCATAAGAACTATACCTCTGTCTCATGACATGTTCAACTCATGAGTTTCAGAACATCATGTTCAACTCCGCAACTACATGGACTCATCGTCCCATCAAACCACGAAGTCATCAATTGACTAACATACCACGAGACGTCAATCGTGTCACTTTGGGGGGATATCACTTAGGGTTTTGGTCTGACGGTCTACGGCACGTGTGTTCAAACACACGATGGAATGTGAGAAAGTCGTGCAATCAGTTGAAGGAATTCACGAGGTAGTGGGTGGAAAATCGACCAAGTCTCCACACGTTGAGCAACTGGTTTCAAACACGATCTCCACTTCCCCACTCCTTGATTCCATCAACTGTCACACTTCATGGGGTCATGGTGTCTAAAATTCCAGCAATATAAATAAGTCTCTGAATAATGATTGAATCATCAACATCAACAATATCATCAATCTCACGTCTCATCGACAACACGAGATCATCAACTCATCAATTGAGCAACTACTCTCAATTGAGCAATTTCAATCATTCAGAGCTTATCATATTCAGAATTCACACACCCACAATCTTTGATTACCATTGATTCCACACATTTCCCAGCTTCCCTCCTGCAGATCAACCCATCCTCTCTTGTGACCGAATTTACTCTGGAACGATCATTGTCTTGATTTAGGCCGGACTACTACAGATTGATCTCTCGAATCTAAAGCACCCCCTTTGCAGCGGTGCATCTGTGTGAGGTTTAAAATTTCGCTCGGTTCGAGGAGTCTCCTCCGTACGGTCGTCTCCTCAATTCCTTAAAAACCAGCAAATCGTTTTTCCCTATCTACAGATTGGCGACCACAGTGGGAGATCATTCTCTCGGTTGCAATCTCATAATTCCACAAGATGGTTGATCTCAGGTCAGGTTCTGTTACGAATACTAACACAAACCGTGCTAGCACTAGCAACAACAACAATCAGAATATCTCGGAGACAATTCCAACCTCCAACACTGATGGTGGTGACATTACTCCTCCTCACGTCGAAGGTCATCCACTGTCCGGACGACACCCTAAAGAAGTCAGAGGAGATCCACCACCTACCATTGCTGATCTTATCAAAGCGCAGGAGACTCTTGCAAAGAATCAGACTGACATGACTGCTACACAGAAGGAGCCGTGTAATTATCTCAAAACTCTTACTGACAAGATGTCAGAGAAAACTCAAGAGAAGGGAAAGGAGAAGGAGAAATCCTCAGACGATCCAGAAGTAATTCCAATCTATATACAGTAGAAGAGTCCGCAAAACTGCTGCAGACAACTCATCAGCGAAGGGATCATCAAATTTCATCACTTGCGAGGATCTGGAGCACCTCTTGGAGAACCGTGGAAAAGACAAAACATCGCATGTCCATCGTCATCAACCTCCTTATCGTGCCGCTACACAGAGGATTCCACTCCCCAAAGGTTACGTTTCTCCAACCTTCACCTTATATGATGGAACTGGCAATGCTCAGGAACATGTCTCTCGTTTTCTCGAATCCCTGGGAGAACATGAACATAATCATGTCGTTCGTCTCAAGGAATTCTCAAAGTCTCTGAAAGGCAGAACATACACCTGGTATAACAACATCGCACCCGGGACTATCAACAATTGGGGATAAATGGTTAACGCATTCTACAGGAAATACTTCTTTGTTTCAGAACAAGTCACCCTCTCCGACCTTGGAAGAATGTTTCAGAGGATCATTGAAAATCCCAATGATTATGTGAAAAGGTTCAGAGTCCAAGCCCTGGATTGTCATGACCCAAACGTCACGGAGCAACAACTGGTGGACTTGTGCATCAATGGCATGCTCCCGGTCTACAGGGCCTTGCTAGAGAACCTTCGATTCCATACTTTCTCAGAGCTTCACGAAGCTGTGAAAAGGTCAGAAACCACTGCACCCGCTCTTTTAGAAAGAGCAAAGTCTACAAAGACTGATGATTCAAAAGACACTCGAGGAAGCAGGCGTTTGATCAACAAGCAGTACAACCTGCAACCTTCAACAAATGCTGTCGCAGAAGGGAGTAAGCGAAAAGCATAACCACATCACAAGCAAACTTCCTCCACCCCTTCAAAGGAACACAAGAAGGAGAATTCGAAAGACCCTCCTCAGCATACTGAAGATCAAGAAGCACCTGATTTTCCCTGTTCAATGGAAGAAGTTAATGAACTACTCGATGCCTGGATCCAAGATGGTGCAATCAAATTGCCTTATGTCAAGAAGGAACCAACTGAAGAAGTCATGGAAAATCCTCGGTATTCCCGCTTCCATAGATACGTCAGCCATCCCACAAGTGATTGCAAAATTTTGAAACACATATTCAAAGAAAAGGTCAAATCGGGAGAGCTCAACCTTGGGACTGAGGGAGTACACAAAAACCCCCTCCCAGTCCGAACTTTTACCATCTCTGAACCTCCTGTCAAGGAAGCGGTCCAATCTCTGATCGAACATGTCTGCGAGTTGTTGTACCTTTCGAAAGCTCAAAGGAAAGACATGTTTGCTGCACTGAACCACATCGTGTCCGGAAAACTGATGAGTCCTAAAAAGTGCATATTTCTATATCTTTTTGTTGGCATTTAACTCATCTTTTGTGCATTAATTCTACATTTTATCCCATATTCTGTATTTTCTTTGTTTTCAAGAATAAATATTTTTATTAACTAATTTTGCATTTTTAGGTAATAAATAAAGTTTGGATGAATAGCGGAGCAAAAAGAGCAGAAAAGTGGTGGAAGCCAAGAGGAATCACACAAGGAAGCCGCGAGGAATGTTGTGCGCAAGACCAAAAGGCTAGAAATGGGCTTGAAGAGGAAGAATTGTTCTTAAAGAAGATATGAGCTTGGCATACCCAAGGCCCAAAACCCTCACCCAAACCCATTTCCAATATCCATACCCGCCTTCATATTCAGCCGTTGGATTGGATCATCTCAACATCGTACGGTCGCTTCATCATAGTGCATCAAAATCTGAAGATCCTGAAAAACACTATAGCACCTAACTCCATCTTGAGCCGTCAGTTTCGTTGTACTTCCGCATCCAACGGTCGCTCCTCGCTTCCTTCCATCTCGTCGTCAGATCGATCCATCATCTCCACATCCCACGGCTCATCCTCGCTGTTCATCCAATTTGCTACAACCGCCCAACACCCGAGCACCTAACACCTATACCCGTCAGCCAAACAGACCTTACCCAATTTTCCATCGACCACCTTCTTCTCCATCTTCTCCCCCATCCCTCTGCAACAGATCCACCTACTCCCTGCCACCACCTTATCCGCCCTTACCAGCCACCACAGCCACCCTACAACCCTAACAACTAAAACCCATCATCACCACTGACCTCCCCTACTAGCTATCAGTCGAGTTCGTCGATTTCACGCCCCTCTTCTCACTGTTGGCGTGTGAAAGTGACGAACTAGGTTGATGGCTATGAAGCTAGAAACGTAGCAGGAGCAGGAGGAAGAAAAGATAAAGCATGGGTCGACATCAAAATCGCGAGAACAGTAAGGAATTTTTTCAATTAAAAATTTAGGTTTTCGAATTTTAGGGTTTCACAAAATTAGGGCTTTTTGAAAAGCTATAAAAGGCAAGTTGCAAGGAATGTAAAAGGTGTTCTTGGTTAGCCGAGATACCCCCAAATTTGGGTTAATCACTGTTTAATTTTAGTTTTAATTTTCAATTTAATATTTAGGGTTCTTCAATTTCTGTTCATGTTTGTTCTTTGCTGTTTAATTCCATCTTTCAATTTTTGTTTCTCACATGTTAGTTAGTTTAATTTCCTGTTTAAAACTTGACGAAGCCCTAGCCCTGTTGTGTAGTATTCCTGAATGTTAAGAAAGTTTGAATGAACTTAGTTTAGTGACAGATCACTCTCACAATGTATGCCTAGTATACTTTGTAGTTAGGTTCATGAGCTGTTGATAAGCTGCAACTGAAGCTGAATTCATAATCTTTTGACTAGTTGTACCTTAGAAAGACAATTAGTGCTTTGGAAATAATAGAACATAGTTGAGTTTAACATGTCTATAGGAGAATGCATAGCTTAAGCTAGGGTGAATTCAAACCCCTAGTTCTCACCTATTTCATCCATAACATCTTCACTCATCCACCTTCACTGTACACTTTTATTTTTCTGTTTTCCTTCAAATTTTTTCTCTTGTTCCATTGCTGTCTCTACAGCCCATCAATTGTCCACTGTGGTGTTAATAACACCACACAACCTCACTGTTCACTGCCCCTAAGAACAAGTTAGCAAAAGAAGCAAGAAACCAAAAATAGCAATATTTGCCCACCTTGTCCCTGTGGACAAACCCTGCTTGCACACTCACTGCAACTGACCCTGTGCACTTGCAGGTATCATTTCTGTGACTCTTTTAGAGAGCCACCAAAAACGCATGCTGATCCAAGAGACCACCACCGAACCTTCAGCCACCGACAAAGAAATGTATGATTGGGGACTGCTCACCACAGTGCACATTAAAGGAAATGAGTTCAAGAGGGCGTTCGTCGATGTTGGTACCGCTATCAACATCATCCCTTTGAAAACTCTCAGAGCTGCTGGTATTACTCGACAGGAATCCACCCACTCTCCCATAGCAATCAGGGACCACGAAGGAATCTCCAGAGACGCATACGGATTCATCACTCTCAAAGTTACGGAAAGATTGATCTGCACTGAGGCCAAGTTTTTCATAATCCGGGAAGACCGTGGATACGACATGGTCCTTGGAAGAACTTGGATTCATGCTGGAAGGATAACGATGCCTTCAACACATCCTGTCATCGACAAGGATTCCGAGTCAGAAGACGAAGCAGAGGACGCACCACCGTTTGAGCATTTGGAAGAAGTAAAAACTCTGATGGGACTTACGCGGGAACTTGGAGATAATCCGCACACCTTTGTCAGAAGGTTTCGAGTTCAGGAAAGTCTTATTCCTCCTCATGCTCCAACATTACCAATATTCAGATATGCTACTATGGTCCAGGGACTTATCCCCATGAACAATTTAGCAGTCATCAAAAGCTATGAGTGGGTAACTTCACCACAACAATATTACACCCAATGGTTGGGTTCAGAACTTCTTCAAATCGGTCACTCCATCGAGAGGTTTATTGTTGAAGACCTGGCTAAGAATGATCAACATTATGCTGGATACTCTCTTCTGCGCGAGTGTCCATATGTGCCACAATCGTGGAATTCCGTCAAACAGGGAATTCCGAATCAACGAAAGATATTCAAGGAACGGTCGACCAAGCCTAACAAGTTTCATGAAGGAGACCTGGTTCTCAAAGCAATTCAGCGCGGTCTTCATTCTACAAGGAACTCCAATTGGGAAGGACCATTCATGGTCGCTAATTCCGTGGCCGAAGGATACTACAAATTGATCAACACAGATGACAGAACCCTGCCAGTAATTCACGAAAATTGTCTCAAGGCGTTTATCTGAAATTATTGGACATTTGAGGTATTGGGCGTTCAGAGCATTCATGGCGTTTGGATTTAACATTTAGGATTTTCTTTCATTTGTATTTCAATTCCTCCAAAACGTTTGCAATACTTGCAATTAGTATTTGAATTCAGCAATTTATCAAAATTCAGTTCATATTTCGTAAAAAAAAATCTCTATCAAATCTACAAGAAAATCCTTAACCATCAGTCAATCCAAAACCATCTAAATATCAAAACCCAAGTATAAACCTCACATCTCTCAGAAGTTCAGAAGTTCAAGATATAATCAAAGGAAATTAGCAAGAAAAGGCTTTCGCTCATCAGCATCCTTCAAGATTTGCAAAGCCGCCCTCTCCTTGTTCAACTCCTCGGTCAGCTTGGAAATATTGTTCTCCTTCTCCTTCACAACATCATTGGGAAAGGGTATGTTCTTCCCACATGAATCCTTTATAACGTTTATTTGCTTACGAAGCCATTTCACGTTGAGGCCAAGTCTCTCTGAATTCTCCAAGTTAAACTCCCAATCAAAGAGTATATCTGGAGTCACAGTATTCCTAGGTCTGGCATGCATATCACTCACGACACGCAAGATAACGCCTACTTGCATGGTTAAAGCATAAGCACTCCCAGGATTCCTGTCAACGATCATGTGGCCAAACTTCTTCCATATTGTCTCGTACAAGCGTGCATATCCAATGGGAACGTTGAATCCACCTATCATTTCATGATATGGGAGTGAAGTGTCAAATGGAGGATCGAAAACAACTCCTGCAGTTGGATATTCATACACTATTATACGGTTCTCAGTCACTGGAGCGGCTTCCACAACCAAAGCAATAATTCCTTCAGTATTCTCCGCTGCTGTCTCGGTTTCTTCTATCACTGAGGCCACAACCATTTGGGTTTCCATAAGATCAGTGGCGACCTTCTCATGGAATTTAAGTACAGGGATGGTTGTCTCTTCATCAATAACTCCAGAATGGTTAGAGTTATCATCGTTGGCTCCAGTATCCTCAACTTCGGTATTTAGCACCTAATACGAAGATTACATGAGGTTAGAGTCACAAATCCAAAGGAGATTATGAAACACATTATACCAGAAAGGAAACATCATCAAGGTTCATCATAATACATTCAAGGCACGAGCAAATAACATAAAAGTCATGAAAACACGTTTTACGATGAGTCCGTCTGAAGAAACTGAACTCTGCTATGTACTAAGAGAAGAACTGGAAGAAATATACAAGGAATTTGAGGATGATACATATACCATTCTCTTCGTATGGATGTCCTCTACGACATGTCAAAATTTTTTCATGACAATCCGATGAACGAGCAAGTAGATGTGGCCAAAATATCAAGTGATGCGCAACCTAAAAAAGTCCTGGAAGTCTCCTGGAAGTTTACTATTTCGCCATTTTCAGGCTCTGAACGTGCTCAAAACTTAAAAAGCTTCATTGCTAAAGCTTGGAAATTTTTCGGGCTTGAATTTGCACATGCAGATCATCAAAATCCAATTCCGGACGAAGATTCTACGTCATTTTTACTAAAAGCTGGGTTCCGAATTTTCTGACGACGAAATTTGACTAAGTTTTCAGATACGCACATGGATTCACATTCATTCATTCAAAAATCAACACTTTTATACTTCTATGAAGAAGGTACAGGGTATATGCTTACTTGAGAGGTATCCAAAGTGTTCAAGGAGTTGGGATTGCCCGTGTCAACGATGGGAGGATCATTACTTTCATTCGGCTCCAAATCCTTGGCACTGCCTCTGTCTCTATTCTCAAGCGACGGTCGAGTAGCAGCACTCTCCATTTCCATAACGACATCCTCCTGGACATATTCTCAAACAATTAGCGTTTCATCAATAAAGCATCATAATCGAACATGTGAATACGGATTCGTTGCTCGGACTTGAATAGATTTAAAAACAAAAATATATACAAAATTGTCACAGGATCAAGAGATACTAGGACTCAGGATTTCACCAATTCTTATACTTATGCGATTCATGTATTTATTCTAAACAGTTATAGCTTCTAAACATCGACTCTCTATTTTCCAAAATAGATTTTAAAAATATTAAGTGTAAATCTTAAGCATGGCCTATCAAAAGGATTAGTCCCAAGCATAAACCATCAAATGAAATCACAAATAATTAAGAAAAATCATAATTCAATTCATAATAATGCAAATAGTCATAAAAGAATTAAATAAAAATTATTCATGCATAAAGAATGGTTTCCTCCATCATCCCAGTATTGGGGTTTAGCTATTCATATCAATCACACACTCAACATATTAATTCAAAGCTCAAAGTGTGATTAAAAGAGTCAAAAGTTATAAAATAGTAGTTCTGAGACTCACAAAACACGTCCAGAAAAGAACGACAACAGAAAACTGCAGCGAACTGCGACACCTCTCTTCTGCTGTTGAGCTGCTGAAAATAAGACTGTTCTGGAGCTGCTGAAAAAAAGACTGTCCTGAAGAGTATGTTCTTCGTGTTCTTGAAGCTTTTTAATGGCAGCAGCAGCAGCAGGTGAACATTGCTGTTTTTCCTTCTTCTTCGCTCCTCCTGGATCTGGCTCGACCCCAAACTCTTCATCCCCTTTCTATGACGTAAACCCACTCTTATATAGCCCTCAAATCCCCCAAAAATCTCTACTAACAGCGACCATTCTTTTTATTCTTCTCCACATGCAGTTGAGAGAAAATCTCTCCTGTGACTCTCTACGCGTGCTGTTAGCTATGAAATAGCAACCAAACTATTCTTAGGACTTGAACAGGACCAAATACATGTATATCCAGCGTGAAAGTCTCCCAAAAATTTCTCACAAAATATTTGAACGTGCAACATACGTGTCCTGTTTGGACTTTTATTTCTTCTCCCGGTCATTCCAGCCACTTCTGGCCCTTAAAATCACCCCTGTTAGCTTCCTATAAGTCCATAGAGTAATCCCAAACATTTCCAGCCCTTTAATCGCACTATAGCTCCTTCAAAAATTCCGATCAAAAACTGCCAGTTAACGAACTCACTTTCCCGCCAAAACTTCATTTGAAATGTGAAGAAGAGATGCCTCCTATCCATCTCCGGTGTCCCTTTAGCAGCTGTCTGGAAATGGGTCACCCCTTAGTAATTAGGTTACCCATTATCCAAAATTGAGGGTCTGTATAATGAGTTTTCTGGGACATTTTCCGCACTTTTTCGGGGTTCCTCCGAGGTATTTCTGAGGTGCTTCCGGTACTCTATCAACGGAGGTCCAAACGCCGCATTTTCAGCCAATTTCGCCGCAAAACCTTATTCTTCTAAAAACACCTACAAATAAATAAAATACCATAATAAGTACAAAAATGGGTACTAACAATATTTACAATTGGGCTATATTAGACACATAAATGCGTCTATCAAGTAGCAGCACTCTCCATTTCCATAACGACATCCTCCTGGACATATTCTCAAACAATTAGCGTTTCATCAATAAAGCATCATAATCGAACATGTGAAGAGATAGTTACAACTTCTTCTTCATCGCTCAAGTCAGGAATTGCTTGCTTAAAGGCGGAGAACCGAAGACCATCAATACTTGATGGAGCAAAACTCTGCAACGGAATAACAATATCGGTTTCAGGATCCTAATAATATGGGCGAGAAAGAGTCACAACAAAGAAAATACTGGAAACTCACCAAAGAACCAACTGGGGACTTTACGGTATTGGGTAACAACTTATAACCTTTATGCCTGCCTTCTCTGCCATGAATAACCGCCTCAGTCTCTGAGAAATCTACACCGATTCGAGGTCGTATATTACGACCATCCTGTGGTGAAATCCAGTAATATAATCAGAATACAGTTCTTATAATTTCGTGAAGATTATATGAAGAAATATACCTGAGAGCATCCTGGAGACGACTTTCGTTTATCACCAGAAAAATACTTCAATCTTGGTCGACTGGAAATCATCTCAGCCGAAGGAAGATCCTTGAATGGAGGTCTGGGAAATCTTACAAAGCCACGCAAACGCCCAAGTTGCTGATCCCAGAATTCTACATAACCTGGGGTTACATAGGCGAATCTATCAGAACCAGGAAACCAGTAGCTACTCTCTTCCACGTGATTATGATCCAAATGAGTCCTG
Organism: Papaver somniferum; assembly: GCF_003573695.1. Classification (NCBI taxonomy): domain Eukaryota; kingdom Viridiplantae; phylum Streptophyta; class Magnoliopsida; order Ranunculales; family Papaveraceae; genus Papaver; species Papaver somniferum. The sequence continues at coordinate 95,760,909 of NC_039366.1, read as the reverse complement.
AGTTTCTCCACTGATGGCTTCCTTCTCCGTATGGTTGGAACACACTGATCCATACCCATTTTTCGAGATGCTCTATCAATATTATACTCCTCCACTGAAAGCTCTCCAAACGTGGCTGATAGAAAATGACCAGGGGTGCAACTCAACATGAAAGATCTTTCTCCATCACTCAGATGCGCACCAGACATCAAACTCGTGCTTTCTCCAGTATTGAAAGTCATCGGCTGAGAAACATAATCAGGGACTGACACCCACAGGCGAAAATTGAACTCAGATTCTTCATCTAACACATCAATAAAACGTATTTTAGAACGAGGCTGCTTGGTGGACCAACACATGATCCTAGCATTATCTTTCTCAGGGAAAGTATGGTGGGCATCAGTATTCGGTCATTGCAGAACATTATGTGGAGTAAGTGCATAATTCTTAAAGTGCTCCCACATCAAAGATTGAAGAAACATCGTGTTGGCATAACACTCAATCTTCATAGAGCCGTTCGACACACTGGAGTCTATAATCAAGGAGTCCAGGTTGTAATACAAGGAGCCTAAGAATAAACTACCTATCGTAAGTTGCTCACCTTGAGCCATCTTAATAGCAAAGGGAATCACAAAAGGCTTCAACAAGTTTCCACTGTCTTCAAAAACGTCTCTGGACAACCATAAACATAAGAAAGCAGCAATGGGTAACATACCGTCGATGGGTTTATCAGAAACCTCGTCTTTGGGCCACCAGTGTGTCAACCAGGAAGCATATCATCCTTTACTACCAGCCTTATTCGCTTTCTCCATTGCAGCTGTCAAGACATGAGAAACGGCGGTCTCCTCATCTGAAAGATCCCCAGGAAGATTGCCCGTGATTAGTAGATGCATCAGATCCGCCACGTCTTCCAAGGTAATGGTAAACTCTCCCCATCTACATATGAAAGTGTGAGTGGGAATGCACCAACGAGCAAACAGAGCCACAATACCACTTGCGTCATGATAAATGAACAACTCTCCAGAAGCTTGAATAGCTCTCGTCACCTGCGTCTGGTCGAGCATAGTCCTCACATGAGGAAAACCCAACATATGCCTCGCCCAGCCGGCAAATTTCTACAAAGGTCGTCGAGAAAGCTTAAACTCTATGATTGATGAGATGAAGATCCCTCGTTCAAGACAAAATCGAATCGCTATCTTAGGAGTCACCAATTTCTTCTGAGTAACAGTTCTGGGATTTGTCAAAAGACAATACACTGGGGATTTCAAATGTTGCTCAGCTCCTGGAATATCTTTTTCAAAGAATGCATCATCTATGTTCGGGACATTCTTAATCCCAGGGATTTCGTCTTCGTCTCCCCCAACGGAAGTTTCATCCATGCATGTCTCATCTCTGGATATACCATCATCAACGCACATCTCTTCCCTCGAGGCGTCGTCAGCTTGGGAATTGGTCATCTTTGCTGAGTAGCTGAAAAGGTTGACACTATATTCCACTTCAGTATGCCGTCCAGATATAAATCAAGAAAATACAAGCAAAAATGGTAACTCTTAACTCTTACCTAATATACTTCCACTAACAATAGTGATAGTAATGCTAGATTTAACACCTCAAAATCGTTCGTCTCTTCGAAAACTGCAAAAACGAACGAAACTTTATTTAATTTCCGCAACTGATTTTTCATGAAATCACGGACACAATTTTCATAATGTGAACATTCACACAACTGACCTATGAAGTTTATAACAATAAAATATTTCATCATAAATATATTGTCTATCTTCGAAGGTTCCTTAAAACACACGCTTTGATTTTTCGAAAAAAGCAGCAATTAGTGCAACTTGCATACATAAACTCTCAAGGATTTTATTTAATGAAAACAAACTCATGAAAATAAAATATATCATCATATTTTGCACAATATATGTCACGGCTGCATATATATAAAAAAAACTATTTTTCCTTCGTATCGTCGTTATTTGTCTTTAAAACGAAGGTTTATTTCGAAATACTGTGAAAGCTCACAATTTATACATATGATAAAGTTTTGTATTTACATGAAATATCATAAACAAAATTTTATCACTGGACACATGTTCATAATATATATTTTCCTTCGTGTCGTCGTTATTTGTCTTTAAAGCGAAGGTTTATGTCGATTTCGTGAAAATTCACTTCTTTTATGATAAAACCTTGGTACACATGAAAGCTCATAAGCTAAGTTTTATCACTGGACCTAGGTTCATACAAAAAAAATCTCTTCTAAATCAGGGATTATTGTTAGTTTTCAAAACTAACGATCGAACGAACATATGTTTTCGAAACGAGGGTTTTTCATAAAAAAATCACACCAAAAGTACACAAATATATGATTTCAACATGATCACTCCATGAAATTCATGCAAATATCAGCAAACATCAAAAAAAAAAAAAAACGCACGCACCTGGTCGGCCGGAAGTTGGCCCGCGGCGGCCATCAGGTGGCGGCGGAACTTCAAGATGCTGGCGTGAAGGAGGAGAGGTAACGTCTCAACTTACGACTAATTTCAATTACTAGTATTATTATTTATGGCCGGAAAATCACCATTTAATACTGACTGAGGAACACAGCTTTCCTCAATAAGCAGGGGACTTAATGTAGATGGTGGATTTTCGACAAGGGCTAAAATCATAAACTCATAATTATACGAAGCTCTGATCCAGCAATCAGACGTGAGTATTGAGACACAGGTCTCTCATCGAATTCTCAATGGAGAGTAATTTCTCTCAGAATACATGTAGATATGTAGTCTCACGACTGGACAACGACATATCTCATAAACACTGAACACTTTCAGTGATTGTTTCTATATAGTATCACGAGATGGACGGCTCCTAGACAGCTTGCTCTGCTAGTATAGAGCGATAACGTCTTCAGGAACAAACAACGAGTTTACCCTGACTATATAAAGGATATGACTTACCGACAAGCTCATATCGGGATAATTAATGCTCCTAGACAGCTTGCTCTGCTAGTATAGAGCCACAAAGTTAATTATTCCTAATTAAGATTAATTCTGTCGTGACATTCACTACTGAATTCCCAGAATAATCTATTATTGCTCCTATTCCATGGTCGAATCCACGACTGGTCCCATGGAATGGCAATAACGACTGCTCCTATTCCATGGTCGAATCCACGACTGGTCCCATGGAATGGCAATAAACAATTGTTCTGATTCTATGATCGAATCCACAGCTTGATCTCATAGAATAGAAATAATTATATTATCTCATTACTCTGATTTCATGATCGAATCCACAACTGGTCTCATAAATGGTAATAGATAAAACTTAATTACTCCGACTCTATTGTCGAATCTACAATCCCATGGAATGGTAATGCTCACTTTATTATTCTGAATTCGTAGTCGAATCCTCAGCTGATCCTATGAATTAATAATAAACATCTTATTACTCAGTTTTGTGAATTATTCTCCACTGAATTCCACAATTAGTAATAAATAATCAACAACCGGGCGTCTGAGCTACCTCTAAGTAAGCCCCGATCCAAATGGTGAAAATGTGTTCAACGAAGATGCACTAACAATCACCGCACGAACGAGTATTTCAGAATACGACGAAACGATTAACCTATTGCAAAATAGGAAGAAAATAATAAATAATCAAAATATTGACCAAGGCGCCAAGGTATTGGATTCATTGACTGGCCGACCCTGCCATGATCAATCCCACCCCAGTTTTATATTTTATCATGTTTTTATTATTTTCCTTCATCCGATGAAAATCATTTCATTTGAACAAATCTCCTTCGTCTCGAGGAAACTCCTCGACTTCATGGCGTTTTCATAAACCCATGAAAATAATATAAAATCAAGGAAAAATAGTGTAGGGCGTGACCATTGGCCAACCGTCCATGCCTTGGTCCCAGCCGGCCCCATACCTTATGGTTCCTCATTATTTTATTATTATTATTTTCCTGATTTCATGAAAATTTCTTCAAATCATGGGATCACTGGACCTAGGTCTACATATATTAAAAATCTCTCCTAAATTAGGGATTATTGTTAGTTTTCAAAACTAACGATCAAACGAACACACGTTTTCAAAAAACAAGGGTTTTTCAACAAAGATCCTACTCACCTACACACATATATGATTTCAACATGATCACTTCATGAAACTCATATAAACATCAGCAAAAAAAAAATTACCTGATTTGCGGTGGTCGAAATTCGGCCGGGCGGCGCCGGCGATCGACGACAGCTGCAGCTTTGACGAAAAATCTTTCTCCTCCTGTTGCTGGCGTGAAGGTGGTGGATAGGTGATGAAGTTGCTGGTTGTGGAAAAAGAAAAGAAAGGGATTAATTCCCTTTTATATGAATTTTTATTTCCAAAACCTAATTTTGCAAGGATTTCCTTATTTGGGCCTGACCCGCGAATCCTAAACGACCAAGGTTCCATCGTCCAAACCAGCGGTTCAACGCCACTTTGTGCTCATCAAACGATGCCCTATCATGCCAATGAGATCTTCATTCAAGTCATGGTATGCTCGCACTATCAAAATACGGTAACGTCTTAACTTACGACTAAGTTCAATTACTTATATTGTTTATGACCGGAAAATCACCATTCAATGCTGACTGAGGAACACGGATTTCCTCACTAAGCAGGGGACTTAACGTAGATGTTGGATTTTCGACAAAGGCTAAAATCGTAAACCCATAATTATACGAACTCCTGATCCAGCAATCAGATGCGAGTATTGAGACACGGGTCTCTCATCGAATCCTTTGACTGAGAATACTTTCTCTCAGAGTACATGCAGATATGTAGTCTCTCGGCTGAACAACGACATATCTCATGAATACTGAACACTTCAGTAATTATTTCTATATAGAATCACGAGATTGACGGCTCCTAGACTGCTTGCTCTGCTAGTATAGAGCGATAACATCTTCAGGATACAAACAACGAGTTTCCCTGACTATAAAAAGGATATGAAGCTCCAGCAAGCTCATGTCAGAATAATTAATGCTCCTAAACAGCTTGCTCTGCTAGTATAGAGCCATAAGTTAATTATTCCTAAATTCTTGGATTCATCCACTGAATTTCCGAAAATATTCAAATATTTTCGCAGTATTTCGTTACTTCAATCTATGGTTCTTCCCAGCAGAATTCCATGGGTTAGTAATAAATATTCAACGCACGGGCATCTGAGCTACCTCTGAGTAAGCCCCGACTCAAAAGGTGCAAGGGTACTCAACGATGATACACTAACAATCACCGCACGAACGAGTATTTCAAAATACGACGAAACGATGAACCTATGCAAAATAGGAAAGAAAATAATAAATAATTAAAATATTAACCAAGGCGCCAGGGGATTGGGCTCATCGACCGGCCGGCCGTGCTGTGGCCAATCCCACGCCAGTTTTATATTTTATCATATTTTTTGTTATTTTCCTTGATCTTATGAAAATCCTTTCATTTGAACAAATATCTTTCGTTTTGAGGAAACTCCTCAGTTTCATGGTGCTTCCTTCGCACGACGGAAATAATATAAAATTGGGAAAAATATTGTGGGGTCGTGATTGTTGGCCAACCGACAATACCTTGATCCCGGTCGGCCCCACACCTCATGGTTCCTCATTACTTTATTATTATTTTCCTAATCTCATGAAAACTCCTTCATCTCATGGTATTTTCACAAATCCATGAAAAATAATATAAAATTAGGAAAACTCGTGGGATCGGGCCCCAGCCAGCCGGCCATGCCCTAGCCGGTCCCACACTCTCCTTTATTTTTTTATTATTATTTTAAAGTTTCCTTCATCCCATGAAACTCCTTGATTTCATGGTATTTCTCTCAAATTAGGAAAATTCCTTCAAATCATGGAAAAATAGACAGAAAATACATAAAAATTAGGAAAACTCGTGGGACCGGGCCCAAGCCGGCCAAGCCATGCCCTAGACGGTCCCACACACCCTTATTTTTATTATTTTAATATTATTTGCTTCCTTGATCCCATGGAAACTCCTTCACTTTAAGGAAACTCCTCAATTTCAACAAAATTCCTTGATTTCATGATATTTTCATAAAATCATGAAAAATATTATAAACTTAGGAAAAGGCACCATGGGACCATGGTCACTAGCCGTCCGGCCATGCATTGGCTTTAGCGGTCCCACGCCTCATTATTCCTTCATTTTATAATTATTTTCCTTCATCTCATGAAGTTTCCTCAGTTTCAGCAAAACCCTGATTTTGTCATATTTTCTCAAATGGTTGCTCAAACGCACGCTAGAAAATATCAAAATTCTCAGGACTGAGACACGGACACCCTGGCGACGTGATCATGTTACCTTGACCGACCAAGGTTGGCTCTTTGGCTTGCAAGAAGCCGGTCCCACGTATTTTCACGATTTGACCTAATTTGCGCAATTGCACATATTAGGTCCAAAACTCTTCCAAATAATTTTGGAATTTCATGAAGTGATCATCATTCGATCCCACGACCATCCAGGTCCGGTTTCATGACCCCTTGGTCGGTCTCTCACCTCTCCATAATTAATTAGGTTTTATCACCTAAGGTTCGGAGGAGCATTTTTCGAATAAATGATTAAACCAACATTTAATCATTCTTTCATCAACAAATCACCAACTCTTCAAGAGATCTTGGTATTTGGCTCAAGCGAGCATATAGACGCTACATAATCGACCCACGGTCTCATGTAGCCGGTCATCCTTCATTCCATGGTTAATTCTCAAATAAACCATCAATTGATCAAATTAGGGTTTCTGAGTCCAAGGTTCATAATTCTCGACTCGAACACTAATAACTTTACGACGATCTCATGATCAGTATTCTTATTTATTATGCTCAGTTCAACTACCAGTATACTAATTAATGTTTTATTTTGGTCACGCTACCAATAATTCATCATACGAGCAGCACTTGCTCAGATGAGCAATAGTTGCTCAAACCAAGGAATATTAGTTCAACCCTCAATATTCAACAATTCATCGAATGAGCAATAGTTGCTCACCTCAACGTGAGAATTATACCTCTGTCTCAGCAAAACGTTCAATTCATGAGTCTCATAACATTTTGCAAAATCATGTTCAACTTAGCAAATACATGGATTCATCGTCCCATAAAGTCATGAAGTCAACAATTGACTAATTAACCACGAGACGTCAATCGTGTCACATGGGGGATATCAACTAGGGTTTTGGTCTGGCGGTCTAGGGCACGTGTGTTCATACACACGATGGAATGTGAGAAAGTCGTGCAATCGGTTGAAGGAGTTAACAAAGTAGTGGATGGAAAATCGACCAAGTCTCCGCACGATGAGCAACTGGTTTCATAACACGATTTCCATTTCCCCACTCTTTGATTCCATCAACTGTCACACTTCATGGGATCATGGTGTCTACAATTCCAGCAATATAAATAAGTCTCTGAAATCATGATTGAAGGAACAACGATTTCACGTCTCACAGACAACACGAGATCAACACCTCATCAATTGAGCAATTACTCTCAACTGAGCAACTTCAATCATTCAGAACTTATCTTATTCAGAATTCACAACACACATACAATCTTTGATTACCATTGATTCCACACATTTCTCAGCTTCCCTCTTACAGATCGACCCATCCTCTCTTGTGACCGAATTTACTCTGGAACGGCCATTGTATTGGTTTAAGCCGGAGTACTAAAGATTGATCTCTCGAATTCAAAGCACTCCCTTCTTGCAGTGCATCTGTGTGAGGTTGAATATTTCACTCGGTTCAAGGAGTCTCCTCCGTACGGTCGTCTCCTCAATTCCGTAAAAACCATCAAATCATTTTGTCCCATCTACAATCGTATGAATCCATCATGGCTGCAAGAAGTCCTCAATCGTCCTTTATTATCTGTGTAACATCTTTATTCCGATCCGCGGCAAGGCGGAGAATCTCCAGTCCCCAGGCGCAATTTCCCTGAATATATCTTTTCTGGAAGATGCACGTCAGAGCATTGCATTCACTGGTAGGATGATGGATGAATCTGTGATAATGGCAATATCTTGAATTTAGCATCTCTTGATTAGTTGGTGGACGCCATACCGAGGGTAGTTGAACCACCCTCTCTCGTACCCAAATTTCCAGTAACTCCAGGACTCTTCTGATAGGTAACAGGAAGCGTGGATATTCTAGGTCTGGCTTCTCTCGCATCAGCAGTTGTTGTGGTGGAAGTTCTGGCAGACTTTGGTATAAATCTCTTTTCGAAGGAGGAGTTGACGCTTGAGCGATCATTGATTCACGAGCGGACCGTTTACTTCTACCATATTGCTGAAGGGTAATTCCTCTTGAGGGATCTGCGTCAGTGGCAGCAATGAGGTGGCTGGGATGGATATTGTTCGTTTCTATAGGCGTCTTGGCAGATTTCCCCCTTTTCAGTTGCCCCTCTCTTAAGTAAAGCAGTCGTGGCCGCAGACTGTTGGACAACTCTTTGAACCTCTGTGAGGGTTGGGGATAAATTTTTTCCAACAAAGCTTCGTAGGCCGGCTCTTTACCCTTGTCTTGTAGACACTGCGACATACCTGGAAAGTCTCCTTCTTTGGTCTTGTGAAACTGTCTTAGCTCTCTGTCATTGGAAGAATCCAATTGGTTGTTCCTCTTCTTCTCTTGTATAACATAGCTACGCGATCTGTCTGTATCTTCATTGGTAGAAGTACAGGCCTTGGACAAAGATTTAACGTCCTCTGTATTATTCTGAAAATTGGTGAGATCTTTCTGACAGGTACTCGCTGATTCTTTCCACAATTGACTTACCATACTTTTCAGGATACGAAGTGTTTCATTTTTCCGCTTGACAATATCAACTTGGTTTGCATCCATATCCTCTAACATTTTTATCATGCCTTCCATGGTGGATGGCTTCCGGCTATTCACTACTCTCGAAAGGTTTGAATGACCCAAATACATCTGGAAGTTGGAATCTTTGATTGAAACGATCTTTAGTTAATGGTTGAATTAGGCCTAAAACCAATTGGGATAGAAATGAAATTGAGAATGAAATTTGCAACTGTTTGTGGGTGAAAACTATTTCTGCTGGTTTTGGTAATTTTTGGTGTGTGTAGATGAGAAATGAATCTAAACCCTAAACAAATACACTGCACGGGAGTGCTTTTGATTCGAGAGATCAATCTATACAATTCTGGCCTAAACCAAGAAATGGCCGTTCCAGACTTGCTTCGGTCACAAAGTGAAGGAGATGGGGTTGATCTTAGAGAGGGAAGCGAAGAAGGTGTTGAGATTATGAAGGCGTTGGTTGTTTATGACTTGTATCAGAATGATGAACTGGCTTGCACAATGTAAGCTATCAGTTCTGGGTGTTTTCTGGATACTGTGACAACACTTGGTTTATTTGTGTCGTTTGAAAATAGGTGAAGGACCTATTTATACAATTCATTGAGCGCAAACCTTCATCTCGTAGGAAGTGGAGGAAGTTGAGTGATGGAATAGTGGGGTCGTGTAGGTGGTTACACAATCACGTCTTGGCCCACTTCCCTCATCACCTTAACCGTCCATTCCTCCTGACACGTTCTTGTAAATGGGCGCGTTGCACGCCGCACGCTGTAAACCGCCAGACCAATACCCCAGTAAGTATCCCCCAGTTTGTGACATGCTTGATGTCTCGAATGAGTGGATCGTGGGACCCACAGGAAGTAGCATACGGTGCTAGGTTAAATAATTGAGTTATTTAACAAATCGATATTCATGAAATATCGGGTATACTTTATGCATGTAATGCGTCGAATACAATCAATATGTATGAAGCATAGCTGTTTTAAAGCTTAACGGAGTAAGTCGCGGATTAAGCGTCTTAAAATAGCTGCATGCCCAACCATCTTCGAGTGATCGTTTGAAGGCCGCATGGGAGGGCCTTCCCTTGACCGATCACTCCTTGTGGTAGAGTGACGGACGGTGATCACCAAGGTGCCTCATTGGCCGTTTAACTCTTAGCTTAGGCTGTCCGACTAAGCTGGCAAAGTTGGACGGACGAGATAATCTGCGACACATGTTTGCGACCGTTGATGGATTTTAGGGTTTTAAAGAGGTGCGTAAGCATCACTCGTTAGCTTGACCGAAATCAAGCATGGACAAAGTTTCTGGTGAGACCGACCGGGCATGCGTGTAGACGGCTTACCGGTGTACAAGTCCATGCCACTCTGTCTCGCGGAGGTGCGATCTAGGCCACTCAATTTGTCTGGCAAAGGTGAGTGGTCGTGATCGATTTGCAACAGAAATACTTTTCCGCAAAGGATTTTAAGGGCCACGGCATGCCATCTTTGGGCGCACGTTTCGAGGCGCCTGGCTATGGTCCACCTTGGCCGACCGGTTACATGCGCAGATGGGGCCACGATGATCATGTTGATTGATAGGTGTCTAAAACACCTAATTTAATATCATGTATATATGCTTTCTTTGCGAGTTTTCTTGTGGATTATGTATCTTATGTGTGAATTTGAGTTTATTAGGTGCAATGGAGTCATTATGAGAAAAGAAGAAGAAATCACCTAGTTTGAGCAAAAAAGGGAAAAATTATCATTTCACAGGCAGACGCTATTGGGAGCCGATTCGTGGTTAAGGGGCAACTCTTTGAAAGAGTATTAAAGACGGTCCAACCAAATTTAAGAGATAGCCAGTTTGTTAAAAGCACCAAAGAAGATACTCAAGGCACCATCTGGGGTGTCTCTTATGTGGGGTGTCTTGATCTATCCCAACACTTGTACCCTAGTTAAATCGAGAAGATATTTTCTTCTCTTCTCATTTACTCTCCTCCTATTCACCTGAAAGGCGGTTGCTATTGAGAACCAGAAACCTAGAGAAGAGAATTGAATCAGAGATCGATGGATTCTGTCGAGTGCAGACGAGAACTAATATGGGTTTGATGGAACGAGTTGGTGGTATTGGATTGTTTGATGTTGCAGTTGGATTTCGAAGTTCAGAGACAGATTTAAAGGGTTTGATGAATTTCTGATGAACTGAGAACGGATCTGAGTTGTTGTTGGTGTTATGAAGAAACTCAGGGAATAAGAAGGAATTGGAGGAATTCGTAATGCTGTGAAGATGAAATGGGTTGAATCTGTGATCAGATGAAGAAGAATGGAAGGGTTGTTGATGGTGCTGCTATAGAGGATGAAATTAGAGTTTGATTCAAGATGATGATGCTATAAATAGATAGATGGGTTTTGCTGAGAAATTAGAAAAAGGGGATCTGTGGGTTTTCTTGAAATCAACAGATGAGACGAAATCGAGAAGAAGACAGGAATGGAGAAGGGTGAAGACAAGGTGTGAAGCCGAGATTCACATGGGTGTTTGATGTGAAATGAGTTTATGAAGGTGGTAGTGCTGCTTCTATTATAGGGAAGATGAAATTGCTGTTGAGAATGGAAATGGGTTTGAATCCGAGAGCTGCTATTCATGGGAAAATGGGTGCAGATGGTGATTACAGACCATGGAGCTGAGCTTCTGTTGATTGCAAGAAGATAAAGGAGGTGCGGTTGCTGCTATGGAAATGTGTTGATAAATGAAGGCTGAATGGAAGTGTTGAATTAGATGTATGTTAGGGATTGTGAATGATGCATAGAAGGAGCTGAGAAAAGGTCTGAAATCGGCTTGAGGATTGTCGTAAAAACAGAGGAAACTCTGTCCATTTTTCTGCTCAGGCGAGTCGACTCGGTGCCGGCGATGACTGTTCCATACGAGTCCGAAGACCGATCCTTCTGAATGACTCAATGAGTAAGCCGAATCAGCCTGACTCAGAAGCTGACTAGAAGCTAACTCACCATCTGCCTTGACCCAGTTGACTAACAGAAGACCGTTAAGTCAGCGGTTAACTGCAACAGAATCTGACGGAATATTCTGTCAACGGCGACAGAACTCAGGTAGCCGGTGGTGCCTTTTCCGGCCAATTTCCGGTGATCCCGTGAACTTTTCGACCAATTCTGGCAGAGATTTTCACATGGGTTTTAACGCACTATGGGCTTGGTGGACCACTTGGATATGGGTTTTGAGAAGACCTAATATTGGAAAGAGTATCCTTTTGGAATGGGAGAAGCATATAAATAGAAAAGTCTTTCTTTAAACCTAGATCTCCATGAGGGAGGCTTCTACTTGTTTTCTAGGGTTTATAAACACGAAATCTTTTCTCTTTCTTCTTGTTATGAACTCCATGAACATGAGCTAGATGTTTTATTGGTTGAAGATGTAGTTGGATTTTGAAAACAAATTATGATTTTTATGAATTAGTTTTCTCTCAATATTATCGTTTGATTTCTACTGCGTATAATAATTGCATGATTGACGTATTGCAATATGATTGAATGTTTGTTTGGTTGAGTCTAGAATTGATTGAACACACAGCCATATTTATGGCTATTTTAGGGTTCATCATCGAGCGATAACCTTGAATACGAGTAGCATGATATGATTATGGTTTGTAGTGATACATCCTTGTAATCATATGTAGAAATTGACCTTTGTTCGAATTGTTTGCGCAATGTATTTCAATTGCATTGATTAGCCTATTTCTAAAACTTAATGCTCCTGGGAATTGAACTTAATTAGCGCAAGGCGTTAGGTTATTCTTTAGGTAGAATTAACATACACGACTCTAATGTCTGTGTTGATGACTTGGAAATTTACAGAGTATTATTGCAATAAGGTATTCTAGGGATTTTGATGATAACGAGATTAAATACGAATTCTAATCATACATTCAAAACTTGTTTGCTAATGAAGATGAAACCTTTATCCAATATTTTCACATCCTTGCTTTGCGTGATTTATTTCTTTGCTTTTATTTTACTTTAGTTTATAAAAATATGAAAAACCTCCTTGTTACTTATAAGATACCGAAACATATTGACAACCTAGTACTCTCTGTGGGAACGATCCTTTCTTGCCCTTGATACATTATATATTTTGAGTAGTAAGAAAGTGTAATTATTTTTGACGCCTACGACAGCGATCAAATTTTGACGCCGCTGCCGGGGAGGCAACGGTTGTCATTTGTTTTTGGTTTCTTATTTTTGTTTTTAGTCTTGTTTTTTATTTTGTTTTTGATTTTATTTTTTGGTTTTTAACCTTGTTTTGAGAACTCTTGTTTCAGGTACCAATTACTATGGACAGAGCATAATGGAACAATGGGTACGGTTATCAACCTCAATAAAATTATGACAACTATCACCCTTGCGGGGAATACAATCAAAACTAATCCTTTGGTTATGGTCAATATTATGCGTACCCTTTGAGTTATTCTCATACATATCAACCTTCTTATGGTAGGTATGTAAGTGAGCAACCACAAGGAGGGGAGATTAGTTGTACTCCTATTCATATTTCTTCAAGTTTGGTAGATGACATGCAACAATTTATGGTCAGCATGGAGTCAGTTTGTAGAGAACCGAGCATGGAACCAATTTCGTCGACCGAATACGCTCATAGTATGTTTGGCCCAATTTCTGATCGTAGTTATGATCATTCACCCATTCAAAGGGAAGATAATTGGCCTAACAATACTGAAGTAAGTGATTCTACTTTTTCCTTGTCGAACGAGCTTTTCCAACAAATGGAACACTATTTTCAAAATTTGGATGGATCACTCCAAGAGCTTCAAAAAGGTGTTTCTATTTTAAGACAAAGCATTGAAGAATACAAAGAGGACATGCAAAATTCCGCGAAAGACCAATCTTTGGGAAGTGGTAGCCAATTTTATGTTAACTATGATAGTGATGCTGACTATGAAAACACATTGCTTGAGCCAATTTATGGTGACATCCCCGAGGAGAGTACAGTGGAGTCTTTTTGCGATCAAGGTGAAGATGAAAAGGAATATGATGACACTAGTGTAGCTTACTCGAGCGTTGATCTTTATAACGATAAAGAACCTATTCAAAAGGTATAGCTTGAGGATGATGCAATGAGTGTTCTAAAAAATTTCCTTATGGTGAGACTTGAATCCGCAGTGGAGTATGTACCTTACAACAAAGAGAAGTGTGTTGAGAATGAAACCGATATGATCAATATTGTGGAAGACCCAATTGATCTTGCAAAGGATTGTAATGATGATGTTAATGCCGAGACTTTAGTTAAGGTAGAAACGGATGAAGAATGGTTGCAAGGTTTGATAGAGGACCATGATATACAAGAGGTGAATAGTTCACTTGAATTTTTCAAGGATGAAGAGGATTCCGTGCTACAAGAGATTGTGTGAGGTTTTTCTAACCCTTTGCATATTGATTCTTATCCTTTACCTCTTATTGGTTTGAATGTATGTGCTTCAGAAACATTGTTAAATGACTTTGTTTCTCGGTATCCACCATTAGAAACATTAGATTCTCATACTATGTAGGTTTTGGAACGAGAAACCATGGAAGTACCCGACTTCTATATTCTTTATACACTTCCAAGTGTGGACAAGAATAAGTGTGGGGAAGCTTTTATCGGTTAATAACTTCGTTTCTGTTTTATGTTACTAATATTTGTGCGAAGCTAGTGTTTGCAAAACAGGTTCTATGGGAGGATCCCCAACTTTTCAAATTATTGGTGTATGAGGAATTCAACTTGCATGTCGGGCTGACGACTTTAAACCAAGCGCTACATGGGAGGCAACCCACTGGTTTTGTATTTCTTATCTTTTAGTTTTTTTCTTGTCTTGTTTTTATTTTATTTTGATTTCTTGCCGCATATCATTATAATATTTCCCACCTTGACTTTCTTTGGACGATTTAATTTACATTGAGGACAATGTAAAGTTTAAGTGTGGGGGAGTGGTTAAGCATTTGCATTGTAAAATTTTCAAATTTTTCAACTTTTTTGTAAATTAGTGAATAAAAGAAACTCGAACTTGTAGTTAGTTTAGAGTCACATAGTATACATGTCGCTAAGATTACATCAAGATTCTCATAAGAGTGACTGAACTTAGAGATGGCAGAGAACATGATCGGGTTTCTTACTTGTATGAGAGTTAAAGTTTGATTTAACCATGCCAGTGGCAAATGAGGTTCAGAATGAATTCAGTATTAGAGTTGTGGTCCCCTATAGTGGAGACTACCCATGTTACATAATGTGAGGCACCGACCTTAAAAAATATTTTCTTTTAGAGTGTGTGCCACCGTACGTTAAATCCGGGTAGAATGGTGAGCTACCCAACCTCCCACCATTAGAAGCACTACTTTGATCTCTTGAGTGCTATTTTATCAATCATGATGGTGACATCAAATTGCTAACTTACATACCACTTTTGTATTCTTATTCGCAGTTAGCACCATCCACTTTATCTCTCTCTACACCAACAGGTCCATAGAAACACCATCATCATCAACAAGAGGAGCATCACAAATTTGAAGGAAAGTTGAAGACGTTCAAGGTTTACAAGCAACAGTACAAAAATGAGCATATTTCAGATTCAAGTAAAGCAACAAGACAATGAGATAATTTTTATAAGTTGAAGACTATTGTCCAAGAGCGAAGATTATCAAGATGAGAATTCAAGAAGTTTATGATATCGAGACATACAAATTGTGAAGAATAATGCGGTAAAGTACTTACACCATGGCCATTTGTACTTATTTAATTTTTATTTTCAGTTTGTGTTTATTTCTCTTGTCTCATGAAAAAAAATTGAATAAAAAGGAAAAAAAAAAGAGGAAAAAAAATGAAAAGAGAAAAAAAAAAGAAAAAAGAGACAAGAAAAATGTGTTGTATCATATTTTGGTTTGTTTTTAGTTTTGTTCTTTAAATAAAGCCAATGGAAAGAAGGAATATCTATAATGAAATTTCAAGCAATAAGGAATTAGAGGAAAGAATCACATTGTCAAGATTCTACGAAGTTCAAGATTTCATCATCAAGAGTTGAAGACCGAAGATGAAGATGAAGACAAGGATTGAAGACCGGAAACGTTTCTATGGATGTTATGAGAGTGGTGCTAGCTGCACGTTGAACGGATAATGAGGTAAGTAAGCATATTCTCACCTTCGTTAAGTGGTTGATTTCCTTTCTTAGAGATCGTCAGAAAAAGGGTTTTCAAGATGAATAAAAGATGTGGGTTTTCAAAACAATTCGGAGGGTTTTTTCCTTCCTACCATTCAACGTGTCGCAGGATTCTCTCTTCATTCCTACCTCGACACATGTGTGACCCATAAAAAGCTATTTATTATTGAGAGCAACTTCATAAAACCCTTTCTTGTGAGGCAGAGTCGAGACTTTTGATCACTCCGAACCCGGATTCTTTCGATAAGGGATGGTTATTTCTCTCTAAACTTTTAAGGATGAGATTGTGTTCATTTATGTGTCTAACTTCTTATGACTAGTGTGCAGAATTTCAATGTCTTCTAAGCGCGTTGGATGCTATCATTTCGGAGAACTAGTAAGTTGGTAAAGTAGGATTTGTGGGTATATCTCTAGTAAGCCCTCACTAGACTATAACTCGTCCACTAGGGACACCTAGGGGTTTAAAGGCTTGTTATACGTGCTAAGTGTGACCGTAGCCTCGAAGACACGGAGTTGTATGTATATGTTTTAGAATTTCTTTTGTTTGATTTGCTCGAGGACTAGCAAAGTCTAAGTGTTGGGGAATTTGATAGGTGTCTAAAACACCTAATTTAATATCATGTATATATGCTTTCTTTTCGAGTTTTCTTGTGAATTATGTATCTTATGTGTGAATTTGATTTTATTAGGTGCAATGGAGTCATTATGAGAAAAGAAGAAGAAATCACCCGGTTTGAGCAAAAAAGGGCAAAATTATCATTTCACAGGCAGTCGCTATTGGCAGCCCATTCGTGGTTAAGGGGAAACTCTTTGGAGGAGTATTAAAGACGGTCCAACCAAAGTTAAGAGATAGCCAGTTTGTTAAAAGCACCAAAGAAGATACTCAAGGCACCATCCGGGGTGGCTCTTATGTGGGGTGTCTTGATCTATCCCAACACTTATACCCTAGTTAAATCAAGAAGATATTTTCTTCTCTTCTCATTTACTCTCCTCCTATTCACCTGAAAGGCGGCTTCTACTGAGAACCAGAAACCGAGAGAAGAGAATTGAATCAGAGATCGATGGATTCTGTCGAGTGTAGACGAGAACTAATATGGGTTTGCTGGAACGAGTTGGTGGTATTGGATTGTTTGATGTTGCAGTTGGATTTCGAAGTTCAGAGACAGATTTAAAGGGTTTGATGAATTTCTGATGAACTGAGAACGTATCTGAGTTGTTGTTGGTGTTATGAAGAAAATCAGAGAATAAGAAGGAATTGGAGGAATTCGTAATGTTGTGAAGATGAAATGGGTTGAATCTGTGAGCAGATGAAGAAGAATGGCAGGGTTGTTGATGGTGCTGCTATAGAGGATGAAATTAGGGTTTGATTCAAGATGATGATGATGTAAATGGACAGATAGGTTTTGCTGAGAAATTAAAAAAAGGGGATCTGTGGGTTTTCTTGAAATCAACAGATGAGAAGAAATCGAGAAGAAGACATGAATGGAGAAGGGTGAAGACAAGGTGTGAAGCCGAGATTCACATGGGTGTTTGATGTGAAATGAGTTTATGAAGGTGGTAGTGCTGCTTCTATTACAGGGAAGATGAAATTTCTGTTGAGATTGGAAATGGGTTTGAATCCGAGAGCTGCTATTCATGGGGAAATGGGTGCAGATGGTGATTATAGACCATGGAGCTGAACTTCTGTTGATTGCAAGAAAAGAAAGGAGGCGTGGTTGCTGCTATGGATATGTGTTGATAAATGAAGGCTGAATTGAAGTGTTGAATTAGATGTATGTTAGGGATTGTGAATGATGCAGAGAAGGAGCTGAGAAAAGGTCTGAAATCGGCCTGAGGATTGTCGTAAAAACAGAGGAAACTCTGTCCATTTTTCTGCTCAGGCGAGTCAACTCGGTGCCGACGATGACTGTTCCAGACTAGTCCGATGACCGATCCTTCTGAATGACTCAATGAGTAATCCGAATCAGCCTGACTCAGAAGCTGACTAGAAGTTAACTCACCATCTTCCTTGACCCAGTTGACTAACAGAAGACTGTTAGGTCAGCGGTTAACTGTAACGGAATCTGACAGAATATTCTGTCAACGGCGACAGAACTCAGGTAGCCGGTGGTGCCTTTTAAGGCCAATTTCCGGTGATCCCCAGAACTTTTCAGGCGACCAATTCTGGCAGAGATTTTCACATGGGTTTTAACGCACTATGGGCTTGGTGGACCACTTGGAGATGGGTTTTGAGAAGACCTAATATTGGAAAGAGTATCCTTTTGGAATGGGAGAAGCATATAAATAGAAATGTCTTTCTTTTAAACCTAGATCTACATGAGGGAGGCTTCTACTTGTTTTCTAGGGTTTATAAACACGAAATCTTTTCTCTTTCTTCTTGTTATGAACTCCATGAACATGAGCTAGATGTTTTATTGGTTAAAGATGTAGTTGGACTTTGAAAACAAATAATGATTTTTATGAATTAGTTTTCTCTCAATATTATCGTTTGATTTCTACTGCGTATAATAATTGCATGATTGACGTATTGCAATATGATTGAATGTTTGTTTGGTTGAGTCTAGAATTGATTGAACACCCATTCATATCTATAGCTATTTTAGGGTTCATCATCGAGCGATAACCTTGAATACGAGTAACATGATATGATTATGGTTTGTAGTGATACATCCTTGTAATCATATGTAGAAATTGACCTTTGTTCGAATTGTTTACGCAATGTATTTCAATTGCATTGATTAGCCTATTTTTAAAACTTAATGCTCCTGGGAATTGAACTTAATTAGCGCAAGGCGTTTGTAGTTGCAGGAAATCCTACATTACACCCCTCACAAGATTTCATTAACATTCAACTCATTTTAGATTAACAATCTTAATTTTATTGATGAATCTTTGAACAATCTTACAACAAAAGATAAATGAATCAAGAATAACCACTGCTCTAGATTTTCTCTCTCCTATTTACTTGCTTCTCAATCAGAAAAGATCTCTCCCCTTTCCTTTACAACTGAGCGGCTATTTATAGGGAATTACATAGTGGATGACAGCTAATCTGTCCTTTATTTTCGGATATGACTTGCGATATTCTCGCATCCTTACAAATGTTAATCTCGCAAACTCTCTAATTTTCGCAGGACCATCACATTTTTCTCATGATTTAGCTGACGTCGTTTATTATTTCGTTTCTGAAGTTATTCTGCGACACTGTTGTGTTGTGTTGTGTTGTGTTGTTAATAATTTCGCTGAGGCATTATTACTGCGAGATTCTGATCCTACATCTTGCCTCTTCTCATATCTTCTCTGCGAAGTAGAGAATGATGTGAGAAATTCCGCAGCTGTTCATCTCTTCATATTCTGCATTTATCACACGTATTCTTTCTTCCATCTATTTCTTGACACGTCTTCTGTAACCGCTGCTTTTCAACCGTTCACGTCTTTTCGCATTAATGGTGTTTATTTCTTCGAGTAAAAAAAATATTCTTTATATATTCTTCTTACTCTTCTTTCCATTTTCTTTTCTCTTTTTATTCTCTCATCTCTGCAACTCTATTGTTCTTCCGTAAGTTCTGCTACTGTAATTCTTCCCTCTTCAATCTTCTTACTTTTTATCCATTCCCATACTCTATATTCAGATATGCCTCCAAGTGGCCACAAACATGAGAAAAACTTAAAAGACGTCCAAAAAGATCTTGCTGAGAAAGGTTTCACACTTTTTACCATTCCTGGTGAAAGTGCCAAGTCAATTCTTTCTATCAAACTTTTCTCTGATCAACATTGTGATGATCAATCAATCATAGTTTTGCTAGGTCAAATTCTCGCAGGTCTCTCCATTCCTCTTTATGACCCAGATATTCCTCTGTTCTATGAAATTCTCGCTCACTCGGGATTTTCGCGAGCTATCTTCCAATTGAGTGGGGATTGCATCCGTCTGATGCTGGAGTTCGCTAACCATGGTGCTGGTAAAGGATCTCTTTATTCCAAAGATCTTAGGGATCCTAAATTCGTAGATCTAGAGATAGTCGCTGAGAAATATACATTAGCGAATTTCTTCAAAAACTATGAATTAATATCCATGAAGAAAGAGAATACTCGCTGGGGTATTCGCTTGAAAAGGAAAGATCATATTGATGAAGATAAAATACTCATGCAATACATTGATTGGCACTCTGGTAAGAACACAACTCCTCGCCAATCCAAAGATGATAAATGGTGTGTTTTTCCCTTGATGCTGAAAGGACCTTACATTGTTGGGTCAAATGTTCTTCCTACAACGTTAGGTTATTCTTTAGGTAGAATTAACATACGCAGCTCTAATGTGTGTGTTGATGACTTGGAAATTTACAGAGTATTATTGCAATAAGGTATTCTAGGGCTTTTGATGATAACGAGATTAAATACGAATTCTAATCATACATTCAAAACTTGTTTGCTAATGAAGATGAAACCTTTATCCAATATTTTCACATCCTTGCTTTGCGTGATTTATTTCTTTGCTTTTATTTTATTTTAGTTTATAAAAATCTGAAAAACATCCTTGTTACTTATAAGATACCGAAACATATTGACAACCTAGTCCTCTCTGTGGGAACGATCCTTTCTTTCCCTTGCTTCATTATATATTTTGAGTAGTAAGAAAGTGTAATTATTTTTGACCCCTACGACAGCGATCATTGATGTTCTCTGGACCTCCTCAGTCTATATCTATTCCCTCCATCCGAGTTGGCGAAGATGGATGGTCATGATCAAACTGCGACATATATGTAATGCCGCAAACCCTAATTAGGATTTTGGATCAGTCATTGGTGCGCAACTTTGGACAAACGGTTTAGCAGGCTATGCTCCTCCTTTGGGGAGACCGACCATGTGGGGCCCATGTTGGGCCGATGGTGAACTTATGTGTTCCTGCCCGATGGTCCTAAGCGTGATCTAAGCCATCCAAACATGCTGGCGAAGTTGGATGGTTGTGATCGATTTAAGACGCTAGTGGGATTTCCACGACCCTTTAAGCATCACGTCATCCACACTTTGAGCAAGCGTTCATTTCTCTAGGGCTAGGTCATGAGAAAACTGATCAGGTGGGTGAGGAGTGGGCCCGCCAATGTGTGCATTGGCGCTTCACCGGCCATTCACGGGATGATCTGAGCCGTCCAACCAGGATGGTGAAGTTGGATGGTCGTGATGATTTTAAGACTGCCTTGAACAGTCTAAGCTCGTCGATCTTCTTCCAAAGCAGCGCAACCACCCTATTTTAGGGCTGGCGTTTGACGTGCTGGAAGGAGTTCGTGTGATGTTCGACCGGCTTGGGCATAAGTGGGCCCGCCAGTGGTCATCACGTCAATCACCTACTCTTTCCAGGGTTTGGCTAGGCTTATTAGATTGGGCGGCCAACTTGTATGGCTGCAATCGTTTCTGAGACTGATATGAACAGTCCAGATTTCCCACAAGGAAATTAAATGCGTTCGATCGAGCTGAAAGCGCATCGATTCGAAGTTCTCTTTGTCAGAGAGTGATGTAGCTTGTACGAGTATTTCATGCATGTCTCAAAATTGGCACTTGGAGATTCATGTTACTCTGCTGAGAGTGAACACTCAGTCTTCATGTCATGCTAATAATGAGAGTTCGGCGAGGAACAACATAGGAAATACTAGGAAAATCATGCATTAATCGATAATGCTATAAATTCACAGAATATTTGGGATTGTTGCTACATGCACCATTCTAGGTGAATTTTTTGTGTTTATTGAATTGCTTCAAATAAATAAGGCGAAAGGTTTTCTGACCTCATCGCTTATCAAATGGCTTTATCCTTTGCAGGATGTCAACATATTACTTTGGTTTTACAATTTTAGCCATGAACTAAAATCCACCATCAACATTAAGTCCCCTGCCTAGTACATAATGGTTGCATTATTGTGGGGTAGGCATGAGATGGTGATAGTTCAAATACTAGAACGATTAAGCTAAAGTAAATACATATTTACCGCATAGATGAACATCGTCCTATGCCTCAAACGTCCGAGGCTGATCAAACCGTTCCTTTTTAAATATCTAACAGCCTTTCCGATCTCGATTAGGGTTCGAAAGAAAGCACGACTCGGCCGGTGTTGAATCCTTATTCATCGGGTATATCTCGCCGCAACCGCTTTTAGTCTTCCTTTAGGGTTTCCTCGACATATATGTATATGTAGGGATTTTGAACCGCTTTTACTGTTTTGCGATTGGATTTTCTTGCATAAACTCCATCATGTCAAAACAACAGTAAATCTTCTTCTTCATGCCATCCAGGGTCTTCTGCTAAACGTGCACGACCTGCATCTCAGTGTGAACCTGAGATTCATGGTGAATCCCCTGCTCGTGTTCTTCGAGTTAAGAAGATCATACCGGTTCGTTCTTCTTTTACTTTTCCTTTCCGAACAGTTGCTTGTTCTTCATGATCAGGCGAATAATCTTCCTTCCCCCCTCCCTTTTTTTTTTGCAGAGATACCCTATTGGAACATGCGTTACGGTTATCGACGATGATGACTTAACTAGTCCTCTTCCTTCAAACTCAAACACACCTACCCCTACGGACCTTGAAGATGCTGATCTGGGTATCTCATCTTATGAATACCCCAATGCGGGAATTTTATTCGATATTCGCATGAAATGCATATCTTCCAGCTACCGAGTTGTCGGTGGATTCTTAGTGCAGAAGGAGTTTGAGCCTCTATACACAAAGGTATGGAGAAAGTATGGCCACATCGCAACCAGGAACGTAGTTCGGCACTGTTCATCTGCTTTGGTCACCACGGTAAACTGCCTTCTTCCCATGATTGGCTG
Organism: Papaver somniferum; assembly: GCF_003573695.1. NCBI lineage: Eukaryota > Viridiplantae > Streptophyta > Magnoliopsida > Ranunculales > Papaveraceae > Papaver > Papaver somniferum. The sequence goes on along the minus strand of NC_039366.1, from coordinate 95,738,059 downwards.
AGATGGAGAACATCTCTATTCGCAACGTTGATGAATCAAATCTTGAAAAGTGGGAGAACATGGTATCTACCTACGAATCCATGGAGTTCAACGTGGGATGGTTGCGGCATCGTCTTGACATCATCAAGGTTGATCGAGATGGTATCCTTATGAATGTAGTTCCTGCTGTGAAACCTATCTTGGAGGAGGAGAAGGCCCTGGATGCGGAATCAAAGAAGGTGGAGCAGGCAGTTCAAAACTTGAAGGATAGGACGGAGAGATACCAAACTAGGCTGAAGATGATGCTCTTAAGGGACTACAATCTGCTGGATGGCCTCTTCTAAGCCACACTTCCTTATTGTCAACTTTCTTTTCGAACATTCTTGAGAAATAAATTGCATATTCTTGAGAAATGAATTGCATTGGTTTTTGGTAGATGAATGAAGTTTTTTCCATTAACGTTTTTTTTTTGAATAAATCGATAATCCAAAATGTGTAATGAAAGATGCATGTGATGTAGGTTTTAGATAACCAAAATTAATGATTAAATGAAACCCAGTTATATCCGCAAGCGCACAGGTCAATAGTAATATAGATAGCAAATGCGGTTCGTTCCCACAGGGAGTGTGAAATACTCTACCAACTAATACCAAAAATTAAATAATCAACAAGATAATGTTTTAAGGATTTTTAGAAATTCGGAACAAAATGAAATGATAAATAATTTAAAGATAAACAAAATGAGTGTGTGTTATTAGGATTTTCGGTTTCCACCAATTAATTATGCAAACTCTACTAATCTTTAAAAGTATATTCCATGCTTTTTCAAATACTGTTTCTCCGCTATAGTTGTCTTCGCTTCATGAGTAGTGATTCTAAAGCATTACCTATCTATCCTTGCATACCACGTCAAGGGATTTAACCGAAGCACGCAGTATCAATTCAAAAGCATAAATAATCTAGAAAATCACATCAACAATAAAATACCAAGCCAAATGAAGAAAAACTACTAATCAATCAACTCATTATTAAGCATATAAATATAGAGTTTTCATAATAAAATTGGGTTCTACCTAGACCCTAACATAGATTTAGCTAGCCATGGCTTTCGCAAAAAACCATAAAAAGATTAAAAACAAATAGCTAAGCAAAAATGGAGAAGAAAAACTCCAAACCCCCTTCTCTATCTCTGGCCGTCGGCCTCCCTCTAGTATATTTTGAAACAACACATAAATATAGCTGACAAATGAATTCACGTTTTTCTTCTTCGTCGCCACATCACCTCCCAATAGAAGTCTGCCACATGTCATGAAAATATAAATTCACCCAATGATGTTGTGTCGCGTGTCATAATATGACGAGACATTGTAAAGTATCACCAAATCTCCACTTTCCATAGTATATGAATTTCATTTAGAAAACATGATATTTTCTTGCATGTGTTGGGTCCCACGTTAACTTTTTCTTCATTTGCACGTGGTCATGGAGGTGATATTCTTCCATTCTTATGCTAACAATAATAAAGTCACTCTTGACCAATCTTAGGTGGCATTAGTGTGCTGACATCGACTCTCTTAACCATTAAGTCTCACATTTTGATGTTTATTCGCTGGATGATCGAATTCACTTGTACTTTCTGCAAAAGCACTAAAATAGTGTCATTAGTCAAAATATTGAGTCCTAACTAATATAAATATGGGTATAAAATGTAGCACTTTCGTGCTTATCAACACCCCCACACTTATATTTTGCTAGTCCTCGGGCAAAACAAAGAATTGACCCGCTACACAGCTGGTCATATGAATATAGAGACCCGCTACACAGCTGGTCATATCATTTTTTTTCTTGTTTTTCTTAGACCCGCTACACAGCTGGTCAAATAATAAGATAAAGAGAGAGAGACCCTCTACACAGCTGGTCATAGAAAATACCGTACAAAAGACCCGCTACACAGCTGGTCATGACTCTAAAAACCATAACGATACTAATATTTTTTTAAGACCCGCTACACAGCTGATCATTATTTTTATTTATTTTAGACCCGCTACACAGCTGGTCATAAATTTTTTTTTTAAATCCTAACCAAAGTGCCACTCCCCCACACTTAAATATTACATTGTCCTCAATGTAATTGAGTCATCCAACGTAGAAATCAAGGTGGGGAATTATAAATTGCAAAAAAAAAAACAAATAAAAATAAAAGATAGAGAAAAGGGAACAAATCGGATGGGTTGACTCCCACGAAGCGAAATGTATTGTTTCACTGCTTTAAATAACACATAATCTCAAACAAAATGAGGTTGATACCCCAAAGTAAGCTGCCAATCATATATATAGAGTCTGAAAAGTTGGGGATCAACCCAACCAATCCGGTCAGCTGAAAATATGCACCTGCAAAAACTATAATCATCCAAAGATACACATGAATCCATTCCCCATAAATAACAATCCTTAGTAATCAATCCATGCATTGTCAGGATATGTAAATCATTCACACAAAGAGGTATAAATTTATCAATAGCTTCTAGTTGAGGTGCACGCCCTAAATCAGGTTCTAAATCAGCGGAAATAACTTTTATGGCTGATATTGGTTCCAGTTGAGCAAAATAGGGCACACGAACATATGTTGGCTCAAATGGAGCAGTAATATCATGACTCATAGACCCGTTATCATCTAAAACGGTTTCATTATCAATATGATCAAGACAAAAAAATTCTGAACTTAATGGCTTAAAGGTCATGATCGAAACTTTCTCGACTGATGGAACTAGTCGAGACTCGAACAAAACTAGAGTTTCTAGTTTGGATTTCCATTTATTAGTGTCTAACAGCGGTGTGGAGTCTAACAAGGAATTGACTTCACAAATAACACTATCTTCATCAAAATCATACCCAAAATGAGCTAAGAAAACCTCTAATGGATCTCCCAAGTGACTCTTGCAAATATCTTGCGAGTGCATACATTCTTTTCGCCCGCACTTCAGACTAAAGTACCTAAAAAAAATCAAACAAACTGCGTAAAAAGAACTAAAAGAACAATAAAAATAAATTATTTACAAAAATTAAAAATAAGCTATAAACAATGATATCAACTAGCGAGTATTTTGCTACCACTCCCCGGCAGCGGCGCCAAAAACTTGATGTAGATTTTAGATAACCAAAATTAATGATTAAATGAAACCCAGTTATATCCGCAAGCGCACAGGTCAATAGTAATATAGATAGCAAATGTGGTTCGTTCCCACAGGGAGTGTGGAATACTCTACCAACTATTACCAAAAATTAAATAATCAACAAGATAATGTTGTAAGGGTTTTTAGAAATTTGGAACAAAATGAAATGATAAATAATTTAAAGATAAACAAAATGAGTGTGTGTTATTAGGATTTTCGGTTTCCACCAATTAATTATGCAAACTCTACTAATCTTTAAAAGTATATTCCACGCTTTTTCAAATACTGTTTCTCCGCTATAGTTGTCTTCGCTTCATGAGTAGTGATTCTAAAGCATTACCTATCTATCCTTGCATACCACGTCAAGGGATTTAACCGAAGCACGCAGTATTAATTCAAAAGCATAAATAATCTAGAAAATCACATCAACAACAGAATACCAAGCCAAATGAAGAAAAACTATTAATCAATCAACTCATTATTAAGCATATAAATATAGAGTTTTCATAATAAAATTGGGTTCTACCTAGACCCTAACATAGCTTTAGCTAGCTATGGATTTCACAAAAAACCATAAAAAGATCAAACACAAATAGCTAAGCAAAAATGGAGAAGAAAAACTCCAAACCCCCTTCTCTATCTCTGGCCGTCGGCCTCCCTCTAGTATATTTTGAAACAACACATAAATATAGATCACAAATGAATTCATGTTTTTCTTCTTCGTCGCCACATCACCTCCCAATAGAAGTCTGCCACATGTCATGAAAATATAAATTCACCCAATGATGTTGTGCCGTGTGTCATAATATGACGAGACATTGTAAAGTATCACCGAATCTCCACTTTCCATAGTATATGAATTTCATTTAGAAAACATGATATTTTCTTGCATGTGCTGGGTCCCACCTTAACTTTTTCTTCATTTGCACGTGGTCATGGAGGTGATATTCTTCCATTCTTATGCTAACAATAATAAAGTCACTCTTGACCAATCTTAGGTGGCATTAGTGTGCTGACATCGACTCGCTTAACCATTAAGTCTCACATTTTGATGTTTATTCGCTGGATGATCGAATTCACTTGTACTTTCTGCAAAGCACTAAAATAGTGTCATTAGTCAAAATATTGAGTCCTAGCTAATATAAATATGGGTATAAAATGTAGCACTTTCGTGCTTATCACCTGTATTTTCATGTCACGGGACAGTAGCGGGACAATGATCAAGCATGGTATGCCTTGAGCCATTTTCCGTTGATGACTGCTTCTAACTTGCCTCCATCCACCTTAATGATCTTGTAATAGCCGGTACTATAAGCCTCGGTAATCACGTAGGGACCTTCCCATTTTTGAGATAACTTTGGTGCAGACATGTCTTGCTGAATGTGCTTGGCCGTCTTTAAGACTAAATCTCCTACTTCAAAAACACGTGGCTTCACAGTCTTGTCATACGCCATGGAGATCGTATTTCTGTACAACTGAGTACATTCCTCTGCCTTGCTTCTTCTGGAATCCAGAGTGTCTATCTCAGCGATTCTTGAGTTAGATGCTTCAGCCTCGTTCCAGTGGACCCCACTTGCTGCTGCAATCCTGGCTGATGGGATCTTGATATCTGCTGGGAGGATTGCGTCCGCACCGTAAACAAGTGAATATGGAGAAACCCAAATGGAACTCCTAGGTGCCGTCCGATACGTCCATAACGCCATTGGTAGTTGTTCGTGCCACTCTCTGGGGTTGTCATGTATTGTTCGACTGAGAATCCGAATTAATGTTTTGTTGGTGCTTTCAACCTGTCCGTTTCCTTGAGGATAGTAAATGGTGGAGAAGACCTGTTTAATTCCATATTCTTCCAGCAGCTCTCGTACCTGTTTGTTGGCGAAGGGGGTGCCGTTATCAGTGATAATATGTTTAGGCACACCAAAACGACAAATGATGTAAACTTTAATGAAAGCCGCAATCGTTGATCCTATAGTCCCTCGTAGAGGAATAGCCTCAACCCATTTGGTGAAATATTCTGTTGCGGTTATGATATACTCGTGCTGCTTCGATGACGACGGATTGATCTTCCCAATAATGTCAAGTCCTCAGCTATAAAATGGCCATGGACTGCTTATCGAGTGTAAAGGAGTGGAAGGTGCGTGAACAAGGTTCCCATGAATTTGACATTTGTGGCAGCTTTGAACGAATTCAGCTGCATCATCCTCCATGGTCGGCCAATAGTATTTCTCGTGTATCTGGAGAAACAGTTTCCTCTTCCCTTGATGTTCCCCTTCATGCATTTCATTCAACATGATTGGAATCTCTATCTCGGCCAGGCACCGTAACAGATCCCCTCGAAAGCTTTTGCGATACAGGATCCCTTCGTGAAATACGAACCGCTTCGCTTTTTGTTTCATCTTGACAGCATCCTTTTGATTAGCAGGAGTTACCCCGTCACGGAGATAACTAATATACGGCTCTCTCCATTCCCCAGCATGACTTATCCTGAAAACCTCCAATTGATGTGGCGGTGTTTGACAGTTAGAGCAAGACTTTTGGAGAAGCCGAGATTGGATTTCCATTTCTGGCCAGTAATATCCCAGGCGTTGAAGACGTCGATAGAGCGTTACTACCAACGTTTGTCCACAAATTTCATCATGAACGTTGTTAAGCTGCAGATGTGCTTCTTCATCTCCGAGACATCTTGATAGGGAACCATCCGAATTTCGATGATATAACATACCGTGAAGCATAAAGAAGTTCTGTAGGGTTTTGAGACTGACCTTCCCTTGAGAAAGCGAGCTGTTGAGCTCTTGAATGATCGGAGTCCGAAAATCGTCGATTTCAGTGTCTTTGCATTGTGAAAGCCATGTTGATTCCACCGTTCTCCTATTCACCGTCAGGGTTTCTTCCAAACCTTCGAACTGCAATTTGGATGCTAGTGTGGCCAAACAATCAACGTGTCTGTTGTTGTTGCGATCAACATGGGTTATGGTTGCATCCGCAAAGTAGTTTAGTAACCTTTACGCCTATGATCGGTACTGGGCCAGTATTACCTCCTTCAACACATACACTCCATTCATTTGATTAACTAGTAACTTAGAGTCACCTCTTATCTCCAAGCGTGTGGCCCCCGCTTGTTTGGCTAATGACAGTCCTATGAGGAAGGCTTCATACTCTGCTGAATTGTTGGTGCATTGAAAGTCCAGCTTGAAGGAGTGCGACAAGACTTCACCGGTTGAAGACACTAAGACCACGCCTGCCCCTCCAGTGTTACTGCTAGGGTGGCGGAGCCATCAAAATACAGCAGCCATGCCTCTCCTTCGACAACGGAGATATCTGGAAATTCTCCAAGAAGATCTTCATGTAGCGCAGTAGTGCCTTCTCCAGGGAAAGCTGCCAGTAAATATGCAACGACTTGTCCTTTGATAGCCCTTGGTGATGCACACGTTATGTCTAGTTCTGACATTTGGAGAAGCCACTTGGACGACCTTCCCATCAACACCGGCTTTGAAAGTAAAAACTTCGCAGGATCAGATTTAGATATAAGCACCACCTTGTTGGACATCAGGTAATGTCTGAACTTCTGAATGGAATGAATCAGGGCTAGGCATGCTTTTGCCTCTTTGGGATATCCGAGTTCAGCATCTCTTAATACTCAACTGAAATAGTATATGGGATGTTCGACTCCCTCATCATCCTCCTGAGCAAGCAAAGCCCCTACGGCGGTATCACTGAAGGCGGTGTAGAGGCACAACAGTCTTCCTTGGACAGCGGACTTCATGACCGCTGGAGACGACAATATCCGTTGAATCTTCTGAAACGTTTCCTGTTGTAGTGCGGTCCAGACGAGACTTGCTCCCTTCTTCAGCAAGGGGGTGAATGAAGAAACGAGCTGGGCCAAACCATGTATGAAATGTCGAATGTAGTTTACTTTGCCCATGAAGCTTTGGATCTCCTTCACAGTCCGTGGCGGCGGCATCGTGAGGATAGCTTGAGTCTTGGATGGGTCCACCTTGATCCCTTCAGCAGTTACCTGGAATCCCAGAAACTTGCCCGAAGAAAAGCCGAAAGCGCATTTCAAAGGATTCATCTTCAATATGTACTCACGACACCTTTCGAACACTTGTCGTAGGACTCCTGTGTGATCCGCCCGAGCTTTCAACTTGACTACTATATCATCCACATAATCTTGAACTTGCTTATGCATCATGTCGTGGAAGATTTCCGTCATAACGCGTTGATAGGTTGCGCCGGCATTCTTCAAAGCAAATGGCATTACAGTATAATAAAAATTTCCAAGAGGAGTTCGAAAAGTTGTCTTACTTGCGTCGTGCTCGTACATCCTTATCTGATTGTACCCGCTATATCCGTCCATAAAGGAGAACATGACGTGTCCACTGGTGGCATCTACTAATATGTCGATGTTAGGTAGAGGAAAATCGTCTTTAGGGCATCATCTGTTCAAGTCTCTGAAGTCCACGCAACATCTGATCTGTCCGTTTTTCTTTTTTACCGGGACCACATTAGCCAACCAGGTCGGATGATGAATGGGTTTAATGAAGCCAACATCTATCAACTTCTGTATCTCAGTCTTGATTTGCTCTTCCACCTCATGCCTGAATTGCCTCAGGGACTGTTTGATTGGCTTGGATCCAGGTATGACATGTAGATGATGGGTGACCAATTTTTCATATAAACCGGGCATTTCTTCATACGTCCAAGCGAATATGTCCTCGTATTCTTTGAGAAGTTGTACGAGCTTTGTGCGTTCATACGTGGACAAAGTTGAGCTGATGGAGATAGGCATGCGAGACTCTTCATTCCCGATATTAACGATTTCGATATCATCGATCGTGGAGTTGGTGTCGTCCTACAGCTGTCGTGGAGCATCCAGCACCTCTTCATGTGGCTCTTTGTTGTTGTAGCATTCCATTGGGAGGAGAGACTGGGTAACAGTCTCCCCTGTTAATTGCGAACAACGGCGTCGGTACACGGTCTTCCCTTTATGATCACGGATCACCACAAAAGTTCGCTCTCTCTTGGTGTGAACATGGGTTGCGGCTTCACCAGATGAAGAAGAATGCTCTATCAGTGAAGATGTATCGTGGGGCTTAGCCCTCACTGATACAAGTCGGTCCTCCTCCTGGATTGATGCCTGCGTGGGGAGTGGGATGCAATGAACTTTGCCTGATTCTTCCCGTGAGGTTTCTCTTGGCTCAAACAACTCCACTCCACATATCGGCGTGTAAGGAGACAACGACGCAGGAATAAGAACGACTTCTTTATTCAGCATAGTTTTCAGGCACTGGTGATACGTTGAAGGGACAATCCTATTTTCATGAATCCACGGTCTCCCAAATATCATATGGTAGTCCGGCTCCTTTTATATGACTTCGAATTTCACCATTGACTGAACGGGCCCTATAGATAAATTCAGATTGACATACCCGTACGTGTTGGTTTGGTTTCCTTCGAAGTCTGTCATCGTGGTAGGCCGTCGTACGATCTTGCTCGGGCTAACCTTGGCCGTGCTGAGAGTCTTGAGAGTAATCACATTCGAAGACGCTCCCGTGTCGATGAGAGCCCTCTTGAACTCCGAGTCCTTGATGTGTGCAGTAACATGTAGGACCCGATTGTGACCTTCCTCCGCCATCACGTCTTGTTCTGTAAATGTAACCTTATTCACAGACATCTCTGATGTTTTTGGGGCTTCTGGGCGCAAAGGAGTTAAATGCACGCCCAGTGCTATCTAGTTGATTGCAGCAAACGTCTCCGCCTGCTGGTTCTTCGAAAGATGTAAAAGTTCACACAAAATTTCCACTAGAGAAGCCGCTTCTTGATCCACCAGCCTCTGGTTCATCGTGAAGCTATTGACTTGAGGAGGATCGTTGCGAGGATCAGTCCCCAGTGTAGAAATATCTGCGACAGGAGAACCGCTCATATCTGATGTCATCTTGATGAGGAGATCGAGTATGCTCTATCGCTCATTTTATCAGGTCCATGTTCTTCGTGTGAATCTCCTGCACCCGTGCTAATTCGATCAATGTTGGGATTCTTCCGGTTACACCATCAGATACACCGTCGGGAAGAGGGGTATCTCCATTGGAGGAACCTCGACCAAGATTTGGAGTTGTTGGGGAAGTCCTAAGACTAACCATTTTGAAATCAACCAAACGGAATCGGGTATTGAATAAATTGACTTCACAACCGAGAGATTAATCTCCCACTGTGGTCGCTAATTGTTTATGGGTGAAAACTATTTCTGCTGGTTTTGGTAATTTTTGGTGTGTGTAGATGAGAAATGAATCTAAACCCTAAACAAATGCACTGCACGGGAGTGTTTTTGATTCGAGAGATCAATCTATACAATTCTGGCCTAAACCAAGAAATGGTCGTTCCAAACTTGCTTCGGTCACAAAGTGAAGGAGATGGGGTTGATCTTAGGGAGGGAAGCGAAGAAGGTGTTGAGATTATGAAGGCGTTGGTTGTTTATGACTTGTATCAGAATGATGGAATGGCTTGCACAATGTAAGCTATCAGTTCTGGGAGTTTTCTGGATATTGTGACAACACTTGGTTTTTTTGTGTCATTTGAAAATAGGTGAATGACCTATTTATACAAGTCATTGAGCGCAAACCTTCATCTCGTAGGAAGTGGAGGAAGTTGAGTGATGGAGTAGTTGGGTCGTGTAGGTGGTTACACGATCACGTCTTGTCCCACTTCTCTCATTACCTTAACCGTTCATGCCTCCTGACACGTTCTTTTAAATGGGGGTGTTGCACGCCGCACGCTGTAAACCGCCAGACCAATACCCCAGTAAGTATCCCCCAGTTTGTGACATGCTTGATGTCTCGAATGAGTGGATCGTGGGACCCACAGGAAGTAGCATACGGTGCTAGGTTAAACAATTGAGTTATTTAAGAAATCGATATTCATGAAATATCGGGTATACTTTATGCATGTAATGCATCGAATATAATCAATATGAATGATGCATCGCTGTTTTAAAGCTTAACGGAGTAAGTCGCGGATTAAGCGTCTTAAAATAGATCCATGCCCAACCATCTTCGAGTGATCGTTTGAAGGCCGCATGAGCGGGCCATCCCTTGACCGATCACTCCTTGTGGTAGAGTGACGGACGGTGATCACCAAGGTGCCTCATTGGCCGTTTAACTCTTAGCTTAGGCTGTCCGACTAAGCTGGCAAAGTTGGACGGACGAGATGATCTGCGGCACATGTAAGGGTGTAAATTTTGCCCGGCAGCCCGAGGCCTAGTACCGTCCGCCCTGTCCCATGACAGCCCATGGGTGACCGTGGCCCTTTACGGGCTGGCCCGACCTAGCCCATTTAAATAAGAGGGCGGGCACAGGCCACAATTCAAATTTTCTTGCCCGGCCCAATACCCTCCCTATTATCCCGTCAATGCTACCCGCCATGTTAGCCCGCCAGTGTTATCCATTTACCTAGCCTAAGTGACTGTTCTCATTTGTTTTATCCTAGAATATACTTGGTACATATACTTAATACAGTCAACCCTCATAGTTTTCATATGTATTTCTTAACTTTTATTCCATTGGAGTCTAATTTTGTTAACCATATAGAGAAAATATTGAGCAAAATCTAAGGTAGTTTCCTTTTCTGATGATTCAATTCAGGAAAAATTATAGAAAGTTTGGTTTATCTTATTCCCATCTCAATTCTCGTATTTGATTATTAATTTTAAGTAAAACTTGTGTATTATTACTAATTTTTTTTATTTTTAACAATATATATGTATAATATATATATATTTGTTTGTAATATTCAAGGCCCTCCCGGCCCTACCCGCCCGAACCCAAATTACAAAACAGGCTTGGGTAGGCCATGGGTACTAACTGTAGATAAATAACCCTGCCCGCCCGACCCTTTTAATTTCATGGATAAGAGATGTTCCGGCCCGCCCTATACCGTCCCATTTAATAAATAGGTCAGGCTGCCCGGCCCGGCCCAATTTACACCCCTAGGCACATGTTTGCGACCGTTGATGGATTTTAGGGTTTTAAAGAGGTGCGTAAGCATCACTCTTTAGCTTGACCGAAATCAAGCATGGACAAAGTTTCTGGTGGGACCGACCGGGCATGCGTGTAGACGGCTTGCCGGTGTACAAGTCCATGCCACTCTGTCTCGCGGAGGTTCAATCTAGGCCAATCAATTTGTCTGGCAAAGGTGAGTGGTCGTGATCGAATTGCAACAAAAATCCTTTGCCGCAAAGGATTTTAGGGGCCACGGTATGCCATCTTTGGGCGCGCGTTTCGAGGCGCCTGGTATGGTCCACCTTGGCCGACCGTTACATGCGCAGGTGGGCCCACGGTGATCATGTTGATGCTCTCTGGACCTCCTCAGTCTATATATATACCCTCTATCCAAGATGGCGAAGATGGATGGTCATGATCAAACTGCGACATATATGTAATGCCGCAAACCCTAATTTGGGTTTTGGATCAGTCACGCGTACGCAACTTTGGACAAACGGTTTGGCAGGCTATGCTCCTCCTTTGGGGAGACCGACCATGTGAGGCCCATGTTGGGTCGATGGTGAACTTATGTGTTCCTGCCCGATGGTCCTAGGCATGGTCTAAGCAATCCAAACATGCTGGAGAAGTTGGATGGTTTTGATCGATTTAAGACGCTAGTGGGATTTCCACGACCCTTTAACCATCACGTCAGCCACAATTTGAGCAAGTGTTCATTGCTCTAAGGCTAGGTCGTGAGAAAACCGATCAGGTGGGTGAGGAGTGGGCCCGCCAATGTGTGCATTCGCGCTTCAATGACCATTCGCGGGATGATCTGAACCTTCCAACCAGGCTGGTGAAGTTGGACAGTCGTGATGATTTTGAACAGTCTAAGCTCGTCGAGATTCTTCCAAAGCAGCGCAACCACCCTATTTTAGGGATGGCGTTTGACGTGGTGGGAGGAGTTCGTGTGATGTTCGACCGGCTAGGGCATAAGTGGGCCCGCCGGTGGTCATCACGTCAATCACCTACTCTTGCCAGGGTTTGGCTAGGCTTGTTAGATTGCGCAGCCAACTTGTATGGCTGCAATCGTTTCTGAGACTGATATGGAAAGTCCAGATTTCCCTCAAGGAAATTAAATGTGTCCGATCGAGCTGAAAGCGCATCGATTCGAAGTTCTCTTTGTCAGAGATTGATGTAGCTTGTACGGGTATTTTATGCATGTCTCGAAATTGGCATTTGGTATGAATACCAATATTCAGTGGAACACGTGTCACGATCTTAGTGGCCACACATAAATTCAACCGTGTAGCCTTCGCTGAACTGAGAAGCCTAAGTAGCAAAGGACACCTCCGCAGATATACTTTATCTCATCCCAAGAAAGAAGGCCTAAACGGTCAAGATAAGAATGGTAAAATCCTAGTCTACAAATAGGCAGCTGGCGAGGGGACAGAGGTAGATGACGCATCTAATCCGCATTAAATGCTCAAATCTCTTATCTACACGCATGAATCAAGGCACGCGGAGAGAGAAGGCGTGGCAGAACCCGATTGGCGGAAGCTGTAGGTGAACGAAGGTACAAACTGTACTAAGGTTGGGTAGTTCCCAAAGGAACGTGGGCCAGCTGAGGTGGTGAAATACAACTGGAGAAAGTACGCGGTTGTTTGAGGGTGAAAACGGTTTCTGCTAATTTTGGTAATTTCGGGTGTCTGGGTGAGAAACGAGTTTAAACCCTAAAAAATGTACTGCAAGGGAGTACTTTAGACTCAAGAGATCAATCTGTACAAATCCGGCCTAAACCAAGAAATGGACGTTCCAGACTTGCTTTGGTCACAAAGTGAAGGAGAAGGGTTGGTTTTGGGGAGGGAAGCGAAGAGAGTGTTGAGACCAGAATAGTTGATCCTGGAAGAGTAGTTGTTTCACGACTTGTATCAGAAAGTGGGAAGCTAACAGATGGAAAGTTAGCAAATATTTTCTGAGTGTTGTATGATCCTGACCAAAACTTGTTGTTCGGTGGAAATAGGTAAGGCCTATTTATACAAGTCGAAGTGAAACGTACTCTGGTCTCATTAAGAAATGAAAAACGGATGAGTAAATGGGAGGAGGTGGTAACCGGTAACGTCTGGAATTGATGTTCCATAAAAGAAAGCGTTTCACCATTACTCCCTGTATTTACTAACCTCCTCATCCTTATGGAACTGTCTTATAACGTGCGTAGTGTACGCCGCACGCTGTAAACCGCCAAACCAATACCCAATGAGCATCCCCCAGTTTGTGACATATGTTGATGTCTCGAGTATTTTCATGGAAAACATGTAGCATGCTGTTGTTGTTTGGCAAGTTGAGCTTGGGACACTTGCCGGCTCGGTGGTGACCTTCGACGGTCGAGATTTTGCATCTTAAGAGGAAAGGTAGCCGTTGATTATTGCAACCCTTCGTTTGGTAGCTAGTGGCATGAAAGCATGATCAGTATGGCTTTAATATGGCCTAGTTTAGGCGCGGCCAAAGTTAGGGTTTTGGCTTTGTTTAGGCGCGACCAAACTAGGGCCAAATGTTGCCATGCGTTAGCTGGTAACCTTGGACGACTAAGATCTGTACCTTAGATGAAAAAGTGGTCGTTGATTGTTGCAGGCCTTTGTTTTGGTAGCCGCATAGGGAAGGCCGGTATGGCGTGGCGCAGCGAGGTGGTTGGCATGCCATTGGCACATGTGGCATGGCATGCCTTGGCTCGGTTTGGAGTGGCCAAAACTAGGGTTTGGGGCCAAAGGTTACCATGCGTTATTTGGAAACCTTGGATGGCTAGGATTCGTATCTAGGATGGAAGGGTGGTCGTTGATCGTCGCACGCCTTCGTTTTGGTAGCCGCATAGGGAAGGCCGGCATGGTGGTTGGCATGCCATGCCTTGGCGCGGTTTGGCGTGGCCAAAACTAGGGTTTTGGGCCAAAGGTTAACATGCGTTGTTTGGCGACCTTGGACGGCTAGGATTTGCATCTAGGATTGAAGGGTGGTCGTTGATTGTCGCACGCCTTCGTTTTGGTAGCCGCATAGGGAAGGCCGACATGGTATGGCACGGCAAGGTGGTTGGCATGCCATTGGTGCGCGTGTCATTGCATGCGTTGGCGCGGTTTGACGTGGCCAAAACTAGGGTTTTGGGCTAAAGGTTACCATGCGTTGTTTGGCGACCGTGGACGGCTAGGATTTGCATCTAGGATTGAAGGGTGGCCGTTGATCGTCGCAAGCCTTCGTTTTGGTAGCCGCATAGGGAAGGCCGGCATGGTGGGGCCAAGGCAAGGTGCGGTTGGCTTGGCATGGTGCGGTTGTCCCGGCATGGTGGGGCCAAGGTAAGGTGTGATTGGCTTGGCATGCCATTGTCGCATGGTGCGTCTAGCATGGTTGGGGCCAAGGCAAGGTGCGGTTGGCTTGGCATGGTGGGGTCAAGGGTTTGGCATGCCATTGGCGCATGGTGCGGCTAGCATGGTTGGGGCCAAGGTAAGGTGCGGTTGGCTTGGCATGGTGGGGCCAAAGGGTTTGGCATGCCATTGGCACATGGTGCGGCTAGCATGGTTGGTGTGCCTTGGCGCGGTAGATGTGGCTGGCATGGTTTTCCATTGGCATAGTGGTGTGGCTGGCATGTTTGGCATGCCTTGGTGCGGAGATGTGGCTGGCATGGTATGTCATCGGCATAGTGTTGCGGCTGGCATGGTTGGCAGCCTTGGCGCGGAGATGTGGTTGGCATGAATTGCTATTGGCACAGTGGTGAGGATGGCATGGTTAGCATGCCTTGGCGCGGAGATGTGGCTGGCATGGTTTGCCATTGGCACAGTGGTGCGGCTGGCATGGTTGGCATGCCTTGGCGCGGTAGCATGAGAATTAAGGTTTGGCATAGATGATGTCAGTCGATGTTAAGGGTTTTTCCGTGGAACATGACCCATAAAAAAATAGGTACCCCGGTAATTCTTACGTAGGCATGCTGATTGATTTAATAAATGTGTTAATGGTCATAGTGACACCATGTCATTTGTACAGTTTTACGACCATCAACATTAAGTCTCCTGCTTAGCTCGGAACAGGAGCATTGTTGCGAGGTAAGCATAAGATGGTGACAGGCGATGACAAAATCGAAATGACAAGTCGTGAAAAGATGGTCAAGAAGACTCGGATAACCTTTTTCGAGAGGTAAGAAGAGTTCGTGATTCTCATGTTGGAGGCCTTGCATAGATTCTACTTGTGGTGTTACTGGATAGACCGTGAAGTGGTGAGATGTAGATTGTCATCTTGGAATGGGAGCCGCAGGCGTCGGTCGTCTTGGAATGGGAGCCGCAGGCGTCGGTCGGCTTGGAATGGGAGCCGCACGCGTTGGTCGGCTTGGAATGGGAGGAAACTGGCTTCGGCCCGCGGAATGGTGGAAACTGTCTTCAGTCCACAGAATGGGTAAACTGGTTTCGGAACTTCCGCTGCCAAACGATGGTGATGACGCTGGAACTTCGGTTATCAAATGGTAGTGATGGCGCCTGGCAACTTTGTCTAAATTATGGTTTGGCATGTCGAAACCCTAATTAACACCCCTTACTAGAATCGTTGTAGAATTCTCATACGAACTCAGATTTTGACGGTCCGCCCCTCCATCTGACCGGAAAATAATTTCCTATCTTCCTTTGAGGGAATATTTAGGTTTTGAGCTCGTATAGGAGGTGAAAACGGCTCGACAGTGAAACTCAGGAAGAATTTAGGAGGGATGTTGCGGGCTCGTGGAATGATGTCGACTGGCTTCAGTTCCGTGGAAGGATGACGACTGGCTTCAGTTCCGTGGAAGGATGGGAACTGGTTTTGGAACTTCGGATACCAAACGGTGGTGATGGCGCTGGAACTTCGGCCACCAAACGGTGGTGATGACGCCTGACAACTTTGTCGAAATCAGGGTTTGGGATGCCGAAACCCTAATTAGCGCTCCTTACTAAAATCGTTGTACAATTCTCGTACGAACTCGGATTTTGACGGTCTGCCCCTCCATCTGACCGGAAAAGAATTTCCTATCTCTTTTAGCGGGAATATTTAGGTTTTGAGCTCGTTTAGGAGGTGAAAACGTCCCGACAGTGAAACTCAGGAAGAATTCAGGAGGGATGTTGCGGGCCCGGGGTAACATAGTCGCACGGAGTCATCTATTCTCGTTCATGGAGCAAGAAGGAAACTTTATTTTGTGCAAACTCTAGAAACTCCGTCCATATGAAAAGAGGTATTGACCTTCTTCTTTTTTCTGTCGCTCGTCCGGATCCGTGCTTTCGTCTGCAGTGTCTCTCCAGTGGATTCCAAATTTACCAAACTCTATTGCATTCTTGGGACGGATGGATGTGGTTGCGTTGTCGGTCCATCCTTGATTTTAGGTTGTTCAGTCCTAGACCTTCTGATCGCGATGACTGTATGCGGTGGATGCTTGTATGGTCGAAATATTCCGGAGCCACTGGATGAAATAGATGAGTTGGGAGACGTTTCGTTACCGACGTGCTGCTATCAAGTCTTCAAGGACTTTGTTCCAAGACATCCTTCGAACCATCTTCTGAATCTTGGACTATCGTATGGAATGAGATGCGGTGAGCAGTCCCCAGTTATATTTCTGTTAGATATGATGGCACGGCCGAACATGTGAATGTATCTCTATGGCGTGCTTTTGGAGTCTTCGATGCACATGTACGACTTTGTGTTAAGAAATTCCCATGGCTCGTAAAACTTCGACAGTGATGATGTTGAAATCAGAAATAACCTGGTTGAGGGGAGTGAAAGCGTCCCATGCTGGTAGTCCCCATGTGTAGCCTACTTTCATTGCATCGTCTTGACTCCACGTCCACGGGGTTTGATACAAGCTTATTGTATTCTTTTGGATGCGACGCTGGGATGCTCAGAATATCACATGGACGAAATATTCTGGATAGCGAAGAGGTAGAAATGAGAGAGTTATGTTGTTTATCGTGGATTACTCTATTTTTTCAAGAAAATGTTTCAGCCGCATCTCTGGAGTTATCTCATGAGTTTTTGATGGTCGTCGAGTGCGATGAGCAGTCCCCAGTCGCATTTTCTTTAGTTTCTGAAGTTGTTTTCCTCTAAGCAGGCTTGGGATCCTCCGCGGCCTCGCAAAGTGTTGAAGGAGTCTTCTAGACAGAGAGGTGATGATATTCTTGCGCTGCACCCTTGAAGAGTAGATGACCTTGTTGTGGCTATGGCCTTTTGGTTGATTGTGTCTTCTGAGCTTTGACAGTAAAGGGATTCCGTGTATATCCTTAGTCCCCAAGTATGGTTTACATGTTTTCATCTTCGTAGCGATTACTGCTGTGGTGAATCTCTGGCTGGTATCAACAAATGAGTGGTAACAGTTCTTGGTAGCAGAAGTAATCAGAAGAGACTACATTGTCGTGGTAACAAAGTGGGTTGGCTGGAATTGTATGGGCATCCATGGAAGTAAAAGGATTGGCTGGATGCGTAAGCGAGCAAACTTTCCATGATCATGAGTTTTGGCTGGATGGTTCAAAAGGCGGTCATGACTACGAAGATTGGCTGGCTGCGATCATGATCCTTGAAATGGGGAGCATGGATGTACAACCCTTTACAGGAAGGAGTGGCGTCCCAGGTACGATCCTTGGCAGAAGGAAGCGGCGTTAAGGCAGCTTCGACTCTTGGAGAGGATGTTGAAACTTAAGAAGACAAACGCTGAAGCTTCGGCTTCGATCTTGGAGCAGCTTATGGAGAGAATGCTGAAGCGGAGCGGCTGCTGAAGTGAATGCTGAACCAGAGCCGCTGCTGGAGGATGTTGAAGCGGAGAGGCTGTGTCAATCAGTGTGTTGTCAATCTGGACACGCTTCAAGCGAACAGTGGTTAGGAGTCCCCAGTTCCATCTATCGTACTTTCTAAGAGAGGTAGGGTTTGGGAACGGTTTCTTGGCTGGAAATAGATGTTTTCGGGAACGGCTTCTTGGATGGAAATAGATGTTTTCCTGACACAGCGCCGTTGAGGGATACAAATATGTCTTGACGTTGCGCCTTGCTAAAATATAAAATCTCTCATAAATGTTCCACCATAGACTGCACAATTTTGTGGGTGAAGTCCCCCGAAATCATGCATCTCCTGACGGGAAGAGGGTCTTTGTGAACTCAGAGGGGTTGTTGATCTCCTTGCCTCGATTTTGGAGAAGTCGTTCCTGATATCTACGTGTGATGAAATTGGATTGTTGATTCCCTTCTACTGAGCGTTCAAGATCAACGCTGGAAGGATGCAAGTTGCTGGCGCTAGGAAGATGCAAGTTGTTAGCGCTGGAAGGATGCAAGCTATCGGCGTTGGAAGAGATACAAGCTGCCGGCGCTGGAAAGATGAAAGTTGTTAGCGCTGGATGGATGCAAGTTGTTATCGCTAGATCGGCTTGGCGTGGGCGCTGGCTTGGCGTGGGCGCTGGCTTGGCGTGGACGCTGGCTTGGCAAGGCGCTAACTTGGCATGGCGCTGGCTTGGCGTGGCGCGGTAGCAATAAAGTGGGAAAGCATATTCCAGGTATGTACTCCAGTGTTTCTCTTTCAATTTGTTTTCTTGATTTTCTTGTGTTGGTGCAAACCTTAGTCATAGGTATGCCTTCCATAAATCTGTAGAAATATTGTTCTTCTGAACTGGTGTAAACCCTAGCCGTAGGGATGCCTTTCATAAACTTATAGAAATAATTCATCATAAACAATTCCTCTTCGAATATCACTGTAGTAGCGTCGGCTACCTCATGGATAGTGACGGGTAATCATTATTATGCAAAGTGGGTACGTACGGGTAGGTGACTGATTCCACGAAGAACCGGGCGTTAGGGTTTTCCTTTTTTTTTTCTTTTGTAAGTCGAACAAAGCGCCTGGTTTATGGTTTGATTTTCTGGATTTTTGGGTTGATAGACAAGTGTTATCTATGAGGGTGTTGGATTATTATTCGGGATGAACTGTTTTAGGATGATGCCACTTTTGGTTATGATTGTAACTGACACAAACATCCCAGGGAAGATATGGAACCGTGAACGTTGCGTGTCGGTAGATGACATGGGATGAAACATAACATGGCTATCGGTTTTATCATTCCCGTAAAAACTTGAAATAGTAAACCATGTATTTTGTCTAGGCAAGACTTACTCGGTTTTTTGGATCTGCTAACGAAAAATGAGTCAGGTGCAATTCCGAGTTTTGTGGGAAGCACCGTCATTGTGGAAAGTCCCCAGTCGTCCCTGAATCACTTGATAATCGAGTCGTCAATCCCTGGGCGGATTGTTTGCTTTTAACCTCTGGGAAGTCCCCAGTCACCCCTTGCGGTGTCATGACTAGTAATCGGGTCGTCTGGTAACTGAGTCGTTGATCCCTGAGCGGATCGTATCGGGCCGTCTGGTAGCTGAGTCGTCGATCCCTGAGCGGATCGTTTGCCTTTACCGTCCTGACGTCTGGGTCGAAGTATGAGATCGAGGATTGAAAATTGACATTGTAACCGAAAGATCAATCTCTCACTGTGGTCGCCAATTGTTTGAGGGTGAAAACGGTTTCTGCTGATTTTGGTAATTTCGGGAGTGTGAGTGAGAAACGAGTTTAAACCCTAAAAAATGTACTGCAAGGGAGTACTTTAGATTCGAGAGATCAATCTGTACAAATACGGCCTAAACCAAGAAATGGTCGTTCCAGACTTGCTTCGGTCACAAAGTGAAGGAGAAGGGTTGGTTTTGGGGAGGGAAGCGAAGAGAGTGTTGAGACCAGAATAGTTGATTCTGGAAGAGAGTTGTTTCACGACTTGTATCAGAAAGTGGGAAGCTAACAGATAGAAAGCTAGCAAATGTTTTCTGAGTGTTGTATGCTCCTGACCAGAACTTGTTGTTCGGTGGAAATAGGTAAGGCCTATTTATACAAGTCGAAGTGAAACGTACTCTGGTCTCATTAAGAAATGGAAAACGGGTGAGTAAATGGGAGGAGGTGGTAACCGATAACTCCTGGAATTGATCTACCATAAAAGAAAGTGTTTCACCATTACTCCCTGTATTTACTAACCTCCTCATCCTTATGACACTGTCTTCTAACGGGCGTAGTGTACGCCGCACGCTGTAAACCGCCAGACCAATACCCAATGAGCATCCCCCAGTCTGTGACATGTGTTGATGTCTCGAGTGTTTTCATGGAAAACATGTAGCATGTTGTTGTTGTTTGGCAAGTTGAGATTTTGCATCTTAAGAGGAAAGGTAGTCGTTGATTATTGCAACCCTTCGTTTGGCAGCCAGTGGCATGAAAGCATGATCAGTATGGCTTTAATATGGCCTAGTTTAGGCGCGGCCAAAGTTAGGGTTTTGGTTTTGTTTAGGCGTGACCAAACTAGGGACAAAGGTTGCCATGCGTTAGCTGGTAACCTTGGACGGGTAAGATCTGCACCTTAGATGAAAAAGTGGACGTTGATTGTTGCAGGCCTTCGTTTTGGTAGCCGCATAGGGAAGGCTGGTATGGCGTGGCGCGGCGAGGTGGTTGGCATGCCATTGGCACATGTGGAATGGCATGCCTTGGCGCGGTTTGGCGTGGCCGAAACTAGGGTTTGGGGCCAAAGGCTACCATGCGTTGTTTGGCATCCTTGGATGGTTAGGATTCACATCTAGGATGGTAGGGTGGTCGTTGATCGTCGCACGCCTTCGTTTTGGTAGCCGCATAGGGAAGGTCGACATGGTATGGCACGACAAGGTGGTTGGCATGCCATTGGCACATGTGGCATGACATGCCTTGGCGTGGTTTGGCGTGGCCAAAACTAGGATTTTGGGCCAAAGGTTACCATGTGTTTTCTGGCGACCTTGGACGGCTAAGATTTGCATCTAGGATTGAAGGGTGGCCGTTGATCGTCGCACGCCTTCGTTTTGGTAGTCGCATAGGGAAGGCCGGCATGGTATGACGCGACAAGGTGGTTGGAATGCCATTGGCGCATGTGTCATGGCATGCCTTGGGGCGGTTTGGCGTGGCCAAAATTAGGGTTTTGGGCCAAAGGTTACCATGCGTTGTTTGACGACCTTGGACGGCTAGGATTTGCATCTAGGATTGAAGGGTGGCCGTTGATCTTCGCACGCCTTCGTTTTTGGTAGTCGCATAGGGAAGGCCGGAATGGTGGGGCCAAGGCAAGATGCGGTTGGCTTGGCATGGTGGGGTCAAGGGTTTGGCATGCCATTGGAGCATGGGGCGGCTAGCATGGGGCGGCTAGCATGGTTGGGGCCAAGGCAAGGTGCGGTTGGCTTGGCATGCCATTGGCGCATGGTGCGGCTAGCATGGTTGGCATGCCTTGGCATGGTTTGCCATTGGCACAGTGGTGTGGCTGGCATGTTTGGCATGCCTTGGTGCGGAGATGTGGATGGCATGGTGTGTCATCGACACAGTGGTGCGGCTGGCATGGTTGGCATGCCTTGGTGCGGAGATGTGGCTGGCATGAATTGTTATTGGCACAGTGGTGTGGCTGGCATGGTTGGCATGCCTTGGTGCGGAGATGTGGCTGGCATGGTTTTCCATTGGCACAGTGGTGCGGCTGGCATTGTTGGCATGCCTTGGCGCGGTAGCATGAGAATTAAGGTTTGGCATAGATGATGTCAGTCGATGTTAAGGGTTCTGCCGTGGAACATGACCCATAAAAAAAAAGTACCCCGGTAATTCTTGCGTAGGCATGCTGATTGATTCAATAAATTTTATAATGGTCATAGTGACGTCATGTCAGTTGTACATTTTTACGATTTTAACCCTAAGCTAAAAACCACCATCAACAGCGGTGGACGAATGTATCATTGGTACAAAAGGTATATCAACAGACGATGGACCCAGAGGAAGCAAAGATATACCTGGAGCAAGAGGGGCTACAAATACCAAGCCTCACCAACAATCTAAGGGCATTTAATATCTAGGAGAGAAGATTTAATCTTAAGCTTATACCTCTTTAATGTTTAGAACTTAATTATTTACTTCCACTTGAGTTCTCTCTGTTACTTTGGGAAGCATTTAAGATCTTTGAAACCACCTCAAACTTAATACAAAACAATCACTCATTACCCCGTGGACGTAGAAAAATGTCGAACCATGTAATATCTTGTGTCTCATGATAACTTAAAAGCTTTTACATTATATTTGTGTTCTTCGTTATTATTGCGATCTTAGATATCATTTATTATTTAGCATTATCATTTCAACAGAGATATCTATACTGCTTAGTATCAGATCCTCAGAGTTGTATACATTACGTAGACTACGGGAAAACGAGTAGTCACAGTTTGGCGCCCACCGTGTTTTTCTCACGAACCTGAGTTTAGACAAAGTTTTACATTTCACTTATACATCTTCTGAAATGAAGGGATCTGTGTTCCAACGATGAATCTCACTCTCTAGTGATTCGTTCATCCATTATTTGTGTATGTTTTTTGAGTTCATAGCCTCTAAAAACATGCCTCGTTACAGATCCACAATTTTTTTTCAAAAAACATACTCACAAAACTCCAAAATGTTTGTTTTATACTAAAACAACCCTTCTTAAACAGAGCATATTTTAGATCTGAGAACCTTTGACTGATAGAGGAATCTCAGTCGAATTTTAAAGAAAAAAGATCTTCTAACGCATTTAATAGCCTTGTTTTTCGCAAGATCTGACACCCTTTTTCATTGGTTTTCAATGTTTTAAGGTTTTTTTTTCCAAGGGTGTCATAAGCATTTAATACCCGTCTGTCAAAAACGTTATCTCAGTCCTTTTTCTGAAAAAGCTGCTTAGCCGTCTTCCGTGTCAGAGCATTAATTGCTACTTTTAACGAAGATACCCAAGTAGCAGACCTTTTCGCCTTTTCTGTAACCGCAGGATAACAAAAGCCGAAGGCATACAGAAACCAACTGATGTACCAACAAGCTCACGACCAGCTATCAAAAGAGGGAGATCCCAAAAGCCGTCTCAAGCAAACCAAAAGAATGAAGCGGAGGTCGGACAAAGCGAAATAGCAAGAAGAACAATTGCTAACAAATTACCTATTCCTGCTGAAGGGATGGGGCAGACATCTGGAGCCCAACCAATCTACGACATGCCATTACCGGAGCACGCTACAACTAAAAAGCCACCTGCGGCCAACACAGGGTTACCCAGAACCTTAGCTCCTACGGGACGAGGGTTGGGAAACCTAACCCCAATTCAAATAGATCCAGACGCGCCAATTGTAGACGAAGGAGTGGAAAACTCTGAAGATCCAGCCGACAGCACTCCTCAGGGAGGTGGAGCCCACAACGAAGACCAAATGGCGGCACAAATATCATCTTTGTTACTCCGTCACAAGGAAAACGAAGATGCAATGCACGAGATGGCCCAGGAGAACCAGAACCTCAAAGGTATGCTAGACATACAAATCGAAGGTTCCCAAACTCACCCTCCGCAACAGAGGCGTGAAAACGGAGCTATCTCAGGAAGACGAAGGGTGGATCTCAACCCACCAAAGAAAAATCAACCTAAGGGAGATAGGAGAGCGCACCATGATCCAAACGAAACGGATTCAACATAAAAACCCTCTCAGACCTACTACGACGAAGCATTTTCCAAAGCTGCTCATAATGTGAACATGGTCATGGAGCAAATGGAGAAAATGCGGAAGGAGATCCAAGGCCTAAAAACTGGCCACGCATGCGCAAGACTAGAAGAAGTGCTACAAGAGGCAACAACGTCCCCACTATCTTTTCGCATTTTGAGGGAATCCATTCTCTGAAATGCACGATACCTACGTTCCAAGCATACAACGGTACCTCAGATCCCGCAGCCCACCTACGGTATTACACTCGTGTCCTTGCCCATTGGTAAAGAAACGAGGTGGTACTTTGTAGGTACTTTCCAGCAAGCTTAACGGGATCAGCACTAGCCTGGTATGACAACTTACCAACGAACTCAATTGACTCCTTCGAGCAATTATCTACGGTGTTTTTGGAGACATACATGTACAACAAATAAACAAAGGCAGGGTTAGATAGGCTATTTGCTTTAGCTATCGGTCCCCGGGAAATACTGATGCAGTACACATACAGGTGGAAAAACACATGCCAAGCAATTGGGAAAGTCAATCCAGAAATTAGCATAAACTGCTATAAGTACAGACTTGATAGAACCTCGGCCATCTTCGTGGAGCTTCACAATAGAGCCCTCGATTCCGAAGGCGAGCTCAGGGTTGTCCAAGACCGTTACATCAGACTCGAAAAAATCCAGAAAGACAACCCCAGGGCACAAGCAAAGACAACAACAGATCCACAACGAAATAACTCTCTGGAACCAATTCCGGAGGTACCTAAGCGACAAAACAAAGCCGGGGGTAGGACCAGCTCTCGTGACAAGCAATCCAAACACGGAGATGGAAAAAGAGGCAAAGGAAGAGAAGACTTTATGGATAAAATCTACACGAAGTTGAATACAACTTTCTCTCACATCCTAAGCAAGGAGGGAGCAAAGCCAGGCTTTCCTTACCCTAATACTAGGGGAAAGCAGCCAGAAAAGACGAAGGAAGCTAAGGAGTACTGTGCATACCACCAATACTACGAACATACTACTGATACATCCTACCACCTGCGCAACGTGATCCAAAGATTCATCGACAAAGGCAATTTCATGGAGTACGTACAGCTACAGCCAGCGGAGACTGAGGAGATCCCAAAGAAAAGGGTAGAACTACCTCAGGATGGAAAATACATCAACATGATCACCTTCTCCAGTGGAAGCCAAGAAGAAATGCGAGAAGACATACTCGAGTTAGCTCGAAACAGAAAGAAGATTGAATCCCATGAAGTGTTCAAGCTAAGTGGACCACCCACTAGCACTTGGGAGGAATGGATGACCACGCCATTAAAATTTTCAACAAAGGACGTCAACCCGGAGGTTGAAATGCACAACGATCCACTAGTGATCACTCTTCCAATACACGGATGGAATGTTACGAAGGTCCTCGTGGATGGGGGGCAGTTCATTAAATGTGTTATTTTACGAACCCTACCTACGCATGGGTTTGATAACAGAGCAAATTGATTCTTCCACTTGCACAATATATGGTTTTAACAGACCAGTCTCTAGACCAAAGAGAGAAATCGTCTTGCAGGTACATGCAGGACCCTTAGTAATCAATACACGCTTCTGTGTGGTAGAAGCAACTTCGCCCTACAATGTAATCATGAGCAGTCTATGGGTCCATAGATTGCGAGGAACAGCTTCGACGTATCACCAATACCTACGCTTTCCTACACCTATGGGTGAAATGGAAATCAAAGGCGACCAGCAAGACGCAAGGCTATGCAATCTAGCGGAAATCAGACTCAACGAAGAAAGAACCGTTGTTCAACAGCATGAAAGAAAGAGACGCAAGGCAAATATCAAGGAAGTACAGGATATAGCCTCCATAGTACCCAAAGCCGTCTCAGCCCCGAAGACAAGCACCTACGCCACTCCAGGAACAGATGTCTCCACCAAATGACAATTACAGAAAAGCACTCCTCAACGACCTCAGCAAAAAATCTGCTCACCAGTGGAACCAACAAAGAAAATCAACATCGAGACGGAGGAAGAACCAAAGATGTTCAATATCGGAACTCTACTTGAAGAGGAAGAGGAGGTGCAACTACAAAGGTTACTAAAAGAGTACGTAGACGTCTTTGCATGGTCAATGGAAGACATGCCAGGAATTGATCTGAATTTGGCCTCACACCACCTTCGGCTCAGATCGGAAATACCATCATTTAAGCAACGCATACGTAAGGTGGCGGACATCTACCACGAAGGGGTAAAAAAAGAGTTGCAAAAGTTACTTGCAGCTGGATTCATACGAGAAAGTCAAATATCCCACGTGGATATCCAACATGGTCATTGTTCCTAAGAAGAACGGAGGCGTGCGCATTTGCATCGACTTTAGCAATCTCAACAAAGCGTGCCCCAAGGATAGCTACCCACTTCCAAATATTGACCAGCTGGTCAATGCAACTGAAGGCCACCAAAGGCTATCGTTCATGGATGGATACTCAGGATATAACCAAATAGCCCTTTCGGAAGAATATCAGGAGCATACTGCGTTCTTTACCCCACGAGGCATGTATTGTTATACAAGGATGCCTTTTGGACTAAAGAACGCGGGGGCAACATACCAACGATTAGTAGACAAAATCATCAATCCATGGATAGGCAAAATACTGGAGGTCTACGTGGATGACATGCTCGTCAAGAGCAAAGAAGCAAAAAACCATCTCTCAGACCTAAGGTAGATATTTGAAGCCATGAGGAACTTCCACATGAAGGTGAACCCGGA
Organism: Papaver somniferum; assembly: GCF_003573695.1. NCBI lineage: Eukaryota > Viridiplantae > Streptophyta > Magnoliopsida > Ranunculales > Papaveraceae > Papaver > Papaver somniferum. The sequence continues at coordinate 95,711,632 of NC_039366.1, read as the reverse complement.
CAAATGCACATTCGGAGTTTCCTCAGGAAAATTCTTGGGTTACTTGGTCACCAAACGAGGAATCGAAGTAGACCCTGAAAGGGTCAGAGCAATAATGGAGATGTCATCTCCACAAACTCTAAAAGGAGTACAAAATCTAAATGGAATTTTAGCTTCCATGGGAAGATTCATATCAAGGTCGTCAGATAAATGCAAAGTATTTTTTGACACACTAAGGAAGGGAAGCAGGTTTACATGGACCGAAGAGTGCGAACAAGCTTTACACAAGATCAAAGAGTACTTAGTATCAGTACCCATCCTACAGAAACCGGAGCCAGGTGAAATACTCACCCTATACCTAGCAGCAACAAGATACGCTGTGAGCGCAGTATTGGTACGAGACTAAGGGCAGGGAGAAAAGCCCGTATACTACATCAACAAGACACTCAGTTCAGCGGAGCGTAACTACACCAAGGTGGAACAACTCATATATGCCTTAGTAGTGGCAACACAAAAGCTAAGGATATATTTCGATGCACACACCATCCGAGTTTTCAGAAAGGCTCAAATAAGTCAAATCCTCGACAGTACGGAGTTGGAAGTGTGGCAAAATGAAATGCCATGATCAAACGATTTCACATAATCTTCGAAACTAGTAAAGCGGAGAAATCACAAATCTTAGCAGACTTCTTGGCGGACCTACCTCTGAATGACGAAGCAGAGATAGACGACATCCCAGGAATGGAGGAAGAAAAGTCGGAACCATAAGACCTCTTGGAACCACAAAACTCACGAAGATGGGAGATATTCGTAGATGGCTCCTCCAACGGAGAAGGTGCAGGTATAGGGATCGTAATAACAACCCCTACCGGAGACCGATTCATCTATGCATTCAGGTTAGAATTCGAACAATACACTAACAACATCACGGAATATGAGGCAGTCATACACGGCCTACGCCTATCACAGGAGCTGGGCTTATCAGATGTTTGTTTGACTAGTGACTCGCAATTGGTCATTAGACAAATAGAGCTTAAATACCAAACTCTGGATCCAATACTATCATCGTACCTAAAGCTAGCACAGGAGCATGCGTCAAAGATTAACAAGGTCACATTCAGACATGTCTGCTGAAAAGACAACAGACACGCAGATGCCTTAGCATTTATATCATCAATGCTGAGGGACAAAAACACTACCTCGGTCCAAATTGGGAGAATTTATAAACCTTCGATAGAAGGAATAACCTCCGCCACCGAGGAAACCTTAGCCGTCCAGACCAGGGCCATGAGGGAAGCAGAAAAAGAAAAAGAAGATGAAGAAATGAAAGAACCAGATAACGAAGCCGACGAGTCTGACAAAGATCAACCCATGTCAGACGGAAGCAACGAGGACGAAGCTGAGGACGATTGGAGAATTCCAATTCACCAGTACCTTGACAAAGGTACCTTACCCGCAGATGTCAAAGAAGCTCGAAAACTCGAGTCAAAGGCATCAATGTACAGCCTACGAGACTGAATACTGTATAGAAGGTCATTTCTTGGACCTTTGATGCGGTGCCTCTCACAAACCGAAGGTAGAAGAATACTGCATGATATACACAGCGGAGAAGTTGACAATCATAGCGGAAGAAGGTCTTTGGCAATCAAAGCCAAAATGCAAGGATACTATTGGCTAAGCATGGACGAAGATGCAAAGAACGTAGCAAAGCGTTGCGAAAGATGCCAACGCTATGCCAAGAAGATTAAAGCACCAGCAATGGAGCTTAACTCGGTCATCAGCCCCTGGCCATTCGCCAAATGGGGAGTTGACATTGTTGGACCCTTGATAGAGGGGACATCAAAAAGAAGATACCTTATCGTAGCTATGGATTATTTTACCAAATGGGTGGAAGCAAGGGCTTTGGCAAGAATTAGGGACACAGATGTCTTTAAGTTTTTGTTCGAGCAAATCATTTGCAGGTTCGGGATACCAGCCGCCATAGTCTCTGACAATGGCAAACAGTTGGAAGGAAAGAACATAGACATGCTCTTTAACGCCTTGAACATTCAGAAAAACAAGTCTACTCCAATATATCCTAAGAGCAATGGACAAGCGGAGGCCACTAATAAGTCGATAGCAATGAACTTAAAAAAGAAGCTTGAGGAATACAAGAAAAGATGGTGCGAGCAGTTGCACAATGTCCTATGGGCCCACCGCACTACAAGAAGGGAAGCCACGGGAGAAACTCCGTTCTTGCTAACCTACGGAGCCGAAGCAGTCATCCCAACGGAGATAATACTGCCAACGACAAAGACCGAGGCATGGGAAAAGAATCTGACAACATATCTTATGCTGGAAAAGCTTGATGACCTTGAATAAAGGCGGGAAGTAGCTTTACAAAGAATGGTGAACTACCAACGAAGGCTGGCTCGTGAATACAACAAACGAGTAATTCCTAGAAACTTTGTGGTTGAAGAATACGTACTACGTCAAATACCACCATATCAAAGGAAGAAAGAGCAGGGAAATCTAGCTCCGACATGGGATGGACCCTACATTATACACGATATTGCCGGAAAGGGTTCATACTACCTAAGGAATCTCAAAGGAGAAGTATTGCAACACCCTTGGAATGCAATGTACCTAAAGAAGTATTACCCGTAAGAGAATGGTTATTACTCATGAGAAGAAAGGAAGGGGCAATGGCCCACCGTGTTCTATCCCTGATCAAAGGTATTATAAACCTAACTAATCAATGAAAGAAACTTTTTGCTAAGAAAAAGTGCATGTTGATTAAATACAAATTGGGTTAGAATAGACACCCTCCGTCAGAATTGACGATGAGGCAAGGCACGGCATAACTGCGCATATGTCAATCTCGGATCCTAAGGGAAAATGAATCCCACTAAAAGGCAAATAATAAGCAATATATCCCACAAAGAGAGATACCTTGTCGAAGTAAAGCAGCCATCGCGCTGAACACGTAGGGTTACAGGAAAATTATTACCCACGTAGGAACCCTCGCCACCATGGTACCTTCTGGCCAAAGGATACTTGGGTAGGATGATGAATGTTCCACCAGGGGTTAAAAACACCTTAGCACCCTGTGATGACTCGAATGTGAAAATAATTAGACACAATACGTCTATATATAATAACAAAGGTACCATAATAGTACTACCAAAATAAAACTAACACATCTCAAAAGTTGTAGATGACAAAGGTTCAGAAAGTAAAGAAGCATTGTTTCAAGGAAAGGAGACAACAAAGGCCCCTCAGCTGGGGGCATAATACAACAAAGGAGTTCAGTTGAAAACAAAGTTAGCATAACATAATCATGGGTAAGGAAGACGAGGGAAGACAACACCCTCAGCTTGGAGCTCAGCCTCCGCAAAAGCATCATTAATGTAATCAATAACAGAACGCTCGAGATGTACCTTCATTTGAGAAGCTTGCGCCTCTAGGTCTGAAGCCGATTTCTGATGGAGCTCCCTGATCTGAGCGCTAAGCTGATCATCAGCTTGCTGAAGTGCCTCAACTTTAAACTTAGCAGCAGCATCAAACTGGCGATATATTTCCAACTGAGATATCTGACCCTCAAAACGGCTAATCTTGGCGTTTGCACCCACCAACTGCTCTTGGAGACCTGCGGATACGAAGGGTATCAGCAACGAGAAAAGGCAGCTAAAGATGCAAAGAACACTACGGAAAAAATAATTATCCTAAGCTACCTCCGACATGGCTAAGGGACTCTTATAAACTATGTTGAGCCTCAGCAAGATCCACCTCAGCCGCATCAAGGTCTTCCACGAGGGTATCCCTTTCCGTCCGAAGATCATCAACATCTATCCGGAGCGAAGCATTCTCAGAGGATAAAGCTTGGTACACATTCTCTAACTCTTCAAACCTTTTTACTAAGGATGCATGAGACATGGAAGAAGGCACGGAGCTGGCATCAACAAGTTTTTTCTTAAGAGAACAGACCTCAGAAGTTAATACACTACGCTCCGCAGTAACCTTAGCTAAGGAAGCACAAGCATCTTCAAAATCGGCGTGATATTCCTTACGAATAATTTCTTGGGCTGAGAGACGTTTCTTGACTAAGGTAATATCTTCCTTTTGCTTTAAAATAAGACTCTCCTTCCAGCTAAGAGCTTCGTCACACTCCTTACGAAGCGAAGCCATCTGCTTCACTAAGTCTGCATTATGGGCGGACTCAAGGGAAACTTGGGCCTCATTATGAACAATTATATTCATCAGTCTATCAGACTTCTTTTGATAATACCAAACGTCGGAGGTTAACTTGGACACTTGATCTTGGAGACATCTAAGTTCACTAGAGTTGCCGGCTGGCAGACGAAGGTTGTCTTAGGACTATGCAACCAGAAAGTAAAGAAAAAAGCTAAGGAGAAGAAGAAACGAACCTATGGCTTTAGAGGACTCAGAAGCTAAGGCAGTATCAGCACCTTTGCGACCATCCTCGGCAACCTTAGCAGCATTATTATCTCTCTCAAGAGCCAATAAACAAGCTTCCAGAGACCTCTGAGTTTTCCTCAGATCATCCTCCAGCGAAGATATCTTAGCAGCAGAAGTAGCATCACCCGACGAAGGCTGCTGAGCAACAGCAAGAGCATACTCTTGACGAGCACGTTCCAACATGGCACTAAAATGAGTGCACTTATCCCTATAAACCTTGAATAAGGTATAACCAACATCGATCTGCTTGCAAATCTGCAAACAAAGGAGTATAAGGACGGACGAAGGATCAAATTAAGAAGAAAAACGATAAGGTAAAAATCACTTACTGAGAACGCTGAAAGACGAGGGAGGAAGTTGGTGTAGGTATCCATGAAAGCCTTCATCTCTTGGATGCTACCCCTACGGATCTCACTAAATCTTTGACTGGAGCGGAGACAATCAGGGTCAAAGAACAAGTCTTTGGCAGCACGATACTGGGCAGATAACACGTACAGCTGCGAAGCTATCTCGAAAGAACTACCAAGATGATGATGATCAACTCCAACAGAAAAGGGACCCTTGGAATCCCGCAGGATGGCCTCAAGAATAGCGTCATCATAACTACCTAAGCTCAAGCTCTCCGGCAACCTACCTTGGCTAGATTCAGCGACAGCTCCCTCGTTTGTTTGAACACGAGCAAGGGGCACGATGCTGAACCCTCACCACGACGAAGAGATGGCATGGTGGATGATCTAGAAACAGAAAAGGGAGCTTGAGAGACGCCCAAATACATGTCACCGGCAGAAGGAAGATTACCCAGTACGGTCCAATCTGGTGACGAAGGTGGGGGTCCAACAGCTTTGCTAACGGGGCAGTAGAGACAGACTGAGCACTCCTTAGTGAAGCAGGAGAAGCATTGAAGGAGAAGCTGGCTAGTGAAATCACAACCTTCTTCTTTTGCTGCGAATCTGAGCTACCACCCCTCACCATGGGGTTAACAACCTTAGCAAACGAACACTTGATTGAAGGGAGGTAGCAGGAGACGAAGGCAGACTTTTAGAAGCTACAACAGCAGCTCCAGCAGCGACGGAAATAACGGGCAAAGCCTTGCTAGGAGCAGAAAACGAAGGCATCTTCAAGGACAGCGTAGGTGCAGGGGCTTGAACACTAACAGGCTCTACCAACTGAGCACCAACACCAACAAGAAGGTTCTCACCCTCAACTGAGGCAGCTCGGACGGGACTAGGGTTATCCTTGGAAAAATCCTCCTCGATATCATCCAAATGAGGGCTGAGGTCAGTATCATCGATATCCTCCATGTCTTCGTCACCTGGTACCTCACCGACAGCCTTAAGAGCATCATCCAAATCATCAACATCAATGACGGTCTTCAACTTACCCTTCCTATGGGAAGACTATAAAAAAACGCATGCGTCAGCTAAGAATCAGGAGCAAGGTACTAAGGAACTTACAAGCACAAAGGTATGATAATGATCCTTACCTCCGCAGGCGTTTCAACCAAAGCCTTTCTCTTCCTAGTCCTTGTGGCCACAGAATTACCAGCAGAACCTGGAGCAGTCCCAGTAGAAGAAGCAGGGGCAGACTGCAAAAGAAAACCGTCAGAACAAAGGTATCAAAGCAGACAAAGATATCAAAGAGAACGAAGATACCAAAAACGAAGGTACCTCATGGGAAGGGGGAGGATTAAAAATCCAATGTCGATACCCATCATACTTCTCGGGAAAAGAACGAGCTGAACGAGGATCTGAGGGATCCGCGGTGGTAAAACCATAACCCAAGGACCAACCACACGAAGAGGAGTACGAGCCCAACGATCATCGTGATCAAGAAGAATGCGATCAGACTTTGGCAAAGGCAGCCTAGCAGAATAGGGGATGGTAGTCAAAGTAGTCTTATCAATCTCCTCCAGCAAGTGAAGGCTATTACCTTCCCTAATCTGCCTAGCAGTAACATGGATACGACGAGGACCAACACTCCAAGAAAAAAGATTACTCTTCTGAATAGCATCAGCATACGTAGTATTGAAGTTGGCAGGGGTATAATCCTCCCGCTTAGATCTCCCCTCAGCAAAGGGGTCATAAGACTCCAGGGTTGTTTTTCCCTTGCTACGGTACAAGCTTTCGCGAAGGGCACGCCAGTAATTACCAGTATATTGCATAACTCCTCTAACCTGAGTCTTGTTTGCCGGGTCATCCCTCGAAGACAAAACATCATAGTAGAAGGGATCATTTCTACTAAACAAAGGGAGGAGCATACCTGCGGCCAATTGGCCAACGCTAATGAGTAGGTTATTCTCATCATAAGGAAAATCCCGGATGAGAGACTCAGTGAGAACATCAGGGCCATTGACGAAGGAAATCTCGAATTTATGGAGGCGAAAAGACTTGGTAATCTCAGCAATAGACAGATGAAAAAAGTTGTCCTTGTCACGCAGTTGGAGTCTCTGAATCTCATAGTGAGGAGGAGGAGGCGGAAGGTCTTCAACAACAACTTCTTCAACATCAGGGTCCGCAACCCCTCAACAACCATAGCCACCTCAGTACTAGCAGGAACCTCAGAGTCCTCAGGAGGAGGAGATGGCGTAGCATCAGGATGATCCATTCTCGGAAGGGGATCAGTCGACGAAGATATCTTCGGACCCTTACGCGTAGGTTTCTTTGTAAGCCTCATGATACCTAACATCATCAGGAAGAACATCTCCATCAACAATGGCAGAGGAAAATCACAGTTCATTCCAAAAGAAGAAAGGGAAAAAACCGACATACTTTGGGCATGGGTTTCACTAAACCAACCAAAGGAACGGTTTGAACACACCATATGGCAAAAAATGAATATCATACATCATGAAAAGCAAAATTACAGGCAAGGAATGATTATGGCAGAATTATCATCAAAAATCAAAATGGAGTGAAACCCAAGTTCCATTACAGCGCAAACAATTAAAAGAGATCAAAAACTCTCACATGCAGATAATAATCGCAACATCAATAATACCCTACTCAAAGAACAAGACACAGGGAACGATATGAAGAGAATCAACACTAAAGAGACGAGCATCACTTACTTGCACGATCAACTGTGAAGCCAAAGCACTCGAAATATCGAAGGAGAGAAAGATCAGTTGGCAGCGGAAGAATCTCAATGAAAGAGATGGAGGGCGAAAGTTCGAAGAAGAAGGAGAAAGGGAATTAATAAAAACTCCTTCTCTTTGTTCCCTTCTTATAGGCGGCTGGAGAATCCAAAAATTTGGATGTCCCAAAATTCAAGGGGAAGTTATTGCATGAAAGGACATGTGGGGACCACCCAATCGGTACGTGCAAAAATGGCGGCGTAACGGAAGTTTTCTTCCACTTCTACCAAACGGTAGAATATGAAAGAAAAGGGGAAAACTGTGAATTCCAATATTCTGTGGAGCACGTGTCACGATCTTAGTGGACGCACATATATTCAACTGTGTAGCCTTAGCTGAACTGAGAAGCCTAAGTAGCAAAGGATACATCTACAGATCTACTTTATCTCATCCCAAGAAAGAAGTCCTAAACGTTCAAGATAAGAATGGTTAAAGCCTAGTCTACAAAGAGGCAGCTGGCGAGGGGACAGAGGTAGATGACGCATCTAATCAGCATTAAATGCTCAAATCTCTTATCTACACGCATGAACCAAGGCATGTAGAGAGAGAAGGCGTGGCAGAACCCGATTGGCGGAAGCTGGCGGTGAACGAAGGTATAATCTGTACTAAGGTTGGGTAGTTCCCGAAGGAACGTGGGCCAGCTGAGGTGGCGAAATACAACTGGAGAAGGTACGTGATGTAGTTTTGAAAGTGGTAGTAAAGTTCGTTCAACTCGGACTTGATAAGATTGGGTTCTAGACTTAAAATAAAAATAGAAAATATATATACAAAACGTTTGTCACAATGTCGAGAGAGACTGAGACTCAGGATTCCACCAAATTCCATTCATGTGATTCAAATAATAATTCCAATCAATTATAGATCAAATATTAAAAATATGGACTCTTATTCTTTGCCAAAATGTAGATTTTTGAAAAGCAGTGATTGTAAATCAAAAGCATGATGTATCAAAAATACATAGACCAAGCATACACCAACAAACGAAATCACACCCATTCAATAAAAATCATAAATCGATTAAAAATCAATGCAAATAGTCATAAAAGAATTATTAGAATTACCACATGCGTGAAATAGGGCTTCCTCCGTCATCCCAGTGTTTGGGTTTAGCTCCTCATATTAATCAATTGCTCAAAATACATGTTTATAGCCCAAAAGTTGATTAAAAGATGAAATAGTGCTAAAGCAATGAGTTTAAGACTACCAGAAAGGGTCACAAAAGAACGATAAATTAAAAGTGCTACTACGCTGTTGTTTTAAGACCGTCAGCCGCTGGTCGTTGTCACTGTTGAAGAACGACTGTCAGTGAGGGTCTGTTCTTCGTGTTCTTCAGCAGCAGCAACAGCAAAAAAATATTTTGACCAAACTCTGATTTCTTATTCTATGGCTCTCCTAAGGTTCCCAAACTTTCGACCCCTCTTCTATATGACCCAACCAATCTATTTATATCAAAAAGACCGATTAAATCTCTCCAGAATCTTCCAAAATCTCTTCCTTTCTCTTCCCGGCAAAGTTGCGGCAATTTCGTGTTTTAGAGTTTCTACGCGTTTCTGAGCTTTCCTTTTGATTCTAAACTCTTCCTTAGATATATATGAATCTTTGGGAAGGTTTATAGCTCTTTAGTCTCTCTAGAATTTCCTAAAACAAGTCACACACGTGACTTTCCATATTTTGTTGTTGAGGTAAAAACCTGTCGATTGAGCCCAAGTTAATCGTTTCCAACACCCATATTAGATTCCTAGACCCATAAGGAGTCTATCCTATGAAAATCAGAGGTTTAGTCGACCTTAAACTCCTCCAAATCACGCAAAACAAATCTTCCAGAGATGTTTCTCTTTTCCCGCCAATTTAAAAATTCGAAAGGTGAAGGTGACCTCCCCCTAGTAATTAGGTTACCCCTTATCTAGGGTGCTGGTGTCTGCATAACACTTGTCCCTTGGGTGCCTTTAGTAATTTTTCTGGGATGTTTTCAACACTTTTTCGGGGTTCCTCCGGGGTATTTCTGGGGTGTCTCTGGCATACTTCTGGGGTGATTCTGGTACATTATCTACGGAGGTTTAAATGCCACATTTTGAGCCAATTTCGCCGCAAAAGCTTATTTCTCCAAAAACACTTACAAAGACATAAAATAACCAAATAAGTAAAAAATCGAGCACTAACAATATATACAATTGGGACAAATTAGACACATAAATGCGTCTATCAGTACGCGGTGGACGAAGGTACCATTGGTACGAAAGGCATATCAGCAGACGATGCACCCATAGGTAGCAAAGATATACCTGGAGCAAGAGGGGCTATAAATACCAAGCCTCACCACAAACTAAGGGCATTCAATATCTAGGAGAGAAGATCTAGTCTTAAGCTTATACCTGTTTAATGTTTAGAAATTAATTATTTACTTCCACTTGAGTTCTCTCTATTACTTTGGGAAGCATTTAAGATCTTTGTAACCACCTCAAACTTAATACAAAACAATCACTCATTACCCCGTGGACGTAGACAAATGTCGAACCACGTAATCTCTTGTGTCTCATGATAACTTAGAAGCTTTTACATTATATTTGTGTTCTTCGTTATTATTTCGATCTTAGATATCATTTATTACTTAGAATTATCAGTTCAACAGAGGTATCTATACTTCTTAGTATCAGATCCTCAGAGTTGTATACATTACATAGACTACGGAAAACGAGTAGTCACACTTGGAGATTCATGTTACTCTACTGAGAGTGAACACTCAGTCGTCATGTCATGCTAATAATGAGAGTTCGGCGAGGAAAAACATAGGAAATACTAGGCAAATCATGCATTAATCGATAATTCTATAAATTCACAGAATATTTGGGATTGTTGCTACATGCACCATTCTAGGTGAATTTTGTGTGTTTATCGAATTGCTTCAAATAAATAAGGCGAGAGGTTTTCTACGCTCATCGCTTATCAAATGGTTTTATCCTTTGCAGGATGTCAGCATATTACTTTGGTTTTACAATTTTATCCATGAACTAAAATCCACCATCAACAGCAACCGAGAGATTTAATCTCCCACCGTGGTCGCCAATTGTTTATGGATAAAAACTGTTTCTGCTGGTTTTGGTAAATTTGGGTGTGTGGATGAGAAAAAAATATAAACCTAAAACAAATGCACTGCACGGGAGTACTTTAGATTCGATAGATCAATCTGTACAATCCTGGCCTAAACCAAGAAATGGTCGTTCCAGTCTTGCTTCGGTCACAAAGTGAATGAGAAAGGTTGGTCTTAGGGAGGGAAGCGAAGAAGGTGTTGAGACCAGAATGGTTAATTCTGAAGGTGTGGCTATTTTATGACTTGTATCAGAATTTTAGAATTGGCTTGCGGAATGAAAGCTATTAGTTCTTTTGTATTTTTTCTGGATATTGTGTTGTTGTTCTCACCAAAACTTGTTGTTTGGTCGAAAAATAGGTAAAACCTATTTATACAAGTCATATTGAACGCACCTTGATCTCGTAGAAAGTAGGAGTGACTGAGTTATGGAGAAGTGGGGTTATGTGTAACTGTCAGAAACCACGTTCTCACTATGGAGGAAACTGGTTAGTTTACACCCACTACTTCTTGCCGCCACTAACTACCCTGCTTTCTGACGCTTTCTTATAATGGGCGTGTTGCACGCCGCACGCTGTAAACCGCCAGACCGATACCCTGATGAGTATCCCCAAGTTTGTGACATGTTTGATGTCTCGAGTGTTTTCATGGAAAACATGTAGCAGGTTGCTATGTGTGGCAAGTCAAAGTCAGGAGACTTTCCACATGAGAATAGCACGTGATGCTATTTGGCTTGTCTTAGTTGGTGGCCCAAAACTTTCCACAGGCCTGTCAATTCTATGGCGAATATGGACGGCTGAGATCGTAACTCATGAGAAAGGGTGGCCATTGATTATGGCCACATTCTATTGGCGCCTGATGGTAGCACAGTGGCGTCATTGGCACATATGTCAATGGTGTAGTGGCATATAGCGGCATGCCCGTGGCATACTGGCGCCTGGCGTAGCCATGGCAGCTATTTTGGCATATTGGTGTTAGACCCAAATATGGCTCTGGCAACATTGGACCTGTTACTATATCAAACTTAATGCCTTAGGATAATTACTTGACTTAGTTGGCGTGGTGTAGTGTACTGATACACAACTACAAGGGTTGATCAAGGTAACTAGCAGCAAGCTGCTTTTTCTCTGCTAGCAGATCCTAAACTTCCAAAACTGAAAGCCAAAATAATTTTCATTGATGAAAAAAACAAGGTCTTACAATGATTGGTTATAAAGTCACCAATCTGAGAAGAAGGACAACAACGGTCCAGATTACATCGATCAATGAAAAAAAAGGAAAACACTAAAGTCGAGGAACAAATCTCTTGCACAGCCGTCGTCACGTGATGTCATTGACTCGCTCACTGAGTTATGGCTCGGACTGGTTAAGTGACTCGGCTACACACTCTCTGATAAGGTCAGGTACATGACAATGCCTCCCCCTCTAAAAATCCTTATCCTCAAGGATGAAGTCTGGAAATCGCGCCTGAATGTGAGATGTGTCCTCCCAAGTAGCATCCTCAGCAGTCGAGTTGGACCAATGAATGAGTATTTGAGTTACAAAAAGGTTACCTCTGAGAGTTTGTCTGGTGTCCAGCACAGCTACTGGTTCAACAACAAATTTCCCATTATCATCCACCACTGGTAGAAATGGTAGTGTAGATGCTTTGACCCCAATTTGTTTCTTGAGCTGAGAGACATGGAAGACGGGATGTATCCGAGACCCAACTGGTAATTGTAACTTATAAGCCACTTTTCCAACTCTTTTGAGCACTGCAAAGGGGCTAAAATATTTGGCAGACAACTTGAAATTCTTTCTGACAGCAACTGAAGTCTTTCGATATGGTTGAAGTTTAAGAAATACCATATCTCCCACTGCAAATTCCCGCTCCACCCTTTTCTTGTCTGCAAAAAATTTCATATGATCTTGTGCCTTTGCTAAATTTTCCTTCAGGAGTTGCAACATAATATCTCTCTGTTTCAAATAGTTCTCTACAAAAGCAACTAAAGTAGTAGCCATAATGGAAAGATAATATGAGGGGGTTGATACCCGTATAAAGCCTGAAAGGGAGACATCTTCAGACTAGAGTGATAGTTGGTGTTAAACCACCATTCAGCAAGGGCTAGCCACTGTGTCCATTTCTTGGGATGAGATCTAGTCATGCACCTGAGGTACTGTTCTACACAGGCATTAGTTCTTTCAGTTTGACCATCTGTTTGAGGATGGTAAGCAGTGGAGATCTTGAGAGTGGTGCCCAAGGATTTGAATAAAGCTTGCCAAAAATGGTTGACAAAGATTTTGTCTCTATCACTGACAATGAAGCTTGGTAAGCCATGAAGTTTTAAGATGTTGAGAAATTCCTTTGCTACTGAGAGAGCAGTGAAAGGGTGACTTAAGGGAATGAAGTGGATATATTTGGTAAGTCTGTCAACAATGACTAAAATAACACTTTTCTTGTTGGACATTGGAAGTCCTTCAATGAAATCCATGGAAATGCCCTGCCAAGATTTCTCTGGGATGGGTAAGGGCTGTAAAAGTCCACTAGGGAAGGAAGTGGATCCCTTGTTGCATTGACACACCTCACAAGCAGAGACAAATTGCATGATATCATGTTTCATTTTTGGACAAAAGAAATGTGATTTTGCTCTATGATAAGTTCCCAACATGCCAGAATGACCCCTAATAGCAGAAGAGTGCAAAGATTGAAGAATGGAATGTCTCGCCTCATTACTGGATCCAATGTAGAGCCTTCCTTTGAATCTGAGGATGCCTTGAGTGTATGAAAATTTAGGCTGGTCTGGAGAGACTAGTAGGGAAGTTATAAGTTGTTGAGCAACAGAATCATCCTCATAACTGGAGATTACATCTCGTGCCCATTGTGGAGTGCTCACAGAAAGTGCATTGTAGTCTGCAAATGATTGCGGTACCCTAGATAAAGCATCAGCCACCACATTGTCTTTACCCTTCTTGTATTGGATGATATAATCAAAGCCCATCAATTTGACTAGCCACTTCTGTTGCAAGGTGATAGACACATTTTTGTGACTATTTTGCCCTCAATGTTCCATATTGTTAGTACCCATTTTCGTACTTATTATGGTATTTTGTGTTTTTGTAGGTATTTTTTTGGAAATAAATATTGTTGAAAAATTCGGCTCGAAAAATTGCTCGGAGCACCCCCGGAGGACATGTGTTATTCGGACTCTCACCCTTGGATAAGGGGTACTCAATTACTAAGGGCACCCTCTTTATTATTTACACCCCAGCTGTTAAAGACACCCCTACTCTGGATAGGGGTTTCCCCTTCTTCTTCATTTTCAAATATGAATTTTGGCGGGAAGAGAATGCAGACGCAGGCAGAATTAGGGTTGGAGTTTTAATCGTGTTCTAGGGAGATTCAAGGGTTGAAACTCATTGGGTTTGTCTATTTCGATCCAATAGAGCTGATAATGGTCGTTGTTTGTACCAGAATTAGCTAGAAAGGTGGATTTAAGGGTTGAATATATTCCCGGGTTTTCTTCCTGCGAAAACTCTGTTAAGATTTTGGTCGCGTTGGAATGAGACTCAGGCACTGGATTTGGTTTCTTTGGGACTGTTTTGACCAAACAGGGATGGTATGGTCGATGTTTTCGGTTAGAATTGGATGCATCGTGGGATTGAAGTTAACAAAGATACACGTTCGTGGGAGAGTTTTTCACGGGATTTGCTATGAATTGTGTGTGCTGCTGGGACTCTAATTCGTGTACTGAACGTGTATGAAGAGTTAGGGGTGAGAATACAACAGAGAATCGGGAGTTACAGAGATTGTCTCTGCTGCTGCCATTGAAGAACATGCAAATAACATAAGACTACAAGAAGCAATCGTTTATGTTACAGTGTATACGACAGTCGCTGGACAGTCTTATATGTTACAGCGATACGACCCACAACCGAGGGTCGTAGTTCTCTGGTTTGTAACAAATATAATTGTTACAAATCCGATTTTGAATTATTTCTCCATTTTCTCCTTGTAAACACCTTTTTGAGCAATGAAAAATTCCTTTGAGTGTGTTTTCACCATGCGGAGCCAGACCCCATTACTGGGACAACGGAGGAAGCAACTTTTCATGATTGTGGTAAATGAATTAATTCTTTTATTGACTTTTTGCATAGATTTAATTGCTTTATGATTTCTATTAATTATTTGTTATTTTGTTAGATGCCGCATGCTTAGTTCTAAATACTTTAGATGCGTCATGCTTTTAACTTACAAATAATATTTTACGAAATCTATTTTTGGCAAAGAACTAGAGTCACAACTTCTTTTGTTTGACCTATATTGTCTAGAGTTAATGACTAAACCATAACAATATGAAAAGTAGTGGAATCCCGCGTCTCAGCGTCTCTTCATCTTGTGACATAATTTGTATATTTTTAGTGTTTTTCCTTTATTAATCCTAAAAACTATTTCAACAAGTCTGAGTGAACGAATCATCTTACTACAACATCATTGAAAAATACCACCACAAGGTAGTAGAAAGTTTCTGATCCTAAGATACTGTAAACTTTAGTGATCAGTTTTGATGATGAACTGGCTGTGAGAAAGGTAATATCTCCATTTTTGCACAGCCATGACAATGGCTAAGAATTCCCTTTCATAAGTGGATAGGGCCAAGGCTTTTGGACCCAAGGCTTTACTGAAAAAAGATATTGGTTTACCTTCCTGCATGAGTACTGCTCCTACTCCTCTGTCACAAGCATCAGTTTCAAGTATGAACTGCTTTGAAAAGTCAGGTGAGGCCAAAACTGGAGCCATGGTCATTGCAGTTTTGAGTGTAGTGAAAGCTTCATGTGCTGAGGGAGACCAATGGAGAGCATCTTTCTTCAACATATCAGTAAGAGGTTTAGAGATAGTACCATATCCCTTAATAAATCTTCTATAATAACCAGTGAGGCCCAAGAATCCCCTCAACTGCTTCAAGTTGGCAGGCAATGGCCAAGTGGTCATAGCAGTAATTTTATCAGGGTCAGCAGCTACTCCTTCTGCAGAAATGAGATGTCCCAAATATTCTAGCTGAGGCTGAGCAAAAACACATTTAGACATCTTGGCAAATAATGAGTATTGCCTGAGTAGAGAGAAAACTTGATGTAGGTGCAGAATGTGCTCCTCCATGGATTTACTATAAATGAGTATATCATCAAAAAAAACAAGCACAAATTTCCTTAAAAAGGGCTGAAATATTTCATTCATCAGAGCTTGGAAGGTAGCAGGTGCATTTGTGAGACCAAAAGGCATCACCTTAAACTCATAATGTCCATGATGAGTTCTAAAGGCTGTTTTGTGAATGTCAGGACCAAAAACTCTGATTTGATGATAGCCAGACCTTAGGTCTATTTTAGAAAAGATAATTGCTCCCTTGAGTTCATCAAATAGCTCATCAATCAAAGGTATGGGAAATTTGTCATTAATGGTTGACTCATTTAACTTTCTATATTCTACACAAAATCTCCAGGTGTCATCTTTCTTCTTGACAAGTAGAATTGGAGAAGCAAATGGGTTGTTACTATTTTGGATAAGCCCTGCAGACAGCATCTCTTGGACCAATTGTTCTACCACAGATTTATGAATGTAAGGGCACTTATAAGGTCTCTGTGAAGTAGGTGTAGAGTTTGGTTTGAGTGTGATTTTGTGGTCCAAGGTTCTGGAAGGGGGAAGTGTATTGGGTTCTGCAAAGATATCAGAAAAGGTATTCAACACAACACTAATTGGGGAAGGTATAGGTGGAAGAGGTGAAGCAGAAACATCAAAAAATTGGCCAAATAGTGTTGGGGTATGGTCTTTGAGAATTTTTTTAAAGAAGAACCTTCAATAAGATGCAGAGAGGGTTTAGAAGAACTTCCGTGAAGAGTAATAAAAATGTCATGATGAACAAAAGAAATCTTCAGTTGAGCAAAATTGAATGTGACATCTCCCAACTGTTGCAGCCAATAAAATCCTAAGACCATGTCATATCCCCCTAGAGGAAGCACTCTTAAATCAGAGGAGAAGTGATTCCCTTGCATTTCCCATTGAGTGTTCTGACAAATACCATGACTAGTGATGTTGTCACTATTTGCTACTGTCACTACCATGTGCCCTGTGGGAGAGGCATGAAGGTGGAGCTTCTTGAAAATGTTGGAGTCTATGAAACTGTGGGTACTACCAGTATCCACTAGCACCATAATGGGATGTTGTTGCAGATATCCTGAAATACGATTTGTATCATGAACCACATGGCCTGTTAAGGCATGTAAGGATATCTCAATGTTAGAGTCACTAGTAGTTGGTGAAGAAACAGTGGAATCAGTAGGGGAGAATGGTGGTGAGTCCTCCAGCTCATCACCAGGTATAAGCATAAATAATTGTTGGGTCTTGCATCTATGGTCTTGTCTATAAAACTCATCACAATTATAACATAAGCCCTTTTCCTTCCTGACTTGTATTTGGGCATGAGTAAGTGTCTTGATATGTGGTAAAGTATTTTCAATTGAAGCACTTGGTGGAGAAGTTGGGTTTGTAACAATTGGGTTTGAAGAAGTAAGTTGTTTATTGGAAGTTGTATGGGGAGAGAAAAAAGGTTTAACAGTAGAAGGTGGGTGAGATACAAATAATGGTGTTGGAAAAAAAGGCCTAGAGAATGCTTTGGGAGCTTTTGGGTGGTGGAGCAACGAAGCCTATTGCGGTCTTGCCAAGACAAAGGCCTCAGTGGATGTTGCTGGTTTAAACATTTGCACAGTAGCACGAATATCCTCCTTTAACCCACTGATAAAGCTGAGTGTATAAAAGCTTTCAGGCGATGTAGGATTATTAGCTACCATAAATCCTTTATAATGTTCCCATTTATCAAAATAATCTTCTATTGTTATAGTTTGAGATAATTTATTAAAACTTCCCACATAATTGTCATGAGTAATATCTTCAAAACGAATACATAAATCTCGAACAAAAGTATCTCAATGAATAGATCCCTTACCTTGTTGATAATTCATAAAACATGAATCTACCTGTGAATCGAAATGAATTGCAACTGTATGCACACATTCCTCATCTGGAAATTTGTGAAACGCGAAGTATCTTTCACACTTGAGAGCCCAACCACAAGGGTTAGAACCATTAAATCTTGGAAAATCCACCTTGGGAGTGCGAGAGAATCTATTGAAAGTAGTAGATAACTGTTTGATAACTTGATGAAATCCATTGAAGTTTTTATTCGAGGATTCTGCATCATCACCTTGATTTAGATTTTGTGGTAATTCATATTGTGGTGGAAAGGATTTTTCAAGTAGATTTCGAATGAAAACAAGTTGGGATTCAACATTAGCGACGGATGATTTCAATGAGGTGATATCAGATTCAATGCTGGTAATGGGATTGAGTGTGTTGATTCACTGTAACAGTGAGATCGGCTATTTTTTGATTTGTAGCCATGAATACAGGTCCAGGAAAGGAGTATGATACCAATTGTAGTGTACTGATACACAACTACAAGGGTTGATCAAGGTAACTAGCAACAAGCTGTTTTCTCTTTGCTAGCAGAGCCTAAACTTCCAAAATTGAAAGCCAAAATAATTTTCATTGATGAAAAAAAATAAGGTCTTATAATGATTGGTTATAAATACACCAATCTGAGAAGAAGGACAACAACGATCCAGATTACACCAATCAATGAAAAAAAAAAGGAAAACACTAAAGTCGAGGAACAGATCTCTTGCACAGTTGTCGTCACGTGATGTCATTGACTCGCTCACTGAGTTACGGCTCAGACTCGGTTAAGTGACTCGGCTACACACTCTATGATAAGGTCAGGTACATGACACGTGGCAACTTTAGCTAAATTACGGTTTGGCATATCGAAACCCTAATTAGCGCGTGTGGCATGACGCGGCACGTTGGCGCTTTATGAAATCGGTGTCATTGCCACATTAAAGGAATTATGGAAGGACATAATATGGGAATAACCACAGGCGCAAGGATGGCCACGAGTGATTATAGAATGGCGCTGTTTTTAGGGTTTGGCGGGTCCCACATGGCTCGTGGCATGTTGTAGGGCCAAAGTGGCATAATTGGGCCACGACTGGAAATTAGGGTTTCAACTAATGCCACTTAGGCAGAGCCGTGTTTGGAATATCCTAATTGGAATATATTATGGCGTTTGGACACGAACAAGAAGTGGGTTAGCACGTTGGCGCGCTATTTGTGGAATGTTGACACGATCGGCATGCTACTGCGGCAAAGTGGCACGTTTGGCATGTTTGGCATGCCAATTAGTGTATTGGCGTGGCATGGCATGTTCGGCATGTCACTAGCATGCGGAGCGGAATGACACGTTTGGCATGCCAATTAGCACGTTGGCGCGGCTTTTGGAAAGCCAATTTGGCATTGTGACCATCTGGCGCAATTTTGCCTCTTTTAATCCTGTGGCAGGTTTAGAGCGACCTGATTGGTCAAAAAAGGGGGCCGACCAAACGTGGGCGTGGCCACACTTCTAGTGTGTTTGTGGCAGATTTAAAGCGACCTGATTGGTCGATGGGAAATAGGGTCGGCAAGTATGGGCCCAACCACAACTCATGTGCGTGTGGCGGGTTTAAGGCGACCTGATTGGTCGACGGGAAATAGGGGCCGGTTCGAGAAGCATGGGGTGTAGCCACTTGCAAGCGGCGCCGGCTGGCCTAAGTCTCACTAGCTGAGGCTCAGATGTATGTTTGTGTTAGCATGTTAGTCATGATCTAAGTCTTACAAGCCCACAATTAAAAATTGGAAGCCCACAATTCGGGTTCTCTGAATGGGTTTACCTTTTTAGCACAGCCCAGCTGCTCTGATATTGTTGCAAAAACCCAGTTGGGCTTTGGTTCTTTTCCTTGGTGGCGTCCCAGCAGAGGAAAAACTGGTTCAGAACAGCAGGTCCAACAGCAAATGAAGTGAAGCAGATGCAGATGCAGATGCAAATGCTATGCAGTGAAATGCAAAAATAGCTAATAAAACTACAAGAAAAAACAACCCGAGTCCCCGGCAACGGCGCCAAAAACTTGGTGGGCCCGGAGGTGTGTGAAAATTAAGCGCAATAAAAACGGGCCTACAGTAATACCGCAAGTGCACGGTCGTCAGTTGTAGCTCGTGCAAGTACGGGTCGATCCACAGAGACTGGGAGTGTTTTGGAGTTTTCTAGCTATTTTGGGCTCCTAAACTGTTGTTGGTTAACTATGAAGCCTTTTGGGCTTTGGGCTTAGGGTACCTTTGGATTATAGGCTTGTTTGACAATGAAGTGAACTGAGCTTGGGCTCAGTTGGTCTTGAAGTGCACTAGGCCTGGCCTTTGAAGTGCACTAGGCTTTGAGTGTCAATGGGCTTCTAGATTAACCCAAGACTGAATAAACTGAACTGAGTTGGGCCTTAGGTTTCTAAGCATATACAGTGGGCTTTTGTAATGACTGGACTTGTAGCCCAGAATTGAACTGGACCTGGAGCAGCAGCAGTGGTGGCTTCAGCAGCAGCAGAAGCAGTGCACAGCAGCAGCAACAGCAAGTAGTAGCAGCTGGGGGAGAACTGGCAGCAAGGCCAGGGAAGGAAAAGGGCAGAAAAGCCAAAAAGACCTAGTGCAGCGGGAGCTAAACAAGGCAGCAGAGCACTAGGCAAAGGTAAAACATGGATATTTACAATGGCAAAAGCAAACAGTAAACAACAATGATGATGGTGAAGGTGACAATGGCATATACATGGAAGCAACACAGGGAAAAAGGATGCGAATTTACAATGGCATGGCAGTGATAAATCAAAGGCAATGGCCAAGGGCCAAAGGAAAAGGAAGAACAAGGCACAAAACAGTTATAAAAACAGCTATAAAAACAGTGATAAGAAGCCACAAAAACAGATAGATAACAAAGAAGAACAGGAAAGATGCTAGGCAGTGGCTGTTTTTGGTTAAATCCTTGTCCCTAATGGAGCTAGGTGGAGGTTCTAGCCTGCCTATGTTCCAGGGCATACATAAATGGAATGGAAGGAGAAGAAGCTTGTCCAACTGTTTTACTCCTAGCATTGACTGTCTTTTAACAGCACAATCAATCACAAGCAACAGTGGACACTAAATTCCTCCATTTCTCAATCAGCTCAATTTACATGAATTCTAACCTAAACTTCCACCACTAACAGTGAACAAACTTAACATAAACATGAACAGGAGCTTGATATAAATTGTAACAATCACACACTCAAATTAAATACATGTTGGAGTTCTGAACAGCTAAAATTAACAATGCATTTGAATTGAGAATCATGGAATTGAAAAGATTGATAACCCTCAAAGCTACAGTTCATGGAAATAACAAACTAAACTATTCTACTGATGCTCTGGTTAATCCAGGCATGATTCCAACACTCACCCAATATCCCCTTTTATACCCAATTACATAATTAGGGTTTACACCCTTTTCACCCAAAAATTCCCAAAACAGTAGACATTAGGGTTCTACCTAATGTGACAGAAAATCACAGTTAGGTTCAATTACCTACCCTATATCATCCACTTTATCTCTCCATGCTCTATCTCAACCTAATTAGGATTTATGTAAAAACCCCCAAATTGACAGAACTAGGGTTTGGTAAATTCTTACCCAAATTGATGCGATTACACGCTACTGACTTCGACCCATTCTTCTCCTTAGTCTCCTGCTCCTCTCCATGCCTCTGATTATCTCCATCTCATCATCCTATTTCACACCTAGGATTTCTGTGGCGTGAGAGGAGGTGAAATTGTTTGTTGAGGGAGGTGTAGAGTGTGCTAATGATGAAGGGTTAGGTGTTTGGTGGTGTTTAGGTGGCTATGGAGTAGGTGGTGGCGATGGCAGTGGCAGGGTAGGTGGTGGTGGTTCTGCAACAGGGATGGGTGAAGAAGAAAGAAAGAAAAGAAGAAGAAGTGGTCGATTTGGAGGTATGGGTATTAGGTTTTTAGAGTGTTGAGCGGCTTCATCAAATTTTGATGTTCTGTGACTCTGAGCTGCGGGATGCGAAGATGGTTGGTAGATCTAACGGTGAGATGAGAGATGAATCGCTGCAACCGTTGGATTTTGAAACACAACGAAGTCAACGGTGTTAGATGATGTTAGGTACTGTAGTGTAGATCGGGAGTATCTAGTTTTGATGCACAGGCATAGAAGCGATCGTTGGATTCAACTACAATCTAATCTGAAGGCTTGGAATTTAGGCGCTGTGGTGTTTGTCAGAGACTTCAGATTTTGATGCTCTACGAAGGAGCGACCGTAGGATTTCGATGTAGTCCCATCTAACGGCTGAGAATGGAGGCGGTTATGGATATAGAAAATGGGTTTGAGTAAGGGTTTTGGGCCTTGGGTATGCCAAGCCCATATCTTCTTTAAGGACAATTCTTCTTCTTCAAGACCATTCCTAGCCTCTTGGTTTTGTGCACAACGTTCTTCGCGGCTTCCTTGCGTAACTCCTCCCGGCTTTTCACTACTTTTCTGCTCTATTCCGCTCCGCAATTCATCCAAACTTTATTTATTACCTAAAAATATAAAATTAAGTAAGAAAAATATTTATTCTTGAAAACAATGAAAATACAGAATATGGGATAAAATGTAGAATTAATGCACAAAGGATGAGTTAAATGCCAACAAAAAGGGATAAATATATACAATATTTGGCACTCATCACAGGGTTTTATAAATTTATCCCTAAGCTAAAAACCACCATCAGCAACATTGTATAAGTTTTTTTTGTCATGATTGGATTCACACATACCCTCTTTTTGCGGAGCATCTTTTATGCAACAATTTTTTTAAATACAATTGATAAAAAGGAAAAGTTTGTTCCTCCTCTAACTGAACTTATGAAGATGTTCTATAGTGTATAAACATACTGGTTTTGAGGTACTTCTGTTCCATTTTTATGAAACTGTATAATGTAAGACGAGGTGCTAATCGAAGTTATAACTTTAAATAGGAATGCTATGATGGAATTTGAGATAATGTCAGAAGTGCCTCTTGGAAAACCGAGCAAAACTATTCCAAACTAAAACCGACTTTAAAAGGCTAAATTAAAAAAAAAGTTTGGCATCCAAACTTGACAACATACTCGACATACCAAGGTATGTGAGTTCAAACGAGCATTCGCTCTAATACACTTTCTTGAACGAGATTGTAAATATATGTTGATTTACGCTTGAGTCGACGAATTCAGATATTGTTCTATTATTTATTATCATGCATATTTTTTTTATTCGCTACAAAAAGAATTCGAGGTAATAGGTGTTCACCCATATTACAAATTGCTATTTCTTCTTTAACCATTTTTTTTAATTAACATTTCCATAAAATCTAAAGCGATTTTCAATCTAGGATTTGCAAAATGCAAAATTTATTTATATATATATACATATATACGAATCGCCACATTTTTAAATTGTTGAAGAAAAATGTTATATTTAAAAAAAAAAAATTTACACATGTAAAATTTATAGCATGATTTACTCCCTAGCATTTGATTATTTAAAGAATAGTTTTTTTTTTGCATGTAAAAAGATACATTTTATTCCGATTCACTACAAGACGTAATGATTCTGGGAATTCGACTGCATTGTGCTTGCCTCTAATTAACAATATCTTGAAGTATTGCAACAATGGTGGAGTTTGTCCAGCTTGCACAACTTCTATGCAGTGCATAAAAACACGATAAGAGGGTCGTTAGACAGTCTACTTTCTCACTTCCTGAACAACTGGAAAAAAAAGGAAACTAATACAAAAAAAAAAAAAACAACTCTAACTAAAGCAATTCAAAGTTTACAAGATAACACCTTGCATACTGGAAAACATGACACAACTAACTGAAACACAAATCTGGTTATCGATACAAAATTTGTCACAAAAATCAGGAAAAAGAATTCAGCTAGACAATATCCCTTACCAATTCAGATAACCAAAGTCTGCAACACAACACATGTATGTGAATACATTTATTATTGAAGTACTACTAATATAATTTCCAAAATTTGTCCACGTGTGAAAAGTATAACGTGTCATTATACGAACTTTTGTCTTTGTTTTTATTGATGAATATCTTTTTACACTAGTGCAATATGATTTATTCTTTTCGTATAAATATTTTTTTCGCATATAATGTCATTATGAATTTGGACATTTTGTAACCATTTTTAAGAAATAAATTCCTTAATTTCAAATAATTCATATAAAAACAAATATCAATTTGCAATGCTAATTATTTTCTTTAAAAACCAAGAAACGAAGATCTTAAAAAAATATATATTTTCTTATATTAGATAATGGTTAATATTCATAGAAGCGTAAAAGTAGAATTTTGTTTGGTGGAAAGTCACACTCTAAAGGTTTTGTGTGCAAACACTATAGCATTCATGATCTTTTGTAAAGGTTGCTTTTGTAGGTTGCATATTTTGTGCAGTTTAACCCCTTTATCATCTAGTTGTTGGTGATGGTTTGTTGTTTCAATATATCAAATTAGGAGTGGTTTCCCGAACAAGATCACTGTGTTGTGTGTCAGTGTAACTTTTTTACCAATAGAATAAGCTCATTAAAGAAAGTATCCATTTTCAAAGTGATGTCCATCAGTCCGTTATCGTCTATCGCCTATATTCATTTGCAGGATGCTGCATTGGAACCAAGATGTTAAATACCATTCATATTCATTTCCAGTCAAGTTTCAGACATGAGTGTGCTTCTGGTCGAACACATCTAAGAATATAAGGCGAAATGTTGGGCCTTTCCTCGCCAGATTCTTTTTTTTTCCTTTCCTCTTGTGTCATCCTACAACTAAATTTCTTATCACAATCAACTGTTTCCCCTCCAGAATCTGTTTTTCCATCTCCTCTTTTCCCCTTTTCCTCTCCTTTATCACCAATTTCAGCAACACCACCACCTTCTCCAACAATTATCAATTCCACCATTGTGGGAAATACTAATAAACCAATTGATATTGGTGGTTCTGGTACTGTTTTAAAAGATCATGGAAAAACCAAGACTAGGGGTAGTTTCCATGTTGACACTGATCCAACTATTTTGGGTTTCTGGCCGGCTCTTGGTATATTTTGAGGAGGTGGGGGTACGATTGTGGTTGGAGGTATATGTTGCTTCAGTATGAGGTGGTATGGAAACACTCCTCCTGCTCTATGCAGTGACATCACCATCATCAACGGGTTCAATAGGGTTGAAGTTGAAGAAGATCGTGGAATTAAATTATCTTTCTCATCTTCGTTTATCAAAGCTCTGTTTTTCTTTGGCCCCTTTTTATGTAGCAATTATATTAGCATTGTTAAATAACTATCATGAAGAGTGAGACCCCCAAGCTTGTTGCGCTTCGAATCAAATAATTTGAAGATTGGGACCTCCGTACGACCAAAATTTATGGGTCATGTTGGACTTAACCAATTCTTTTCTACGGTAAATACAAAATTGTCCAAGTTTGTTTTCGCTAATTCTTCTTGTAGAACAATTGGATTAACCAAAATCTAACTGAAATGAATTATAAAAATTGATGGCAAAACCCAAAATTTGCGGATGAATTATCAAAATTGAAGCCAAAACTCCAAATTTTCATATTTGCTCACCTAATTATTATTTTTCTGGTTTATTTTATACCTGTTTTTTTATTAAATGCTTTACAATCACCTCAACCTTTGTGTGATGTTTAATTAGTTTATCTATGCGTTTTAAGAAAAAAATTGCAGTCAGATTCCCATAAAAGACAAATCGACAATTATCCAGCGGACAGGCCCTCATAGGAACTACTAAAGCGGCAAGTTAACAAACAGGAACCATGCGGATTTATCAATCCAATGACGAATATTATTTTAAACAAAACAGACCTGATAGATTTAAGTCAATATTATTTTGTACATAATATTATTATAATTATGAATTAGAATTTCACTCTTGACAGCTCCTGTCTGGCTGATGTACTTTTTTTGCTTATCTCTTTCACGATGTATTTTATGTGCGAAGAATGTTGCCTATTATAAATTTCAAGCAGAATGCACTTAATGTACCGAGTGGATGTTATCTTTTCCATGATATCGTGTAGTTATGAAAAAAAATTAATTATTTGAATTTTACTCTTGATGGTTCGTTTTTTGGTTGTTTTTTCTCTACGCTGCGACAATCGCGTCTTCTCTAGTCAATTCAATTAACAACGTTATTGAATGTTTGTAAGTAATCGTGTTATTAAACATTTGATTTGTATTAACTCAACATGAAATGCATTTAATAAAGATAGTACTTTAGTTTTCCGAAGCACAAATTGATTACATTTCTCGTTACTACATAATTCTTCACTAAACTAACAAATAAAATATATTTTTAATCAGTTATAAATGACACAAAACATCATATATAGTTGTGATTTATTGTAATTATTTAATTGTTCCTTATCATTGCATAATTGTTCAAAAGAATATCTTGTTCCACAAGAATATTACTGTCTGCTTCTAATATTTGAACTTGCATATCTTTCAATTCTAGTTTTTCTCTTGCACGACGTGCTTTTCGCGCCAAGGATTGTGCCTGTTGTAAACTTCAAACAAAAGTTACTTGATAGTCTAAGTCAATGTTATTTTTTTTGAAAAATATTATTGTAGCTGTGGGTTAGAATTTTATTTTTAATTAGGGCTGTCAATGGGTACCCATTACCCGGAACCGGACCCGGACCCGGGAGAAAAGGGTCCGGTTCCGAGTCCTAAAATAGGACCCATTAACAAGTTAGGACCCGACGGGTAATTACCCGAATGGACCCGTTAATAAATGGTTCCATATGGGTCCTACCCGGCGGGTAGTCGGGTATTGTAAGTATTTGTTTTTCTGGGGTTAATTCGGTCATGTGAAGGGTTATATATATATATACGTCGTTAACAATTATAGACAAACATAACCTAAAATTTCCGCATCTGACTCTTCTGCTTTCACCCTCCGTTCCAAGCTCCACTCAAAATTGGCCTTTCATTCTCTCCATCTATGTAATAATTCTGATGAAATTTTCATCTTTTCATGTGTTATAATGAGGAGACACTGTTTCAGATCTGCTACCTTAGTAATGTTTAATGATGGGTTGTAGCTAAAAGTTAAAATTCAAAGTTGTTAATTTCGTAAGTTGTAAATGTTTAATTTCAAAGTTGTTAATTTGTTTTTTGTCAAACGTATATCTCGAATCTCTTTATCAATTAGAGGATTGAATGATAATAATAAAATTTGTTTGTTTAAAATTCCTTTGTTTAGCTTTTGAAGTTGTCGACGATTATCTGCTTATTGATTAAATAAATTTTATTCATACTCAATCGGCAGTTCTTTTTAATTAGTGGTTAGATCTTGATAACGATGGTGATGCTGTTGTATTTGATCTGTTTTCAAGTGTGGGTATTTGAGGATAGATGGAGGTGGTTCTACTGGTCATGGACGATGGCGGCAGTTATTTATAGATTAGAACTGCGAAGATAAAGGGTGGGGATTAAATTGGTTATGTAGGAGTTGTTGTACTAAAGCTGGGATTGTGAACAGTTCGGAATTAAGATTCGATACAATTTATTGACTTCGTAAACCACTTACATTTTTATGACCTGATGTGTAATAGAACTGAACTTGAAGTACCCGTTTAATACCCGGAACCGGTGGGTACCCGGCTGTTTAATAGGGTCCGGTTCTGGGCCAACTAATTTAGGAACCGGACCCGGAACCATGGGGACCCGGAACCGGAAAAAATAATAGGGTCTGGTTCCTGGTAGTATGATACCCGGGAGGAACCGGACCCGTTGACATCCCTAATTTGTTAATGCACTTTTTCTTGTTTCTCTCTCTCACGATGTGCTTTTTGAGCGAAGGATGCCTCCTATTGTAAATTTTAGACAGAAAGGTTACTTGATATTCTAAGTGAATATTATGTTTTCCATAATGTTATTGTACTTTAGAAAAAATGATTATTAGAAATTTACTCTTGATGGCTCATTTTTTGATGTTTTTCGATCCTCCGTTAGAGTTTGAATAATTGCATAACTCAACTTGAATTGCACTTAGTAATATAATACTTTATCTCTTTGAAGTACAAATTGATTATGTTCCTCACTATCCCATATTTTTTTCAGTAAGCTACCAAATACAAATATAATTTTAATCAGTTATAGATTGATGACAAAAAAATATCATAATAGTGTTATAGTTATAATCTTACTTGTTCCTCGTCACTGCATAACTGTTCAGGTTGATAAAGAATTGTTGTAAGGACACCCATCTCAATGAAAATATCATTGTCTTCTTCTATTACTGAAATCTGTCTATCTTTCGATTCTAGTTTGTCTCTTACACGACATGTTTTTTATCCTAAGGACCGTGCTTGTTGTAAAAAAAATTTTAAAAAAAAATACTTAATAGTCTAAGTCAATATCTTTTTTTACATAATATTAATCGGAAATGCTATTCCCCAATCGGTTTAGCCCGCTATTCTGCACTGGCTCTGACATGGCGAGGTGACTTGGACTTTGTTGTGGGACTCTCTTCTGACGTGTGATGGTTTTTCTTTTTTTGGTCTTCATTTTTATTTTTATTTTTGATACGCGAAAGTCGGACCCAGGCCCCTGCCCGAATCCAGCTAGTTAGACTGGTCCCACTGCCATACCAACACCACCAAATCCTCTATACAACTAATCTATTACAAACATTAACGGTGGGGATTGAACCCCTGACTTCCTCCTTATTGGAGTTATGGGATACCACTGAGCTATGCTCTTGAAATCTCCTTTTTCTTTTTTCTCTTTCTAATTCTATACAGTATATGTTATTTCGCCATTTCTTCTTCCTCTTCCTTCTCTTTCTCTGTTACTAGCTCCATTACACACCTCCATCACAATATATTCAAAGTTTAAACCATATCACAAAATTCTTAATCAAATCAAATCCTTGATATATTGTATAGATTGGTATTACTTGAAAGTCTTTAATCGTGGAAACAACAATTTAGTTTCAATAAACAAGAAGCTCTAGAATCAAAATAGTGTCATTTTCCTATTTGATTAACAGAAGAGTAATTACAATTAGTTGAGAAATAAGACTCAAATATGATCATCCAATAACCATTCAATAAAATAACCATCATAAGAACACAACAAATGCACACTTTACTTGAATTTAAAAATCAATTATTAGATATAACATTATTAGTCTCAAATTTTGGAATCTAAGAAGATGGGTTTGTTAGAAATTTTTTTCTGAAGAAAAATGAAATATGCTTAATCACCTCTGGTACCTGATAGCTGCATATTTCAAAAAAGAAAATTTTGATTGGAATTATTTCTCTCAGTAATTTTGATTGAAAATTTCGATCCCCTGTTTTAGAAAAAAAAATCATCTGTGATAAAGAAGATGAGGAGAATAAGTTAAAGAGGAAGGTGACGCTTTTCTCTGTTAAAAAAAGTTAGAGAGAGAAAATCATGACGTGGTGTGTTAGTTTTGTCTTCGTGTACAACTCACCTCGTCACATCAGAGCGAGCGCATAATAGAGTGCTAAACGGAGTGGGAAATAGCATTTCCGATTAATGTGTAATTATGAATTAAAATTTTACTCTCGATGGTTCTTTTCTGGTGGATATACTTTTTCTTGTTTCTCTCTCTTACGACGTGTTTTTTGTGCCAACCACCAAGGATGCAGCCTGGAAAAAGTTATTTGATATTTTGAATGTTATTTGCTCCGTAATATTATTGTACTTGAGAAAAATCGATTATTATAATTTTATTCTTGGTGGCTCCCTTTGTGGATGTTGTTTCAATCCTATGATATGACATTGTAGTTTGGACAGTCGCATTCTTTCCTATCAATTCAAGTAATTGTGTTATCAATTGCATCATAATAGCACTTTATTGTAATCATTTACTTGTTCCTCAATAATGCATAACTCTACTTACTTGTTCCTCATTGCATACTTCTTCATATTGGAGGAGAGTTATAGTAAAGCTAAAATAAGTAAACATATGAGGAGAGTTATGCATAACTCTACTTACTTGTTCCTCATATATGGCCTAAAACATATGAGGTCAAAAACTAAAATAAGTAAACAAACCATGCATGACAAATAAAATATTTCTGACAATATTATTGAATACGTACCTCATTTTAGTGAAAATTTACTTTCAAGTAAAAGAATAAAAGTAAAACTTATTCTAATAACTATGTTCAATTTTAGAAATGCATATAAGATGAAATCTAGTCTCAAATATATAGGATTATCAGGTATCCTAAGGTTAAGGTTGGGAAATTGTCAGGATTAGGAAATCTAAGAACTTGTTTGTTTGCAGCTGACTCGGCGTCTGAATCTGAGTCAACTCCTGACTCGGACCGAGTCAGCAGTCAGACCGTTTGTTTTCCATTTTGAGTCAGATCTGACTCGACCTCTGACTCAGACATAACCCCTGACTCGGACTCATTTGAGTCAGGTAACAAAATACTCCTGACTCATGGGACCAAACCACTGACTCACTTATTTCCGAGTCAGATGAGTCAGATCTGACTCAAAACAAACATATCGACTCAGATTCAGATGAGTCAGGTGATTTCACTCAGATCCAGATGATTCAGATCCAGACGACTCAGATGAGTCAGGAGTAAACAAACATGGTGTAAGTAAGAAAACTTATTGATCTGAATACCAAGATTGCTAATAGGGAGTACCAAATTGCCGGGGGTGTACTCGGTACCCCTATTAGCAGCAATACACCCGTTTTGGTGCTATTCGGCTCATGACAGCGCCACTCTTATCTATCTTTGCCCGCACCAGGGGTGCTATTCGGTCTTTGGTGGGATGCTCAACCAGGTGTGATGTTTCAAATATAGCAACAAAACAAGGGCAATCCGTAAAAGATTTAGTATAAGGGTTTGGGTTTCTTTAGCGGCTCAAGGGTTTTCTTCATCTCCTTGGTTTTCTCATCTCGCCTTATACAACCTTCTTTCTTTTCGCAGTCGAGCAACTTGTTTTCTCAGCAATCATGGGGTAAGATTTTTTCTGTCTCTCTCATTCTTTTTGGTGTTTTTATCAGAAGCTCCAATTCATTTTTCTTATGGATTTCTACAGTGGTTAAACTGTATTTAGGGTTTTGCATTTTGCTTTTCTGTCGCCTTTTAGATTCATCACTAGGTTTGATGATAAAATAGGCCTAAGTCTCTTATTGTGGATATTAGGGTTACCCAAGATTTCCATCTATGAGTTTGCTGGTATTGTTAGGGTTTTGAAATGACACATGTATGGTTGAATCTAGTTATCACTTTACGAATGTTTGGAATTATATCGTTGTTATGAATTGGACTTAACATAATGGTAGGAATCATATAAGCTGAATGAATCGAATCATGTGATGTTAATCGATCAATAATAAGTTCTGGCATGGGTTCAGGGTTCAGGGATCGAATCATGTGATGTTAATCGATCATATAAGCTGAATGAATCGAATCATCACAAGTTATGCTGCTACCTCACACTCATTTTGAAATATCTTGAACTTGACACCTAACCCGAAATATCTGAATTCCACTCTTACAAAATCTTATTAGGGATCTGAACTTCTATAACAATGAATATTTGATAAGCTTGTTGGATCTGGATCTATTATACTGTATAGTTTTAGACAGTTATTGATTGAAAGTTTGAATGTGATGCAGGAAAACTCGTGGTATGGGAGCTGGTCGCAAGCTCAAGTCTCACCGTAGAAGGCAAAGGTGGGCTGACAAGTCATACAAGAAGTCTCATCTTGGAAATGAATGGAAAAAGCCATTTGCCGGTTCTTCTCACGCTAAGGGAATCGTTCTTGAGAAGATGTACGAGTAGTATTGGTTCATTTGTTCTCTTTTTTAGTCTGTCTTTATGAAATACTTAACAGTAAGCTGAGACATGTTTGTTTGCCATGCACAGAGGTATTGAGGCTAAGCAGCCTAACTCTGCTATCAGAAAGTGTGCACGAGTTCAGTTGATTAAGAATGGAAAGAAGATTGCTGCTTTTGTGCCCAACGATGGTTGCTTGAATTACATTGAAGAAAATGTAAGCTGCTGGTGAATATTGTATTTGTGTCAAATCTACAATTTTGGCAAGCAATGGTTATTCACATCTCTAGCTTTCTTTCTTTTTGCTATGCAGGATGAGGTGTTGATTGCTGGGTTTGGACGTAAAGGACATGCAGTAGGAGATATTCCCGGAGTTAGGTTTAAGGTTGTGAAGGTATCAGGAGTCTCACTTTTGGCCTTGTTCAAAGAGAAGAAAGAGAAGCCAAGGTCTTAGTTTACTTGAGAATGGTTGCATAATTTAATTCTAGGTTAGTTTTTTGTTACTTTAAATGCAAGAATGATGGCTTCCAGCTACTCGCTGAAAAGTGAATTTTATGACCAGTTATATACTTGTGCTGTTCTATTTTTGAACTTATTATTACATTTCTCTTTCGATGGAACGCAAACACAAACAGCCAAGCATCTGATTTTCTTGTTTTCATCAGAAAGTTCAATCAATTACTCATGCTGCTTCGCTTTCTATTGGTTCTGAAGCACTGGCTTAGATTATTCATTAACTCTTTAGAATCTTGATAGATGAATAGGTATAGTGGTGTTACTCCAGTAGAATTTTTTTTGCAATCTATTTTTGGTTGAAAGTCTCTTAGTAAGGTTAAATCTTTCAATTAAGTTGCTTGTTGCATGCTGTTTTCAATCGCCTTCACTTTCAGTTACTCACTCTTTAGAGGATGCAAGTAATTCCATATTTTATCAGTATTCTCCCCCATTTTCTTCTGTAGAAATTGGTATGTGTGAGTAATCTCGGAATTCTGCGTGCCTTGTAAAATTGATATGTTGGATTTCCTCCAAAAACCCATAGAATGGAAAGATTATTTAATGAATATGAATATTCACATCCCTGGTCCATAAAGTATGTTCCTGAAGGTTTTATCACCACAGAAAATATCTAGTCATGCTATTGTTGCCGTGATTTATCTACGGGACAGAACAGAACGGCGTCAGCAGTAAAAGAAAAGGTTTGTAAGATAATGGTACTCAGAGATGGTGGTTTTGCTTGTGTTTAAAGCTCAATAAGCACCACACCAGAACTATAAATGCGCCTTCTCTCTGTCAGTTGAATTGAATGGCATGTGGAGTTAGTTTTGTTTAGGTTCAATCCAAAAGCTCCAAAGTTTGATGCTTTTGCAGTCCTATAATTTACTATAGTAACTCCTTAATCTGGGAAGTGTACTGGGTTATTTCCCTTGCAGCGTTTTTGCACTCCATATACCTTTTGAAGAAGATCAAGGAACTTTTAACACTAACAATAAATGAATTTATGACTCCAAACTGTCATCATGTATCAAATATTACCATGTTAGTTTGGATTTTCTTACTCTACTTGCTGACCTCCTTCCCCCCTCCTCCAAATTTATGCACATATCATCTCCTGTTTTACATGTCAAACAGATGAAACCTAATAGATACATCCATCCGCATCTCCCAATATTTCTGCGACATTACTCTCCATAACCAATCCGTATTAGACCCAAACCTCAACAACATTTGCATAAGAATTTATTATGCTCGAGTTGTTTCTACTTTTGCAAACAAAAAAAGCTGAAAATAGTCAATCATGAAACTTTATTTTTGTGTCCAATGTTTTACTAATAAGCATAATCTCAAAAGTACTTGGGGGCTGTCTACGATATTAAAATTCAACTAATGGATCATTATCATGTCTTAAAATTCAACTAACGAGAAAAAACATTGCAACAGAATCATGAATAAGAAAGTAAAATACAATCTCTTGTACCATCCTTGGCAATGCTGCTCTATGGTTTTGTGTCACTTGGTGTGCTTATCATCTTTCTGGTCTTGGTCCCCTTTTCTCCCGTACCTTCTAGTGAGACAAAGCTGTTCCTGTGAAGAAATGCTTGAACTCTGCAACATTTAGCACCAACATTGTCACGGAGGGCAAGACATTTCGCTGCTTCAGTTTTAGGATTATAAGTTGAGAAAACCTTTCTAAAGTGGGAGAATAGAACTAAACCGCTCCTTGTCATGGCAAAAGGATGATATCCAGTGTCTCGTGATGCAAATTTAAACTCCTATCTCCATGGAGAAGAGCAGTGTTCGATATCTTCCGCCTCATTCTTTTTCTGCTTTAACGACCATACTACGATATCTTCCATAGTTGACATTTCGCTGCTTCAGTTTTAGGATTATAAGTTGAGAAAACCTTTCTAAAGTGGGAGAATAGAACTAAACCGCTCCTTGTCATGGCAAAAGGATGATATCCAGTGTCTCGTGATGCAAATTTAAAATCCTATCTCCATGGAGAAGAGCAGTGTTCGATATCTTCCGCCTCATTCTTTTTCTGCTTTAACGACCATACTACGATATCTTCCATAGTTTTACGAACACACACTACTTGAACTAAACAAAGACACTCGCCCAGCACTGTGAGTCTTATAGGATCCTCCACACCTTGACTAGGAGTAATTTCTGGTAATGGGAGATTTTGGAAGACCTCGCCTTCCAAATCGAACGAAACAAGATTCCTGTTCTTGAGGTCTACCCAGTGTATCGCTCCATTTGCAAAAACACCAGACGGAGGAGTTAACAAGCAGTGGATATCTTCTCCTTTGTCTCTCCACCCATTGCCATCACCAAGAGTATACACTTGAACGTGACCTACGGCCGCCTTTTTGTCAGCATAGAAGATTCGAACAACCTTGTACTCATCCTTAGAATGAAGGTAACCGAATCCAGCTCTCATCAAGTTGTGAGGACCATACCGTTCTTTAAATCTGGGAAGATCAACGTACTCGCTGGTAAATGGATTGAAAATGTAGACAGGTTCTTTAACGCATTGATGGTTGTCACCATTCATGCAAACCAAACCGTTACATGAAGCAATTACAGCATCATACTCGGTAGTGAAAGGAGGATGGTCGATCTTTCTGAATCTCGAGAAGCATAACTTATCATTATCAAAATTTCCATAGTAGAGTCCAACTTTATCTTTCTTTTGGGTAATTGCCATAAGGATGCCAAATCCTAAGTCAAACTTATTCGTCGAAGCAGAGACAATGTCATCACTATCTTTAGAATCACCAAGTTGTAGTAATTGATGACGAATGTGCATGTTGGCAAAATACGTACCACGGGAACTGAGCACATTGAACCATTCTTTGCATACTAATTTGCATATTAATACATCCTCAGCAGCTGGTATTCGTGATACTATCTCTAGAATAATCTCTGGAGAAAAGTGTTACGGTACCAACACCTATACCTGGTAGAATCCTTAATTAGTTTTTCTTTATTTGGTATAGTTCAGTTTCCTTGTTAAGTTAGAACTACTTTGCTTGTTTCGAACGTATTACTGGCCATATATATTTGCCTCTCGAGTTCTGTAAGGGGTTAACAAGTTAAAAAACCAACTCTTATTCAACTTCTCTTCTTCTTATCTTCCTTATTCCTCCGTTCTCTTCTTCTTCAACTTGTTCTAACCCAATTCTCGTGTGTTTAACCCTCACCAAAAGGGTATATCAAGTTACTTAATTGTCTGTCCATTGTATTTGGGTCTAGAACCCTAATATCTGGTACAGAGCAAGGTTGCGTTTTTACCAAAAAAATTTTTTTACAATGGGCGGTCATGACTATACGGATAACTTGAAGGGCGTTCATGACAGCGTTACAAGTATGTCTGCTAAAATTGATTCCCTCCTTCAGAAAATTACTGACGATCTGGCAGCAAGAGAAACTGCTAGAGAAGAGGATCTCGCAGCAAAAGAAACAGCTAGAGAGGAGAAGAAACTTGCTCGTAAGGAAGAGGCCGATGCTTTAACAAAGAGTTTGACAGAGGGTCTAGCTAAGACTTTTGAACCAGCTCTCACAAATTCAATACGCTCTGTCCTTGAAGAGTTTATACCTAAAAAGAACACTGAAGGTGAAGGTTCTGGTGTTCCACCCAAAACACCTCCTGTTCGTCCTGGTATACTTGACACCCCTCGTCCTTCACCAGTGCAGTTGAAGTTTCCTGTGTTTGATGGTGACGACCCAGATGGTTGGATTTTCCAGGCAGATCAATACTTTCTTTGGCATTCTATTGCTAATAATCTGAAAGTAAATTTAGTTGCTGCTCATCTCAAAGGTGAGGCTAATGCTTGGTTCAGGTGGAAACGAACTCAACAGCAGATTCTCACATGGGTTACGTTTTGTACTCTTCTTCGTGAGAGATTTTAGAAAACGTTTGTGGATCCGAAAATCGCAATCAGTACAATCAAACAAAAGGGTTCAGTTAAAGATTTTCTTCCTGAATTTGAACATCTTCTCAACTTTGTGGATTTTGAGGAAAGTCACTTAATTAACCTTTTTATTCTCGCTTTAAAACCAGAGGTTGGAAATGTGGTTAAGTTGTTTGCGCCTACAACTTTGTCTTCTGCTTTTAAGAAAGCACTCAATCAGGATGAAGTTTTGTTGTCTACCAGACAATCATGGCGGTCAAGACAGAATACTGTTTCTACTACTCCTCAATTTCGAAAACCTTCTCCACCTATGGGTAAGAAACTGCTTACAGTGGAAGAGCAAAGGGAACGTCAAGCCAAAGGCTTATGTTTCAACTGTGATGAACAGTACAAGCGAGGGCATGTCTGTGTTCAGCCGCGGTTATTGGTTTTAGAGGTGGATCCATCCGCAGTTGATGAAAAGGAGGTCTTATCAAATGAAGATAGCACTGAGGAAGATTTTACAACTGCAGACACTTCTCAGGATCAGGTTCAACCTACAATATCTTTACATTCTTTGCTTGGTTCTTCGTTTCCTAAGACAATGCGCTTGGAAGGCTACACCAAATATCAACCTCTTTGTGTCCTAATCGACTCTGGATCTACGCATAATTTTTTGCTTCCAAGATGGGATAAGCATTGTGGCTATTCCATCCATTCAGATGTTACAGCTTTGCAGGTCACAGTTGGTAATGGTACTCAAATGCCAACTAAAGGATGTTGTCTGAATGTACCAATTACACTTCAAAATCACTCTTTCACCACAGATTTTCATCTTTTAGAGATTGGGGGTTATGATGCCGTGTTAGGAGTTCAGTGGCTACGAACATTGGGCCCAATCGTGTGGGATTTCTCCAACCTCACAATGCAGTTCACAGTAAATGATACAGCCGTCTATTTACAAGGGAGTAATTGCTCATCATTCATGTTGATGGATTTTGTGCCCATGCAACAATTACTCTGTCGTGAAAGTTATGTTGTTCTGTTCCAACTGACCGAAGTAAATGCTTCAATTAATGATTCGGTTTCAGCTACTAGTACCAATTCACCAGCTTTACAAGAACTTCTTTCTCAATATGCTGATATTTTTGCTACACCTACTACATTACCTCCTGAAAGAATACAGGATCACCGCATTCCTTTGGTGTCAGGTGCTACTCCAGTCAACATAAGACCGTACCGTTATCCATATTTCCAAAAGGCTGAAATAGAGAAAATAGTTACTGAACTACAAGACTCTGGCTTTATCCGACACAACAACAGTCCCTACTCTTCTCCAATATTAATGGTACACAAGAAAGATAATTCATGGCGCATGTGTGTCGATTATCGGGCATTGAATAAACTCACTGTGAAGGACCGTTTTCCGATTCCGATCGTTGATGAGTTATTAGACGAATTGCATGGTGCTGGAGTATTTACAAAGCTCGATTTGCGTTCAGGGTACTACCAGATTCGAGTTCATCCTGATGACATTTCTAAGACAGCCTTCCGCACTCATGATGGCCATTACGAGTTCCTCGTTATGCCGTTCGGTCTATCAATGCACCAGCAACCTTTCAAGGACTCATGAATTTTATCTTCAGAGCTTATTTACGAAGGTTCGTGTTGGTCTTCTTTGACGACATTTTGATCTACAGTAAGAACTTGTCTGATCATCTACTTCATTTACAATTAGTATTTGATCTTCTTCGTACCCATAAACTCTTTGTGAAGGAGTCTAAGTGCACATTTGCACAACCTACAGTAGGTTACTTGGGACATGTAATTTCTGCTAATGGGGTATCAGTCGAGCAAGAGAAGATCGAATGTATTGTTTCGTGGCCTATTCCTACAACAGTCAAGCAACTACGCGGGTTTTTGGGATTAGCCGGCTACTATCGTAAATTTGTTAAGGATTTTGGAAAGATTAGTGCTCCACTTACTCAACTATTGAAGAAGGATGCTTTCGTATGGTCTGACGATGCTACTACTGCCTTTCGTAATCTTCAACATGCTTTAACCTCCACTCCAGTGTTGATACTGCCAGATTTCTCTAAAGAATTCGCTCTAGAATGTGATGCTTCAGGAGAGGGGATAGGTGCAGTACTACTCCAATTTGGTAGGCCTATTGCCTTTCATAGTAAGTCATTAGCTCCTAAGAATCTTAATTTATCGGTTTATGATAAGGAAATGTTAGCAATTGTGTCAGCTGTGCACAAGTGGAGGGCATATTTATTGGGTAGACACTTCAAAAATTTTACTGATCATAGAAGTCTCAAATACTTTCTAGATCAAAAGTTGTCTTCTAAGGAACAACAGAAATGGGTTTCTAAACTTTTGGGTTATGATTACGAAATCATTTTTCGTCCAGGCAAAGACAATGCCGCTGCAGATGCATTATCTAGAAGAATCAGCACACACTTCAGTTTGTCTACACCAATATTTTCAGGGATCGATGATATAGTTCAGGAGTGCCATACTGACATGGAATTGGGTGGTTTGATTCAACAGTTGATTACATCCCCTGATTCTAAGCCTAATTTTGCTTATCTCAATGGCATTTTACGCTACAAAAATCGGATTGTTGTGGTTCCTACGTCTGCGTGGTGCCTCAAACTTTTAGAAGAATTTCATACCAATCCAATTGGTGGCCATTCTGGGTATTTACGCACTTACAAGAGGGTACAACAGAATTTCTATTGGAGAGGACTCAAAAAGTCAGTCAAGAACTTTATTTCGCAATGCGATATCTGCCAAAGAAACAAGTCAGAATCTGTAGCACCACCAGGTTTGTTGAATCCTTTACCAATCCCCAATGATGTTTGGCTCGACATATTGATGGTTTTCCTTCTTCGAACCGGAAAAATTCAATTTTGGTTGTGATTGATCGATTGTCTAAATACGCTCATTTTATAGCACTAAGACATCCATACTCAGCTAGCTCGATTGCAGAAATATTTGTGAAAGAAATAGTTCGTCTCCATGGCATGCCAAGAAGCATTGTTAGTGACCGTGATCCAATTTTCTTAAGCAAATTTTAGGAGGCTTACTTTTCTCTTCAGAAGACACAATTGTGTCGTAGCTCGGCTTATCATCCACAATCTGATGGACAAACTGAAGTCACAAACCGTACATTGGAGTGTTATTTACGGTGTTTTGCTGGGATGAAGCCAACTGATTGGACGAAATGGCTTCCATGGGCTGAATGGTGGTATAATACCAGTTTTCATTCCGCTATTCAGATGACACCCTATCAGGCTTTATACAGTCGTCCTCCGCCAACTATTTCCTCTTATTTTCCAGGCTCTTCTTCTGTTCATGATGTGGACTTAACTCTAAGGGCTCGTGATCATACACTTAAACTCCTGAAGTCCAACTTGCTTGTTGCCCAAACTCGTATGAAGAACTATGCTGATAAAAATC
Organism: Papaver somniferum; assembly: GCF_003573695.1. Taxonomy (NCBI): domain Eukaryota; kingdom Viridiplantae; phylum Streptophyta; class Magnoliopsida; order Ranunculales; family Papaveraceae; genus Papaver; species Papaver somniferum. Next base: position 95,672,291 of record NC_039366.1, on the reverse strand, counting down.
GAACCGAACGACAATTTTCTGTTGATGATTGGGTTTATCTTCGCCTGCAGCCTTATCGACAGACGACAGTAGTTCACCAATCCTTCTCTAAACTATCTCCTAAGTTTTATGGTCCTTATAGAGTTATTGAAAAGATTGGTTTTGTCGCTTATAAGTTGTAATTACCAGCCACCATTCGTATCCATCCGGTGTTTCATGTTTCGCAACTTAAACTTAAGCTTGGTAACCATGCTTCAGTGCAGCAATCCTTACCTGCTATAGTTGATTATGAGAAATGGGAACCAGATTCGATACTTGAGCGTCGAATTTATCAGAAAGGTGATAGTGCAGGGACAAGATGGTTAATTAAGTGGAAGAATTAACCCCATGAAGACGCAACCTGGGAGGATGCAGATGAATTATTGGTTCGTTTTCCAGAGTTTGAGGCTTGAGGACAAGCCACATTTCAATGGGGGTAGGATGTTACGGTACCAACACCTATTCCTGGTAGAATCCTTAATTAGTTTTTCTTTATTTGGTATAGTTCAGTTTCCTTGTTAAGTTAGAACTACTTTGCTTGTTTCGCACGTATTACTGGCCATATATATTTGGCTCTCGAGTTCTGTAAGGGGTTAACAAGTTAAAAAACCAACTCTTATTCAACTTCTCTTCTTTTTATCTTCCTTATTCCTCTGTTCTCTTCTTCTTCAACTTGTTCTAACCCAATTCTCGTGTGTTTAACCCTCACCAAAAGGGTATATCAAGTTACTTAATTGTCTGTCCATTGTATTTGGGTCTAGAACCCTAATAAAAAGTGCTTCATCGACATTGATATTGATGGTTGGATCCTGTCTACACTAAATTTGATTAACCACTGAATCAATAAACTACTACTCAGTAGTATTAAACGAAAGAAAAAGAAAATACAGAATTTGTTAGTCAAAAAGGAAAAAAGCCTCCGCTTTTGAGTCTTTGATGTTTGCAAAACAAACAAAAGTTACAAAATCGTATCTAAAACTTACTCTAAAGAAAATAGTGTCGAAACTAATACTCTCTAAAGTATAATGTTTTGGAAAATACATCATGGTTAATCTAAAATATAATTTCTTTTGCAAAATTATATATGTTCATGGTTAGAAAAGCAAGATAAACAAATTAACACCGCTGCATTAGTAAGAATAATATACTCACAATGAAAAATTGACCCTAATCTTCTTCACCACCTTCAAGTCTCTTCTTTATCTTTCTTGGTCGTGAGAAAAACACCTTCGCAGTGTCGGGTCTAGAAAATTATTCCAGTCCCTTTAAGTCTTGGTATCTTCGGTAGAATACAATCTTTTTAAAAGAAAAACCTACACGGCCCTCTAATTTAGCGGTGAGCATTTGACCCGTAATCGTAATGATTTTTGTTAAAGGGAGAGCAAAAAACGACCCGAGGAGAGCAAAAATCGTTGTCAACTCATTAGCTCGGTCACTTTTTACAGCGAGTCAAGTTTTATTTTATTTCGGACAAGAAATACCCCTATCTCCTCGACCATCGATAAAAAAAATCTTTTTATGATTATCAGACGTCCATCATCGAGCATGGAAGTTGAATCAATTGTAACAAAATACACATATTACCTTAATAAGTTCTCTGAATCATACGGTGAATTTTCCAGAGAGAGGAGCAAACAACACCCATGCAACAAACAGATTACGGATTCAGTTGAGTTTCAATAATTCTTTTCTCTGCAAAATTGTATACACACAAAAATGAATCGGTATTGAGACTTGCATGGGTATTAAGATTTAGACCCATGCTTATATATTTCTATACCAATCTTTATGGGAATCTCTCTTTAATCTCCGTAATCTCCCTCTCTCAGGTATCTCTCACTAATTTCTCACTAATGTCCCTCCTTGTAAATTTCCCTCTCTTAATCTTCTCGTCCTATTAGGGCATTAATTAAGCTCTAATCTGCAGTGGCGGACGTGTGTAAAGTTAATCAAACTGGGTTAAACTTCAGTAATTAGTTTCTCATATCGAATTAAAGCTTGCTTTTACCTTTGTTACTTGAGTCTTCAGTTGTGTTTTGTTGGTTCTACTACAGTTTATGAGACATTATGGCTCTTGGGGCGACCCTGGTAACAAAGAAGGAATCCATACAAACTTGAGATCCAACACCATGATAAAATACTGGTGGTAGAGAAAGTAACGAAGGTACAAAGATGATGGAGATGGACCTAGTTGTGATCGTGAATGAGTTTGGTTGGTTAGCGTGCCAAGAGAGTGTGTTCAAATAAGGGTATTCTAGTCCTTGTCAAACCAAATCATCAAATCAACCGAGTTAATGAGTTGACATCAATTTTTGCTCAACTCGGATCAGTTTTTGCTCTCCCTTTAACAAAAATCAATCGTAATCCGAAGATTTTATTCGGACCAGCCATATTTTTGCGGGATGGATGTCTGGACCATTCGATAATGGATTGGATGTGCATGAGACTTTTGAAATAATCCAATGGATTACGGATTGGGTTCAAATGCAACTTTCAAAATCCGTTGGACATTCACACTCGTTAGATTAAGAGCATTTACATAGCTTTTAGAAATATACCGATAGTTTAGGAATTCTTAAGGTGTTTGCTTTAGGTGTTGTCCATGATATTTTTATATTTATATAATATAGTGGTTTACCATATTTTGCACCCCTCATCCAAAGAGTGGAATGTAAATTTTCTGCACTAAGTTCTCCCCTATGAGATTGTGAAAAACATTATGGGTATAGACCTGACCAACTCCAATGATACCACCGACACTTTGATCTGGCCTTTAACCGATAAAGGATATTTAACGGTTAAGTCTGTTTTTGAATATCTCATCAAAGATCTTGCTTATCCCAACAACACCATATCTACCTTGAGTCCTGTTTGGGGTCACATTTGGTCTTTTAATGTGCTATCGCGCATCAAAGTCTTTGTGTAGAAGGACTACAATGGTACCGTTCCTGCCAGCTTTACTATGCATAGATTGGTCCAAGCAATTGACCCAATCTGTAGTCTTTGTACTTCTGAACCAGAAACTGAGTTACATTCTTTGCTAAACTTTCCATTCAACAGAGCAGTCTGGATGGGAATAGGTTGTAGAATAGACAGTAACATAGGAAGCATCGAGCAATAGATAGAAACCTGGATAAATAATAGGAGGAGCAATATAGTTGGAAATGTAAAGTGGAGTCAACTTTTTGCTCTTACAACTTGGTACATATGGAAGGCTATGTGCAATAAGTGTTTCCAGAATATTACTCCCTCTCCTGCAGTAACTATTGGCCCCATACATGATCACATCCGAACCTACCATACTAATGCATCTTCATACAACCTCAATAGAACCCCATATACATCCCAACTTACAAACTCCCAAATTCATTTCCCCAAACGAAGTCTTGTTATGTTATGTTATAGGCAGGTACACCTAATCAAGGCAATTGTGGTTATAGTCATTACAGATGAAAAAATGAACAATTAAAGAACAACATGCCTTCTACTGTGACGTCGGAACAATAGAAGAAAGTGTGACTCTGGGGGCTCTGGCAGCAATGAAGTGGCATCACCAACTCAAGAACATAATTTGCAACATTAAGATAGAAAACAAGAAGATAGTGAAGAAATTGAGGTCCGCGCATCCATCAGATATAACTATGCTTGATGACAATGTAGACTTATTTTGTTATTTTAGACTTTTTAATTGTAATTCCCTGAGGCAAGATTGGCAACAAAAAGCGATTGCTTTTACTTATGCTACATCCTCTGGAGATAATAGCGGCCCATTATTTCCGGATTGTAGTAACTTACAAAGCTACAAAGCCAATCAGGCTAAACCCTTAAATGGCTAGTTTTCTCTAATATAGTTTGTTCCAAGAAAAAAAATGTGTAGGTTTTATAGGAACTCATTCATGTTGGATTTATTTCTTTATAAATTTTAACTAAAACAAATCCATTGGATTATCTGTATCCAATACATCTGTCTGTGCATCCATTGCATGCAGATCCGTTGGATGTTGGATTGGATACGATTTTCCAAATTTAAAATCCGTAAAGAATTGGACTGGATGCGGGTGAGGTGAAAACAAGCACATATCAGACCATGCTAACCCATATTCTTATTGGTTATGCCTTAAAAATTATCAAGAAAATCATGTAATACAACCACGACAGAGGTTGAAAACAAGCACATACCAGAACAATGTAGCGCCAAAATGACGCAATATGCAGGATATTTGCCTATGGCCAATGTCGTACCACAATGGTGCAATAAGCCAGAGCAGACTGGCCTTTGAAATGTACAACCATCACGGTTGGACATTGGAGTGACCTATTGGCCAAAGTCGGGAATACAACCATCACGACTCTTCAGTGGACATGGCTCAGGCATCATGGCCGGACGTTGGAACTGGCCTGCGAGCCAGAACTGAATGTACAACCATCTTGTCCGGTTATTCAGGAAATATAAGGCGATGACCATGAATAGTAAAAGTGGGAGTTGATGAATGATTTTTCTCCCCTAATCAAAGTTGTAAAAATCTCAAGTTAACATATATAGGGAGGGGTAGTTGGTTGAAGGTGCATATGCGGACCATGCACCAAGTAAGCTTCATAGATTAGCCGGAAGAGTATAAATGATGCTCAAGCCTCATTTATAGCTGGGTAGCCCTGCCAATGAAGCGTATTAAGCATGGGCATCACTATGCCATATCGCGGGCTAGATATGCATCACTTGGATGTATTTTAACGCAACGACCTATACAGACTAGGCCATTACCCTTATTGTTAGGCCACAACCTTGAAAACAAGTTGGATTAAGTTGCTAGTCCCTTCGAGGATGAACTACGGTCTGTGCTTGATCCCTTTAGAGTAGGTAAGGGTACGTAGACAGACGCAATGAGTTGCAGTATTGCCGGTCCAGCACTTTGTCGCTCATATCATTTATTTGAGAGATGATTGCGGCACTTTGGCACCTCATATCATCTAAGCTCGGTAGTACGATGCAAGAGATGATTGTGGCCAAGATTGATGAGGCTTATTTGCATGCCATCAAGGGATGCTCATATTTCCTATCAAGATACACGTAGTTGGCATATGCTCCAATTACAGAATTGGACATGACCAAGGGAGTAAGCTAAGTCAATAAGTGCAGAAGGGAAATAACGATAGGATTGGAGCGGCATATGCCTAAGTTCAAGGCATGCCTTATGCATGGACAAGACTCGGAATCCAGAGATGTATGTAAGGTGCATCGACCATAGCCTTCAAGTATTTAAACCCTTTACAGAAGAATGGTAATTTGGAACGGTGTGGAAGCTAATTTGGCTGCATCATGCTCCACAAGCGTGCTTTCAAGGGCCCATAGACGTGTAATTGCCTAGATTTAAGGCCCTAATCAGCAACATGGCGCATCGGGAAAGTTATGGCCTGCACGCCCTGGCGCTCTAGGCGTAAATTTTCTGGTCCGTCACATATAAATTCCAAACACATATTTTCAAGGATGATTAAGTTGATATGTTTTAATATAGGCTTGGAAATCTGTTTGTAGTAGACAAAATCCAGCAAACCTAACGAATTCAGAACATCTACAGTTAGTTAGCTGAGAAGCCTGGATTACTAACCACCTCTCAAGAAAAATCCAGACAAATCAAATAAGAGTTTAGATATCTATCTTGAGGAATCACAAAGTCTGAGAAAAAGAGAACTTTGTGATTTTTTTATCTATCTCGTTTTTGATGAAAGATTACGCAAACCTCAAAGATCAATAAGAAAAAGATCCAGATTCAAGAACTATTAGGTGAAAGATAGTCTGGCCGGTCTTCATGAATCCCTAAGTGGAGTCTTCAAAGTAGTAACATAATTTTGTTTCTCAGACGTAACCTAGGTTTTGAAGGATGACTCTAGTTTTGCAACTAGGACACAAGAGTGTCAGGGATATAGAAATCCAGTTGCAAGAGTCTCTCTATTTATGGATTTTCAAGGCTCTAGGTAGATTTTAATTCAAGCAAATATAACTTGAGATCCAAGGAAACACTTTCTTTGTTTAGATGATCTTGTTATCAGGAATGCATGTAAGTATATGAAAAGTCCATCTTGAAATTACACATAAAAATATATAATATGGTCCAGGGTTCTGGAACACAGTGATTGTCTATAGAACCTATGTAGCCTTTGAACTTACAAGTACTTGTGGTGTTCAATAACACTCAAGACTAACCAATGGTTCAAAAACACAAAGTTTTTAGTGAATAAAGTTGTCTTAAAAATATCTAAGAAAGTTGTAGCAAAAGCGAACATACTCATATAAAATAGTTTGTGCACTTTTGTTAATGCTGGAACTGGATAGGTTTTCCAAACGGGTTTCCAAACCTCTGACGATTCACGAAGTCAGGTCACAAGGGTTTGCCATAAGAATTGCAAGTTCGCAGTTCGCAAAGTCAGATAGTAGAGGTTTGCAAACCGGGTTTGCGAACCTACCTCATTCCCATAATCAAATGTAAAAGGTTCGAAAACCGGTTTTGCAAACTTATACAGTTCACGGAATTCAGACCGACTTTGGTAAAACATGCAAGTATGTATACCTATTTCCAAGCATTTATTTTTCTCACATAACTAATTCGAAACATTCCCAATAGACATATACAGTATGCACTGTTTCTTGTGTAATTTAAATAATGAACTTAAAACAAAAATAGTTTGTGAACAATAAATTGTTCTAGCTAAGATTTCTAAGGATCTCAAACATCCATTGCTTGAATCATATTTTGAAATTTTAACCAAGAAAATCTTGAACTCGAAATTTTTTCTTTGCAATATTAAATCAGTAAAATCTTACGACATAGTCTCATAAAATAGAATCGTAAATGTCGTGAGTAAATAGAATAGGTCAGTGTTCAGATACCTCTTTGTTGATAAAGTTCTCGCAAATGTTTTTGTTTGTTCTTGAGTCTTCAATCTTAAAGGGTTATTCAGTGATGTCTGACACTAAATTACTATACTCTAATCCTAGTCTCAGACTTTACTTTAGTAAATTAGAATTCAAGATATAGATTTGTACATCTAACATTGACAACAAGTTTGGGATAGCAAAACTTGTGAGGATTTGATATCAAATCTCGCCGCCAATGTTATCATTAAAATAAATTTGATCAATCCGAGACGAGCATTTGAGCCATTCACTGAGGATGATATGGTTGTTGATACACCATATTCCACATCCAATCATTTGAAAACCTCTTATGGACTCACCTGAAAGACATTTTGGCTTATGGAGTCTAGACTTACTTGTGTTGTGAATATTTTAGAGTCCGGATCATGAGACTTTCAGTTTTGACGCATACGTTAGACACATGCGGTTGTCCGTCCATCCCACCTTAATCTAACGGCAGTATACTCTGCTGAGGTAGAATTTTTTAATGCTTAAAAACATTGTACGGCTACTACCCAAGCCGAGCCGATAGTACGGGATAACTAACAAAGGAAACATATACATTTTCTGCTGTAACTTCCCGGATTTATCTATCACACTTTGTTCTTTTTCTTTTTTTTTTTGTTCGACTCCAAATTTTATTTATGGGAAAATTTTGTTCAAGCTTCTTCTTCGTTTCTCCATCGTAAAAAAGTTTCCCCTTTATTCGATACAATAGTGATCACCAAACTCTGGTAATAATATTCATGTCATCTGATTTGTAAACTAACAAATTTAGGTTTTATGTTGCCCATAGTGTGTTAATATTGGTATCAGAAGTTTCACCAGCCAGGAAGTGATGGTTCATAACTTACTTTCTGCTTACAAGCCAGCAAGTGATTATTATTTTAGGCTCTACAATGCTCTTTAACTAGTAAAATCTATACCATTTTCTGCAGAAATCATTCAGGAATCGAGTTAAAAGTACAAAAAAACTGATGACTTGGTGTAAGGATAACTACTGATGGAGGACCAATTGCAGTTAAATGAGATCTTAGTTTATGTGACCATATAACAAAATGATGACTGCAATAATACATAATTGAGAATCTTAGCACTTGATGACGCAAGAATACAAACTCTATCATATATATATATATATATGACTTAAGTATGAACTTGGATTAATAACTCTCAGTGCCCTGTATACTTCAATAGAGAAGCAAGAGTGCAACGTTCAAAACGTTGACTTCACACAATCTTGAAAATATCTCCAGAAACGTTGACTTCACACAATCTAGAAAATATCTCCAGCAGCAATGTGTTGTGTGTTGTTTTGTTTTAATAATAGCATCCTTGTACCGTTCTGGTTTCATTGGTGATGGAAAGAACAAAATGATGACCGCAGTAATAAGAATTATCTTAAATAGTGATAAAGTAATGACACTGCCCCCAATTAGAGACCAGATTAACTTTATCAAACTAGACAAAAAAACTAGAAGTGTGATGAACATTATAACACCACATTACCCCTTCCACGTGCAACATACGGTAAAATAATTAAATCAATAATAATTATATGGACAATCTACAGTATCGAATGAATTTTTTTTCTGAATAAGCAGATTCAGACCCAGTGTTTTACTGAAAGAAAAACCAAAATTAGAGCTCAATCAACCAAATTAGAGTATATAAGATCAAGAAAGGTCAATACAGATCATAATTCAATTCAATTAAAACCATAATCTTTACAAACTAAAGGAAATCCTAATTTTATTATGGGATGAAGAGAAGTAGTTACACGGAATAGTAGAATAAGCAGCATGAGGTGGAACGAAAGAAGAATAAGTAGTGGTGATTGTAATCCATGGTTGTGGTGCTGCTGCAGTGACAAAATAAGAACAATAAACTCAATCAGTCCCAATTTTGAAGAACCAGAGTAAAACATAAATAGTCGTATATGTATTTGTTTCTTTTATCAAATTTGGTGGCTCGGATTGGGTAGTAGCCGTATAATATTTCTAAGCATAAAAATGCCACCTCAGCAGAGCATATGCCGTTAGATTAAGGGGGATGGACGGACAATATCATGTGTCTAATCTGTGCATCAAAATAGAAAATCCCATGATCCGGACCCATATTTTATTGTTACAAGTTTTTTGTGGACTATTGTTGACGTGAATTTTTGTCATATGAGTTTCTCTACTATAATATTCTCAAGAGTATTGTGGCATACATTTATAAGGTTCACGATATATTCCATGTCAGCTTTGTAGAGGTATTAGCTCTTAGGGAATCTCCAACAAGATCCTGTAGAAACCCTACAATTTAGGCTCTTAAATTTCTTTAGATTATAACAAAAAAAAAAATCTCCAACAACTAAATGTGAGGATGACAGTGACACCTGGGGTAGTTATTTAGAAATCATCTAAGTTATACGAAAACGCGGGGGTACCAAGTACACCACCAACTTTTTCGTTCGGAAACCTGTACGGACAAAACCTAATATGATTGCAAGTAGACCATCTTAATGATCCTTGACAATATGTATAAAGAGTTTATATCTCTATGTCTTCCCAATCGGTATTGTATATAGACAAAGGAGTCCGTGAACCTGATTATTAAGAAGAGTACTTGGACGAACCCAAATATCAATATCCAAAATCAATCTGGTCGTATCCAAATAATCCAATTGGAATTCTTCCAAGTAATAAACTTGTTATCTATCTTTCAATATACAAATTCTATAATAAACAAGTCTCATAATCGATCACAATTAGAGGAATATATCTACTAAGATTGAATATGTACTACTTGCATTCCAAATATAAATTTAGACAATATAGCGGAAAAGGAAAAACACAAGACACCAGAAGTTTTGTTAACGAGGAAACCACAACTACAGAAAAACCCCGCGACCTCGTCCATATTTGAACACCAAATTGTATTAAGACGCTACAAACACTAGCCTACTATCAGACTTCGGACAGGAATGTAGTTTAAACCGAATCCACCCTCTAAGCGGTTAAGTTACAGTCATGCTCCTTACGTCTCTTGGACCTCGCAAGGCTCTACGAACTTGATTCCCTTAGCGGATGTCCTTTACAGTCTAAGAGTTGCTTCAACCTCAGTGAAGAATTCTGGTACCAATTGTTAGAGCACTGCTCGGTCGAACTCGCATGCGTTTCTATCTCAAGCATGTTTGTCAATGTTAGTGATCAAAACTATAAGTCTTGATTTCTAGCCTGTTTATAGATGTCTCAGACTAGGACATAGTTTGTGTAGTTGAGCTTAGTTTTCACGGCGTTCATCATTTGAAGACGAAGAACTACTAAGGGGAGCTTGTGGAACTTCTTCGACAAAGGTATGTGGAGACTTGAACTAATCTATCACTTGGAAATTATATTTATACTCTATCTCCTATATTGATACATAAGTCGTGTTATGATATAGTTTTCTATATACACATTTTAGATTTGAGCTGAGTATATCTCACTTACATATTTCTCGAAATATGTGTTGGTAAGCTTTCGCTTCGACCAAGTTCATCTTATATCATGAGAAAATTGCCGAGTAACATCTTACATGGTTTGTGTGATACAATCATTTGATGTAGGCTTGGAATATTTCGATAATGATTATTTCAATATCTTGAAAATTGCTTTAATGCTAATAGTGTGTGAAAACGGCTATTGTCATCCTCTAAGAATGTTTCAATGATTGAAATAAAGAGTTTAGAATCTTGTAACCATCTTTGGATATAAGCATAGTGTGTTCGCACATTGGTGTATAAGTCCAAAACCGGGAACCAAAAGTATGCATACTTGTGTGTATACAAAATGGTTGAAGGAGACTGAGTAAGTATGCGTACCCGTACGCATACTGACGAAAGTTCACGTCCGTGAATTTCTGCTGAGTTTGAAAACCTAACCAAACTCATCTGGTTACCTAAAGTACGTGTACCCGTATACATACTAGCGGAAGTTCACGTCCGTGAATTTCTGCTGAGTTTGAAAACCAAACCAAACTCAAATACGGTTACTTAAGTACGCATACCCGTACGCATACTTAAGTGGTTACTTTCTCAAATCGGTTGTGTACATGAACTTAAGCATTTATTAATAAGGAATGCAATCTTTGCAAACCGTGGCTATAATATTCATGTACTGATTCAAGTGAATCAAACCGATTTTGCTTCAATTATGTTCTTGTATAATTCTATGAGAATATAGCAATTGAACAACTCTTTAACTAGTTTCATTTGGGTCATTTGAACTAGTTATGGTTAAGATGAATAAGGTTGATATAAGAGTTATCATATGGCTAACCTTGGTTAACTATTTTTGAACCAACATGGTGTACACGTTTGGGTACAGTTACATAAACCTAAATGAGGGTACATTTCATTTGTGTGTAACAAGTTAAGTTCAATCTAACAGTTGAAAGATATTAGCTTGGTTGAATCAGGTTTTTTATCTAACGGTGGATATTGAATGCTTTGTTACCAAGGTAACTTGGATTACAAACCCTGGTTTGAAAACTATATAAAGGAGAACTCTAGCAACTGGGAAAACTAATCCCCACAGCTCATGTGTGTTACTAGTTGCATAACTAGAGTCGATTCTCCTTTAACCTTAGGTTTCTTCTCGAGACCCTGTAGGTTAACGACTTGAAGACTTCATTGGGATTGTGAAGCCAGACCCCAACTATTCTCTTTGTAGTTGCGTGATCTGATCTTGTTGTTTCTATCGTGATTGATTGCAATCTTAAGATTGGCTTGAGATTAATTTCCCCGATAGGTAAGATAGAAAAGTAATCACAAACACCTTCGTCTCATCGTTTGTGATTCCACAATATCTTGTTTCGCTAGTCGATTAAGATTATTGTGAGGTGATTGATAATACTAGAATGTTTTTCGGGAATATAAGCACGGTTTATCAATTGGTTCATGTTCACCTTGATTTATCAAAAGACGGAACAAAAACTCCTGGGTATTTCTATGGGAGACAGATTTATTCAATCCTATAGACTTTTCTGTGTGAGACAAATTTGTCTATCAAGTCTTCGACTTTGGGCCGTAGCAACTCTTAGTTGTGGGTGAGATCAGCTAAGGGAATCAAGTGCGTAGTATCCTGCTGGGATCAGAGACGTAAGGATCGCAAATGTACCTTGAATCAGTGTGAGATTGACTAGGGTTCAACTACAGTCCAGTCCGAAGTTAATTGGTAGTAGGATAGAGTCTGTAGCGGCTTAATACAATGTGGTGTTCAATCTGGACTAGGTCCCGGGGTTTTTCTGCATTTGCGTGTGACTACTCGTTTTCCCGTAGTCTACGTAATGTATACAGCTCAGAGAGTCAGATGCTAAGTAGTACCGATACCTCTGTTGAACTGATAATGCTGAGTAATAAAAGATATCAAATATCACAATAATAACTAAGAACACAATATAATGTAAAAGCTTCTAAGTTATCATGAGACACAAGAGATTACGTGGTTCGATTTTTGTCTACGTCCACGGGGTAATGAGTGATTGTTTTGTATTAAGTATGGTTATTACAAAGATCTTAAATGTTTCCCAAAGTAATAGAGAGAACTCAAGTTGAAGTAAATACTTAAGTTCTAAACATTAAAGAGGTATAAGCTTAAGACTAGATCTTCTCTCCTAGATATTGACTGCCCTTAGTTTGTTGGTGAGGCTTGGTATTTATATCCCCTTCTGCTCCAGGTATATCTTTGCTGCCTCTGGGTCCATCGTTTGTTGATATACCTTTCGTACCAATGGTACCTTCTTTCACCGCGTGCTTTATCCAGTCGTATTCTGCCATCTCAGCTGACCCACGTTCCTTCGGGAACTTCCTAACCTTAGTATAGGTTGTACCTTCTTTCACCGCCATCCTCCGCCAATCAGGTACCGCCACATCATCTCTCTTCACGTGCTTTGATTATGCGTGTAGATAAGAGATTTGTGCATTTAATGATGATTAGATGTGTCATCTAACTTTGTCCCCTCGCCAGCTGCCCCTTCTTAGACTAGGCTTTACTTTTTCCATCCTGGCCGTCGAAGTATCCCTTCTTGGGATGAGATAAAGCAGATCTGCGAAGGTATCCTCTGTTACTCAGGTTTCTCCACATAGCGAGGGCAACATAGTTATCTTGTATGGGGCCACTAAAATCGTGACACGTGCTCCGCATAATATTGGTATTCACAATTTGCCCCTTTTCTTTCGTATTCTACCGTTTGGTAGGATTGGAAGAAAACTTCCGTTACGCCGTCATTTTTGCACGTACCGATTGGGTGGTTCCTACATGTCCTTTCATGCAATAACTTCCCCTTGAATTTCGGGATCCAAATTTTTGGATTCTCTAGCCTCCTATAAGAAGGGAATAAAGAGAAGGAATTTTCATTAACTCCTTTTCTTCTTCGAACTGTCGCTCTCCATCTCTTTCATAGAGATTTTTCTCCTACTGCTAACTGTTCCCCTTTCTCATTCGATTCCTCAAGGCTCTGGTTCAACACTTGGTTTTAAAAGTAAGTGGTTCTTACTCGTTGTCGTTGTTTTCATATTTCTCCATGCTCAATCCTGTATTTCCTTCTTTGATTGCTTGATGTTGTTGTTGTACTTGCATGTGAGAATTCTAGTTCTTTTTCGCTTGTTCATGTTGTATGAGAACTTGGGTTTTATCCCATTTCACGTTTTGATGACGATTCTTCCATGATTGTTCTTCGTCTGCAACCTTGATTTTGGTGGTGAATGATCATTGATTCTGCCTTACGATGAGTTTAAACCCTCTCTCTGGTTGGTTTAATAAAACCCATGCCCGAAGTATACGGGTTTTTGCCCTTTATTTGCTTTTGAAGTGGACTGTGATTTTCGTCCGCCATTGTTGATGGGATGTTCTCCCTGTTGGTGCTTGGAATTATGAGACTCCCGAAGAAGCCTACGCGTAAGGGTCCGAGGACCTCTTCGTCAACTGATCCACCTCCGCGGATGGTTTATGATGCTACGCCATCCCCCCACCCCTGAGGACCCTGAGATACCTACTGGAACTGAGATGGCTATGGTTCCTGAGGATGTTGTGGACCCTGAGGTTGAAGAATTTGTTGTTGAGGACCTTCCACCTCCTCATCCTCACTTTGAGCTTCAGAGGCTTCAATTGTGTGACAAGGATAGCTTCACTCATCTGTCCATTGCTGAGATCACCAAGTCTTTTCGCCTCCATAAATTCGAGATCTTCTTCGTCAATGGTCCTGATGTTCTCACCGAGTCCCTCATACGGGATTTTCCTTACGATGAAAAGAATAACCTCCTGATTAGTGTTGGCCAATTGGCCGCAGGTATTCTCCTCCCTTTGTTTAGTAGAAAGGATCCCTTCTACTATGACGTTTTTTCTACCAGGGATGACCCGGTGAACAAGATGAAAAAGCGGGGGTCTAACAACCACACCCAATATTTCTCTTAGCAATATGTATGGACAAACTCCAATATACTTTCTAGAGAATCAACTAGACAATCAGACTCAATCTAGATAAACATATATCAAAGAGTTTATATCTCAATCTCTCGATTTGATCTTTACTCAAGCAAATAGAAATCTGCGAGTCTTTATCAAAGAGAGATAACTTGGATGGTACCAAAGACCAATATCCAAGTGTCAATCAATTTAAATCAACAACCAAAAGGTCGGATATTCTAATTGATTGAACTAACGCACAACCTGTATTATTTCAATTATAAAGATAAAACAATATAATGTGGAAACTGAAATAACAAAGACACCAGAAATTTTGTTAACGAGGAAACCGCAAATGCAGAAAAACCCCGGGACCTAGTCCAGATTGAACACACACTGTATTAAGCCACTACAGACACTAGCCTACTCCAAATTAACTTCGGTATGGACTATAGTTGAACCCCAACCAATCTCACACTAATCCAAGGTACAATTATTCTCCTACACCTCTGATTCCAGCAGGATACTACGCACTTGATTCCCTTAGCTGATCTCACCCACAACTAAGAGTTTCTACGACCCAAAGTCGAAGACTTTAATAAACAAACACACAGAAAAGTATACCGTAATATATAAATTCGTCTCCCACGAATATACCTATGAGTTTTGTTCCGTCTTTTGATAAATCAAGGTGAACATGAACCAATCAATAATACTAGACTTATATTCCCGAAGAACATCTTAGTATTATCAATCACCTCACAATAATCTTAATCGACGCAACAAAAAAAAAATATTGTGGAATCACAAACGATGAGACGAAGATGTTTGTGACTTTTTTTCTATCTTGCCTATCGAAGATATAAAATCTCGAGCCAATTATTACAATCGTACTCGTAAGGATAGAAGATGCAAGATCAGATCACACAACTACAAGAAAAGTAGTATCGGTCTGGATTCACAATCCCAATGAAGTCTTTAAGTCGTTAACATGGTTTAGAAGAAGAAACCAATGGTTAAAGGAGAATCGACTCTAGCTTAGCACAACTAGTATCACACAGAATGTGTGGGGATTAGGTTTCCCAGTTTCCAGAGTTCTCCCTTATATACACTTTCAAATCAGGGTTTGCAATCAATGTTAGCTTAGTAACAAAGCATTCAATATTCAATGTTAGATGAAAACCTGATTAGATTCAAGCTAATATTTCTCAACCGTTAGATCGAAAACTTAGCTTGTCATACACAAATGAAATGTCCAATTTTGGGTTTATGAACCGTACCCAAACATTAACATTTGTTGGTTCAACAAGTCAACCAAATGGTTAGCCATATGATTACTTTCATATCAACCATATTCTTCTTCACCATAACTAGTTCAAATTACTCAAATGAACTAGTTAGAGAGTTGTTCAATTGCTTAGATCGTATGTAACTACACAAGACATAATCGAAGCAAAATCGGTTTGATTCACTCGACTCGGTTCATGAACTTTATAGCCATGGTTTGCAAAATCATTCCTTAGTTTATTTAAACACTAGTTCAAGAACAACCGACTTTAGATATAACCTGCTCAAGTTCGCGGACTGGGTTCGCGGACTTAAGCTCATGGAAGGAGTTCACAAACTCCAGCAGAAATTCTCGGGTCGAGAACTTCCGCCAGTTCGCGGACTTGGCTCACGCCACTTCCATTTCTCTTGATCAACAAAGTTCGCAAACTTTGGTTCAAGGAATAAGAACTTATACATATATGTGTTTCCACAACAATGCTTATATCCTACCAATGGTTATGTAATCTAAACTCTCATTCCAATCATTGAAACATTCTCAAAGGACTGATATAGCCGTTATTCACAGACCATTTTTCGTCAGAGCAATTTTCAAAGTGATTGAAACATAACATGACTTTCGTCACTAGGTAAAGATGAATTCGGCTAAAGCGAAAACTTACCAACACATATTTTGAGAAATAGATAGGCGAGATAAACTCGGTTTGAAATAGAAAATGTGTATAATGAAAGTCTATATATCAAAACGTCTTTTGTCTCAAGAGTAGGAGATAAAATATATAGACTTTTGAGTGACAGATAAGTTCAAGTCTCCACATACCTTTTAGTCGATGAAGATCCACCAGTTCCTTGAGTAGTCCTTTGTCTTATATGATGATTTCCATTGAGTTCTTGAGCTCAACTACACTTTCTATCCTAGTCCGAGACCTTTAGCTATGTAGGCTAGAAATCAAGACTTATAGTTTTGATCACTAACATTGACAAACATGCTTGATATAGAAATGCATGCGAGTTCGATCGAGCAATGCTCTAACAATCTCCCCCGTTGACAATTTTAGTGGCAAAACTATTAATACATATGGAATACAAAAAATAAATAAATTAACTTTTGTAGCTCCTATTCCACATGTCTAATCTTCAACATTACTCGAAATCTTCGTCACTACCAAGTACTCCAATGATCCCAAAGGTTGTAAGTTTAGCATCATCGTTGTTGAAAATCCGTAGTTATAACAACAAGAAAACAATAGTTCTCAATCACTGTTATATAGTTTCATAGTATCATTACACAACGTCAAAGTTCAATTGTATCACAACTTTAACAACAATACTATGGTGATATGTATCACTCCCCCTTAGTCAATACTCCATCTCACATGGAAACCACTCTTCCTTACATAATGATCCGAAAACCATATGTATTTGTAGTGCGAACTACATATTAATTCTCCCCGTTTTTGTCAATAAAATTGGCAAAGGTACAAGAACGGGATCCTAATGAAATTTCCGAAAGAGACATTTCTTGACCAAAAGAAAGCAAAAATATCAACTTTTTCTTTAGATGCAATCATAAAGCCGAAGCTAAATGCATTCATCAAGGAGTTTATAAAGATACAAGATAACCCGTATAATATTCTACAGCCGCACTCCCCACAAAGATTTGGCAATTAAGCACAAGTTCAAAAAGAATCTCCCCCATAAAATGTCATTCCCGAAAGAACAACAAGAGCGACCTTAATTTCGAAGGAAAAGAAGGATTTCTTTGGACATAACAAATCACATACAAGTATGAATTTGAATCCAAAATATTAAATTAACCACAAGAAGTTCATGATAATTTAACCAAAAATGCTCAACACAAGTAAACTTATGGCGACTTAATTAGATTAATCACAAGTAAACTCATAATTAATCTAATCGAAATACACAATCCAACTAATCACAAAATTAATCAATTTAATTGGTCATACTCACATAAGAGAGTCTATGGAGCAATGACTAAGTTAATCATGAAAAAAATCAACCCAGTCATGAACGCTAAAAAATAAGAAGACTTATGGAGTCATAACTAAATAACCAAACAAGATGATTAATTTAGTTCAAAATGCTCGACATAAAGTACCTTACGGAACAACAACACAGCTAATCAAAAATAATCAACTTGGTTGTTTAATTCTCAACATAAGACACTTTTACGGAGCCTCACAGTAATACATAAAATATGGATCAGGGAAGATCAATTACTGCGGAATACACAAGGATTCATTCTATTTTCCATCAATATTTGCATAACGACATTTAATAGACATAATCCTTGCAAACAAAAGATTTTAACCTATCTTCCATCAATAATTGACAATATAGGCTTAACTTTTTTATTTGTCAAAAGTCCATTCATTCTTTCATCAATACATTCATGTCAATTCATTAACGACTTTACTTTTGACAAGATATGGGACAATCAAGTTCACGGGCGCAAAGACACATATCCCATAACAATATTGCAATATATAAAACCATAAAGATTAATACTGCAAAAATCATCTTCCAAACAAGTTTAGAATTTAAACCAATAAATCTAAAAACATGAAGATGAAAACGTTGGACATAGTTATGTGTAATCACAATAATGGTTATTCCAAACTCTAGTTATTCTTCTAATAAAAACAAGAAAATAGAAGATTTACTAGACAAGGAAACTCTTATAGAGAACATGATCTGAAAAACACTAGATCCGGTAAGCAACCAGAGATTGAACATGGACGAGCTCATCAGATGCTTTCTTCAGTTCGTTTTTCAAAAAACTCAAGATTTTTTGTTGCAATTACGAGTTGTTCACGTACGACTTCAAAGTCTTGAAGAAGATTTCCTACCAGTTGTGATGATATTTGAACTGGTAGTTTGTTTTCATGATCAATGGCATGAAGGCATGTTATGAAAACATGATTCTCATGAAACTCGATAGTCTTGACTTCATCATCTTCGTTTCCTCCATTCATTGTGCACACCAAATTGGTAAAACCCTTTGACCTTTCAGAACAGTGTAACACGGGATGACACCCAAGTATATAAATACGTTCCATGGAAAACCCTAGGAAACTTGTACACGTTCGTGTGGGTCAGGAGTTCGTGCACTGGTGGTCACGGCCTTAAGATGTGACCAAAAGAAGAATGGAGTTCGAAGGTCATGACAAATAGTTGAGAACCAACTATTTAGAGGAAGTATACGCAACAAAAAAAATATCAAGGATAAAATATCATGATTATATACAAGAGAGAAACTGGAGCGAAGCTCAACAAAATTTAAAGCTCAACAAGAAGAGAAAAAAAATACAACCTCGACAGCACTTCTCAAGACACACTTCTTGAGAACGATGAGCATCCTTCTTAAATTAAAAGAGGGATGTTGTATTGGGCAGTCATGGTGTATTAGGATGAGCATTTTGCTCATCAATTTTGACTTCTTCTTTTTCTCCTTCAGAAGGATTTAGAGACAAATCACATGACATAGTTGAAGGAGTTTTATTAAGAGAGGAACTAGGAGTACCTGAGTCAATCGCTTTCCATGATTTTTTGATGCCCCGTTTGAGTCTGTTTATGCTTACCTTTAGTTCTGAGACTCGTTTATTGATATGTAAGCAATCTGGAGCTGAACTCTTGGAATTGCGGCCTTCTCCAGGGAGAGACAAGAACCTTGACTTTTCTTTCTTTCTCCTATGTCTTTTCCTCTTTTTAGAGTTGTTTAAGAATCCAGTTACTCCTTGACCATTCTTCCTTCTACCATTTTTTGTTTCAAAAGCACAATTAAGAAAAGACTTATCATAGTAGTTTTCTTGATTGTCGAAAGTGCCTTTTACTCCAATAATGTGAGAGAGCGGTTTGATAACTTCTTTAGACATCCATGCAAGCATGTTGTGAAGTTTTTCATTCCTTAAACGAAACCGACATCTTCGCTCAGAATGTCCTTTCTTTCCGCAGAAATAGCAGTTAAAGGATTTATTCTTAACCGTTCTCGTGTGAGTAGAGTTTGAAGAAGTAGACTCCTTGTTTTTAGGTGCATTACCAGCTGCGAAAGTTTTTTCACATGAAGAATTATCAATAGCCTTAACAAAGTTGATCTTACCAGTTTTTGGAGTGTCTATTCGTTTATAGCCCAGACCACGTATATCGATGTTCTTTACATGCTCCAATCATAGAAGACAATTTTGTAGATCTAGAATTGAATCTTCTCAGACTCTCTCCAATCTACTTACTTTATCAAGAGCAGCTGCAAGGTTAGTCTCCAAGGATTTGTTTTTGGCAAGAAGACTAAGTTCTCTGTCATCAAAATATTTTTGTTGAGATTCATATCTTGCTTCAGATTCTGCAAGTTTCTCTTCCAACAAGAAGTATTTTTGATAAAGATTATCACATTCAAGTGACTTCATACGTAGGTTTTCCTCAGAATCCTTGAGGATCGATTCGTTAGAACGATTCGAGAAATAAACACCTGTGTAACATCTTCTCAACTTCTTGTTTTCTCGACAGAGAGGAGTCAGCAGGGGTGAGACATGAGAAGTTGTAATTTTCTTCATATTCCACGAATCCATAAACTTAACATACTCTGAGACTTCCTCATCAACGTCGCTATCAATATCTGAATCACCTTCATCAGAAAGTTCATCCAACTATTCTTCTAGGATAGTTTCCCAATCAACAGTTTTTACATCAAGAGAATGTTTGATATTGACTTAGATGTGATAGTTCTCTTAGGTGAATCCAAGCTTTTAGAAATATCTGGTAATTTCTGAACTTGTACGTTATTAGAGATAGATTCGTCCATAATTTGATCGCTACAAACAAAGACTTGTAAGGTCTTAAACTTGTTTGCCTGCTCTGATACCAATTGAAAAGCGGGGGTCTAACAACCACACCCAATATTTCGCTTAACAATCTGTATGGACAAACTCCAATATACTTTCGAGAGAATCAACTAGACATTCAGACTCAATCTAGATAAACATATATCAAAGAGTTTATATCTCAATCTCTCGATTTGATCTTTACTCAAGCAAATAGAAATCTGTGAGTCTTTATCAAAGAGAGATAACTTGGATGGTACCAAAGACCAATATCCAAGTGTCATTCAATTTAAATCAACAACCAAAAGGTCGGATATTCTAATTGATTGATATAACGCACAACCTGTATTATTTCAATTATAAAGATAAAACAATATAATGCGGAAACTGAAATAACACAGACACTAGAAATTTCGTTAACGAGGAAACCGCAAATACAGAAAAACCCCGGGACCTAGTCCAGATTGAACATACATTGTATTAAGCCGCTACAGACACTAGCCTACTCCAAATTAACTTCGATCTGGACTGTAGTTGAACCCCAACCAATCTCACACTGATCCAAGGTACAGTTATGCCCCTACGCCTCTGATCCCAGAAGGATACTGCGCACTTGATTCCCTTAGCTGATCTCACCCACAACTAAGAGTTGCTACGACCCAAAGTCGAAGACTTTAATAAACAAATCTGTATCACACAGAAAAGTCTACGGTAATAGATAAATCCGTCTCCCACAAATATACCTATGAGTTTTGTTCCGTCTTTTGATAAATCAAGGTGAACAAGAACCAATCAATAATACCGGACTTATATTCCCGAAGAACAGCTTAGTATTGTCAATCACCTCACAATAATCTTAATCGACGCAGCGAGAAAAGATATTATGGAATCACAAACGATGAGACGAAGATGTTTGTAACTTCTTTTCTATCTTGCCTATCGGAGATATAAAATCTCGAGCCAATTATTACAATCGTACTCGTAACGATAGAAGATGCAAGATCAGATCACACAACTACAAGAAAAGTAGTATCGGTCTGGCTTCACAATCCCAATGAAGTCTTTGAGTCGTCAACCTGGTTTAGAAGAACAAACCAAAGGTTAAAGGAGAATCGACTCTAGCTTAGCACAACTAGTATCACAAAGAATGTGTGGGGATTAGGTTTCCCAGTTTCCAGAGTTCTCCCTTATATACACTTTCAAATCAGGATTTGCAATCAATGTTAGCTTAGTAACAAAGCATTCAATATTCACTGTTAGATGAAAACCTGATTAGATTCAAGCTAATATTTCTCAACCGTTAGATCGAAAAATTAGCTTGTCACACACAAATGAAATGTCCAATTTTGGGTTTATGAACCGTACCCAAACATTAACATTTGTTGGTTCAACAAGTCAACCAAATGGTTAGCCATATGATTACTTTCATATCAACCATATTCTTCTTCACCATAACTAGTTCAAATGACTCAAATGAACTAGTTAGAGAGTTGTTCAATTGCTTAGATCTTATGTAACTACACAAGACATAATCGAAGCAAAATCGATTTGATTCACTCGACTCGGTTCATGAACTTTATAACCATGGTTTGCAAAAGAATTCCTTAGTTTATTTAAACACTAGTTCAAGAACAACCGACTTTAGATATAACCAGCTCAAGTTCGCGGACTGGGTTCGCGGACTTAAGATCATGGAAGGATTTCACAAACTCCAGCAGAAATTCTCGGGTCGAGAACTTCCGCCAGTTCGCGGACTTGTCTCACGCCACTTCCATTTCTCTTGATCAACAAAGTTCGCAAACATTGGTTCAAGGAATAAGGACTTATACATATATGTGTTTCCACAACAATGCTTATATCCTACCAATGGTTATATAATCTAAACTCTCATTCCAATCATTGAAACATTCTCAGAGGACTGATATAGCCGTTATTCACAGACCATTTTTCGTCAGAGCAATTTTCAAAGTGATTGAAACATAACATGACTTTCGTCACTAGGTAAAGATGAATTCGGCTAAAGCGAAAGCTTACCAACACATATTTCGAGAAAAAGATAGGCGAGATAAAATCGGCTCGAAATAGCAAATGTGTATAATGAAAGTCTATATATCAAAACGACTTTTGTCTCAAGAGTAGGAGATAGAATAGATAGACTTTTGAGTGACAGATAAGTTCAAGTCTCCACATACCTTTTAGTCGATGAAGATCCACCAGTTCCTTGAGTAGTTCTTCGTCTTGTATGATGATTTTCATGGAGTTCTTGAGCTCAACCACACTTTTTATCCTGGTCCGAGACCTTTAGCTATGTAGGCTACAAATCAAGACTTATAGTTTTGATCACTAACATTGACAAACATGCTTGAGATAGCAACGCATGCGAGTTCGACGGAGCAATGCTCTAACACAAGGCTCAGGTCCGAGGAGTTATGTAGTATACTAGTAACTTCTGGCGTGTCCTTCGCGAGAGCTAGTACCGTAGCAAGGGTAAAACAACTCTGGAGTCTTATGATCCATTTGCTGAGGGGAGGTCTAAGCGAGAGGATTATACCCCCGCCAACTTCGTGTGGTGGGTCCTTGGGCCTACGGTTTTACTACCCCTGATCCCCAAGTTCCCCGCACAATATTTTCTTTGCCTAAGAAGTATGATGGATATAGCCTTGGGTTTTCAACCTGCTGCTTCTCATGAGGTAACCTTCGTTTTTCCTTGAAGGTTTTTTCTTTGAATGTTTTTCGCTTTAGTATCTTTGTTTGATATTCTGATGACTTTCTTTTGTAGTCTGCCCATGCTTCGTCTGCTGGAACTGGTTCGGGCTCTGCTGGTAACTCTGTGTCTACCAGGACTAGGAATATGAAAGCTTCTGTTGAAACAACTACACCAACACATGCGGAGGTAAGGATCATTACCATACCTTTGTGTTTGTAAGTTCCTTAGTATCTTGCCCTTGATTCTTAGCTGACGCCTGTGTTCTTTCATAGTCTTCCAAGAGAAAGGGTAAGCTGAAGACTGTTATTGATCTTGAGGCTTTGGATGAGGATCCCAAGGTTGTTGGAGAGGTACATGATGATGAAGACATGGAGGATATCGAGGACACTGGCCTCAGCCCTCATTTGGATGATATTGAGGAAGATTTTTCCAAGGATATCCCCAGTCTCGTTCGAGCTGGCTCAGTCGAGGGTGAGAATCTCCTTGCTGGTACTGGTGCTCAGTTGGTCGAGCCTTCTAGTGTTCAAGCTCCAACTCCTACTTTGTCTTTGAAGATGCCTTCGTTTTCTGCTCCTGGCAGAGCGTTGCCTGCTGTCTCGGCTACTGCTGAAGCTGTTGTTGTGGCTTCCAAGAGTCTTCCTTCATCTCCTGCTACCTCGCTTCAATCAAGTGGTTTGGTTGCTAAGGTTGTTACCCCAGCGGTGAGGGTTAGCAGTTCATACTCTCAGCCTAAGAAGAAGGTTGTGATTTCACTTGCTAGCTTCTCCTTCAATGCTACGCCGACCTCGTTAGGGAGCGCTCAGTCTGTTTCTACTTCCCATGTTAGCAAAGCTATTGGACCTCCGCCTTCGTCACCAGATTGGACCAGACTGGGTAATCTTCCTTCCGCTGGTGACATGGGCTTAGGTGGTGCTCAAGCCTTTCCTTCAATTCCTAGCTCATCCACCATGTCGTCTCTTCGTCGTGGTGAGGGCTCAGCAGTTGTGCCCCACATTTGTTCTCAAGCGATTGAGGGAGTTGTTGTTGATCTTAGTCAGGGTAAGCTACCTGAGGACTTGAGTCTTGGTAGTTCTGATGATGTTATCCTCGAAGCCATTCTGCTGGACTGTAAGGGTCTTTTTTCTGCTATGGTTGATCACCATCATCTGCATAGTTCCTTTGAGGTAGCTTCGCAGCTAGATGTGTTATCTGCTCATTACCGTGCGGCGAAGGACTTGTTCTTTGACCCGGATTGCCTTCGTTCTAGTCAGAGCTTTGGTGAGATCCGTAGGAGTAGTATCCAAGAGATGGAGGCTTTTATGGACACCTACGCTGATTTCCTTCCTCGTCTCTCAGCATTCTCAGTAAGTAATTCCTGCCTTACTGTTTTGGTTCTTCATTCTGCTCTTATACTTCTTTGTTGGCAGATTTACAAGCAGATCTATGTTGGTTATACCTTATTCAAGGTCTATAGAGCTAAGTGTACTCACTTGGGTGATCTGTTGGAACGTGCTCGTCAAAAATATGCGCTTGCTATCGCGCAACAACCTTCATCGAGTAATGTTGCTTCTGTTGCTAAGATATCCTCGTTGGAGGATGATCTGAGCAAGAATCAGAGATCCCTGGTGGCTTGTCTGCTGGCTCTTGAGAGAGCTAATAATGCTGCCAAGGTTGTTGAAGATGGCGCAAAGATTCCGATTCTACCTTAGATGTTGAGTCTTCTAAATCCATAGGTTTGTTTTCCTCTTTCTTTAACCTTGTCTGTATTATTGCTTGGTTGTATAGTCCTGAGACGACCTATCCCTGCCAGTTGGTGGTTTTGACGAACTTAGGCAGCTTCGGGAACAAGTATCCACGTTATCCTCTGATGTTTGGTATTATCAGAAGAAATCGGATAGGTTGATGGACGTGATTGTTCACAATGAGGCCCAACTTTCCCTAAAGTCTACTCATAATGCAGATCTAGTGAAGCAGATGGCTTTGCTTCGCGAGGAGTGTGATGAAACCCTTAAGTGGAAAGAGAGTCTTATTAAAAAGCAAAAGGAGGATAATGCCTTAGTTGAGAGACGCCTCTCAGCCCAAGAAGTTATCCGCAAGAAGTATCACACAGACTTCGAATATGCCTATGCTTCCTTAGCTAAGGTTACTGCAGAAAGAAATGTCCTATCTTCTGAGGTTTGTTCTCTTAAGAACAAACTTATCGAGGCTGGCTCCGTGTCTTCTTCCATGTCTCATGCATCTTTAGTAAAAAGGTTGGAAGAGTTAGAAAATGTTTACCAAGCTTTATCCTCTGAGAATGCTTCGCTCTGGATTGATATTGATGATCTCCGGACAGAACGGGATACCCTCGTGGAAGATCTCGATGCCTCTAAAGTGGATCTTGATGAGGCTCAACATAGTTTAGAAGAATCCCTTAGCCATGCAGGAGGTATCTTAGGATACTTATTTTTCCGCAGCACCCTTCGTGTCTTTAATTGCCCTTTTCTTGCTGCTGATACCTTTCGTTTCTGCAGGTCTCCAGGAGAAGCTAGTGGGTGCAAATGCCAAGATTACTCTTCTTGAGGGTCAGATATCTTC
This sequence comes from Papaver somniferum, assembly GCF_003573695.1. NCBI lineage: Eukaryota > Viridiplantae > Streptophyta > Magnoliopsida > Ranunculales > Papaveraceae > Papaver > Papaver somniferum. The sequence continues at coordinate 95,646,536 of NC_039366.1, read as the reverse complement.
GTTGGAGATATCTCGCCAATTTGATGTTGTTGTTAAGTTTAAGGCCGAGGCACTTCAGCAAGCTAACGATCAGCTTAGTGCTCAGATGATGGAGCTTCGTCAAAAGTCGGATTCGGATCTGGAGGTTCAAGCTTCTCAGATGAAGGTGCAGTTCGAGCGTTCGGCCATTGATTATATTAACAATGCCTTTGCAGAGGCCGAGCTCCAAGCCGAATGAGTTGTCTTTCCTCGTCTTCCTTATCCTTGATGTGTTCCGTCTCTCTTTAATTGAATTCTTTATTGTGTTATGCCCCCAGCTGAGGGGCATTTGTTGTCTCCTTTCCTTGAAACAATACTTTGTTATGGTTTGAACCTTTGTCATTTGCAACTTTAAAGACGTGTTAGTCGTATTTTGGTAACACTATTATGGTACCTTTAGTATTGCATGAATATATATATATGTAGACGTATTATGTTTAGTTATTTGCACATTAGAGTTATCACAAGGTGCTAAGGTATTTTTAACCTTTGGTGAAACATTCATCATCCTACCCAAGTATCCTTTGGCCAGAAGGTACCGTGGTGGCGAGGGCTCCTACGTGGGTAATAATTTTCTTGTAACCCTACGCGTTCAGCGCGAAGGATACTTTAATTCGAAAAGGTATCTCTATAGGGGGTATCTTACTTTTTCTTACTGCCTCATGAATGGAGCTATCACTCTGAGGATCCGACTATTGACATATGCGCAGTTGTGCCTTGCCTTGTCTCATCGTCAGTCTTGACGGAGGGTGTCTATTCTAACCCAGTTTGCATTTAATCAAAATAGACTTTTTCTTAGCAAAAAGTTTCTTTTGTTGATTCGTAAGGTTTATAATACCTTTGGTCAGGGATAGAACATGGTGGGCCGTTTCCCCTTACCTTCTTCTCCTGAGTAATAACCATTCACTTACGGGTAGTACTTCTTTAGGTACATTGCGTTCCAAGGGTGTTGTAATACTTCACCTTTGAGGTTCCTTAGGTAGTATGATCCTTTCCCGGCAATGTCATGTATGATGTAGGTCCCGTCCCATGTCGGAGCTAGCTTTCCCCACTCCTTCTTCCTTTGATATGGAGGTATCTGTCGTAGCACGTATTCTTCGACTACAAAGTTCCTTGGGATAACCCGTTTGTTATATTCGCGAGCTAGCCTTTGTTGATAGTTTACCATCCTTTGCAATGCCACTTCTCGCCTTTCTTCAAGATCATCGAGCTTTTCTAGCATTAGGTCCGTCGTCAGTTTCTTTTCCCATGCCTCCGGTTTTGTTGTTGGGAGTATTATCTCCGTTGGGATGACCGCTTCGGCTCCGTAGGTTAGCGAAAACGGGGTTTCTCCCGTAGCCTCCCTTCTTGTAGTTCGGTAGGCCCAAAGGACATTGTGTAGCTGCTCTCACCATCTCTTCTTTTATGCTCCCATCTTCTTTTTCAATTTCATTGCTATCGTCTTGTTAGTCGCCTCTGCTTGTACATTGCTCTTAGGGTATATCGGAGTGGACTTGTTTTTCTGAATGTTGAAAGTATTGAAAAACATGTCTATGTTCTTTCATTCCAACTGCTTGCCATTGTCAGAGACTATGGCGGCTGGTATTCCAAACCTGCAGATGATTTGCTCAAACAAGAACTTAAAGACATATGTGTCCCTAATTTTTGCCAAAGCCCTTGCTTCCACCCACGTGGTGAAGTAATCGCTAGCCACAATAAGGTATTTTCTTTTCGATGTTCCCTCTATCAAGGGTCCAACAATATCAACCCCCCATTTGACTAACGTCCATGGATTGATGACTGAGTTGAGCTCCGTTGCTGGTGCTTTAATCTTCATGGCAAAGCGTTGGCATCTTTCGCAGCGCTTAGCCACGTTCTTTGAGTCTTCGTCCATGTTTATCCAATAGTATCCTTGCATCTTGGCTTTGATCGCCAAGGACCTTCTTCCACTATGGTTTCCAGCTTCTCCGCTGTGTATTTCATGCAATATTTTCCTACCTTCGGTTTGTGAGAGGCACCGCATCAGAGGTCCAAAAAATGACCTTCTATATAGTATTCCATCATGTAGGCTGTACATCGCCGCTTTTGATTCAAGTTTCCGAGCTTCTTTGATATCTGTCAGTAAGGTACCTTTGTCAAGGTACTAGTGAATTTGGGTTCTCCAATCATCTTCCGCTTCGTCTTCGTTGCTTCCTCCTGACATGGATTGATCTTTGTCGGACTCATCAGCTTCGTTATCCAGCTCTTCTATTCCTTCGTCTTCTTTTTCTTTTTCTGCTTCTCTCATGGTTCGAGTATGGACGGCCAAGGCTTCCTCAACGCCTGAGATTGGACCTTCTATCGAGGTTCATATATCCTCCCTATTTGTACGGAGGTGGTATTTTTATCCCTCAGCATTGATGACATGAATGCTAATGCATCTACGTGTCTGTTGTCTTTCCGACAGACATGTATGAATGTGACCTTATTGATTTTTGACGCATGCTCTTGTGTTAACTTTAGGCATGAAGACAATATTGGATCCAGTGTTTGATATTTGAGCTCGATTTGTCTAATGACCAGCTGTGGGTCACTAGTCAAACGAACATCTGATAAGCCTAGCTAGTGTGCCAAGCGTAGACCGTGTATGACCGCCTCGTACTTCGTGATGTTATTAGTGTATTGTTCGAATTCTAACCTGAATGCATAGATGAGTCGGTCTCCAGTAGGGGTTGTAATTACAATCCATATGCATGTGCCTTCTCCATTGGAGGAGCCATCTACGAATATCTCCCACCTTCGTGAATTTTGTGGTTCCAAGAGGTCTTCTGGTTCCGGCTTATCTTCCTCCATTCCTAGGATGCCATCTATCTCTGCTTCGTCGTCGAGAGGTAGGTCCGCTAAGATTTATGATTTCTCAGCTTTCCTTGTTTCGAAGATTATGTGAAACTGTTTGATCATGGCGCTCAATTTTTCCACCCTTATGATTTTCTCCGTGTCGTCGAGGATTTGACTTATCTGAGCTTTTGTGAAGACTCGGATGGTGTGTGCATCGAAATATATCCTTAGTTTCTGTGTTGCCACTACTAAGGCATATATGAGCTGCTCCACCTTGGTATAGTTACACTGAACTGAGTATCTTGCTGATGTAGTATATGGGCTTTTCTCCTTCCCCCTGGTCTCGTACCAACACTGCGCTCACAGCGTAGCTTGTTGCTGCTAAGTATAAGGTGAGTATCTCTCCTGGGTCTGGTTTTTGTAGGATGGGTATTGATGCTAAGTACTCTTTGATCTTGTGAAAGGCTTGTTCACATTATGTGGTCCATGTGAACCTGTTTCCTTTCCTTAGCGTATCGAAAAATGCTTTGCATTTATCCGACGACCTTGCTATGAATCTTCCCATGGAAGCTAAGATTTCATTTAGCTTTTTTACTCATTTTAAAGTTTGTGGAGATGGCATCTCCATTATTTCTCTGACCCTTTCGGGGTCTACTTATATTCCTCGCTTAGTTACCAAGTATCCCAAGAATTTTCCTGAGGTTACTCCGAATGTGCATTTCTACGGGTTCACCTTCATGTGGAAGTTTCTCATGGCTTCGAATATTTCCCTTAGGTCTGACAGGTGGTTTTTTCCTTCTTTGCTCTTGACGAGCATATCGTCCACGTAGACCTCCAGTATCTTGCCTATCCATGGATTAAAGATTTTGTCTACTAATCGTTGGTATGTTGCCCCCGCGTTATTTAGTCCAAAAGGCATCCTTGTATAGCAATACAAGCCTCGTAGGGTAAAGAATGCAGTTGTAGATGGTGGTTTTTAGCTTAGGGTTAAAATCGTAAAACCATACGTATGATATGACGTCCCTATGACCACTAGCGCATTTATTGAATCAATCAACATACCTACGTAAGAATTACCAGGGTACCTTTTTTTTATGCATGTTTCATGTTCCACGACAGAACCCTTAGTATTGACTGACATCATCTTCGTATATACAAAACCCTAATTCTCACGCCACCGTGCCAATGGAAAACCATGCCAACCACTTCTCCGCGCCAAGGCATGCCAGCATGCCAGCCGCACCACCGTGCCAATGGCAAACCATGCCAGCCACGTCTCTGCGCCAAGGCATGCCAACCATGCCAGCCGCACCACCGTGCCGATGGCAAGCCGTGGAATCCATGTCTCCGCGCCAAGGCATGCAAACCATGCCAGCCACGTCTCCGCGCCAAGGCATTCAAGCATGCCAGCCGCACCAACGTGCCGATGGAAAGCCATGCCAGCCACGTATCCGCGCCAAGGCATTTCAGCATGTCAGCCGCACCACCGTGCCAATTGCAAATCATGCCAGCCACGCCTCCATGCCAAAGCCAGGACGGCCCTAAACCATGCCGCTAGCTGCCAAACGAAGGGTTGCAACAATCAACGACCACCCTTCCATCTGAGATGCAGATCTCAGCCGTCCAAGTTCGCCACCAAACACATGGAAACTTGCGGCCCAAGGCCAAACATCACGGTTTGAACCAAACCCTAATTTTGTCCGCGCCTACACTATGCCAGAGCTATGTCGGCCATAAACCATGCCGCTGGCTGCCAAACGAAGGGTTGCAACAATCAACGACCACCCTTCCATCTGAGATGCAGATCTCAGCCGTCCAAGTTCGCCACCAAACGCATGGCAACTTGCGTCCCAAGGCCAAACATCACGGTTTGCACCAAACCCTAATTTTGGCCACGCCTACACTATACCAAAGTCAGGCCGGCCCTAAACCATGCCGCTGGATGCCAAACGAAGGGTTGCAACAATCAACGGCCACCCTTCCATCTGAAATGCAGATCTCATCCGTCAAAGTTCACCACCAAACACTTGCCAACTTGCGTCCCAAGGCCAAACTTCACGGTTTGCACCAAACCCTAATTTTGGCCGCCCTTACGCTATGCCAAGGCCATATCGGCCTTAAACCATGTCGCTGGCTGCCAAACGAAGGGTTGCAACAATCAACGGCAACCCTTCCATCTGAGATGCAGATCTCAGCCGTCCAAGTTCTCCACCAAAAGCATGGCAACTTGCGGCCCAAGGCCAAACATCACGGTTTGCACCAAACCCTAATTTTGGCCGCGCCTACACTATGCCAAAGCCAGGACGGCCCTAAACCATGTCGCTGGCTGCCAAATGAAGGGTTGCAACAATTAACTGCCACCCTACCATCTGAGATGCAGATCTCAGCCGTCCAAGTTCGCCACCAAACACATGGAAACTTGCGGCCCAAAACCAAACATCAAGGTTTGCACCAAACCCTAATTTTGTCCGCGCCTCCACTATGCCAAAGCCATGCCGGCCCTAAACCATGTCGTTAGCTGCCAAACGAAGGGTTGCAACAATCAATGACCACCCTTCCATCTTAGATGCAGATCTCAGCCGTCCAAGTTCGCCACCAAACGCATGGCAACTTGCGGCCCAAGGCCAAACATCACGGTTTGCACCAAACCCTAATTTTGGCCGCGCCTACACTATGCCAAATCCAGGTCGGCCCTAAACCGTGCCGATGGCTGCCAAACGAATGTTGCAACAATCAACAGCCACACTTCCATCTGAGATGCAGATCTCAGCCGTCCAAGTTCGCCACCAAACGCATGGCAACTTGCGGCCCAAGGCCAAACATCACAGTTTGCACCAAACCCTAATTTTGGCCGCGCCTCCACTATGCCAAAGCCACGCCGGCCCTAAACTATGTCGTTGCCTTCCAAACGAATGGTTGCAATGATCAACGACGACCCTTCCATCTGAGATGCGGATCTCAACCTTCCAAGTTCGCCACCCAAGGCGTGCCAACCTATCCTCCCGCACTACATGTGCCAATGGCATGCCATGCCAGCCACATCTCCGCGCCAAGGCATGCCAACCATACCATGTGTGCCAATGGCATGCCGTGCCAGCCACATCTCCACGCCAAGGCATGCCAACCATGCCAGCCGCACCGTTGTGTCAAAACCATGCCAACCTTTCCTTCGTGCCGCTGGCTGCCAAAACGAAGGGTTGCAACAATTAACGACCATCCTTCCATATGAGATACAGATCTTAGCCGTCCAAGGTCACCAGCTAACGCGTGGCAACCTTTGGCCCAACGCCAAGCCCTATTTTTGGCCGCGCCTAAACTATGCCAAAATTCTAGCTTGGCCACGCCTAAACTATGTCAAAGCCACACCGTCCATACTTTCATGCCGCTGGCTACCAAACGAAAGGTTGCAATAATCAACGGCTACCCTTCCTCTCAAGACGCAAAATTCGACCGTCGAGGGTCACCACTGAGCCGACAAGTCTCCCAAGCTCAACTTGCCAAACAACAGTAACATGCTACACGTTTTCCACCAAAACACTCGAGACATCAACACATGTCAAAAACTGGGGGATGCTCATTGGGGTATTGGTTTGGCAGTTTACAGCGTGCGGCGTACACTACGCCCTTTACAAGACAGTGTCATAAGAATGAGGCGGTTAGTAAATACAGGGAGTAATGGTGAAACGCTTTCCTTCATTATGGAACATCAATTCCGGGCGTTACCAGTTACCATCTCCTCCCATTTACTCATCCGTTTCTATTTCTTAAGAGACCAGAGTACGTTTCACTTGGGCTTGTATAAATAGGTCTTACCTATTTACACCAAAGATCAAGTTTTGGTCAGGAGCATACGACACTCAGAAATCACTTGTTAGCTTTCCCATCTGTTAGCTTTCACTTTCTGATACAAGTCAAACAACTACTCTTCCCGAATCAACTATTCTGGTCTCAACACTCTCTTCGCTTCCCTCCCCAAAACCAACCCGTTCTCCTTCACTTTGTGACCGAAGCAAGTCTGAAACGGTCATTTTTTGGTTTAGGCCGGATTTATACAGATTCATCTCTCGAATCTAAAGTACTCCTTTGCAGTACATTGTTTAGGGTTTAAGCTCGTTTCTCACCCACAACACACGAAATTACCGAAACCAACAGAAACTGTTTTCACCCTCAAACAATTGGCGACCACAATGAGAGATTGATCTTTCGACTACACTGTCAATTTTCAATTCTCGGTCTCATAGTTCGACTCAGGTCTCGGGACGATAGCGGCAAATGATCCGACCAGGGATCAACGACTCAGTTACCAGGTGGCCCATTTACCAGTCATGACGGGACAAGGGATGACTGGGGAATTCCAAGATGGTAAAAGAAAACGAGCCGCTCAGGGATCGACGAATTAATTATCAGATGACTCAGGGACGACTGGGGAATTTTCCACAATCACGGCGGCGCTTCCCACAAAACTCGGACTAGCACGAAGATCCATTTTCCGTTAAGAGATCCAAAAGAAAAACCGAGTAAGTCTTGCTAGACAAAATACATGGTCTACTACTTCAAGTTTTCACAAGAATGGTAAGAACCGATAGCCATGTAATGTTTCATCCAATGCCCTCTACTGACAGCAACATTCACGATCCCATGACTCTCCGGGAGTATTTGTGCTACTTGTAGTCGCAAACCAAAAACATCATTATTCCAGAAATAATTCATCCCTAAAGAATAATCCAAAACCCTCATAGGTAACAATTATCTACCAATTCAAAACTAGAAAAAATCAAACCATAAACTAGGCATTTTTTTTTTGAATTTCAAAAAGAAAACTAAATAAAGAAGTTCAGAAGACAGGAGTACATTCAAGGAAAAGCATATATCAATGGATTGCTCCTCTTGGAGAAAGCCTCCTTCGTGCTTTCGAGAGCCGCTCGTTTCAGCTTCAGCTCCCTGGACAACCTCTTGATCTCCGCCTTCTGCTGTGCGACCTCATCCACGGGAGGGCCTTCAACCGCCGTAGTCTGCAACTTTTCGATCTCAGAAAAACCTTCAACAAACCAGGGAACGTTGAACCCGTGGTCTACGCACACATCACGGTGGAACTTCCAGTTTGAGACCACGTCCTCAGAAACGGTATGGCCAGTCACTTTACACATGTCGTCAATCGAAGATAAAGCTTCCTCCACACGCTTGACCAGCGCAAACCGACTAATGACCTTTTTGGTTGTGGCGATGTGTCCATACCTTTCCTATATCTTGGTATATAACGTCTCGTATTTTGCAGGCACGTTGAAGCCCCTGATCAACACATGATCTGGATAAGGAACCAGGTATGGAGGAGTAAATACGGCGCATGCAACTGAATCAACAACCGACAAAGGATTCCTAACTACAATTGCGTCAGCGGCCACTTGAGTACTCTCCATTGTTTGAGTCGCAACAACACCTTCATCTCGATCAACCCCCGTTTTAAGGTAACCAGGTGCGGCTGCCACGGTTGGAGACAAATATGTATCTTCACAAGTCTCCATCTCAGGGCCATCTTCAGAAACGGCTTTCCCCTACGATGTCACGGATTAGATATTTTTTAAAAGAAGAGAAAGAAGGGAAGAAGAGAAATGCATGGAAGACTCACTGATTCACTTTCAAGCCGACTAGAAGAAGACTCATCACTGCTGTTGGAAGAGCTATTTTCATCTTCACTAGATTCCGAGCTTTCCTACTTTTCAGGCTCTTCTTCACCGCAATAAGGCTCAGCATTGCCACCATCTGCTGCGAGAGACGCCGTCTTCTGACTATGTGCAATCCGGGCAAAGGCGTTCACACCCTGATTAAGAAATAAGGAAAGATCTTCAATAACAATAGAATTGTGCAATCCGAATGAACGGGAAAGAAAAAGAATACATACCCGAACATTGAAAGAACTGAAGGTCACGTGAGCCGTTGGATCCGACTGAAAGCCACCTGCACGACTTTTCGACCTTCGCTCCTTCTTTTGGGGACTGTCCGTGTCCGCGTTAGGAGACTTCCGTTTGGGCGAAGAGGGATCCCTTAACAATGGATGTTTTGCTAAAATTGCAGCAGAAGGCTTACCACAGGTATTCTTCACTACATCATTCACGAATCCATGAATGGCAAGGAACTCGTCCTGCCAGAATATGTTATACTTGGAAGTTGTTTTAGGATTTCGTTCTGGGAGCAATAAGGGAAGACTTATACCCGGCGCAAGAGCACTAACATCAAGAGCAGCTGGCAACAAGTTTTCTGGAACAGCTGACTGACGATAGAGAGGGACCCCTTGGTCAAATCCCATATGCCGAGCCGCCCTATCAATGTTGTAAGAAACTGCCTGGAAAGATCCTCGAAAGAAATACGGTGCATAACCAGGCGTGCAACTTTGCATGAACACAACCTCCCCAACTCCCGTATTCTTTTCACAAAGCAAAGATGTGTTCGGAACAGAAGCAAAAGTGTTCATTTGAACTATGGAGGCATGCACCGGGGCCCATGGACGAAAGTTGAACGTGTGGGAGTTATCGAGGAAGTTGACCAGACTCGAGTCGGATCTTGGCCTGTTCACCCAGCGAAGTATCCTAGAACCACCCCAAGCCTCGGGAAGCGAAACCATCGGTTTGGGAGCATACTTCTCAAAATGCTCCCATAACCATGCCTGGAGAAAAGCAACGTGGATGTACGAGCCCACTTTCATGTAACCATTTGAAGCACGCATGTCCGCAACCAGGTGATCCAAGTGTGTGTACAGAGAACCGAGAAACAAGCTGCCAATGGGGAGAACAACACCTTTTGCTAACCTGATGGTGAACTTGATAAGACCATGTCTTATTTCCTTCTTACCAGAGCCGTCATCAAAAATTTCCCTGGATAACCAAAGAACCAAGAACGCTGTGACGTGAAGCACACTATTCTTTTGGTCTGGATTCAACTCGTCTGGGAACCATTGAGACACCCACCAGCTATAGAAACACCTCGCCTCGTTTTATTTCCGAACAAAACCTTTCGACTTTGCAACAATAGCAGCTTGCATTTGTTATTCATCTTCAGACAAAGTGATATCAAGATTCCATGTTATGGGAAGATTCAGCAAGACGACCACACTTTCCAAAGAGACAGTCATCTCACCTCATCTGCATATAGACGTGTGAGTATCAAAGCAACTAAACTCGGGATATCTTTCCTAATTTTAAGTACTGCAGAAGCTGTGACAGCACCAATGATTTGCGCTTTGGTCAAATTGGCTCTTACGCAGTCTTGACTTATCATGAATTGCATCCACTTGTCGAAAGAACGCAACGGACTCTGGCAGATTCTGAAGTCAGTGGAAGAAGCAGGATATTCTTGCCTCTGAAGGAAAAAACGTGTTACGTAACCCGGTCGAACCGACCAGGTGTCTCCTTCACCCTCTGAACCAGTCAGAAGGACGGGCACGAGCTTAGGATGATTTCTCCTAGTTGTGGTGGACGTCGTAAAAAATTCATCATCCGTATTTGGCTTAGAATTACCAAGGTTCTTCAAAACTGCGGCAGGGGTATTCTCAAGTGACATCCTAACAAAATTTCTTGCACTGCTTCCACTATCAAGATAACTACAATGGAACAAAACGAGGAAGAGTTACTACAAAGTGCATGAAAACTATTTTATCGACAAAGAAGAATCCATTTTGGGCACGATCCGATTTGTTACAACTCATAACGTGCATGGCCGAGGAGATGGAGACTGGCAAACCCTACGTCGCAACGGAAGACACGCCCCTTGCCAAAGCCGCACCTTACAGCGGAAAGTACGCACCTGGCTAAGAGGATGCGCCCCCACCACAGAAACTATGCGCACGACCACACCAAGGGAAAGGAGGAAACCCTAAAAACTAGGTTTTCATGTGGAAGGAATTGGCGGCAGTCACCTACCCATGCATGCCTACTTTGCGTAATAATTAAGGTGGCCAACATTACTGCGGAATTCGCACCAAAATATTTCTACAAATTCATGGAAATTATACCTACGGCTAGGGTTTACACCGATGCAGAAAAACAATATTTCTACAAGTTCATGAAAGGTACACCTATAACTAGGGTTCAAAAAAAAAAAGGAGAGATCGAAAAAGAAACGTTAGAGTACATACCTGGAATGCTTTCTCGCTTTATTGCTACCACTCTACCGCTAGCACAAAGACGTGAGAACAAAGGCGCAAAATAAAAAGGAGAGTAACCCCTTTTATAAGAATGACACTTTTTGGAATTTGAATAAGGAAAGGATTCCCTATTTGAGCCACGAATGGGAAAAGACAATCGGACCCGCAAGAACAAGTCTCACGATGCCCAATAGTTCGCGCCATGCCTTGCCTCACGATGCCCTAAAAATCCGCGCCATACCACGCCATGCCGAGTTAGCCCCGTTCCAAGAGTTCGCACCACGCCAGCGCCAAGCCGACGTCCACACCCAGCTGACTTCCACGCCGAGCCAACGTCCACGCCCAACCGACGTCCACGCCGAGCCGACGCCCATGCACAACTAACGTCCGAGCCTAAGCTAGTGCCCACGCCAAGCTTACGCTAACGGCTCCATTGCAAGCCTACCAACACTAACGGCTTCATTCCAAGCCAATACGATGCATGCGGCTTCCATTCCAAACCGCACAACGCTCACGACTCCATTCCCAAGCCGCACAATCCCCACGGCTCCCTAAGCCAGCACCTCCGCGTTTCCTAGCCCAACCAAGATAACGCGTGACCAAGTCAAGCCGACAGTCTGCATCTCAACTAGAAACCGCTTCTATCATTTCACGGTCTAGCCAGCAACACCACGAGTGAAATTTATGAAAGGCCTCCGACACGAGAATCACAAACTCTCCTTACCTCTCGAAAAAGGTTGACCGGGTCTTCTTGACCATCTTTTCACGACTTGTCATTCCAATTTTGTCCTCGCTTGTCACCATCTTATGCTTACCTCGCAACAATGCTCCTGTTCCGAGCTAAGCAAGGGAATTAATGTTGATGGTGGTTTTTAGCTTAGGGTTAAAATCGTAAAACCATACGTCTGATATGACGTCCCTATGACCACTAGCGCATTTATTGAATCAATCAACATACCTACGTAAGAATTATCCGGGTACCTTTTTTTTATGCATGTGTCATGTTCCACGGCAGAACCCTTAGTATTGACTAACATCATCTTCGTATATACAAAACCCTAATTCTCACGCCACCGTGCCAATGGCAAACCATGCCAGCCACGTCTCCGCGCCAAGGCATGCCAGCCGTACCACCGTGCCAATGGGAAACCATGCCATCCACGTCTCCGCGCTAAGGCATGCCAACCATGCCAGCCGCACCACCGTGCCGATGGCAAGCCATGCCAGCCACGTCTCCGCGCAAAGGCATGCAAACCATGCCAGCCGCACCACCATGCTGATGGCAAGCCATGCCAGCTACGTCTCCGCGCCAAGGCATTCCAGCATGCCAGCCGCACCACCGTGCCGATGGCAAGCCATGCCAGCCACGTCTCCGCGCCAAGTCATTCCAGCATGCCAGTCGCACCACCGTTCCCATGGAAAATCGTTCCATCCACGCCTCCATGCCAAAGCCAGGCCGTCCCTAAACCATGCAGCCGGCTGCCAAACGAAGGGTTGCAACAATAAATGGCCACCCTTCCATCTGAGATGCAGATATCAGCCGTCCAAGTTCGCCACCAAACGCATGGCAACTTGCGTACCAAGGAAAAACATCACGGTTTGCACCAAACCCTAATTTTGGTCGCGCCTACACTATGCCAAAGCCATGCCGACCTTAAACCATGTCGTTGGCTGCCAAACGAAGGGTTGCAACAATCAATGGCCACCCTTCCATCTGAGATGCAGATCTCAGCCGTCCAAGTTCGCCACCAAACGCATGGCAACTTGCGGCCCAAGGCCAAACATCACGGTTTGCACCAAACCCTAATTTTGGTCGCGCCAACACTATGCCAAATCCATGCCGGCCTTAAACCATGCCGCTGGCTGCCAAACGAAGGGTTTCAACAATCAAGAGACACCATTCCATTTGAGATGCAGATCTCAGCCTTCCAAGTTCGCCACCAAACGCATGGCAACTTGCGACACAAGCCCAAACATCATGGTTTGCACCAAACCATAATTTTGGCCGCGCCTACACTATGCCAAATCTAGGCCGGCCCTAAACCATGTCGTTGGCTGCCAAACGAAGGGTTGCAACAATTAACGGCCACCCTTCCATCTGAGATGCAGATCTCAGCCGTCTAAGTTCGCCACCAAACACATGGAAACTTGCGGCCCAAAGCCAAACGTCACAGTTTGCACCAAACCCCAATTTTGGTCGCGCCTCCACTATGCCAAAGCCATGTCGGCCCAAAACCATGTCGTTGGCTGCAAAACGATGGGTTACAACAATCAGCAGCACCCATCCATCTGAGATGCAGATCTCAGCCGTCCAAGTTCGCCACTAAACGCATGGAAACTTGCGGCCCAAGGCCAAACATCACGGTTTGCACCAAACCCTAATTTTGGCCGCGTCTACACTATGCCAAAGCCAAGCTGGCCCTAAACCATTTTGCTGGCTGCCAGACGAAGGGTTGCAACAATCAATGGCCACCCTTCCATCTGATATGCAGATCTCAGCCGTCCAAGTTCGCCACGAAACACATGGAAACTTGCGGCCCAAGGCCAAACATCACGGTTTGCACCAAACCCTAATTTTGTTCGCGCCTCCACTATGCCAAAGCCATGCCGGCCCTAAACCATGTCGCTGGCTGCCAAACGAAGGGTTACAACAATCAAGGACCACCCTTCCATCTGAGATGCAAATCTCAACCGTCCAAGTTCGCCACCAAACGCATGGAAACTTGCGGCCCAAGGCCAAACATCACGGTTTGCACCAAACCCTAATTTTGGCCGCGCCTACACTATGCCAAAGCCAGGCCGGCCCTAAACCATGCAGCTGGCTGCCAAACGAAGGGCTGCAACAATCAACGGCCACCCTTCCATCTGAGATGCAGATCTCAGCCGTCCAAGTTTGCCACCAAACACATAGCAACTTGCGGCCCAAGGCCAAACATCACAGTTTGCACCAAACCCTAATTTTTGTCGTGCCTCCACTATGCCAAAGCCACGCCGGCCCTAAACCATGCCGCTGGCTGCCAAACGAAGGGTTGCAACGATTAACGACCACCCTTCCATCTGAGATGCGGATCTCAGCCGTCCAATTTCGTCACCCAAGGCGTGCCAACCTTGCCAGCCGCACCACATGTGCCAATGGCATGCCGTGCAACCTTCCACGCCAAGGCATGCCAACAATACCGCATGTGCCAATGGCATGCCATGCCAGCCACATCTCCGCGCCAAGGCATTCCAACCATGCCACATGTGCCAATGGCATGTCGTGTCAGCCACATCTCCACGCCAAGGCATGCCAGCCGCACCGTTGTGCCAAAACCATGCCATCCTTTCCTTCGTGCCGTTGGCTGCCAAAACGAAGGGTTTCAACAATCAACGCCCATCCTTCCATCTGAGATACAGATCTTAGCCGTCCAAGGTCACCAGTTAACGCGTGGAAAACTTTGTCCCAACGCCAAGCCCTACTTTTGGTCGCGCCTAAACTATGCCAAAATCCTAGCTTGGCCACGCCTAAACTATGTCAAAGCCACGCCGGACATACTTTCATGCCGCTGGCTACCAAACGAAAGGTTGCAATAATCAACAGCTACCCTTCCTCTCAAGATGCAAAATCTCGACCGTCGAGGGTCACCACTGAGTCGTCAAGTCTCCCAAGCTCAAATTGCCAAACAACAGTAACATGCTACACGTTTTCCACGAAAACACTCGAGACATCAACACATGTCACAACTGGGGATGCTCATTGGGGTATTGGTTTGGCGGTTTACAGCGTGTGGCGTACAGTACGCCTGTTACAAGACAGTGTCATAAGAATGAGGCGGTTAGTAAATACAGGGAGTAATGGTGAAACGCTTTCCTTCATTATGGAACATCAATTCCAGGTGTTACCGGTTACCATCTCCTCCCATTTACTCATCCGTTTCTATTTCTTACGAGACCAGAGTACGTTTCACTTGGACTTGTATAAATAGGTCTTACCTATTTACACCAAAGAACAAGTTTTGGTCAGGAGCATACAACACTCAGAAATCACTTGTTAGCTTTCCCATATGTTAGCTTTCACTTTCTGATACAAGTCAAACAACTACTCTTCCTGAATCAACTATTCTGGTCTCAACACTCTCTTCGCTTCCCTCCCCAAAATCAACCCCTTCTCCTTCACTTTGTGACCAAAGCAAGTCTGGAACGACCATTTCTTAGTTTAGGCCGGATTTGTACAGATTGATCTCTCGAATCTAAAGTACTCCCTTGCAGTACATTGTTTAGGGTTTAAGCTCGTTTCTCACCCACAACACACGATATTACCGAAACCAGCAGAAACTATTTTCACCCTCAAACAACAGTATGCTCCTGATCTTCTTCTGAAAGGGATATTTGGTTGTAGCCTGAGTATCCATCCATGAAGGATAGCCTCTGGTGACCTTCGGTTGCGTTGACCAGTTGTTCAATGTTTGGAAGTGGGTAGCTGTCTTTGGGGAACGCTTTGTTGAGATTGCTAAAGTCAATGCAAATGTGCACGCCCCCGTTCTTCTTAGGTACGATGACCATGTTAGATATCCACGTGGGATATTTGACTTCTCGTATGAATCCTGCTGCGAGTAGCTTTTGCAACTCCTTTTCTACCGCTTCATGATAGATGTCTTCCACCTTGCGGATGCGTTGTTTAAATGGTGGCATTTCCGGTTTGAGCCGAAGGTGGTGTGAGACCAAATTCGGGTCAATTCCTGGCATGTCTTCCATTGACCATGCGAAGACGTCGGCGTATTCCCTTAGTAACCTTTGTAGTTGCATCTCCCCTTTCTCTTCAAGTAAGGTTCCGATGTTGAACATTTTTGGTTTTGTCTCCGTTCCGATGTTGATTTTCTTCGTTGGTTCCACCGTGAGCAGGTTTGTTGTTAAGGCCGTTGAGAAGTGCTTTTTTGTAATTGTCATTTGGCAGAGACGTCTTCCCTTGGAGTGGCGGAGGTGCTTGTCTCCGGAACTGAGATTTCTTCGGGTACTGAGAAGGCTCCGTCCTTCACCTCCTTAGTGTTTTCTTTGCGTCTTTTTCTTTCGTGTTGCTGGGCAGCAACTCTTTCTTCGTTGAGTCTGACCTCTGCTAGATTGTATAGCCTTGCGTATTGCTAGTCACCTTTGATTTCCATTTCACCCATGGGTGTAGGAAATCGTAGGTATTTATGATATGTCGAAGTTGTTCCTCGTAACCTATGGACCCATAGCCTTCCCATGATTACATTGTAGGGCGAAGGTGCTTCCAACACGCAGAACCGTGTATTGGTTACTAAGGGTACTGCACGCAACTGCAAGACAATTTCTCCTTTTGGTCTAGAGACTGCTCCATTGAATTCGTATATTGTGCAAGTAGAAGAATTCATCTGCTCCGCTGTCAAACCCATGCGTAGGTAGGGTTTGTAAAACAATACATTTAACGAACTGCCCCGTCAACGAGGACTTTCGTAACGTTCCATCCGTGTTTTGGAAGAGTGATCACTAGTGGATCGTTGTGCATCTCGACCTCCTGATTGACGTATTTTGTTGAGAATGTTAATGGCGTGGCCATCCACTCTTCCCAAGTTCTAGTAGGTGGTCCACTTAGCTTGAACACCTCATGGGCTTCTAGCTTTTTTCTGTTTCGAGCTTACTCGAGGATGTCTTCGAGAATTTCTTCTTGACCTCCGCTGGAGAAGGTGATCATGTTGATGTATTTGCTGTCCTGAGGTAATTCTGCCCTTTTCTTCGGGGCCTCCTCAGTTTCAGCTGGCTGTAGCTATACGTACTCCATGAATTTTCCTTCGTCTATGAAACTCTGGATCACGTTTCGTAAGTGGTAGCACGCATCAGTTGTATGCCCGTAGTATTGGTGGTATGCACAATACTCCTTGGCCTCCTTCGTTTTGTCTGGCTGCTTTCCCCTAGTATTAGGGTAAGGAAAGCCTGGCTTTGCTCCCTCCTTGCTTAGAATGTGAGAGAAAGTTGTATTCAGCTTTGTGTAGATTTTATCTACAAATACTTTTACTCCTTTGCCTCTTTTGCCATCCCCGTATTTGGATCGTTTGTCTCGAGAGCTGGTCCTGTCCCCGGCTTAGTTTTGTCGCTTTGGTATCTCCGGAATTGGTTCCAGAGAGTTGGTACGTTGTGGAGATGTTGTCACCTTTTCTTGTTCCCTGGGGTTGTCCTTATGGATTTCTTCGAGTCTGATGTAGCGGTCTTGAACAACCCTGAGCTCTCCTTCGGAATCGAGGGCTCTGTTGTGAAGCTCCATGAAAATGGCTGAGGTTCTATCGAGTCCATACTTATAGCAGTTAATGTTAATTTCTGGATTGACTTTTTCAATTGCTTAGCACGTCTTTTTCCACTTGTCTGTGTACTGCATCAATATTTCCCGGGTCCGATAGCTAAAGCAAATAGCCTATCTAACCCTGCGTTTGTTGATTTTTTGTACATGTATGTCTCCAAAAACACCGTAGACAATTGCTCAAAAGAGTCAATTGAGTTTGCTGGTAAATTGTCATACCAGGCTAGTGCTGATCCCGTCAACCTTGTAGGGAAGTACCTACAAAGTACTACCTCATCTCTTTCCCAATAGGCAAGGACACGAGTGTAATACCGTAGGTGGGCTGCGGGATCTGAGGTACCATTGTATGCTTGGAACGTAGGTACCGGGCATTTCGGAGGGATATGTTCCCTCAGAATGCGAAAAGACAATGGGGATGTGGTTGCCTCTTGAAGCACTTCTTCTAATCTTGCACCTTCGTGGCCAGTTTTTAGGCCTTGTCTCTCCTTCCGCATTTTCTCCATTTGCTCCATAACCATGTTCACATTGTGAGCATCTTTGGAAAATGGTTCGTCGTAGTAGGATTGAGAGGGATTGTATGTTGAATCCGTCTCTTCTGGATCGTGGCGTGTTTTCCTGGCTCTCCTCGCTGGGTTAGCCTTTGGTGGGTTTGGATCCACCCTTCGTCTTCCTGAGATAGCTACGTTCTCATGCCTCTTTAGCGGAGGGTGAGTTTGGGAACCTTCGATCTGTGTGTCTAACATATCTTTTAGGTTTTGGTTCTCTTGGGCCATCTCGTGCATTGCAACCTCATGCTCCTTGTTACGGAGTAACAAAGCTGCTACTTGTGCTGCCATTTGGTCTTCGTTGTGGATTCCACCATCCTAAGGAGTGCTGTCGGCCGGATATTCAGAGTTATTCGTTCCTTCTTCTATAACTGGTGCGTATGGATCTATGTGGATTGGAGTTAGGTTTCCCAACCCTTGTCCCGTACGAACTAAGGTTCTGGGTAACCCTGTGTTGGCCGAAGGTGTCTGTGTAGTGGTGGGATGCTCCAGTAACGGCATGTCATAAAGTGATTGAGATCCCGATGTTTGCCCCATCCCTTCGGCAGGAATAGGTGATTTGTTAGCAATCGTTCTTCTTGCTATTTCGCTTTGTACGTCCTCTGCTTCGGTTCTTTGATTCGCTTGAGACAGCTTTTGAGATCTTCCTATGGTAAGTGTTGGTCGTGAGCTTGTTGGTATATCATTTGGTTTCTGCATGCCTTCGGCTTTTGTTATCCTGCGTTCACAGAAAGTCGACAAAACCTGCTACTTGGGTGCCTTCATCAAAAGCAGCAATTAATGCTCTGACACAGAAGACGGCAAAGCATCTTTTTCAGAAAAAGGACTGAAATAACGTCTTTGAAAGACAGGTATTAAATGTTTATGACACCCTTGGAAAGAACAACCTTAATCGTTGAAAACCAATTAAAAAGGGGTGTCAGATCTTCGCAAAAAACAAGGTTATTAAATGCTTGAGAAGATATTTCTTCCTTAAAATCATAACTGAGATTCCTCTGTCAGTAAAAGGTTCTCAGATCTAAAAGATGTTTTGTTGAAAAAGGCAGTTTTAGTACAAAACAAAGGTTTTAATGTTTTGTGAGTACGTTTTTGTGAAAAATTTTGTAGATCTGTGACATGGTACGTCTTTAGAGGCCATGAACTCAAAGAACATACATAAATAACGAATGAACAAATCACTAGAAAGTAAGATTCATCGTTTTAAAGAACCGATCCCTTCGTTAGAGAAGATGCGTAAGTTAAAGATAAAGCTATGTCTAAACTCAAGCTTGTGAGCAAATCACGGTGGGCGCCAAACTGTGACTACTCGTTTTCCCGTAGTCTACGTAATGTATACGGCTCAGAGAATCAGATGCTAAGTAGTATTGATACCTCTGTTGAACTGATAATGCTAAGTAATAAAAGATATCAAAGATCACAATAATAACTAAGAACACAATATAAGGTAAAAGCTTCTAAGTTATCATGAGACACAAGAGATTACGTGGTTCGACTTTTGTCTACGTCCACGAGGTAATGAGTGATTGTTTTGTATTAACAATGGTGGTTACAAAGATCTTAAATGCTTCCCAAAGTAATAGAGAGAACTCAAGTTGAAGTAAATACTTAAGTTCTAAACATTAAAGAGGTATAAGCTTAAGACTAGATCTTCTCTCCTAGATATTGAATGCCCTTAGTTTGTTGGTGAGGCTTGGTATTTATAGCCCCTTCTTCTCCAGGTATATCTTTGTTGCCTCTGGGTTCATCGTTTGCTGATATACCTTTCGTACCAATGGTACTTTCGTTCACCACGTGATTTCTCCTATCGTATTCTGCCATCTCAGCTGACCCACGTTCCTTCGGGAACTTCCTAACCTTAGTATAGGTTGTACCTTCGTTCACCGCCAGCCTCCGCCAATCAGGTACCGCCACATCATCTCTCTTCACGTGCTTTGATTATGCGTGTAGATAAGAGATTTGTGCATTTAATGCTGATTAGATGCGTCATCTAACTTTTTCCCCTCGCCAGCTGCCCCTTCCTAGACTAGGCTTTACTTTTTCCATCCTGGCCGTCGAAGTATCCCTTCTTGGGATGAGATAAAGCATATCTGCGAAGGTATCCTCTGTTACACAGGTTTCTCTGCATAGCGAGGGTTACACAGTTATCTTGTATGCGGCCACTAAAATCGTGACACGTGCTCCGCAGAATATTGGTATTCACATTGCGGTTTCCTCGTTAACAAAATTCTGGTGTCTGTGTTATTTATTTTCCGCATTATATTTTGTTATATAATTGAAATATCACAGGTTGTGCGTTAAGACAATCAGTTAGAATATCCAACCTTTGGTTGTTGATTTACATTGATTGACACCTGAACATTGGTATTTGATACCGTTCAAGTAACTCCTCTTATATTCAATCGGGCACGCAGATTTCTATTTGTTGATTGCGGATTTAATTAAGAGTTAGAGATATTAAGCTCATACTTTACTCTGGATTGAGTCTGACTGTCTAGTTGATTCTCTAGAAAGTATATTGGAGTAAGTCCTCTCTGATTGCCTGTGGTTGTTAGACCCCCGCATTTTCACCAATCTGCCTCTAACAGACAACCTACTTGATTTCTCATTAGATCAAAGAGCAAGTTTAGGAAATCTATTTGTAATAGACAAAGATAGCAAAACCTACAATCTGTAACATTTACGGTCACTTAGATGAGAAGCATGTATCTTATACCACCTCTCAAGAACAATTCACTTAAGAACAGTTTTCAGATATCTATCTTGAAGAATCACAAAGTCTGAGACGAAGATAACTTTGTGATTTCTATCTATCTTGCCTGAAAGAAATTACGAGAACCTCGATAACAGAAAATCAAGATCAAGATATATAAACTATCAAGGTAAAGATAGTCGTACTTGGCTTCACGAATCCCCCAAGAAAAGGTTTTTAGTTGTAAACCTAATTATGTTTCTCAGAGGAAACTTGGGTTCATAGAGGACGACTCTATCTATCAACTAGGACACAAAATGTCAGGGATTAATTTTCCCAGTTTAAAGAGCATCTCTATTTATAGTTTTTCGAGACTAAGGGTTGCTTTGAATCAAGCTAAGATAAGTTGAGAATCAAGCAACTTTCTCTATTTAGATAAAACTCTAATTAGGGTTTCAATTAAAACATACAATGGAAGAATATACACAGTGGTCCTGTTACGGAACCATGTATAACGACTGTTCTGTTTTGGCAAATATGCCTTTCGAACTAAAAGCAAATTGATGTTCATTTAAACAATCATGAGTTTAATCATGATGTACACACATAAGTGTTTTAGTGATCAATGAATTCTTGAAGTGTTTAAAAAATGTCTTTTGAGCATTTGCTAAGTTCTACTACGGACGTTGGTGAAACGGTTTGTGAACCGTAAGGTTAAAGTTCACGATACAGGGAGCTACTATCCGTGAATCGGGTTCGCCAACCCTACTCGGCTCGAGAAATAAGATGTACACCATTTGTGAGTTGAGTTAGCAAATCGTACTCGGCTCGAGAACTCTGATGGACACAGTTCGTGAACTGGGTTCGCCAACCTTAAGCCTTTTATACCAACACCAAAAATTCAGTTCACCGCTGTTCGTGAACCAGGTCCGTGAACTGTTCCCAATTGAACTTGCGGTTTGCGAACTGGTTCGCGAACCTTCCCTGTATTTCTGAAATCAGATACCTGTGGTTTCCAAACTGGTTTGTCAACCTACCCTGAGCAGAAATATTAGAAGTTCATGAATTTCTCTCTTATGATGTATGAAACGTTCCCAAATGATAAAATCACTTGTACGTGTACGGGCGATTTTCAATTGATCCACAAATTAATTCTCGAATATTCCCTTTGTTTCTGAAAGACCGTCCTCTATTCCTTTTTCGTCAGTTTCAAAATTGTGTCCAGCTTCTGTTTATAGTCATATGTTTTCAATGAACTCTCTAATATACCCTTGAATTCTTTATAATCATAAATCCATTTTTAACGTGAGTCAATCTAAAATATTGATGAAATTAGTATAATTGAGGAAACAAATATATCATTCATTCCTTTTAAGAAAATATACATTTAACTTTAAAAATTAAATTCCTTATAAAGTTCATACTTCATAAATTTGATATCTTTTAAATTTTCCTTTTATATTTCGTATGTATAATTCTCACAATAATTTTGGATAGTCTTTATTGCTAACATTATTATTAAAATAAAATAAGTAAGTAACTAAGGGTAGTCAAGTAAAATAGTATGGTCTCCTTATTATTTTGAGAAAGACAAAGCGGACTGTCTTTGTGAAACGTAGGGAGTAATAAATTGTTTCAAACTAATATTATTAAGGACCTTTGAACATCTATGCTTGAATCATGTTTCTACCTTTTTAACAATACAAGATTCACTCAAAACTTTCTCTTTGTAAATCTTCTAGAAGTCATACGACATAGTCTCAACAGATAGAATGGTAATATAGTGAGTAAAATAGAGTGGTTCAGTCTTCACATACCTGATAAAAAAAGTTCTCCAAATATTTTTGTCGATCTTCAGTCTTCGAGGGTGATGTATGATACTCAACTACCAAATTCTAACCTAGTCCGCGACTTGACTTAGTAGACTAGAAATCAAGATATAGTTTTGATCATCTAATATTGACAACAAGCTTGAGATAACAAAACTTGTGGGTTCAACCGAGCATTGTTCTAACACTATCCTCTAACTTTAGAGACGTGTAAACATTTAATCACTAATATCAATGATTATTAACAGAGAAATTAAACATATAATTTTAAGATTACTGGTTTAAGTTCTCGAAAGGAGGAACAACAACGCGTGTATGTTTCCAATTCTGCTAGGTGAACAACGGAATAATATGTTTGAGTTGATCCCACGTGGCATCAAATATGGAGGATTTGAGAATATTTTCTTTCATCCACGTTATCAACCATAGCGTTGTACCTCCCTAGGTATCCACTGCAGAGAGGGGTTACTTTAATACTAGTCGATTCAAGTGTCAATTATTCGAAGAAATCCTCGATTATCAAAGAAATCTTTTTTTAACCTCATAAACAAATTCTTATATGGGATTATTTAGCTTCATTATCCATGTGCTTTCTCTTAGATTTTCCTCTAATCTCTGATTGTTGTTGGTAGGTGTTCTTCCGCTAAAAATTCCCATCAAAATTCAAAAATTCCTTAATATTACTGCTCTAAGAGCAACTCCAATGGGAACATCAAACAACTCAGTCTGATGATTATACACCTACAGTGGGACTGAAAAACCACTAAAACGGATGAGCAAGCCCTTAAATAAAAGGTTTTGCATATCACGTCTCATACAGAGTCGATCGGCTTAACCTGAGACGACCGGCTTCATAAGAGACGATCGGTGCTTAGTGAGTCGAGATTCGTCTCAAACAGAGCCGACTGTCGTTCTACCTTGAGTCGGTCGGTTCATACTGAGCCGACAACGGCTAGTTACATCCAACGGCTATGAATCCTCTTCCTATAAATTAAGTTGATTTCAACTCCAAACTCACACCTTCTTCACCTTCTACACATAGAAAAATCTTATAATTCATTTTCAGTCTCTCCTTCAACACCCACAAAAATTTATAGTTTCACTTCAGTCAAACCTTCCACACCCACCTTATAATTTCACTGCATTATCTTTAAAACAATTTTTTGTAGAAAATGGCAAGTCAAGCAGATACACAAATTACTGCATCACAAAGAGTTCGCGGTCCGAAGTTTAGTTTGGATGAAGATAAAGCTATCTGCAGAGCTTATGTAGCATTTACACTTGATTCAATCAATGGGGCTCAACAACCACATGCAACGCTTTGGGAAAATATTTTTACGCAATTATGTCAGGAAATCGGGAATCCAAAAAACCGCGATGCGACCGGGATGTCACATCGTTATGGTGCAATCAGTAACGATATGAACAGTTGGGTTGCTTTGATGATGCAGATGAAACGAAAAAGGAGAAGTGGTGATACTAATGTCGATCTGGTAAGTTTCATTAAACATATTGTTTAATTGGTTTACAAATCCTTTATCAATTTGATGCAAAATGCTAATTTATATATTGTTCAAACTGCAGCAACGAAAAACAAGAGAGGAATGGCAAAAAACCAGAACTTGTAGTTTTAAGCACGAAGCATGCTTCCACATCCTCAAAAAGCTCAACCGATACAACCCTGATTTGTTGGATGAATATGATGTGCCAAAGGAATCCCCTTACGAGACCGGTGGATCCCAACATGGTGGATCCCGACATGGTAGTCAATCCCAGCATGATGGGTCCCAACATGGTTCTCCAAGTTCTCCTTATTCTTCACCAGAAACAAACACATATCCTCACCTCAACACTGGTGCATCAATACATGGCAATTCTAATTTGAATGTTAATGGAACAGCTAATGTATGGAAGGGAGTCGGTGTGAAAAAAATCCAAAAAGCTCAGAAAGGAAGCTCAAGATGCTGCACAATCATCAAATTCAGGTTCATCAAAGTTGAACCTTCAAGGTTATTTTGCAAAACAAGAAAAGAATGATATTGATAAACTAGTAATACGTAATAAAATGGCTTCATAAATGAAGAAAGGTCGTAAGGCGGTTGAAAAGAATATTTTTAATGCACACATGCGAGGAATTATGAGAATGGACACTTATAAGATGAATCGAACACAACTTCGTCTCTGGAAAAATGAATTTGATGCACTCCAAGCACAGAAGGCCAAGCAACGACCACCAGTAACTGACGGGTCATCTTCCTCAGAAGTAGACAACCATCAGGAGGATATCAATAATGCCATAACATTGGTTTAATTTTTAAAATTCATGACTGTTTAAGTTGTTCTATGTAATCCTTTTAGTTTTAGTTTCAATTTAATCCTAATTTGCAACTTAATCATGTTCATTTATATTGGTTTATACGAACGATATGGTTCACAAATTATATGGAACCTTGTCTTCAAAATTCCAAATGCTCGTTCCACATTCTTTCTACACGCTATTTTTTTTTTGTTGTTAAACAACTGTTTAGCACAGACATATTCCCATTTGTAGGTATCTCATCGTAAGCTTGAACTAAAGTTGACCACTGCGGATAAATTCCGTCCGCCAAAAAATACCTCATGTTATAATGATTGTCGTTGATGGTGAAAGTGGCAGCTGGAGCTTTTCCATACTTCAATTCTTCGAACAACGGTGATTTGTGCAAGATATTGATGTCGTTGTTGCAACCCGGAAGTCCAAAAAAACCATGCCATATCCAACAATCATAAGAAGCTGCCACTTCCAAAACCACGATTGGTTTTATGTAGTAGCCCTTATATTGACCTTGCCAAGCATACAAACATTCATGCCACACCCAATGCACGCAATCAAGGCTACCTAACATTCCAGGAAAGCATATGGCCCGATTCTCATCTAGTAGACGATTGACATCATCTTGCGTGGGATACCGTAAAAAATTTGGACCAAAATGGTTGACTACAGTTTCGCAAAACATTTTGAGATTGTCATATGCAGTTGTTTTGGCCATTCGAACGTACTCATCACAAGCATCCGCAGGAAGACCATAACCAAGAATCCTAAGGGTTGCGGTGACCTTTTGTTCGGGACTATGCCCTCGTATATTTCGTGCATCAAATTGATAGTTAATTTTAGGGTTTACCCGACAAAGCTCTCCAATAACCGCCTGCCCAAGTGATGTGGCATTCGATAGCAACGTTGAAAATCCTCATCAGAGTAGACACTTATATTAATAAAATAATAATCACGTACATTTTTTGGTGACGTTCCTCTCGTAATCTCCACGTACATATATATTCTCCTCAATATAGCTCCTGGTTCTGGATCTCGTGGAACTTGCTCGGTGTATAATTGTAGCATTGCGTTAGTTCTGGATCTCTCAATGTCTGAATATGCATCCATTTGATCCAGCAGCTGCATAAACGCTTCTTTTTGATGAAAACATGTTTTCGCTAATAATTGAATTTCTTCATTATCCATTTTAGGATCCATGATGAACGAAACTAATGAAAATTAGAGAGATATAAAAAATTGGAACATTTTTTTATACAACAGACAATGAAATGTGTTAAAGTGTGTTTATCATTGGTGGATTGAGTGTGTTTATATAAGTGTAGAACTAAATATAGTCGTTGGGGGCGTATGGAATAATAGCCGTTGTCGATCCATACAAGACCGTTCGGTTCATAATGGGACGAGAGTCGTCTCCACTTGAGACGAGCCTCAGACCAGGTTGAGCCGACCGGCCTAATATGGGATGCTCGGCTTATTTTGACTCGATAAACAATCTTCCCACTGCACAAAACTCAGTTTGCCCATCCACATGGCACCACAAACAATCTTATTTGCATAGTCCCATTGGACTTGCTCTAATTTGTTTGTCTTTATTATAAATGTAAATGGGTTGTTTTAAGATTTGATGAATATGATAGTGTTTATTTTTGGGGTTTGGTTGAATACGAAGCCTACTTAGCAATTCGGTGTGCAGCAAAAATTCGGGTCAGCGAAAATGCGAGCATTAATCAGCTAGATAAAAAACGAATTCGGTTAAATATGCCGTCAAACATGCGCAATACGATAAAAATCCGGCAATTTGTTAATTCACATTTAAAACGTTTCACATGTACAAATGCGACCCTAAAAGTACAACGCGTATTAAATTACAAAAATACATTTTTCGGTTTTTAAGTAATATGATTTGTTGTTTGTATGGTACATATACGAATTCTATGCATCATAATCACCAATAGATAACTGGTTCAGCTGATGGTCAAGTGTGGGTGCTGCAGTTCGCGGTTTCGAACCTTGTAAATATTTTGAAAGAATAAGTATACTTGGAATTAAGCAACTGAGTAATTCGGTTCATAAAAATCGCGAATTAACCTGGAAGAACTTAAAAATCGCGTTTTTGAAACGTGATTTCATTATAATTCGCCCAATTACTAACTAAATTATGAACTTTGGGGTGTTTCTTAGTTTCCCTTTTGATTTCTTGCTTGGGCACTTGTAACTGTTCATTACTATGCATTCCATAATCATATAAGTAGCTCGTCATGAAATCAAAGCAAAATCAAATGTTCTGCACTACCCGGTAAGAATTTCCAAAACTTCAAGAGAGTACATAAATGGTGGACATTTTGATTTCCATGATACCCTTGCTCTACATTTAGCTTTTTTTTATCCATACAAAGTTGAGTGTAGTGGAGAGATTTTGGGTAATGACAATGACAGATTTACGTGGCTAAAACATCAAAAAATTAAAATTCTCTTTCTCTCTGCTCGAAAGAAGGTAAGACGAGTGGGAATTTAAAAATACGCAAGGAAAATATCCTCGCCAGAAAAAAAAAAGAAGAACCTAAAAACGAGGAAACAATCCTCGCTTACTCTTTTGTTATAATAAAAAAACTAATAAAGATTCTGGGCCCACCTTTAGTGTTTTATATAAATAAAATACCCTCGCCTATTCCTTAATTCCCTCCCTCACAATTAGACTAAGACCTCCCTCCTACATGGCGTGGCGCGACTGTACAATTCGTCTGTTACCTCCTCCACTTTTTTTTGAAGCATTACCTCCTCCACTTGACTAAGCCTAAAAGATGATAGAAGTGGTTATCAAAGGATCGTAAAGCAAGGAGAAGATGCAGAAATGAAGAGCCCGATAAAAGATTATTTTCTTATAACGTGGATAAAGGATAAAATGTCTCTTTCCTTAGCATTGGTTTCCAAGTGGAATCAGTTGTTACTCAGCTATCCACCAAAAGAAAAAAAATGAGAGCTGGAATCTACCAAAAAGAGTCGGTCTACTCAACCTACTCAACAAACTTAAGCTACTCAAGAAAATGAAGATGATAATATGGATGAAGATTTGGAAAATATGGCAAGGTTTGGTAGCACTTCATCCACTCATAATTCTGAAACCTCAGACATATCAAAGAGAAGACGCTACTTCGAACAAACAGATGACGTTAGAAGTAAAGGGAGAGATAAAGCAAAGAAAAGGGCTCGTGAGGCTAAAGCATCGCAGAAATCAGATGAAAAAAATGGATAAACTCATCGAACTTCTTGAAAATGCACAAGCACAAATAGTGGACAAGTATGGAACATAGGAAGAGTATTTGAAGAAGAACATGGAAAACTCTTCAATCTTGGCACAAACGCAGCAAAGAGAATCGGACATGAAGATCCTACGACAACCCTTGGATGAATTACAGGAATAGGAGAAATCCGTCTACAAAATATGGAAGAACGAGATTTTGGCCCGTCATGAATTGCCACTTATCCCCTAAATTAAAGTGATATATTAGTAATAATTTAAGTTATTTAGAAGTAGGATTTCAATTTCGATGTACTTTTTTTATGTTTTAAGTTATTTAGAAGTAGGATTTCAATTTCAATGTACTTTTTTTTTTATGTTTTAAGTTATTTTAATTTTAATGTATTTTTTTAATTTCTTCAAAAATCATTGTAACCTTGTTTTGCAATGTAATTAAAAATTTCCCTTTACTTTGGTAAATTCTCAAATTTGAAACAAACAACCATTGGAACAAATTGACAAACATATAGAAATGTGGTTATCAAAGGATCGTAAAGCAAGGAGAAGATGCAGAAATGAAGAGCCCCGACAAAAGATTATTTTCTTATAACGTGGATAAAGGATAGAATGTCTCTTTCCTTCGCATTGGTTTCCAAGTGGAATCAGTTGTTATTCAGCTATCTACCAAAAGAAAAAAAAATGAGAGCTGAAATCTACCAAAAAGAGTCGGTCTACTCAACCTACTCAACAGACTCAAGCTACTCAAGAAAATGAAGATGATAATATGGATGACGATTTGGAAAATATGGCAAGGTTTGGTAGCACTTCATCTACTCATAATTCTGAAACCTCGGACATATCAAAGAGAAGACGCTATTTCAAACAAACAGATGACGTTAGAAGTGAAGGGAGAGATCAAGCAAAGAAAATGGCTCGTGAGGCTAAAGCATCGCAGAAATCATATGAAAAAATGGATAAACTCATCGAACTTCTTGAAAATGCACAAGCACAAAGAGTGGCCAAGTATGAAACAGAGGAAGAGTATTTGAAGAAGAACATGGAGAACTCTTCAATCTTGGCACAAACGCAGCAAAGAGAATCAGACATGAAGATCCTACGACAACCCTTGGATGAATTACAGGAATGGGAGAAACCCGTCTACAAAATATGGAAGAACGAGATTTTGGCTCGTCATGGATTGCCACTTATCCCCTAAATTAAAGTGATATATTAGTAATAATTTAAGTTATTTAAAAGTAGGATTTCAATTTCAATGTACTTTTTTTTAATGTTTTAAGTTATTTAGAAGTAGGATTTCAATTTCAATGTACTTTTTTTATGTTTTAAGTTATTTTAATTTTAATGTATTTTTTTAATTTCTTCAAAAAAACATTGTAACCTTGTTTGGCAATGTAATTAAAAATTTCCCTTTACTTTGGTAAATTCTCAAATTTGAAACAAACAACCATTGGAACAAATTGGCAAACATATAGAAAATGAAATTCTGGAAAAAATAGTCGTTGGAGGAAAAAAAGAGTCAAGCGTTGAATGGTGCAGCGTCGGCTGCTAACGCTGAATGGAACAACGTCGAGAGGAGCGTTGAACTGTTCAGAGTTGATACCCTGGAATATTCGCATAACGCTGAATCGTTCAGCGTTTGGACCACTTTTTGAGCGCTAACTTTTTAGTGTTTCAATCTCGCTGCTAGTTGAACTGCGAGCAAATGTTAGGAGAGAGAAGTATCCAGAAGTAGTGTTAACTTTTTTGCAACACTTTTTTGTTGATTTGCAACACTTTTTTGGCCAATCCAGCGGTTCAATCTAGCCCATAGGGGTTACCTAACGATTTTGACGGGGAACAACAGTTTGGTAAATGCAGCTTCCTCACTGGCAAAAAGAAGAAAAAAAATCGGGCCGCGAGTTATAACCCCAAAGGTATCACTATCCATGCACAAAAACTCCACCAAAACAAATTGTTTACAAAAACCCCATTTAACATAAACTGTCTATATTACCCTTCTAGTATTTAAATCATCCCAACAAAAACAAAAATCAACCTCGCCTTTAAATTTTATTATATTATCACCACCAACAACAAACCACCACCACTGACCACCGCCGCGTAACAACCACCGCCCGCCGCCGACGCCCACCAATGTCGTCGACCACCACCTCCGCCGCCGACCACCACCGTTGCCGCCGACCACCATCGTCGCCGCCGACCACCACCTCCACCAATCACCATCGCCGCCACCACCAACGCGCCACTACCACAGCCGCCACCGACCACCACCAAAGACCACCGTTGGCGACCACCACCACCAAAGACCACCGTTGACGACGACCACTACCGTCGGCGAGCAACACCACCATTATCACCGAACACCACCACCAACCAGCCGCCACCACAACAAACAATTAATTTCATTAATCAATATTCAATAAAATGAGAAAAAAATGATGAAACCAAACAGAAAAAATGATGAAACCAAAATTGGTTTCACCAAAACTAGATGAAACCGAAATTGGTTCCATCATTTTTCCACATATTGTCATTTCACCAACACAAACTTCAATGATGAAACCAAACACACCGAATTTCAAGTCAAGCAGAATATAACTAGGCAAAAATCAGGTGAAACCAAAATTTGGTTTCATCATAAAAGAAACACAATAAGATGAAACCTACCACCACCGTCGCCGCCACAACCACCAACACAACCACCACCACTACCATTACCTCCTCAACTAAAACTACTTTCAACAAAAAACAATCCACTTGTGTCTCACCATCGAAGATTGGTTTCATAGAGATCAATATTCAACAACTGAAAAAAACACGATGAAACCTAATTAGGTTTCATCATTTTTCCACATATTGTCATTTCACCAACACAACTTCAATGATGAAACCAAACCAAAATAAACTAGGAAAAAATCAAATTGTGATGGTGTATAAACCAAATTCAGATGAAACCAATTCTTGATTCAATAGAAAAATATTTATTACCAACAAAGTTGGTTTCACCAATAAAAGTTAAAACAAAGTTAGATGAAACCAACATCGGTTTCACTAAAATTAGATGAAACTAAAATTGGTTTCATCATAAATTTACTCTTGAGTGTTTTAATTTTCCTTTTCCAACACAATATATCTATTGTGATGGTGTATATATTTCATTTTACTCTATCTTGGAACCAAAACATGTTCAAATGCAAAATTATTTTATCACCAACAACAATGGTTTCGTCCAAAAATATAAAACAACATTAGACGAAACCAAAAACGGTTTCACCAAAACTTGTTTCATCATAAATCATAGTACCACCAATATAATTGGTTTCGTCTACAAAAAGTAAACCGGCCAGTATTGCTTGACACAAAATTGACGAAATAAAAGCAACAAACAGTTGAGTTTCAATGAGAACAATCCCATAAATTTGCCAACAATACTGGTTTCGTCGACAAAATAGGTTGTACCAAAAATAAATAAGAAAAAGAAAGATATTAAATATATGATGAAGAATTCAAAGGTAGTCCAGGTGATACCTTTTTTTTCCAGGTTTCTATGAAAACGTTGTATAACAATTAAGCTTCTTGGGCAATTCATTGTTGTTTGTGGAAAGCAACCTGCAGCCCTGTAGTACCACTTGATATGTAAGTACTCAACAATCCAAACAGAAAGAATGTGAAAATTTTAGGTCCACTTCAATTATAAACTTCCCATGTGAAATACAAACTGTGGAAATGAATAACTAAATAAATGTGTACCATTCTTAATAGTTCCAAGAACTTTATATAATAAATAATATCTCAGTGAACGGTTTTGAGAGCTATAGAGGGAACCCTTAAAAAAAATTACATCCTTCCAAGCTCCACAAATCGAGCTCTCATTAATCAAATGCAATCCCACAAATTAGTCCAAGACTTATACCAGCTTAAACCAGACTTTCACATTTCTTTTTATCCAAAGCCATCACCTAAAGGAAGCCACTGTTCTTATATTTCGGACAACGTCGTTAGCAACTTGACTTGCTTCCTCATACAACGTATTCAACCATCACATGTAAAAAGATAAATTTTGCACAACCAAGATCGCGAATTAGAAGGAAAAAAGCATGTATATAAACCATGTAAACAGATTCTCATTTATACCTAAATCACTTATGAGTCTTTTGATTAAGCTACACACGACAATGACAAAGGAATATATTTTTGATGCAAATGAAAAAAATGAAACAAAGTTAGTTTCACCGATAAAAATTAAAATAAAATTACATGAAACCAAAATCGCTTTCACCAAAATTAGATGAAACCGAAATTGGTTTCATCAAAAATTTACTCATGAGTGTTTTAATTTGCCTTTTCCAACACTTTTCAGAGAACTATTGTGTTGGTGTATATATTTACATCCCAAACATCATCTCTTGTAAGTGCTTGAGCCAAAATTATCATTAAACACAACAAATCAATCAAACTGAAACAATCATGACTTCAAATTCAGATCTAAAATTCATTGGAATGTAAAATCAATTCAACCCAAAAAAAAACCAAAATCGGGTCCAAACCATCATAAAAATATAAACCCAATGACAAATTTAACAAAGATGACCAAAATTTTATCTCAATTTCAAAATAAAAAATCAAATAGATTCAACAGAAACTCATATAAAATTATAATTCAACAACAACTCGTATGAAATCAAGTAGGAAATTAGTACCAGATTGAAGTCATGGTTTGTGGTTGTACAACCACTATTGAAGAAGTGAATCAATGGACGAAGAGATGATCACCAGATTCCCAGTTCGCCAAACAATATGTTGATTTGTTGTTATTTTACTGACATCCAATTCCTATTTTTCTTCTTCTATTTCAAGTGATTTGGAACTCTAAGTTCTACAGTGATATGGTGTTGACGAAGGAATAAATAAACCCTAAAGAAGTTAAGGAGGAGGTGATGGTGGTCTTGGAAATGGTCGTCGATTTGGTGGTGGTGCGGAACGAAGAGGAGGTGATAGATCTGAACATAAAAATAGAAGAAAAAGAAATGGATTTGTTCGTGGAGGAGACGGAGGAGACAAAGGTGTTGCTGATGGTGGTAACGGAGGTGTTGCTTCGGGTTTTCGCGGAGCTATTTGTTGTTGCTGGTGGTGATGATGGTGGGGAGAAGGAGGCGGGAGAAAGAAGAAAAAAGAAAAGAGAGGAGAAGAAGAAGAAATGAAGATAAAAATGGTATGTTTAGATTTTTTAAAAATAATAAAAACTAAATTTACTCATTATTATTTGGTCACCTCGGATTTTTATGTCTAGTTCTGAAAAAGAAAATAAAAAAAATAATGTTAAGACTAGAAACAGACGTCAAATTACTAAAAGACAAGTCAGGGAGACAAAACCGTTTTTGGCGGTTCCGAGTTTTAAACATCTCTCCTCGTTGGCTTCCTCCTGAGTTCTGTCTCCTCCACCGGACCGTGAAATTCGTCGAGATTAGGGCTAACATGAAAAACGAAAAACAAACCCTAAAATTATCTTATTTTCAGTATCAAAATTGCAATTCATCAACAACAATCCTTTCTCTCCCTCTCTGTCTCTCATCTTACAAATCTTAAATTCACAAGAAAAAACCCAATTCTCAAATATACAAATTCATCTGTAAGTTAAACAAAGAGGAAACCCAGAAACCCCAAAAATAATAAATAATAATTTACATTTTGCAAGCTCAAGCTTATAAATAGGTAAAAAAAAATGATAAATTACAGTATTGATTGTTCTACTCTCTTTTTCTATAAGAATCAAAATCAAAACCTTTAGTCGGTTCTTTGCAACAGGAAATGGAACTCAGAGTTTTGGCGGAGGAGAGGTGGTGGTTCTACGATGATGTCAGATGGGCTCATTTCCAGGAAGGATCTGGAGAGCTCTTCTAGAGAGAAAGGTATGCTGCAATTTCATTTCCCACAAAATAATTAGTTAAAATTTCTTCTTTTTTTGGGTTAGGGTTTTGATGTTCTTTGTTAGGGTTTTAGTTACCTGGAATCGACATCGAGTAAGAATGAATTGTTATTGTTTGGCATGTTGATTGAATCTTCAGTCATCAATACCCTCATCTTTGCTATTATCTGAAAGCCAGGTGGTTAAAGTTTGAATTAGTTATATTTTCTAATTCTATCGAGTAATTGGGGTATGAAGGAACAGAATAGAATCGTAGGTGAAAGCAAACTTACATCTTGTGATAACCCTTGGGTTCCATATTTGTCATCCCAAAACATTGTCCCAATACGGTAAATTTGTGGAATGCTCAACGCCTGCAAAGGTAGATTTAACTTTAGTGAGAATTCTTGTGAATCTGTTGCATAAATGACAACTCTAAACATAGAGTGTTTAGCTTAAGTTACCGGACAGAGTTCAGCTGTGATCTCTTCCAAGGTTTTGGTAGGCTTTTGATGTGAAACCTGAAAACGAAGATGAGATAAATTAAGAGTGACTAAGTAGTGTTTGAACTGAAGTACTAGCTTATTGGTCTGTGGTTGAGGAAAATATACCAGAAATCCAACAGCTTGTCTTATATGTTGAAGCTCATTCCAAGCTGATCCAGTATACTGCAACATGAAGATGAAAATACTGTAATTCTTCCTTCTTTGATTGAAATAGGTTTCTAAAACACTTTTAGTTAGAAAATTATTAGCTTGCCTGATCTGTTGCTTTGGAACACCATTGTTCCAATTCCTGCAAACCGGCTTTAACATATTCTCCGTTGCTAAATGAGCAGCACTCACGGCGAAGCAATAAACTGCATTGAAAAGCACAAGACTTCTTTCAAACCCACCTGATCATGCTTGCACAAAATATTGTATAAACTTTGTGGGATCATTTAAAACGTTACTTACCTGTTGAGAAGCTGCACATTTATGAACGCAAAAACCTGGGTGAAGGTTTTCCTTATGATAACAGATGGGACCTACAGATATGGAAAAGAATGTTACTTAAGTTTGTGTCAACCTTCTGTTTGAACAACCAATTAGC
This sequence comes from Papaver somniferum, assembly GCF_003573695.1. Lineage (NCBI taxonomy): Eukaryota > Viridiplantae > Streptophyta > Magnoliopsida > Ranunculales > Papaveraceae > Papaver > Papaver somniferum. The sequence continues at coordinate 95,611,663 of NC_039366.1, read as the reverse complement.
TGGTTAAAGGATGAATCTTGCTTACATTGTTTTCACGCAATATATTCCATGTGTGATCCATGCACTTTACTATGCTCTGCCAGTGTATGCTTGATACTTGTTGTTTCGCAACTATGTTTGAGTGCATATTTTTGGATGCCCCTCTTAGGGATCTTGCCCTGGTAGATCTTGGTGCCTGTGTAGAGTTTGTGGATTTGGTCATGTGTGGTTGCGAAGATAAATTGTCTTGTCTTGCTATATTAAATGCTTACCTGTATGCAAAGGTTTAGGAATGGACTTATTTCTTTCTTCAAACTGTCACGGATCATTCCGTATATTTTCTCAACATATGCTGTCAAGTGCTGCTTAAATAATAGGGCTGGGTATTTTGCTTCAACTTTGGATTTCTCTGGCTTCCCTACCATTCCGCTGTACCCACTTGATATTGGAGATGTCCGTAAACCCTACCAGAAGCTGTGGTCAGTTCAAAATTATGTGTAGTAATTTGTCGGGCTTTTTTTAGGATGTAGGCTAGATAAGTTTTAGTATAAGAGCTTACTTGTGCCATCCTTCCAAACAAAGTAGTGGGAGAGGCTCGGCTACGGTGTGCAGCATTGATCGGCGAATTGCATGCCTTAATTGTATTCTGTATTAGAAACAAAAGGGCGGATGTCGTTGATAGCCAATATGCAAGCTCGTTTACGTTCTCCTGATCCTGAAAGATACAAAGGAAATAAACTCTAGGTATAATTTCAACTTCAATGAATTCTTCAAACATGCTGCAACTAATCTTATTACGAGTATCTATAATAGTTCTCTTAGGTTCAAAATCATGTAGCTGATTACCTCAACAGAATCCCTAATTATGTGGATAATTCGATCAAATATGTGTGTTTTATCTGCTTCGAAGGATCTCCATTGAAGAAGAGCTCTGTACACAATACATGCAGCAACAGGTCTGTTTTTCTCAAATCTCTTATCTTCCACCAGGCACTTAATAAGTGCATCATGGTTCTCCTGATGATCATAGGAGAAGCGAAATGAAGGACAACGTTAGTAAGACATGAAAGTGAATAAGAGAAGTACCCTGTTTCTAGGTCATTTATGTACCTGCTGCCTGTCTGTCAGAGATTTCTGCTTGGTTAATGGAGTTCGTACATGCTCCTTTTCCTGCAAAGATAGTTTTATTTGTCAATGTTCTTCCTACTCTTTTGATATTCAGAAAATATCAAGATAACGCACAGTATTGAATTTAATACCCTGTTCTTCATAGAATTTAAATTTTATGAGAATGTGGCACTTACTTTCGGTGTCTTGAATTCTTCCTCAGTTTGATGTCCATTTTCGAGACTCTGTAGAATCAGTAGCGTCAGTATGAAAATATCAATATCAGCATTCATTAAAAGGGAGTTGGATTGTAGTAACCTTTGTAACTGGTGTATATGTAGCCACTTCAGGAGAAACAATTTGTTGCTCAACAACTGGTGCCTGGTTTGTAGCTGGTGGATATGTAGCCACTTCAGTAGAAACAATTTGTTGCACAACTACTGGTGCCTGGTTCTGCAACATTTCACTTTCCAACTCCAACTTAGCGATCTTATCCTCGAGGCTGCAAACAAAGTTGAGATTTTTATAACTATGTGATTCTATGTTTTCCCCAACCCAATTCTAGTTATTTTTCTAAATGTTTTAAAAAGTGAAAGCAAAGAGTAAGGCGCTGCTAAAAAGCGTTATTTGCTTCACTAAATATATAAATTAATAAATACTTAAAAATCTCTATGAAAAACGTTGTCAACATAATAAAGGGAGAAGAGCACAGAATAAATACTTATAAATCTTTTAGTTAACTTTCTAGCTTGGCTAGAGATAGATGATTAAAGAATTGAAGATCACAGAAGAAAAAAGAGGAAGAAGGAAAAAGAAACGTCTTAAATAAGTGGCTGAATGAGATATTAAAATAGTTTTAGGGCACTTCAAGTTATGAAAAAGCTATAAGGCGTTTTGTAGGGGAAGCACAAAATAGCGGGTATTGATGCGCGAGGCGAACCATTTTTTTAAAACCACGATTGTCCTGCTCAAACTGGTCTATATTTTTCACCTTTTAACCCATTTCCCACTTTTGCTGCTCTTTTTTTCTTGGAGAATGTTTAGTAGTAACTAATAACATAAGGATACTGTGCTTATCTTGGCTGATCATTATCCAAGTTTCAGGTCAGATTTTTCTCAAATCTGATGATCATCAGGAAATTCTAAGTTTTTTTTGTGTAATTTATTTTTTGATAGCAATTCAAAAATCTGCTCGCTATTCCTATTTCTACAAAACTCAAGCTACTTTTGCATACATTTAAATTTCCTAATCATATACTTACAATTTCGTTTAGAAAAGTACAATACTCACATTTTTAGTTCTTCTGATAGGTCATCACTCTTTGATGCTTCTAGTGCTTGCTGACGTAGAACCTGGTTCTCAGATTCCAAGTTGGACAAACTCACTTCCAATCTTAAGAGTGACAAAAAAAAAAAAAATCAAGTTCCATACTCTGGCATCCAATATCCTAATATAAAATATATACATTACCTTTCAATTGTCTCTTGAAGCTGAGATAGTTTTGACTGCAATTCTGTTGCCTCTATTTCCTTCACTTCAGTGTCTTTTTGAATCTCATAGTATCTTCTCTCGATATCCTCAGTCTTTATCTTCAATTCACTAAGCTCACCCTGTATACAAGAATTCCTCTTTTGGTCAGGTAAGACATTTATTAATAAAGATAATACAACGTTGAGAGTGATATTTTTACCTCCAATATTTCATTGCGATTAGTCAGTAACTCAAGGGCGGTGTTATCCACCACAGGCACCTCTTTAATGACTGGTGGTGCTTGTTCAATGGCAATTCGTGCAGCCTCTTTCTCACTGATGATTGCAGCATTAGCTTCATCTACTTTTCCTTGCATTTCGTGTAATGCCGTTTGCAGCTTTGCAATTTCATGCCCTTTTGCTTCTTCAAGGTCAACCTGAAATCATTTTTCTGCTAATGAGTTCAAGTAGACATCCATTATGGACTTAAAGCTATGGTAGAAAATGTCGTAGTTCGAGTTTACGGGAACAACATCAATATGAGTAACAGAATTCAGACCAAAAAGGAAAAATACCCTCAGTTTCTTTTCAAGATCTAATCTCCATGATAATTCTTCAACACGCTTCTCCAACTTGTCCTTAGCTTCTCTAAGAGCCCCAGCATCCCTAGCAGCCTGTTCCAGTTCCAGTTGTTATCTACTTCACTTGACCAGGGAATCATAAAGACATTCACTTGAAATGAGAAATTATACATTCGACGTGCACATTGGCTACAAAAAATTGAAAACTCACCATCCTGAGCTTTCTTAGCTCTTTCCTTCCTGTCCTACCTCTCCATAGACATTGAAGGGTAAGAGTAGCCACCTGCTTTTGCTTATAAGAAGTAAGAGCTTTGTGACTGCGCCATCGAGTCTGTAAGAAACGATAACATATAATTTAGATTCAGCCTGAATTTGGTTATGCTTTTCATTACATTCAATCAAATTAAATGTTCGTATGGAGAGATTTTTCTACCTGAACAATGATTGAAGCCTTGGTTCTTCTTCTGTGCCTATATTCATTACGGGCAGCCATTGCACGCATTCCAGTTTGAATAACTACTGCTGATGCTCTTAACTGTTTATATGCTTTTCTGGCTCTATGAGCACGTGCATACTTCTGAAGACATATTGAAGCAGCTTCCCTCCTCATTTCTTCATATAACTTGCGTGCAACCAGTCCTGTACAAGGAGATGCATACAAAAATGTTATCTCTCAGGTATTCATTCATCTCTAGGTAATAAATTCCTTCATACTTTGCTTTTTAAATATTAATATATTTATTTCAGTATTATGAATACCTCTCCATAATTTCTGGAAACGCATTGTGGCCCTTCGGATTTTAATAAATTCTTTGCGGGCAAGATATGTTCGGATTTGTCTTTGGATCAGTCTTGCAGCATTGGCCACGACTTCAGCCCTCCGCGCATCTAGTTCAGCCATTTGTCCTGCTCGGAGAAACACCTTTGTTTTACCTATCTAAAATTACGTATGGAGCAGAAACTTAGTGCAATGCTCGAGAGAAATTTGTCTCACAGTCAAAGGTATGCCCTTCATAATTATGTCGTGTTACATTATTTAAGCTCATGTTCGAAATGTACCTGATAACCCTTCAGACCCATTCTGTCACATAACGATGCACAGGCTTCTTTCTCATCAGATCTGTCGTAGGGATAAAACAATGAGTGAAACTGAGCGAATAAGCATTAGCAGTGAAGGCACGAGAATTAAGAAAAATGTCGTTACACGGGGGTCTTTCATTCTGCACAGAATAGTTTCAATTATTTGAGTCTTTCTGCATATTGAGAGAGCTAATTTCAAAGTTTTATGAACTTTTACCTTTCCAAAAGATCCGGTGCTAGTGTGCCAAAACGATCAAGGAACTCATCGAATGTTCTCTTGGTGGGATACCCAGCACAGCTGATCCTAATAGCCTCTAGCACTCCCTGCGGCAATGGGCATCACATGAACTCTAGTAAAACAAAACTGATTATTGATTTTCTAGTTGTAGTGATAGAAGAATGAGACTTACTCCACATCTCAACTGGTTCAAGACGTTGAAATTTTCAAAGATTCCAGGCTTCAGAACACCATTGGGCTTCACACATCTAATGTAATGTGGTTCTGTTGTGCTCAATGTCTCCATTAAAGATTGAAGTTGTTGCTTTTGAATGAATTCAGAGAAAAATAAAGTCAGAGGTAGAGAATTAGGTCATTAAAATATGAAATTCTAACCAATATGAGACTTGGATTACCTTGAAACGTGTACCAATGGAAGAGAATTTGGATTGTTTAGAGCTGTCCTCGGCCAGTTTAGGAAAGAGATTTGCAACGAAAGGGCAGCTTGAAGCATCCAGTAAAGCTTGATGTTCTGCTACGACATAGTCCTTGTTTTTGTCTAGGAAATAATCAGCTTGGTAGGTAACCTTTTCAGAAAAATATTTACAATGAGAAGCAAACTCTAGATTAAACAAACTTGCGGGTCAAAGATAATTTTCAAGGTTCTGCTTACATCACCAGCGTAGTGGTTGATAGTGAAATTTGTTCGTGAAGTCTTTGGTTTGCTGAAGCGCTTGTTGTTTTTGTATGTCTGGTACAATTTTTGAGCAAAAGTCTCATGAGTTGACTTGGGAAACATACTGCAAGGAAGGAAAGTGAGTTAACATATAAGCATGTGATGAAATCAGGTTTATGTCTTAAACCCTTTGTCCTAAGAGTCTTATGTATGGGATTTTACAAATTAAGAATTTTGATTAGCCCTTTAGGGTAGTTTGATTTTCTTAATAGATGTGCCATAGAAGAAGAGTAAGAAGTTGAGGAAATTCTTACCATGCTTCATCAAGTAGGGCAATGATGCCTCCTGGTTTCTGCATGTAGATATCATCCATCAACGTGTTAAGATCTCTATGTTGTTCAAAGATTATGGTAATTGTATAGCTTATGTATTGCATTTCAGTCAAATACCTTTTCAATTAGATCCAACACATCCTGGTTATCCACGAACTCTACATAACTCCAGTTGATTTCTTCCTTCTCGTACTCCTCTTGCTCCATCTTAAATACATGCTGCAGAATATTTACATCTAACTGGTTAATAATAGATATATTTAGTGAAGTTGTACTGTTTAGATATTTTCGTAGCAAAAATAACAATCATTATTGATGTGAATTATGTATTTTTCACACTCTTACTTGATTGAAATGCTGTTGCAGTTTCTCATTTGTCAAGTTGATACATAACTGCTCAAAACTGCCAGATAATGCATGTTGTTAGATCCTAGCTTTGGGAATTTTTAGTTTCGTTTCATTTGAAGATAACCTGAATCACCTTAGATTTACCTGTTGACCTTGAAGCTCTCAAACCCATAGATATCTAGTACTCCAATTAAACTTGCAGCGTTAGGATCTTGACCAATTGACCGGTTTATTTTATCAACAATCCTGTTATATAAGTAAAACTAGCATCAAAAGCTAACCTCAATATGTAAGATTGTTAGAACTAAATGAATACATTATGAGTTCATCTATATGGTTTATTACATCTACCCATAATACCCAAGGGAAGTTCAGAAATTCTGCTACTTGGTAGATGAAAAATATTTTACTTTTCTCGAGTTTTTAAGTATAATTCAATTTTCATATGTACATGATATGTTCTTACCAATCAAATAGTCTAGAATAAACCGTCTTTGCTAATGCATCACGGTTTGATGCCGCTGAATCTGGATCAAGAAGTTTGATAATGTCACCATCTGGGGTAACTATGACACGCTTAGTAAGAGAGTCTTCAAGTTGCTTTGCATCACACCTGCATAAAAAGAGTAATTGTATGTTGGGGTAACTGAACGGGATTGATGTGTAACAGGTTCAAATTCAGCTTGGTGAAGGATGAGAATTACTTGAGAAGCTCTGCAACTGTTTGAAGATGGTAGAGTGACTTATCATTTTTCAATTTTGAAGAATCGATTTCTTTTCCTTTAACGAAGTCAATATTCCCAAGATGAAGTATGGCAGCAACTACACTGAATATCGCATCCTTCACAAGGTAAAAATTTTATGTTAACTATTGTTGGTTATGAATTGGATCTGATGTTAGGTTTAACTATAGATATAGTACCTGCTCTTCCTGACTTATCCCGACTACATCCATAGCATTTCTAGTTTCTAAGTACTCTCTCGCATCATCAACATTTGCAACTTCATAACAGCTTGTTTGGTTAAGATAATGGAAGTTTCTGGGATTCTCCAACTTGTACTTTTTGACATCCTGAAAGACGGATGATCAAATTCACTTCAGAAGCTATCAAGAAATGAATCATCAGTGTATTATGCTAATTTCTGGTATAGGGTACCTCTGGTGGTGCAGCACAAAGCATGTAAAAACAATGATAGTTTCTCTCTGGATCTGACACCTGACAAACACGCGATCTCTCGAGAAGATATGTTCGAACAGCCGCTCCAGAGATCTTCCAATGCTTATCAAATTGGATTTCAACAAATTTACCGAAACGACTGATGAAGCAAAAGTAGCTGGGTCAACAAACAACAGCTTAACATTAAAGAGGTTGAGCCGTAAGTGTCTGACTTGCTCACCTTGAGTTATTGTTCTTCACAGTTTTTGCATTTCCAAATGCTTCTAAGACAGGGTTGGACTGAGGGGAAAAAAAGAGCGCCAAGTATGCTAATTAGAATTTTTCTTGGTCAATGAAAACACACACACACAAAAACACACATATAAGCAACTCATTCCACCTCCAAAACTTGCTGTTCAACTGTTCTTCCTTCAGTACCAGATCTCCCTCCCATAAAAGCTAGGTATCTCATGAGCATTTTTGTCGTCTCTGTTTTACCAGCTCCACTCTCACCACTAACCAGTATGGATTGGTTTCCGTGTTCATTGATTATTGACCTAAGGAAGGAAATTTTAAAAAAGAAAATTGGTGTAAATATTTCCTGCCGAGCATGCATATTTTTGTTGATATTTGATACCCCAAGTATCTAGATAGTTACCTGTAACAAGCATCAGCGACAGCAAAAAGATGGGGACTAAGTTCACCAAAGGTAGCTCCTTTGTACTGTTGCATCATGTGTGTGTCGTATAAATGTGGTAACCTTTGAAAAGGGTTCACTGCTATTAGAATGTTGCCCGTATAAGTCTGCCAAATATAGAAATGCTAATTAGACTTTTCTGCCTTTCCCTTTTTTTTAAATTTTTTTTCTTTGGCAAGTTAAAGAACAGTAGTACCGGTTTAAGATAAGTGGTAACTGGAGAACTGTTGAAACTCACATATATCTCATTTAGAGCAAACCTAGAAGCAAGGTTTTGAAGAACTCCTGGTTCATGAAGGTAAGCCAACTTAGTCATGTCATCAACCCCAGCTGGTGGTGCTTCTGTGTCTTTCGGATAAATGCTGGACAGATTTGCGACAATCTGAAATTGGATTGAACATATTTCATATTTCAGTATTTTCAAAATGCTTACAAGTATATCAAAGATTTTAAAATTTATTAAAACCATCATTATTTTCCAGCTGTATGATTTGCCCTATGTGAATTTTAGGTACAAAGAGCTTCATTGACCAAATTAAGTCTGTGGTGCAAGTTGATTGATGGGCATAGCATTCTTGAGCTTCAATTAATATCAGTAAGTGAAAAATCTAAACACTCCATGTTTCTGTGCTTTGTACTTGATAATTACAAGTACAGTTTCTATGCTCTGTGAATTTTGCAACTCTGATTTCCGCAAAATGAAGAGAATTCCATGGAGGATCTGATCGAAATTGAACATATATATGGGTGATGAGCTGAAACTTACCTTTTTCCCATTGGTAGTGACTATGCTGGCATCTTTTCCCTTGATTTCTGTTACTTCTCCATCGATCCAGGCCACCTGTGGATCTTCTACCCATATGTGTGAACCGACTATGATGTTTACAGGAGTTCCCTGAAATAAACCAAAGGAAATCATTAGGAAAACAAAAAGAAACTGAGCAATTCATCGCGATCAAATTGAGAAAAGATCAGCCTGAAACTTTTCAGCAACTTGTTAAGACTTAAAAGAGTACAGAATGGATTTTGATCAATAATAGAATCCTTCCTGAGCTTACCATGATTGAATAACACTAAATTCTGATCATGGAATTTGGAGTTCTGACAGAAAATAACAGAGGGGAAGTACTTGAAATGCTATGACAGGCAGAATAAGAAGAAGAGAGAGAAAGTAAGAAGAATAAGAAGGGGGTTATAATGAGATCAGAAGTTTTATATAATAGGGTGGAATTTGCAGGGGAATGTGAAAGAGAATTTTTTTTTTAATTAAAGAAAGAAAAGAAAAAAGTGTTCAGAGGAAGAATTGAAAAGCAATAGAGAAATGTAGATGGCGATGGTAATGGTAATGCTGCTGGTGGTGGTAAAAGCAACAGACAGAGAGTAGCCACCCTTCTCCTTCCCCACAACCCCGCCAACTTTTTTGATCGTTCCACAGAGGATGCTGACATGGAATCTGAACTGGTCGGCGGGATCGGACGTGTTGGGACGTCACAGAATAGCCGTCCTACATGATAACTAAAAATTAAAATTTTGTTCTCATTTGCTCTCCATTGCAGCCGTTGGATTCTTGAGCTATGGGGCAGAGGAAAAAAGGATATCAAATAATAACTTATTTTAATTGAGAAAATTATTTTTTTTATCGTTATTCTCTTGATTATTGTATTAGATATTAGATTTGAATCTGAAATAGGAATAGTTTCAGAAAATAATTAGTAGAATAGACTAGTTGAGATAATTAAACTTATTGATACCACTACTCTCTTTACAGTTAGGTGTATATGAAAAGTTGTGAGGAATTGATTAAACAAATTAACCCTCTCTCACTTATAATATCTGAATTTTTATTTCCAGATTAATTGTGTAATTATTCAACGAGTGTACGCGTAATACTTCAATTAACTTTTAACAAGTGTAACAGACGTCACTTGGTAATTACATGATCTATGGATTCAAACAAAGGGGCATGGGAAATGCGTATTTATTACTGGATGAATAATTTCGTTAAATTAATTTGGTGATTCTAGATAATACTTGAAACACCCGATCCACATGTGGGGCCCAAGAGAGGTCTTGTGTACCATCATTGTATTTGATGGATCCCACATAGTACCACTTTCTTGCTGTGCGTCTGAGTTTGAAAATCTTTTTTGGGCGGTGGAGTGGGAGATGATGAAACATGGGATCCTTTGTTTGCCGTTTGATCATGAATCAGACGGTCCACATAGTAAGATTTTTGGGAATATGGTGGGGGTGCAAAACAGCCTACTTCTACCATGCTTTCCGACAACACTTTTTCTTCGATGTCTTCTTCTTTAACTGTCATATTAAATAATTGAATAAATGAATCTCATCAATGGGCTCATATTTGTATTCTTCTTCCTAATGAATTGAAAGTTTAGGGCTGCTTAACAACCAGTGTACGATTTTTTTTTTTTTTTTTTTTGAAGCATGATATTCATTAATCAATTAAAGGGATGTTACAAGAGGGTATGTAATACCGTAAAAGAACTCCAGAAAATTAGAAAATCATGACAATAAAGCAGAATTCGAGTATCAGTCTCCAGATTGAGATTGCAGCGGGGATGGATGTTGGGATTGATGGGGTGGATCTGGATGAGGTTGTCGATGGTACAAAAGCCTTCGACGAATGCCTTCGACAAGAAAAATTGTACTTTTGATGGATATAGCCGAGTCCATGAGAACTTAGATGTTGGTGGTGGTTTTCGATGCAATTGATCCGAGATGTATCCAGATGTTGCTGAGTACTGTTCCATCGATATCTGTCTGCGTTCTTGTTTACTGGCGTTACCCATAACTTCAATCTGAGTCTTTGGCTTTGAAGGTGACATGAAGTAGAATCTTGTATCTGCCCTTGAATCTTAAAGCTACTAGTGCTATTACAGAGATTACTAAAACTAAGATCAAAATACAGGCACACTAACAACTATTAAACCTACTATTGCTAAAGAACTAAAAGATACTAAACTGAAAAACTAAAAACAAAGAAACTGACAAAGACTTTTAAGTAAAGGTGTCGGATTCATCGACACATTCGCATACCAAATAAGTTTTGAGCTTACTGTTGAGATACAAAGAAACGTTGAAGTTGTGATACACTCCCGGGATTATAACTTAGAATTCCAACATGTTGATTGTGCAAGTGACAAAAATGTCAACTTGGTCAAGACTCAGATGACAAAATTATAGTAGAGAACTAGGTTATAGAGTCACCGGGCAGGCTTTTTACAGTTCCGCAAGAGATGAACCAAGGTTAACAATTATCTGACCAGGGGATTATGAGCATAATTGTGAAGATGCAGTTAAGCATTGCCAACTAGTGTATGATGCTTAAAAGAAAAAAATAACAACTAGTGTATGATTTTTGAAAAAGATAAATAGAATTAACGAAGTTGGATTTCGAAAATAGGCAAAGAATGATAATGTAATTATCACGCTATCTCATATTTTCGACGTCAGTTTATTCATAGAAACTTAAATAACAAAGAACCTGAGTTCAAGTGACATGTTTCCCTTACAAACATTTGTATTTCTATTAAGAATGTGCAAAACATCTTTTAAGTATGTGCATATAGTATGTTTTTGTAGTAAAATTCGCTAACGAGCTGGGAGATTTTTTTGAGATCAACTAGTTAGAATGATTCCTGAGAACTATAGCCCACGATTATTCAAACTTAACATTACTAGTTTTATCCATTGCCAAAAGAGAAAAAACCATTGTTGAACTTTGACTTGTCACCAATATTAAGTAATTGCAATCAGTTGTACTAATTTGATCAACTTTAAGTTTAATTGATATTCCACTGAATTGGTTTCAAAGCATGAGAAACCATAAACAATGGCAGTATAATTTATAAATAAGATTCTCTTGGTTGTACTGAAAACCATCAAGTGATCTGATGGTTCTCATGTTTATAGTGGAGGTTGAGGTTCGAATCCTGTAATAGCTTAAAAAAATCTTAAATGAGTTTGGATTCGAATCCTGTAACTGCCAAAAAAAATTCTTAAATGAAGAATTTAGGAAATAGTCTATTGGCCACAATTCTATGATACTAAAGGAAGTAGTCTAAGTACCACTATGTTATGCTATTAAATAAAGTATTCGATTGTTTTGTTAATTGAATTACCAATATTGAGTAATTTTAATGGGTAGATTTCAATTACTAATTTCTTGTATTATTTTTAGGTAAACTAAAGTTAACAAAATCTGAAATAATTGCTAGTTTATGGCGACCACTATTTTATGATGTTAACAAAAAAAGTATCTGATTGTTTTGTTTACCAAATTACCAATATTGAGAAGTTGAATGGATAGATTGTAATTACTTACTTTTTGCGTATTTTTAAGTAAATTAATATTAACAAAATCTGAAGTAAATACTTGTGTACAACTAATTAATATATGAGTATAATTCAACTAATAAATTTGAAATATCTGAATTATCTTTATATATAAGTATACATTAACATTTGCATTTTATGCTCCAATGTTGCGGGTACAATCTTATTCACAACGATCTCTTAAAGTCAACTTGGTCTTACTTCATTCATGCATGTGGAGTCCTATGGATGAAGCCAGAGAAGTCAAAAAAACAACTAAAATTTTGGAAAATCAACAACATTAGGGTCATTGCAATTTTATATGGTCAATATGTTAGACCACTGCTTGGTCGAACTCGCAAGTTTTTCTATCTCATGCTTGTTGTCAATGTTAGATGCACAAAAATATATCTTGATTTCTAGTCTACTTAAGTCAAGTCTCGAACTAGGATTAAAGTTTAGTAGTTGTGTATCAGACATCACTGAATAACCCATGAAGATTAAACTGAAGATCAAACGAAGACATTTGAAAAACTTCATCAACAAAGAGGTATATGAAGGTTGAACCATACATTTACTCAAAAGTATTACTATTTTATTTACATAAAGACTACGTTGTATGACTTCTAGTAGATTTAATACCGCAAAGAAGAAGTTTTGAGTCAAGCATGTCTAGTTAAACATCTCAAAATATGATTCAAGTAATGAATGTTCATAGGTTCTTAGCAATCGTAGTTCGAAATAATTTATTGGCTTGAACTATGTTTGTGGATCATTTGGAAATTTCCCAAGCATGTTATTTATATCTATGACGATTGTGAATGTTTCAAACATCAAAAGAGATTTTTCAGAACTACTGAAATCTGGACTCATGGAAGGTACTCCCCTAGATATCTGAAGTTATGGAACATAGGTAGGTATGGATACCCATACCATGGTGTTCAAAATTCGTGAATGGGTGGAGGTACACATACCCAGTACCCGTACCTCAAGGGTCTGAGTTCGTGAATATCCTAAGGGTACGCATACCTTGGACACGTGAATTCATGAACTGGTTCATAGGTAGGCATACCTACCCAGTACGAATTAAGCAGATGCCATGAACTATTTTCACAAATATGTTTAGTGTTGCAACCAATATTTTATGACTCGGGGATCGACCCCGGATCACCTGGAGACCAATCCCTGATCCCAGGCGAGTAACTCGGCGATCCCCAGACTTGTACATATTGCAATCAGATATTTGATGTCTCATATATCATTTTAATGCATAAATTTTTTTGATTTAAATCCTAATGGCTAATGCAAGTCTATTAACAGTAGAAAAAACAAATGATAAAGTCATGTTAATGCAGACAATGGATAACATTCCCAGACTTCAACCAGACTAAATGAACACCATATTTTGAAGTTCCGATTTCAAAAAACAAAAAATAAACGAAAATCAGCTTCCTATCATCTATCTTCTTATTCCTCACTAAAGTTCAACTTTATCATTTTCTTCCTCACTGACATCTGTGTCTTTATTACCACAATTGCTCTTATTAACTTCCATGCGCTTATTGTAATCCATTTCGAATTAAAACTTTGAATCATTGCCTTCATCACTGTCAACATCAGATGGATGAAGAACATTAAGAGTCACAAGACTAAATCAGAGGTTCGTATTCTTTCCCCTGCTCTTGGTACAACTTCCATAGCTCCACTGGTTGCATTAGCTTGTTCCCAAGTAATATCATCGCCTTCCATAACTAATCCTCCACCTTTCGGTATGGTCCAATCATCGTCTTCATCAAATGCTTCCAAGAAAATGGGATGATCTACATTCCCATTGTCGTATTTAGTTTCTTCCTCATATCGACACTCTAATTCCCTGTTGTGTACAATGAAAACAACTTGACTCAATTTTTGCTGCAAACACTTGTTTATTTTCTTATAATATAACTGAAATTTGATTGAAAAGGTGTTGATGGTGGATTTTCATTTGAGGCTAAAATTATAAAAGCCAAAATTACGCGCTGACATCCTGCAAAGGATAAAGCCACTAATAAAATGATGAATACTTCTTCACTTCGCTAATTCATCCAGGTTGGAGCATGTAGCAACAATCTCTTATATCCTATGAATTTATAGCGTTATTCATACATGACTAGCCTTGTATTTCCTGTTCCGCTGAACTCTCATTATTAGTGCGGCATGACGACTGAGTGTTTCTCTCAGCAGAGTAACATGAATCTCCAAACGGTCATAATGAGGTATGCACGAAATATTCGTACAGGCTACATCTCTCGGTGTGTTATACTAGCCCGATTACACATATTTGAATCTGGACTGTCTATATCAGTCTCAGAAACAATCACAGCCACACAAGTCGGCCGCACGATTTAACCAGCCTAGACGATCCTCAGCAGGAGCAGGCTACTACATTAATGACCACCAGCAGGCCCACTTATGCCCTGGTCGGTCGAATAACTACCATGCCTCCCAAACTACCACTGAACATCAGCCTGAAGTTGGATTTCCAGACTGGTATGGAGCAGCTTGGAGGAATCGTACAAACAAAGGCCGCCTCTGGCAGTCTCAAGTTCATCACGTTCGTCCAACTTCACCGGCGTGGTTGGACGGCGTGGATCAGCCCAAAGCCGGTCGAACAAGCACCGTGGTGTACACCGGCGGACCTTCTTCCTACCTACATGACCGACTCTTCCTTAACCTGACCAGATGGCAATATACGTTTGTCCGAAGTTGAGTCAGCGTGAAGAATTGAGGGTCGCAGGAAATTCCACTAAAGTTCCCAAATTGATCACGACCATCCAATTTCACCGGCATGATTGGATGGCTTAGATCGGACCCATAGCCACCAAGCAGGTATTGGCACGTTCACCACCGGCCCAACGTGGGCCCCACATGGTCGGCCTCCCTAAAAGAGAAGCGTGACTTGCCAATTCGTCCATCCAAAGCAGTGTGGACGTGAAACCCTAATTAGGGTTTGCGGCACATCACATGTGTCGCAAATCAGTCTCAACCATCCATCTTCGCAGGCATAGATGGAGGGTGTAGATGTAGACTCAAAGAGCCTAGAGCATGTCAACATAATCACTGTGGGCCCGCCTACATACATGACTAATCGGTCAAGACCAACTATGGTTGGTCGTCTCGATTCGTGCGCCCAAACTAGGCATGGCCACGCGTTTTCAACTGCAAATCGATCTCGACCACTCAACTTTGCCGGACAAATTGAGTGGCTTAGGTCACATCTTCACGGGACAGTAAGGTACGGACGCGTACACTGGCCTGCCGACTACACGCCTGACTGATCGGCCAAGGCCGACCATGGTTGGTCATCTAGAAACGCGCGCCTGAAGTAGGCACGATGTGCGGTCTTCAATTCCTTTGCGACATGGGATTTCTGTCGCAAATCAATCTCAGCCGCTCCTCTTTGCTAGACAAATTGAGTGGCTTAGATCGCATCTCCATGGAACAGTGAGGTACAGACACCTACACCAGCATGCCGTCTATACGCATGCCCAATTGGCCCTGCCAAAAACGTGTCCCATGCTTGGATTCGACCAAGCTAAAGGTTGGTGTTCGAGCACCTCCTAAACCCTAATCCGACGGTCACAGATGTGGGTCGCAAGTCATCTCGTCCGTCCAACTTCACCAGCTTGGACGGACAGCCTAAGACAGGAGTTAGGCGACCAGTGAGGAATCACCACGATCACAATCCACCACTCTTCCACACAAAGCGATCGGACAAGTCAGGACTTACCTGTACAACCTCCAAACGATCACTCGAAGATGGCTGGACGTGATGCTATTTTAAGATGCTTAATCCGCGACTTACTCTGTTAAGCCTTAAAAAAGCGATGCTTCACACATGCTGAATATATTAGATGCATTACCTGCATAAAATACACGCGATACTTCACAAGTATCGACTTCCTAAATAACTTAGTTATTTAATCTAGCATCACATGCTACTTTTTGTGGGTCCCACGATCCCCACATTCGAGACATCAAGCATGTCACAAACTGGGGGATACTTACTGAGGTATTGGTCTGGCGGTTTACAGCGTACAACGCACAACTGGTAGGCTTTTAAGAGTGTATAAAATAAGAGCAAAGACAGCCTACAGTGATACCTGCAAGTGCACAGGGTCAGTTGTAGCTTGTGTGCAAGAACAGGGTCATTCCACAGGGACTTGGGGTGTTATGAAGTTTTCCTAGCTAATTCTATATGCAAGGCAGTGACAAAAGATAACTGTGAGATGTTGGCAGGAAGCAAAGAAAGTGACTAAGAATGACAGTGGAAAAAGCAGTGAAGAAAATGAAAACAGTGAAGAAGTGTATGGAAAAAGCAGTGAAGAAGTGTATGGAGATGGATGAGAATTCTCTTTCACCTAGCTAGTTAGCCTAGGATAAATCCTTGTCATGTGGCTAGTTAACTACCTAAAGTCCTTGGATTAACCCCTAGCATTGCCTATCTGATTAAAGCATAAACAATCACAGGTCATTTAGGTTTCTAGGTCTCTAACTAATATGGCTGGTTAATCCCTTAGAACTACCACTGACCCCTAGCATTAGTGGTCTTCTTACAGCACCACTAATCACAAGTCAGTTGAGCTTTTAGGAATCTAACTAGCCTAAGCTATTTTGAGTTCAACAAAAACTAACCTAATGGCTAACCATCATGGCTTAAGGGTCTTCTCACCCTAGTGTGGATTCAGAACAAGTTTAACATAATAAATATTTGAAATTGAAATTAACTGAATTATGAAATTGAAATTGAAACAACAACATGAAATTAACCCAATTAGGGGGTTTCTCGGATGACCCAAGAACCAGTTTTGCATTCTCTACAGCTTCCCTTTTATAGCTTACAACAAAATCCCTAATTTCACAAAACCCTAAATTTGCAAACCCTAACTTTTGGGGAAAATCAAATTCGACATACCCATGTGTGAATTCTGCTCGACCCATGCTTCTTGATGTCCCTCTGATGCTCTTCCTGCTCTTGTTGCGTTGTTGGCCTAGCCCTAGACTTCTGTGAACCCTAGCTTCTCTCACTGTCGAGTTTGTAGCATCAGGACTCGATGCTACAGATGAGAAAGGAAGAGACAAGGGTGGTGATGGAATACTGAGTTTGTCGGGGGAAGGTGGTAGTGGTGGTGTTCGAGATGAAGGTGGAAGAAGTTGCAGGTTTGTTGGGGGATGGCTGTTGCAGAGAATTTGGGGAGAAGAGAGCTCGATGGATAATGAGATTAGGGTCTGTTTGTTTGGGGTGTAGGTGTTCGGTTGCTAGGGTGTGAAGCGGGGATAGAGAACTTTGATGAACATCGAGTAAAGAGCGTTGGATGATCCCATATAGATTGAATCGAACGGCTACGATGGAGAGGTATGTAGCGACCGTTGGATTATGAGATACAACAAAATTGACGGCTTCAGATGGAGTTAGGTACTATGGTGTTTGACAGGAGCTTCGGATTTTGATGCACAATGATGAGGCGACCGTTGGATGACAAGATGGATCCAATCTGACGGCTCTCATGGAAATGGGTATGGATAATGGAAATGGATTTGGGTAAGGGTTTTGGGCCTTGGGTATGCCAAGCCCATATCTTCTTTAAGAACAATTCTTCCTCTTCAAGCCCACTTCTCGTTGATCCGGCTCTTGCAAACATCATTCTTCGCTTCCTCCTAGCGAGAGTCTTTGCCGTTTCTTTGCTCTCTTTGCTCCGTGAGTTAACCAGGCTTTATTTAGTAACTAAAAATGCAAAATTAATTAATAAAAATATTTATTCTTGAAAACAATGAAAATACAGAATATGGGATAAAATGTAGAATTAATGCACAAAAGATGAGTTAAATGCCAAGAAAAATATATAGAAATATGCACTTTTTAGCACTCATCAAATACCCCCAAACCTGAATTTTACTTGTCCTCAAGTAAAACAAAACTAAGGAAATCCTACCTATACCACTGTCGCTGGTCTCTCGATTGCATTTAGCGAATGCAATAAGCCTTTTAAACCACTAAGTGTCCCTAGTGGACGAGTTGAAGTCTCGTGAAGGTTTGCTTAGAACATACCTACAAAGTTCTAGGTCAAAATATAAGCTCAGATTCCATCAAATGTGACATGTGCAAGTCAGTTTAAGCTCACAGCAAAATGGAGATGTCAATCTAGCTAAAAGGCACAATCCTAGCACTGATAACAAATAAAGACATGTGATAAGAGTGTAAAGTGTATCTACACATGTGTAAAGAAAGATCGGATGTTATGACTACTAATCACCAAGAGATAGTTTCTCAGGCTAAGAACTGAGGTCGAAATCTAGCTAGCTGTCCGGACTTTACGAGAATTGTGAATGAGTTGGAGGTATTTCACAATTACTCGTGTTGTACATCAATGGCATACACCCTTCCTTGCTTATTACAATAAAACACAAAAGATGACTCTTTACATGACTCTTATTTACATTGACTACTCTCTTTTATTTTTGGAACAAGAGAGGATGGAATTGATAAATACTTGATTGATTTTTTCATTTCATTTTTTTTTTTTTTTTTTTGAGAAGGAAACACTTTTGATACATATACAAAAGGAAACAAAAGATTACATGACACTTTGCAAGAGGTAGCCCTTTTTGATGCACCCAGTTAAATTCGATGGTTTTCTTTCTTAATGTAACCTCCACCTTCTATCCCAACCAACCAAAGAACAAGCTAGTCAAGTTTCGTTCAGTATTCTAAAGTGATTGGCAACTAAAACTTCTGATAGAACACCTCAAGGATGAGGCTATACATGTATTGGTAGATCGTGCGCGTGCAAGTTTCTTATCACTATGTGAATTGTGCTAGAATCAGGGGTGCCTAAATATCTAGACTAAGAATCCTTATAATTACATATTTGCACAAGAGTCAACATTTCAAGGTAAATGAGCTCCATTTTTATGTTTTTTTCAATTTTTAATTTTTTATTTTCATTTTTCATTTTTTTTCAAAAAGAAGGAGTTCTTGTTTTCAATTATGGCATATTATCAAAGTATCTACTTTTCACCCCCAAACCTAAACTAAACATTGTCCTCAATGTTTCAAAATATGAACAAAATTATAATACAACATATGAAGAGGATCATGTTGAGTAGAGAAAAAGGAAAGAGAATACCCGATTTCGGCGAAAGCAATATTAGAACTCCGTTATTCAAGGCAAGAATCCAACATATGTCAGCCGAGATCATATTGGATTAAAAAAAAAATATATACAAAAGGAACAAAAGGTTTTTAAGAAATTTTATCTACTGGATTATATACAAAAAATTCACCATACACTAACAATCTAAAGAGTTGAGGATCAACCCAAAAGACGAAGTGTAGAGGTTTCAACAGCTTCACACAAATATAACAGGAAAGAAACGCAAGTGAAACTGTGAAACAAAATGAGCTACCCCCAAACCTGGATTTTTCAACGGATAAAATTTTGGAAACAAAATCTCGCAGTTTTGGGCGTTCATCATGCACAAGGTCTAGCTCGAAATGAACTTTTCTAGGGACGGGCAAACATGCTAATTCCAACTGTGGCTCCTCAAAGATATTATACTTAGATGCAAAATAGTCCAAAAGGACTTGGGAAGCACACAGTTCCAAACCTAGATTAGGGACTCTCAGAAAAGTCGGTTTGACAATATGGGTACAAACCAAATCTAGGTTGGGTGGAAGGCCATCAGATTGTGACTTATGTAGGACGATAGGCACATCATTACTAATCACATCAACATCTCCTAAGTCTTCTACAAGTGTCACAACATGCTCATAATCATCAAACAAATTGGCAAGATCACAATCAGAGTCATCAACATCATCAACAAATTTATTCTCATGCATCGGCAAATCAGGAGAAATATCACAATGTGACCTAGGTAGAGAATCAGACACATCAAATATATTTTCATGCATATTAGCATTAGTGTCTACAGAAGATTCAACTATTCCTATGTCATGCTCATCTTCGCAGAATAATTGTACGAATCCCATGTCAATATCAAAATCATATGAATTACAATGAGTATTAGAAAAAACAACATTCATGAAGGTCGAAGGCGAGAAGCCATATGTTATTGAACCAACAGGTTCCACAATATTTTCATGTTCTTCTAACATATCATCATAATCATCATCATGGTAGCATGCATATTGGTCCTCATTAACAGTGGTGGTGTCATTAGTCGATTCATGTTCCTCTAAATTAGGTTCATATTCAACATCATTTACATGAATGGGACTAGACACTTCATTAGGGACAACATACATTTCCTCATGAATTTCCTCCTTTTGTAGGTGAAGCAAAATATGATCTAAATATGCATGAATTCGTGATGTAGATCTATCAAAGTTTTGCTTACTGAGTCTTAAAGCTTCTGTGGTGGAGTCTAAATTCATGGGAGTACAAAATTCTTCATGTTCAAATTGTGGTGAATGGTACATGTGTGCATGGTCATTAGAGTTTACAAAATATTGATCGCAACCCTCAAAGGATTGATTATGGTCCCAATGACTACCATTCTCACAATTTATGGGCATTTCATACCTTGGATTTTCTCTAGATTGCCTAAAATTATGCAAAATATGACAATTCTCAACAGGGTGGTCTAAACTACCACATGCGGGACATGCATAGATTTCAGGTTGCCTAAGAAAATTAGATGTGACAGATTCCTCATGTGATTGCATTTCTAAAGCTGCGATTCGAGCTTCTAATTGATCGATCAGTGATGATTGTGTGAGTGAGGCACTAGCAAAATGTTCATTTTCACGTTGTGGTGAATGGTGCATGTGTGAATAGTTATTAGGGTTCATGTATTGAGGCTCGGGACTTTGAAAATGTCCATAATAATTCCTATAACTATTGACATCATGGTCTATGGGAGGTTCATAACGTGGAGTATGTCCATACGCAAGTTCTCTAAGGGATTTGTTGTATTCCCCAACTGTAGACCAAGATCTAGACATGATTTGGCTCAAAAGCTAAGTAACTATGTTACAAAGCCCAAAATTTGGTTTTTAATGGGTTTGGATTTTTGGGAAAAATTTGGTTTTTATGGGTAACATTTGGTTTTGTCGGGTTTGAAAAAGAAATTTGGTTTTTAATGGGTTTTAGAAAATTTTGGTTTTAGACTTTGAAGACAAAGCCCATTTGGGAGCTTTTGGTTTTGATGGGAGCAAATTTGGTTTTAAAGAGGTAGAAAAATTTGGTTTTTAATTGGGAGCAAAAAATTTGGTTTTAGTATTGGGAGCAAGAATTTTGGTTTTAGTGTTGGGAGCAAGCCCACATTGGTGGAAGAAATTGCTTTGCCAAGGGAAGGTGAACTAAGCCTACAATGTGTATGCAAACTGAAGCCCAATGTAGCTTTTGAAATAGCCCAACTGTTGCTTGTTTGGTCTGAGGCCCAGTTGGGCTTTCAAAAGTTCAGTTTTTCTAATTTAAAACTACAGGCCCAAATCAATCTAACACCACAAGCCCACAAGCAATTAAACAAACAAGCCCACAAGTAATTAAGATTACAAGCCCAACAGAAAAATGGAAAAAATTATTACAAGCCCACAAATTAAAAATGGAAGCCCACAGGTTGGGTTCTCTTAATGGGTTTAGGCTTACTTGCTTAAGCACAGCCCAGCTGTTCAGTTTGGTTGCAAAAGCCCAGTTGGGCTTTGGATCATCCTAAGCTTTTGTCTTTGTTGAGGCCCAGTTGGGCTTGGCTTATGAATGGCAGCAGCACCACTTCAGGCCTAGCAGCAGGAGCAGATCAGCAGCAGCAGCACAACAGCAGGCTTTGGGTCAGGTCACACAGCAACAGGTGCAGAAGGCAGCAGCAGGCAGCAACAGGGAAACTAATAGCCTCAGTTCCACCAGTTCACCAGCAACAGCAGAGGCAGCACAAGCAGGAGCACCACAACAGCTACAGCAGTAGTCTTGGCAGCAGCAGAGGCTGGCAGCAGCAACAAGAAAGAGGAAGAAAGTAGCAGCAAGTGGCAGGCCCAGCTGCAACTCAATCAGCAGCAACAGCAAGGGCTCAGCCAAGCAAAACAGAGTCACAACAGCACAGCAACAGGAGCACCTGGAAAGCTCAACAGAAGCTGTCAAGAACAGCAAGAACAGCAAGGGAAAATGATGCAAAGATGAAAAATTATGCAAAGATGAAAATGCAAGTTATGATGCACTAAATGCTTATACTAAGATGCAAAGACTTCACTACACGACACCAAGTCCCCGGCAACGGCGCCAAAAACTTGGTAGGTTTCTAAAAAGACCTACAAACTAATACCGCAAGTGCACGGTGTCGATTGAAGCTAATGTGCAAATACGGGTCGATCCACAGAGACTTGGGGTGTTATGAAGTTTTCCTAGCTATCTCTAACTGCTAACAGAGCATGAATGGACTGAAATGAGAGCTGTGAGAAGTGAACAAAATCAGAACTAACAGTTATAGCAAAAGTGAAAATATGAAAATTAAAATTTGAAAACAGGACATGAAAGAAAATTAACAAGAACAGGACATGGAAGATGTGAATGTGGATGGGAATGAAGTGTATGGAGATGGATGAGAATTCTCTTTCACCTAGATAGTTAGCCTAGGATAAATCCTTGTCATGTGGCTAGTTAACTACCTAAAGTCCTTGGATTAACCCCTAGCATTGCCTATCTGATTAAAGCATAAACAATCACAGGTCATTTAGGTTTCTAGGTCTCTAACTAATATGGCTGGTTAATCCCTTAGAACTACCACTGACCCCTAGCATTAGTGGTCTTCTTACAGCACCACTAATCACAAGTCAGTTGAGCTTTTAGGAATCTAACTAGCCTAAGCTATTTTGAGTTCAACAAAAACTAACCTAATGGCTAACCATCATGGCTTAAGGGTCTTCTCACCCTAGTGTGGATTCAGAACAAGTTTAACATAATAAATATTTGAAATTGAAATTAACTGAATTATGAAATTGAAATTGAAACAACAACATGAAATTAACCCAATTAGGGGGTTTCTCGGATGACCCAAGAACAAGTTTTGCATTCTTGATCCGGCTCTTGCAAACATCATTCTTCGCTTCCTCCTAGCGGGAGTCTTTGCCGTTCCTTTGCTCTTTTCGCTCCATGAGTTAACCAGGCTTTATTTAGTACCTAAAAATGCAAAATTAATTAATAAAAATATTTATTCTTGAAAACAATGAAAATACAGAATATGGGATAAAATGTAGAATTAATGCACAAAAGATGAGTTAAATGCCAAGAAAAATATATAGAAATATGCACTTTTTAGCACTCATCAAATACCCCCAAACCTGAATTTTACTTGTCCTCAAGTAAAAAAAAACTAAGGAAATCCTACCTATACCACTGTCGCTGGTCTCTCGATTGCATTTAGCGAATGCAATAAGCCTTTTAAACCACTAAGTGTCCCTAGTGGACGAGTGAAGTCTCGTGAAGGTTTGCTTAGAACGTACCTACAAAGTTCTAGGACAAAATATAAGCTCATATTCCATCAAATGTGACATGTGCAAGACAGTTTAAGCTCACAGCAAAATGGAGATGTCAATCTAGCTATCTAAGGCACAATCCTAGCACTGATAACAAATAAAGACATGTGATAAGAGTGTAAAGTGTATCTACACATGTGTAAAGAAAGATCGGATGTTATGACTACTAATCACCAAGAGATAGTTTCTCAGGCTAAGAACCAAGGTCGAAATCTAGCTAGCTGTCCGGACTTTACGAGAATTGTGAATGAGTTGGAGGTATTTCACAATTACTCGCGTTGTACATCAATGGCATGCACCCTTCCTTGCTTACTATAATACAACAAAAGATGACTCTTTACATGACTCTTATTTACATTGACTACTCTCTTTTATTTTTGGAACAAGATAGGGCGGAATTGATAAATACTTTTTTTTTTAACAAGGTAACACTTTTGATACATAAGCAAAAAGAAACAAAAAATTACATGACACTTTGCAAGAGGTAGCCCTTTTTGATGCACCCAGTTAAATTCGATGGTTGTCTTTCTTAATGTAACCTCCACCTTCTATCCCAACCAACCAAAGAACAAGCTAGTCAAGTTTCGTTCAGTATTCTAAAGTGATTGGCAATCGTGACTTCCGATAGAACACCTCAAGGATGAGGCTATACATGTATTGGTAGATCGTGCGCGTGCAAGTTTCTTATCACTATGTGAATTATGCTAGAATCAGGGTGCCTAAATATCTAGACTAAGACTCCTAATAATTACATATTTGCACAAGAGTCAACATTTCAAGGTAAATGAGCTCCATTTTTGTGATTTTTTAATTTTATTTTATTTTTGGAATTTTTAATTTTTTCAAAAAGAAGGAGTTCTTGTTTTCAATTATGACATATTATCAAAGTATCTACTTTTCACCCCCAAACCTAAACAAAACATTGTCCTCAATGTTTCAAAATATGAACAAAATTATAATACAACATGTGAAGAGGATCATGTTGAGTAGAGAAAAAGGAAAGGGAATACCCGATTTCGGCGAAAGCAATATTAGAACTCCGTTATTCAAGGCAAGAATCCAACATATGTCAGCCGAGATCATATTGGATTAGCAAAATATATACAAAAGGAACAAAAGGGTTTTAAGAAATTTTATCTACTGGATTATATACAAAAAATTCACCATACACTAACAATCTAAAGAGTTGAGGATCAACCCAAAAGACAAAGTGTAGAGGTTTCAACAGCTTCACACAAATATAACAGGAAATAAACGCAAGTGAAACTGTGAAACAAAATGAGCTACCCCCAAACCTGGATTTTTCAACGGATAAAATTTTGGAAACAAAATCTCGCAGTTTTGGGGGTTCATCATGTACAAGGTCTAACTCAAAGTGAACTGTGCTAGGGACGGGCAAACATGCTAATTCCAACTGTGGTTCCTCAAATGTATTATACTTAGAATCAAAATAGTCCAAGAGGACTTGGGAAGCACACAGTTCCAAACCTAGATTAGGGACTCTCAGAAAAGTCGGTTTGACAATATGGGTACAAACCAAATCTAGGTTGGGTGGAAGGCCATCAGATTGTGACTTATGTAGGACGATAGGCACATCATTACTAATCACATCAACATCTCCTAAGTCTTCTACACGTGTCACAACATGCTCACAATCATCAAACAAATTGGCAAGATCACAATCAGAGTCATCAACATCATCAACAAATTTATTCTCATGCATCGGCAAATCAGGAGAAATATCACAATGTGACCTAGGTAGAGAATCAGACACATCAAATATATTTTCATGCATATTAGCATTAGTGTCTACAGAAGATTCAACTATTCCTATGTCATGCTCATCTTCACAGAATAATTGTATGAATCCCATGTCAATATCAAAATCATATGAATTACAATGAGTATTAGAAAAAACAACATTCATGAAGGTCGAGGGCGAGAATCCATATGTTATTGAACCAACAGGTTCCACAATATTTTCATGTTCTTCTAACATATCATCATAATCATCATCATGGTAGCATGCATATTGGTCCTCATTAACAGTGGTGGTGTCATTAGTCGATTCATGTTCCTCTAAATTAGGTTCATATTCAACATCATTTACATGAATGGGACTAGACACTTCATTAGGGACAACATACATTTCCTCATGAATTTCCTCCTTTTGTAGGTGAAGCAAAATCTGATCTAAGTATGCATGAATTCGTGATGTAGATCTATCAAAGTTTTGCTTACTGAGTCTTAAAGCTTCTGTGGTGGAGTCTAAATTCATGGGAGTACAAAATTCTTCAGGTTCAAATTGTGGTGAATGGTACATGTGTGCATGGTCATTAGGATTTACAAAATATTGATCGCAACCCTCAAAGGATTGATTATGGTCCCAATGACTACCATTCTCACAATTTATGGGCATTTCATACCTTGGATTTTCCCTAGATTGCCTAAAATTATGCAAAATATGACAATTCTCAACAGGGTGGTCTAAACTACCACATGCGGGACATGCATAGATTTCAGGTTGCCTAAGAAAATTAGATGTGACAGATTCCTCATGTGATTGCATTTCTAAAGCTGCGATTCGAGCTTCTAATTGATCGATCAGTGATGATTGTGTGAGTGAGGCACTAGCAAAATGTTCATTTTCACGTTGTGGTGAATGATGCATGTGTGAATAGTTATTAGGGTTCATGTATTGAGGCTCGGGACTTTGAAAATGTCCATAATAATTCCTATAACTATTGACATCATGGTCTATGGGAGGTTCATAACGTGGAGTATGTCCATACGCAAGTTCTCTAAGGGATTTGTTGTATTCCCCAACTGTAGACCAAGATCTAGACATGATTTGGCTCAAAAGCTAAGTAACTATGTTACAAAGCCCAAAATTTGGTTTTTAATGGGTTTGGATTTTTGGGAAAAATTTAGTTTTTATGGGTAACATTTGGTTTTGTCGGGTTTGAAAAAGAAATTTGGTTTTTAATGGGTTTTAGAAAATTTGGACTTAATGGGAAAAGAAAACACTTTGGTTTACTGGGTTTTGAAAACTTTGGTTTTAGACTTTGAAGACAAAGCACATTTGGGAGCTTTTGGTTTTGATGGGAGCAAATTTGGTTTTAAAGAGGTAGAAAAATTTGGTTTTTAATTGGGAGCAAAAATTTTGGTTTTAGTATTGGGAGAAAGAATTTTGGTTTTAGTGTTGGGAGCAAGCCCACATTGGTGGAAGAAATTGCTTTGCCAAGGGAAGGTGAACTAAGCCTACAATGTGTATGCAAACTGAAGCCCAATGTAGCTTTTGAAATAGCCCAACTGTTGCTTGTTTGGTCTGAGGCCCAGTTGGGCTTTCAAAAGTTCAGTTTTTCTAATTTAAAACTACAGGCCCAAATCAATCTAACACCACAAGCCCACAAGCAATTAAACAAACAAGCCCACAAGTAATTAAGATTACAAGCCCAACAGAAAAATGGAAAAAATTATTACAAGCCCACAAATTAAAAATGGAAGCCCACAGGTTGGGTTCTCTTAATGGGTTTAGGCTTACTTGCTTAAGCACAGCCCAGCTGTTCAGTTTGGTTGCAAAAGCCCAGTTGGGATTTGGATCATCCTAAGCTTTTGTCTTTGTTGAGGCCCAGTTGGGCTTGGCTTATGAATGGCAGCAGCACCACTTCAGGCCTAGCAGCAGGAGCAGATCAGCAGCAGGAGCAGATCAGCAGCAGGCTTTGGGTCAGGTCACACAGCAACAAGTGCAGAAGGCAGCAACAGGCAGCAACAGGGAAACTAATAGCCTCAGTTCCACCAGTTCATCAGCAACAGCAGAGGCAGCACAAGCAGGAGCACCACAACATCTACAACAGTAGTCTTGGCAGCAGCAGAGGCTGGCAGCAGCAACAGGAAAGAGGAAGAAAGTAGCAGCAAGTGGCAGGCCCAGCTGCAACTCAATCAGCAGCAACAGCAAGGGCTCAGCCAAGCAAAACAGAGTCACAACAGCACAGCAACAGGAGCACCTGGAAAGCTCAACAGAAGCTGTCAAGAACAGCAAGAACAGCAAGGGAAAATGATGCAAAGATGAAAAATTATGCAAAGATGAAAATGCAAGTTATGATGCACTAAATGCTTATACTAAGATGCAAAGACTTCACTACACGACACCAAGTCCCCGGCAGCGGCGCCAAAAACTTGGTAGGCTTTTAAGAGTGTATAAAATAAGAGCAAAGACAGCCTACAGTGATACCTGCAAGTGCACAGGGTCAGTTGTAGCTTGTGTGCAAGAACAGGGTCATTCCACAGGGACTTGGGGTGTTATGAAGTTTTCCTAGCTAATTCTATATGCAAGGCAGTGACAAAAGATAACTGTGAGATGTTGGCAGGAAGCAAAGAAAGTGACTAAGAATGACAGTGGAAAAAGCAGTGAAGAAAATGAAAACAGTGAAGAAGTGTATGGAAAAAGCAGTGAAGAAGTGTATGGAGATGGATGAGAATTCTCTTTCACCTAGCTAGTTAGCCTAGGATAAATCCTTGTCATGTGGCTAGTTAACTACCTAAAGTCCTTGGATTAACCCCTAGCATTGCCTATCTGATTAAAGCATAAACAATCACAGGTCATTTAGGTTTCTAGGTCTCTAACTAATATGGCTGGTTAATCCCTTAGAACTACCACTGACCCCTAGCATTAGTGGTTTCTTACAGCACCACTAATCACAAGTCAGTTGAGCTTTTAGGAATCTAACTAGCCTAAGCTATTTTGAGTTCAACAAAAACTAACCTAATGGCTAACCATCATGGCTTAAGGGTCTTCTCACCCTAGTGTGGATTCAGAACAAGTTTAACATAATAAATATTTGAAATTGAAATTAACTGAATTATGAAATTGAAATTGAAACAACAACATGAAATTAACCCAATTAGGGGGTTTCTCGGATGACCCAAGAACCAGTTTTGCATTCTCTACAGCTTCCCTTTTATAGCTTACAACAAAATCCCTAATTTCACAAAACCCTAAATTTGCAAACCCTAACTTTTGGGGAAAATCAAATTCGACATACCCATGTGTGAATTCTGCTCGACCCATGCTTCTTGATGTCCCTCTGATGCTCTTCCTGCTCTTGTTGCGCTGTTGGCCTAGCCCTAGACTTCTGTGAACCCTATCTTCTCTCACTGTCGAGTTTGTAGCATCAGGACTCGATGCTACAGACGAGAAAGGAAGAGACAAGGGTGGTGATGGAATACTGAGTTTGTCGGGGGAAGGTGGTAGTGGTGGTGTTCGAGATGAAGGTGGAAGAAGTTGCAGGTCTGTTGGGGGATGGCTGTTGCAGAGAATTTGGGGAGAAGAGAGCTCGATGGATAATGAGATTAGGGTCTGTTTGTTTGGGGTGTAGGTGTTCGGTTGCTAGGGTTTGAAGTGGGGATAGCGAACTTTGATGAACATCGAGTAAAGAGCGTTGGATGATCCCATATAGATTGAATCGAACGGCTACGATGGAGAGGTATGTAGCGACCGTTGGATTATGAGATACAACAAAATTGACGGCTTCAGATGGAGTTAGGTACTATGGTGTTTGACAGGAGCTTCGGATTTTGATGCACAATGATGATGCGACCGTTGGATGACAAGATGGATCCAATCTGACGGCTCTCATGGAAATGGGTATGGATAATGGAAATAGATTTGGGTAAGGGTTTTGGGCCTTGGGTATGCCAAGCCCATATCTTCTTTAAGAACAATTCTTCCTCTTCAAGCCCAGTTCTCGTTGATCCGGCTCTTGCAAACATCATTCTTCGCTTCCTCCTAGCGAGAGTCTTTGCCGTTTCTTTGCTCTCTTTGCTCCGTGAGTTAACCAGGCTTTATTTAGTACCTAAAAATGAAAAATTAATTAATAAAAATATTTATTCTTGAAAACAATGAAAATACAGAATATGGGATAAAATGTAGAATTAATGCACAAAAGATGAGTTAAATGCCAAGAAAAATATATAGAAATATGCACTTTTTAGCACTCATCAACAACGCGCCATCACAAGAACGTGTCAGGAAGACATGGACGGTTAGTGATGATGGGAGAAGTGTGCAAGACTGATCGTGTGACACAAACACACGCAACTCCAGTACTCCATCACTCCACTTTCTCCACTTCCCATGAGAGACGTGGGTTAGGCTCAATGACTTGTATAAATAGGTTCTCCTCCCTATTTCCAAGACAAAACAAGACAACAAAAACCAAGTGTTGGTACAACCGTATCCAAACACCAGAACTGATAGATTACATTCTGCAAGCCAGTTCAGCTTTTTGATACAAGTCATACACAGCCAACACCTTCAAAATCTCAACACCTTCTTCGCTTCCCTCCCTAAGATCAACCCCATCTCCTTCACTTTGTGACCGAACCAAGTCTGGAACGGCCATTTCTTGGTTTAGGCCGGAGTTGTAAAAATTGATTTCTCGAATCACAAGCACTCCCGTGCAGTGCATTTATTTAGGGTTTAGATTCATTTCTCATTTGCACACCCCAAATTACCAAAACCGGCAGAAATAGTTTTCACCTATAAACAATTGGTGACCATAGTGGGAGATTAATCTCTCGGTTGCAAAATTGATTTCTCAATATTCATTCCAACCTTCTCAATTTTGGGGATAGATCTTGGTTTCGATTCAATCATTAACCTATTCATCTTCGTTTTTCATCTCACGATGTATCTTCACCCGCTAGATTCTTCGGAAACCATAAATGATTCAGATATCAAGGGAAGTGTGGCTAGAATGCTGGAGGATGTCCTGGAAAATCAAGCTGGTATCGCTAGAAGGCAGAGAGAAACCTTCCGCCTTTTGAATGATATAACATCTCAATTACACGAAAGATCGGCAAGCATTTACCCATACAATGCAAGAAATGCTGAATCTTTATCTAAAAGTCATGCCTTTACTAGTGGAGTCACAGAGAGAACGCGCAGCCACAGGGGACTCAAGAAAGACGAACAACATGGTCCAGCTGAAGACAGAGACTCGAGACAACTCCATAGAAGAAAATACTTGTCCGGGATGCCACAATGTCTGCCGGATAAAGAAAAGGAGCATGTAGATTACGAAGCCTTGTTGGAAGATTTGTATCTCAAGACTCTTGCCGAAGCTCAGAAGACTGCCCAATCCACAACGACCTTTCAACCAAGTGAAGAAATGCTCGAGGAAGGAGAGATCAATCAAGGAACACGTGAGTACAGATGATGGGAGCGTTCAATTCATTCACTCAGCAGTGATATTACGACGCCTTCCGCATTCCGTCACCCGGTCAAGCGATCCGTGGATATGATGACACACACTGGTCTTCCAACTCTGTCTCCGAATCATGCTTCACATCAAAGCCACATAGAGATGTCACGACGTCCACTAGCGCAAGAACATCTAGACTCAAGGTACCTGCATTTTCCGTTCCCAATGAAAAAGATTGTGGAGATGTTGGAGGCGTGGGTACGAAACGGAGAGGTAGAGCTGCCTCCTGTATGGCGGCCACCGACCGATCAAGAAATAATGGATCCGAGATATTATCATTATCACCGGTTCCTTCACCACCCTACCAGTGAATGCAACGCCTTGAAACGCATTATTCAGAAGAAGCTTAATTCAGGAGAGTAGCTTTCCCTCTCTGAAAATTAGTGCGGACGATTTCCTTGGAGAGGTTGCTCGGGAAGATTCAGTTTCGTGCAAATGAGGCTCCAAAGAGCAAGTAAGTTATATCAAACAATTTTACGACAAAGATAGTTTTAGAATTTACTGGGGACTTGACATCCCACACACAGAGAAAGAGATTCGATGATCAAACATCATGTTTTTTTCCTTTTCGCACGATGTTTAAAATTTCATGTACATGTATAATCATTCGTAACCAGGATGCAAATTCTATTTAGAATAATCACTTTCAGAAAATCAATTGTTCACAAAACTATCTCAAAAACCAATTCAAAATTCAACCACTTATTAGTTCAAAACCTGAAATCAAATTGTGAAAGGGAATCCTCACAATCACTCAAAAGCATCTAAACAAAGAACACAAGTAGGCGGCACGAATCCTTCAAGGAAAATTCTTCAGCAGCAACTCATCCTTCTGAGCAAGAGCAGCCTTCATCCTGTGGATTGCGGCCTGTTTCAGGTTCAACTCCTTAGAAAACTTTTCAACCTCTTCTTCCTGGCGAGCAATACAGTCTGCAGAAGGATCTTCGTCTTGCAATTTCTGAAGCTCCTGGATTTCAGAGAACCCTTTGAAGAACCAAGGAGTGTTGAAGTCGTACTGCACAAACACGTCCCGATGGCACTTCCAGTCTTCAATCACCTCCTCAGAAACACTGCGACCGGTTGTGACGCTCATCCCGTGAATGGAGAATAAAGCTTCTTGGACGCGATTGACCAATGCAAGGCGACTTTTGAGCTTCGTAGTGGTAGCAATATGGCCGTGCTTCTTCCATATCACCGTGTATAACTCCTCGAACTGAGCCGGCACACTAAATCCCCCAACCAACACATGACATGCATGAGGGGTATCAACGAGAGGATCGAAGATAGCCCCAGGAACAACAGGTTGCCTTGCCAATACTTCATCAGGAACCTTGTCCGCTGCAAGAGGCCTTTCAGAAGAAGTCACCATGACTGCCTTATCAATGGGAACCTGCTCAGGAAGATCTTTAAGGGGATCCGCCTCCGCATTAGCAGATGTTGCCTCTCCTGCATTCCTCCGGATGTCCACTTCACTCTGAATGATGATTTCTGTCACGACCTCGTCTACAAGCTCACTAAGGTTACCACTTGGGGAGGCATTCCGTTTAGTCGAGATTGCACCATCTTGTCATTATCTTGAAGAGGATCCGTATCACCAGACCTCTCCTTAAAAGCATCGCCAGACTTCTCATGAAGACCAGTATCGCCAGACCTCTCGTTATGACTACGAGCCAGTCTTGCGAAAGCATTTTCTTTCGAGATTACCTGATCGCCAACAAAGGATTACCTTTAGTGAAAGTTGCTCAGGAAGAACGAAACCAAAGGATCAAACAGAAAGAAATTTAAAATACCTGCATATTGGAGGAATTGAGGGTCATCGAACCACATGCCTGCTTCTTAGACCTCACTCCTGCTTGGGGACTGCAGTCATCAGCTCTGGTTCGTTTACCTGGGAGTGGTTTCAACCGAAAATGCTCCTTCAAAACGTCAGAAGATGGTTCGCCGCGGGAATCTGTCACAACCTCCTCCGAGAATTTCTGAAAGGTTAACAATTGCTCCCTCCAAAATTCCTTATACCTGTTGGTTACCGCTGGTTTTCTTCCGATATGACAGAAAGGAAGACTCTGCACTGACGAAAATGTGTTAGCATTAAGAATGTACGGAAAAGTTCTTTTGGAGCCTTCAACGGACGAAGAAATGGAACACCCTGGTCGAATCCCATTTTCCGAGAAGCCCTGTCAATATTGTACGGATTCACAGTAAATTCTTCGTCAAATAAAGACGGGACATATCCCGAAGTGCAGCTTCGTAAGTAAATGAGTTCTCCTAGACTTGCAGTTTCAGCATCAGTACGCAACACGGCATCAGGAATAGTAGCAAAAGTCTTTGGATGAACAATGGATGGGTGGATCAGCCCCCATGGACGAAAATCTATGGAGGACACATTGTCGAAGACATCCACGAGCTTCACACCGGTTTTAATACGTCTCTTCTGCCAACGGAGTATTCTCGAACCACCATACAAACTTCTGATTGAAGTCGCGGGAACAGGAGCATAGATTTTGAAATGTTCCCATAAAAACGCCTGAAGAAAAGCAATATGGATATGCGACTCCACCTTCTTATACCCATTGGAAGCATGCATGTCCGTCGCTAAGGCATCCAGATGAGAATACAGTGATCCAAGAAACAAGGCGCCTAGGGGAAGGACCTCACCCAGCCTTATTGCAAACATAACAAGGTCGCCTCTTATGGTCTTTCTTCCAGAACCGTCGTCGAATATGTCACTAGATAACCATAAAGACATGAATGCAATCACGCTGAGCTCGTCTTCCAACTCCTGACCAGGTTTCGGGTCTGCAGGAGACCACTTCGACACCCACCAAGTGTAAAAGCATTTCGTGTCTTTCTTAGCCTTCTCCATATCATTGAATTCTCCCGCCTTTCGAAGTATAGCATTATAATCACGACGTTCTGCATCAGAAAGTTTATAGAAGAAGCTTCCAGCGACAGGCAGGTTCATCAATGCAGCTACGCTTTCCAGAGTAATGGTCATCTCTCCCCATCTACATATGGCTTATGAGTAGAGGGCGAGAAATGAAAGTGATCAAGCCTGCATCATCTTTCTTAACTTGAAGAGTGGCGGATGCCATGACCGCATCAAGGATTTGCGTTTTGATCAAATTAGCCTTAATACTCTTATTATTCAGCATGTGTCTCATCCATCCTTCATAAGGACCCAGCGGGGTATGACAAATCTTGAAGTCAATAGGTGAAGGTGGATACTCATTTCTCCGAAGACAGAATCTCATCCCAAGTGCTGAAGAAGAGGATGGATCAGCTTTCATATTTTCTGAAACAGAGAGAAGGACTATCTTGTGAGAAGGATGCTTTCTAATGTTCGGAAAAGACACGGTGAACAACTCATCATCTATGTTTGGCATATATTTGAAGCTGTCAACACTCCCTGACTTGGCATCAGCATTATCCCCAGAAGACATCTTAACAGGAGCCCTTTTGTTCATTCTACAATAAAAGGCTGGGGAATCAGTACTTGCATGAAAACGCATGGGATGTGTAGTCACACACGACAGAACACACATTCACGTTGGAGTACACAAGGCTGGGAAAATCATACAAGCAAGGCTGGTATTGGGCCACGCAAGCAAGACTGATATCATGACATTAGGCTGGTGTTGGGTCACGTCAAGCCGGTATTGGTCATCAAGTCACAAGTCTGGTGTTGGGTCACGTCAATCCGGTACAGGACCGATCAAGGTCACAAGTGTGGTATTGGGCCACGTCAGCAAGCAAGACCGGTCGAGGTCACGAAACTGGTATAGGGTCGATGTTCAATCAGGCATACATAGTGGGACTCACGTTCAACCGAGCATATATGGTGAGGCCCTCATTCATTCGCACGCATTATAACACGATTTTTTTTATTCATGGAAGTCGTGTCTACGAAATTCAAGCCAAGATTTTTTCAAGCTATAACCTAAAATCTAGGTTTTGCATGCAACAATGAAAAGGAAGCAAAAACAACATGTTCATGGATTCGCGGATATCGACGGTTTTGCTAACTAATCATGATATATCTTGCAAAAAGAGTTTACCTAAGAAATTAGGGTTTGCAAAAAAAAGTGAGAACAAGGGAAAACAGACGAAGTACCTACCTTGTATGTGTGCGGTGGCAGCGGCAAAGTCCGGCGACGACAGCAACTCTGGCAGCAGCAACGGCGACAGCGTCAGCGGGAGCGGCGGTAGGAGTCACGGACGGGAGCTTCCAAACAAAAAAAAATGTGCGAGAAAAGAAAAAGGGGTCGGTCCCTTTTATAAGCAAACAATTGGAAGAATCCCAATAGAACAAGGATTCCTCTTTTGATTGGATTCCTCTTATGATTGGATTCCTCTTTTGATTCAGACGCCCAAGGAAGGAAACTGGTCCCACCCAAAAATTCCATACTTGCACGGCACGATCACATGGAAAATTGCTAGCGGTCGGTCAAAGTCTTTCCGGGTAAGCTTCCTTTATCTTGTCTTTCTCACGTAGGTATGTCACCATCTCATGCCTACCCCACAATAGTGTAACCATTATATGCTAGGCAGGGGACTTAATGTTGATGGTGGATTTTCATTTGAGGGTAAAATTGTAAAAGCCAAAATTACGCGCTGATATCCTGCAAAGGATAAAGCCACTAATAAAATGATGAATACTTCTTCACTTCGCTAATTCATCCAGGTTGGAGCATGTAGCAACAATCTCTTATACCCTGTGAATTTATAGCGTTATCAATTAATACATGACTATCCTTATATATCCTGTTCCGCGGAACTCTCATTACTAGTGCGGCATGACGACTGAGTGTTGCTCTCAGCAGAGTAACATGAATCTCCAAACGTTCATAATGAGGTATGCACGAAATACTCGTACAGGCTACATCTCTCAGTGTGTTATACTAGCCCGATTAAACATATTTGAATCTGGACTGTCCATATCAGTCTCAGAAACAATCACAGCCACACAAGTCGGCCGCACGATTTAACCAGCCTAGACGATCCTCATCAAGAGAAGGCTACTACATTAATGACCACCAGAAGGCCCACTTATGCCCTGGTCGGTCGAATACCTACCATGCCTCCCAAACTACCATCGAACACCAGCCTAAAGTTGGATGTCCAGACTGGTATGGAGAAGCTTGGAGGAATCGTACAAACAAAGGACGCCTCTGGCAGTCTCAAGTTCATCACGTCCGTCCAACTTCACCGGCGTGGTTGGACGGCATGGATCAGCCCAAAACCGGTCGAACAAGCGACGTGGTGTACACCGGCGGACCTTCTTCCTACCTGCATGACCGACTCTTCCTTAACCTGACCAGATTGCAATATACATTTGTCCGAAGTTGTGTCAGCGTGAAGAATTGAGGGTCATAGGAAATTCCACTAAAGGTCCCAAATTGATCATGACCATCCAATTTCACCGGCATGATTGGATGGCTTAGATCGGACCCATAGCCACCAGGAAGGTATTGGCGCGTTCACCACCGGCCCAACGTGGGCTCCACATGGTCGGCCTCCCCAAAATAGAAGTGTGGCTTGCCAATTCGTCCAGCCAAAGCAACGTGGACGTGAAACCCTAATTAGGGTTTGCGGCACATCACATGTGTCGCAAATCAGTCTCAACCATCCATCTTCGCAGACATAGATGGAGGGTGTAGATGTATATTCAAAGGGTTCAAAGCGTGTCAACACAATCACCATGGGCCCGCCTACATACATGTCTAATCGGTCAAGACCAACTATGGTTGGTCGTCTCGATTCGTGCGCCCAAACTAGGCATGGCCACGTGTTTTTAACTGCAAATCGATCTCGACCACTCAACTTTGCCATACAAATTGAGTGGCTTTGATCACATCTTCACGGGACAGTAAGGTACGGACGTGTACACTGGCCTGCCGACTACACGCCTGACTGATCGGCCAAGACCGACCATGGTTGATCGTCTCGAAACACGCGCCCGAAGTAGACATGACGTGCGGTCTTCAATTCCTTTGCCGCATGGGATTTCTGTCGCAAATCAATCTAAGCCGCTCCTCTTTGCCAGACAAATTGAGTGGCTTAGATTGCATCTCCATGGGACAGTGAGATACAGACACCTACACCAGCATGTCGTCTACACGCATGCCCAATCGGCCCTGCCAAAAACGTTTCCCATGCTTGGATTCGACCAAGCTAAAGGTTGGTGTTCGAGAACCTACTAAACCCTAATCTGACGGTCGCAGATGTGGGTCACAAGCCTTCTCGTCCGTCCAACTTCACCAGCTTGGACGGACAGCCTAAGACAGGAGTTAGGCGACCAGTGAGGCATCACCACGATCACCGTCCACCACTCTTCCATACAAAGCGATCGGCCAAGTCAGGACTTACCTATACAACCTCCAAACGATCACTCGAAGATGGTTGGACGTGATGCTATTTTAAGATGCTTAATCCGCGACTTACTCCGTTAAGCCTTAAAACATCAATGCTTCACACATGCTGAATATATTAGATGCATTATATGCATAAAATACACACGATACTTCACAAGTATAGAATTCCTAAGTAACTTAGTTATTTAATCTAGCATCACATGCTACTTTTTGTGGGTCCCACGATCCACACATTCGAGACATCAAACATGTCACAAACTGGGGGATACTTACTGGAATATTGGTCTGGCGGTTTACAGCGTGCGGCGCACAACGCGCCATCACAAGAACGTGTCAGGAAGACATGGACGGTTAGTGATGATGGGAGAAGTGGGCAAGACTGATCGTGTGACACTAACACATGCAACTCCACTACTCCATCACTCCAATTTCTCCACTTCCCATGAGAGACGTGGGTTAGGCTCAATGACTTGTATAAATAGGTTCTCCTCCATATTTCCAAGACAGAACAAGACAACAGAAACCAAGTGTTGATACAACTGTATCCAAACACCAGAAATGATAGCTTACATTCTGCATGCCAGTTCAGCTTTCTGATACAAGTCATACACAGCCAACACCTTCACAATCTCAACACCTTCTTCGCTTCCCTCCCTAAGATCAACCCCATCTCCTTCACTTTGTGACCGAAGCAAGTCTGGAACGGCCATTTCTTGGTTTAGGCCGGAGTTGTACAGATTGATTTCTCGAATCACAAGCACTCTCGTGCAGTGCATTTGTTTAGGGCTTAGATTCATTTCTCATTCACACAACCCAAATTACCAAAACCGGCAGAAATAGTTTTCACCCGTAAACAAAAGGGAAGTTAGATAATCATTTCAAATGACCAAAGACTGTACATTCTTTGATTGTATAAGCAAAAAAACACAAGTAAACAGTTGTGTAAAGTTATAAATTTGATTGTACAAACAAGGAAACAACATAAAACATAACTACACGGTTGGATATCAAACTTGCTAGATGATATTTATACTTACATTGTGAAATGTACTCCAATTCCGATCACAAGGAAAAGAGTTACAAGTTAGACTTAAAACACGAATTGCAGACCTCTGTAAGAAAGGAACATTAACCCCATGAAGTATCCACTAATCATCTACAATAAAAGAAAACTGTTGATTAAGAAATTGAATTCTAAGTGTCTAACATTTTGAAAATTTAGAAACAAAGTAAAATTTGTATCTCTTGAAATTATAATACTTAGGTTGGATAGTATTTCTCTGACAGTTGATGATCTTCGTAAGATCCCTCCAGCATCTGTGTAAGTTTGCAATTGAACTATGACCTGATCATGTTCATTATGATTAGTGATAAGTCGTTCCATAGCAGTGTAGAGTCTTTCTTCCATAGTTCGGTACATAGAATCCTCCATTTTCTCAGCAGAGATTTTGTAGAAAAACCTTGGGTTTAGGTAGTAAGCAACACAATTCAAGGGATGACGAATCTTGTTTTCCCATCTTTTATCAAAGTTGTCGAAAAATTTCTTCGAAGTCGCATCATTGTATTTGATTTTCTTTAAGTTATATTCCATCCTTTCTTTAGATTAATCACAACTTCATAAATATAACCCATGAAAGGTTTTCCCTCCATATTTACCATCCTAACATCCTCTACTAATGGACACAATACTTGATTTGAAAATGTGATAGTCTTCTATAATTCATTACTCCAAACTATAGGCATCATTCTTTGTCCATCTAATTTCTTCGTGTAACTAGAATTAATCCACTTATCTTGAACAAATAACACTTCCAGGGGACCTCTATACTCCAAAATTATGCTCATTGTATAAAATATAATCGCAAATATTGTATCAGTGGACCTATCCAATTCTGAGTTACCTGTTAAATCTCTAAACATTGTTAATACTTCTCAATGGTTGTAAATATAAGAACATATGACTTGGCCCTGCTGATAGCTTTAATTATCTGTAGAATATGGTTGCAAATATCTTTCATCAATAAATTAACACAATGAGCATCACATGGAGTCCAAAATAACGCAGGATGTTCCTTCATCAAAAGTTTACCAACAACTTTAAAGTTTGAGCCATTATCAGATACAAACCGAACAACATTCTCTATTCCTACATAGGATATTACCTCGTTGCATAGTTTTATTATGTGTTCAACGTTTTTGGTAATGCATGAAGTGTCCATAGACTTCAAGAAAACAGTCCCTTATGGGCAATTAACTAAGAAATTCAGAATTTGTCGTTCTTTTTGATCTTTCCAACCATCGGACATTATAGTGCATCCAAACCTTTTCCAATATTCTCTGAATGACTCAACAAACTTATTTCTTTCAGCTAACTTATTGGTAAATATATTGGTTCTTAATTGACGATACGACATAGTCATCATTGCTCTTTCATATTCCCTAATCTTGTAAACCATTTCTTGAAACGAAGGGAAAAAAAAGGCATAAATGGTAAACCGGTTGTTGTTTACCATGCTCCAATTGCGTCCCATTCCCAAGCTTCCAATTTCAGTTGTTTCTGTGTTGGCTGGAGTTCTTATATTGATTTTTTTCTTCGCCTTCGCGGGATCTGAGTTTATTAGCAAATTAAGTGGAACTCTAACATCACTCACAACTTTAAATTTCTTCCTTTTAGATAAAATTTTCTTACTAGCTATTACATTTAGTGCATCAACATCATCCAACTCATTATCATTTTGATCATCATCTTCAAAAAGTCTATCAATTCTCATCTTATTTGTTTTTTCTTGATTCTTCTTTTTCGTGCTTGCGGAAACTCTCTTCATTGTTTTTGGTGTAGTCTTGGGATAAGATTTCTGTTAGAGCATAGCTCGGTCGACCTCGCATGTGTTGCTATATCAAGCATGTTTGTCAATGTTAGTGATCAAAACTATGAGTCTTGATTTTTAGTCTATTATAGCGAAGTTTCGGACTAG
Source organism: Papaver somniferum (assembly GCF_003573695.1). Taxonomy (NCBI): domain Eukaryota; kingdom Viridiplantae; phylum Streptophyta; class Magnoliopsida; order Ranunculales; family Papaveraceae; genus Papaver; species Papaver somniferum. The sequence goes on along the minus strand of NC_039366.1, from coordinate 95,571,540 downwards.
GATAGAAAAGTGTAGTTGAGCTCAAGGACTTCATGGAGATTCATTATACAACGACGAAGATCTACTCAAGGAACCGTGGAACTTCATCAACAAAAAGGTATGTGGATACTTGAACTTATCTATCACTCAAAAGTCTATCTATTCTATCTCCTACTTCTTATGAGACAAAAAGTCGTATGCTATATAGACTGGATCATACACATTTGACATTTTGAGCTGAGTATTCACTACTTATCTTTTTCTCGAAATCGTGTGTTGGTAAAGCGTTTCGCTTTGATCAAGTTTATCTTCACATAGTGACGAAAGTCATGAAAAGTTTCAATTACTTTGAGAATTGCTCTGACGTGAATCGGTCTGTGAATAACGGTTGTATAACGTCCTCTGAGAATGTCTCAATGATTGAAATGAGAGTTTATATTACATAACCATGTATTCCTTAATCCGAAGTTTTCAAACTTTGTTGATTGAGAGAAACCGGAGGAATTGGATTTGCCAAGTCCGTGAACTCAGTTTGTGAACTCAGTCCCCGAACTGATGGAAGTTCTCTTTCCGAGAATTTCTGCTGGGATTTTCCAAAAAATCGTTTGCATGTTTAGTCCGCGAACTGGAGGAAGTCTCTTTGCCGAGATTTTCTTCCGAGTTTGGAAAACTCTGCCGGTTACCTTAAGTCCGCGAACTTGTTTGTAAGCTTAAGTGGTTATGATCTAAAGATGTGCTATGAACATGAAACTTAAATTACTAAGGAATGTTTTATGCAAACCGTGGCTATAAAGTTCATGAGCCGATTCAATCAAATCGAATCTTTATTTCAATTGTGTCTTGTGTGGTTACATAAGATCTCATAGCAATTGAACAACTCTCCAACTAGTTCATTTGAGTCAATTGAACTAGTTATGGTGAAGAAGAACTAGGTTAATATGAATTGCTCATATGGTTAACCTTTTGGGCTACTATGTTGACCCAACATACACGTACACGTTTGGGCATGGTTTCCACAAACCCAGTAAACGTCTACCCAAGCGTGTGTGACAAACTAAGTTTTCGATCTAACGGTCGAGAAATATTAGCTTGAATCTAAATCAGGTTTTCATCTAACGGTGAATATAGATTGCTTTGTAACTAAGGCAAAACCCTGATTTGAAGGCTATATAAAGGAGACATCTAGCATTGTGCAAAACTAATCCCCACACGTCTGTGTGATACTAGTGCGCTCTCTAGAGTCGATTCTCCTTTAACCTTTGGTTTTCTTCTCTAAAACCAGGTTAACGACTTAAAGACTTCATTGGGATAGTGAAGCCAGACCGATACTACTTTTGTCGTAGTTGTGTGATCTGATCTTTCATCTTCTATCGTACGAGTACAATCTATTGATTGGCTTGAGATCGTGAGAGTTCTCCGATAGGCAAGATAAAGAAGTCACAAACATCTTCGTCTCACTGTTTGTGATTCCTAGACAAACCACTTGTGTAGTCAAGAAGGATTGTTGAGAGGTGATTGATTAATCTAGGTTGTTATTCGGGAATATAAGACCGGATTATCAATTGGTTCATGTTCACCTTGATTTTATATCTTAAGACGGAACAAAAACCTAGGGCTTTTTTGTGGGAGACAAATTTATCCTTTGATAGACTTTTCTGTGTGAGACAGATTTGCTTATTATCAAGTCTGCGATTTTGGGTTGCAGCAACTCTTAGTTGTGGGTGAGATCAACTAAGGGAATCAAGTGCGCAGTATCATGCTGGGATCAGAGGCGTAGGAGTACAACTGTACCTTGAATTAGTGGGAGACTGATTGGGGTTCAACTATAGTCCAGTCCGAAGTTAGCTTGTAGTAGGCTAGTGTCTTAATACAGTGTGTATTCAATCTGGACTAGGTCCCGGGGTTTTTCTGCATTTGCGGTTTCCTCGTTAACAAAACTTCTGGTGTCTGTGTTATTTCTTTTCCGTATTATATTTTATATAATTGAAATAATACAGGTTGTGCGTTAAGATCATCAATTGGAAATCCAACCTTTGGTTGTTGATTGATATTGATTGATCCTTGGATATTGGTCTTTGATACCGTCCAAGTTATTCCTTGTATTTGATAAAGACTCGCTATTGTTTTTAGCTTGAGTAAAAATCAAATCAAGTGAGAGATATTAACTCCTTGAGATACTTTAATCTAGATTGAGTCTGACTGTCTAGTTGATTCTCTAGCAAAGTATTTCGGAGTTAGTCCATACAGATTGCTAAGTGAAATATTGGGTGGTGTTGTTAGACCCTCGCTTTTTCACTTTCACATCACCTGGTATTTGCAAAAGATGGTTTTGAAATTTATTAATCCATCCAATACATTCATGACCACACAACTTATATTTAACTCGCTTAGTTTCAGCATTGACTGATATAGCCCATTCCCAACCTACATCGCGGCCATCTGTTTTTGTGTTTGAGGTTGAAGCATTAGAAGGATCCACTTGATATACGATAAATTAATTACATTCAGTATTAAGGAATTCATTGAATACCTCAACAAGAATTAAATTAGAAAAATCTAACAAACAGGTTTATAAAATATAAATGAATAATTGAATCTAATAGCTACAACTAACTAACAGAACACGTGGAAGAAAAATAAACTGAAAAAGAGATTAAAAGCAAGTAAACAGTAGAGGGTGAAGAAGATGAAATGGAAGAAAAAGAACTGATGAAAAAAATCTGAAGAAATTGATAAGAAGACATATCCTTGACCTCTGGTTGTGCGCCTTCATTTCTTTAGTTTCTCAACCCTTTTTAGGTTTTTTCACTTATATAAAAGTTTTTTGGTAGTTGCTTTACTATTTTGACCCTCCAACCGAATTACTCGAGGATCGAAACTCATACCGATTTAGTCATGAATCGCCGAGTCAACACTAAATACTCGTCTCGGACGAGTACTGAGGAGTGTATCTCCCGGAGGGAGATCCCTGAGTTACTCGCTTGGGCGATACGTATTATATTGATTGCTACAACTCTCATGAATACCTTTAAGACATCTTTGATCACTAAACACCTTGTGTATGTGCATCATGATTAAAGTTTTAATTGTTTAAATGAACACGATATTGCTTATTAGTTCTTAAGGAATACTTGCCATGAACTATCATTATACACGGTTCTGGTACTCAGGACCATAGTGTATATTCTATTATGTCATTTCAATACAAACTTCTCACATGCTTATATGAAATCATAATAAGAGTTTTATCCAAACATAAAAAGTGTTTGCTTGAATATCAAGTTACCTGAGCTTGAATTCTAAGCAACCTTAGTCTAGAAAGACTATATATAAAGAGACACAAACAACTGGGAATTTCAATCCCTGACACTTTTATGTCCTAACTGTTTGCTAAAGTCATCCTCTATGAACCTAGGTTTCCTCCGAGAACTATAATTAGGTTTACGACTTAAAGACTTCATTTAGGTATTGGTGAAGCCAGGTTCTACTATCTTTACCTTGATAGTTCGTGTATCCTGATCTTTTTCTTTTTGTTGTCGAGGTTTTAGTAATTTCTTTCACGAACGAGATAAATAGAAACTGCAAAGTTTTCTTCGTCTCAAACTTTGTGATTCCTTAAGATAAATATCTAAAACTCTTATTTATTGATCGGTTTAAGATTATTCTTGAGGGGTGGTTAATAATCTAGGATTTCAGCTAACTGAGTGTAAGTGTTCTGGATTTATTAGGTTTGCTAGCTTTGTCTATTGAGAACAAATTTCCAAGACTTGATATATTCGACCTAAAGGGAAATCAAATAGGTTTATCTGTTAAAAGAAGATTGGTATCAAAAGTCTTCACTTAGGTTGAGGAAACTCTTAGGCTGTGAAGGACGTCATCAAAGGGAATCAATTGTGTATATCCTTGCGAGGTTCAAGAGACGTAAGGAGCACAACTGCAACTAAATTGCTTGGAGGGTAAATTCAGTCTCAACTATATTCCAGTTCGAAATTTGATAATAGGCTAGTGTCTGTGTGGCTAATACAATTCTATATTCAAATATGGACGAGGTCCCAGGGTTTTTACGCAAGTGCAGTTTTCTTCCTTAACAAAACTTCTGATGTCTTGTGTCTTTCCTTTTCTGCATTATATTGTTTTCCACAAGTAGTACATAACCAATCTTAGACTGGTAACATCTATCATCGTGATAGTGAAGGGTTGTCTCATCATTTTCATACTATTAGTGAATATGTAGCTTTGGTAATGAAAACATACCAATGCAAAAACAACGGTGAAGGTGAACCAGATGCGGTAAGAACAAATTTGTATTTCACTTTAGTAATTATTTATTTATTTTACTCTTTTAATTAAATTATTTTTTTTCTGATTTGCAGGAATGAAGATGCCGAGAAAAGTGGCAAAGAACCCACAAAAATGGATTCCAACACGAAAGTTGTTTCAACATTCTGAAGGAAATCAATAGATTTACGCGTTTGAAGGTAATCAAATGCCAACAAGATCACTATATGGACCAATTTCTCAGCACATGCATGACACGACCAATGCATACAATCAAGACTATCTAGCATTCCTGGAAACCCTATTTATGTTTTCGACAATAGTTCTATCAACATCTATCTGAGTAGGTCTTCTTAGGAAAGTTGGACCAAAGTGGTTGACTACTGTTTCGCAAAACATTTTGAGATACCTAAATGTAGTTGTTATGCCCGTAAGAATGTACTCATATGTGGAATCCGCTGGTACCCCATAACATAATATTTGGATGGTTGCAGTGATTTCTTGTTCAGGAATAATGGTTGTACCTAACGAATCTCAACAATAATTTTTTGAGTCAAGTTGCATGAGTTGGACGAGTTTTGTCTCACAAATGGTTATAAAGTCCTTTCATAACCGTTCTCCCTTGTATCACACATTTGGCATGCTTGTAAAGCCAATAACCAACTCCTAACTGTCACTTAAGCCATATTGCACCATTGTTGTGCTTTACTGAATTTTGCCTCGCTCCAAAGCTCAGCCATATTGGCCCTGCATGCTTATCACTCTAAGCTAATGCATGGAAAATCCTTGTGCTTCAATCATCGAGGCCAACTCTTTAAGCTCATTCTAGTTGCTCATGCGTCATATGCTTCACTTAGCCAATTTGCTTGACAATAGTAATGCCACTCTTGCTTCACTGGCTTGTTTGCATTGTTCAAGCTTTGTCCATCCTTGAACTAATGCCATAAATTAACTCTTGGCATATTCCTCACTCTTGCATCATCCTTGAGTTTGGGACAACTCAATTCCACGGATATGAATCAATGCCAACATCGCATGTTGGCATTTTTCAACTTTGGCCATGTCTTTCCAATCCCCCAATGAAGCCTCATTGTGTCGGCTAATAAGCTTCATTACTTAGCCAAATGTATTTACAGTGTAGCACTACCTTTGAGCTTCACTGGCTCTGCGGGGTTATGCCATTCTTAGCACATGACAGTCTACGCAGTGTCGCGCCATTCTGGTTGCACACTGACTTGGCCTACAACTCTGTAACGCGCAATCATTATGCGTCACTTTCCTGACCTATAACAAACCTCCCCCACCTAATCCGTTCAACACCTCGTTGAACACAACAAAGTATACTCGTTATACTTGTTCTCTGGCCTTGTACGCTTCTGAGCCCTTCTCAGAAATCAGCAAATTTTGATTGGCCTTTAACCTTGCCAAAACTTCTCTGCCTAGTACTTTATGTCATCACTTATATTTACTGCCTTGCCATTGATCCTACTGATCTTGAACTTTGTTGTTGCGTCGCGACCGCTTTCAACTCCATCTCAAATCATATATCAACACCCAAATGCACTTGCGATCTGTTGATATGCACTTTCAGAACTCGTCTGAAATTTGGCAGTACTCTTTTAGCTAAACCCTAAGCCAATTTTCAACATTTGATTGCATCAGCATCACAAATCTTTTCTCCAAGCCATTCCGTGCCTAAGTGTACACGTTAAACAACAAACATATCACCCTGATATGCATAACTTAGCTTAATGCCTTCAATTCCGACTGACATTGCACTCTTGCAATTCAACAGGCCTTACTGTAGACTAAGTGTTCTTCAATCGTTTTGAAACACTGTTGTGCAAACTCGACTGAAATGCATGACATTATCCATGACTTAGGATACCCGTGACATCACACCGCCTCACTGGACAGGGATCCTCTTCACGCGCCTTTGAAACTAACAAGGCATCACTTGTTCTTTCAAACTTCTACGCTTTAATATAGCGGAAAAATAGCATCATGTTCTTCCAAACTATGAGTTACTCTTAACTCATATACTTGATGGACTTACATCGTCATTCTTGCTGCGTTACTCCATGCTATCGATGTCGTATTCCTTCGCACTTCCACATAACTCTCAACAGCAAACTCGACTATGCCACCAACTATATTTGCTTCTTTCACTTTCAGTGTCTTCTATCGCATATTTTGGCTTAATATGCTATGTAGCATCTTCCACGTGAACTAGCTTTACTTTGAACGAAAGAGGCAAGAACTTTCGCTTAAAATACCCTCATTCACTACTACCTTACATAGAGAGACTTCATTCCAACACCAAGGTCCACTCGACCCAAACTGAAAGTATACTCAAACTTGAGCAAATACTCGTGCCAACTGATTGCAACTTGTAAGACCTAGAAAGCCTTGCAATACTGACTTCATCTTCGCTTCTAAGCAACAAAGGAAGCGATACAACACCCACTGTCCCCAATGTAGCAGTTCACTTTGCCACATGCACTGTTCCAACTATCAACGTTCTTATGTAACTCCCATAACGAAGTACAATATAATCCACAATTAGTTGAATACTCCTTCAAACTGATGCCATCATGTTGTTTTATCTTTCATGAAGATTTCTTCAATAATGACCACATGCCATCTTTATGCATCACCACTACTTTGTCCTTCTTTCTCCATACATCTATAATTAGCCTAACTTGCATCTCCAACCGCATCATGCATCTTGGACATGCCCAAATCATATTTGGCGCATACTGTCGTTGCATTCCTGCTATGCCAATTAGCACCCAAATCTTGACACAAACTTGTGCACCTTTGCACAACTGGAACGGACTTAAATTGGTGATTCTGAGCATCACCATAGAGCTCAACAAAGTCATATCACTCAATGACTTCCGCGGATAAACACCTTGGACGGTTACAAACAAGGCCATAATTCCTTGCAAATGAGGCGTCACTGCCTACGTTCCATGAAGCAATAATACCACATTCTTTTTCAAACTTGGAACTCATTTTTATTGTCCATGCACAACTAGCAACTATTGTCTTTCCCCTCCTCCAAAATCAACTTTAGTACCAATAATTGTTGATTTGCAGTCGACAAGAACATCCGCTTGTGGTTATGATCAAATGCAGGTCTTTGGACACCCTTGTCCAAGCATATTGATCTCACTCAAAAACCAGGTGCAAGCACACTCCTTGTGCCCATCTAGCATCAACGAATAACTCTTTGCAAATACAAGACCGTGGTGTATCGGTTTTTCCCTAACTTGCGCTTATTTATTTAGCCTTTCCATAAGATTTATGCTAGATAAGAATTGGCCATCCAATTCTTCTTTTATGGCATCACATTTCCACAAAAATGCTGGTTCACAACCAAACTTTGCATTACCACCAAGGGTACATGCATTCGGGAGACATAACATTAATCTTCCATCAAGTGGCTACGATGAAAACACCTTCAATATATCGCATAGACATGTTCTTCATCTTCTTAGCCACTTCAAAGGCCAACACCATCTTTGAGTTCAGGAATTTTCGCAAATTTCCTATTACCACACATGTAATGTACTCACTACTGATAACACTACGAAACTATGCATTCCTAATGCATCATCTTCGTATACTTGTGAGAAACATGGACTTAAAACACCTGACTTGCACCATATAAGTCAACATACTCTTGAGTTTTGTCATGCAATCACTTGAAAACCTAGTTTCCAATGATTCTCGCATGTTCATCTAACACTTTGGGCTGGAATTTTGACACCTTTGTCATAAACTTTCATGGCATGTTGCTACTTCAAGCTTCAAAGTTCATTCCAATTGATCTTTCCACACAAGACCAACTTCTTCTAATCTCCATACTAGTGAAACCCAAACAATTCTTCACTGAATTTGACAAACAAATGACACCAACTTGAGTAAAAAGAGAGAAAAATCAGCAACTGTGTCCCCAAACACAGCTCTGCTACCTGCTGTCACATGCCCATTTAATCGCCTAAAATTCTCATGGGACATGACCGGAAATGATTGTGGTTCAGTGAATCAACTTCACCCAAAATCACTCAGCCTTGCATACTTGCACCAAAGTATGCATCTGCCTTCACTCATAAGGCAATACGCAATGGAAGTCTTCTCTTCTTTCTCTCTAACTTTTCATGCCCCCATAAGCATAAGAGGTTCTGCCATGTACTTGAACAATTCTCACACAAACCATCAACACAATGAACACAAAGGATACTGCAACAAACCCATTTTATTTCACTAAAGGAAGATTACAAAACTCGTCCAACTCATGGACCAAAACAGGCTATTCACCCTCTTAGTGAATGCCTACAACACTCTCTACATTAGTGATTCTTCTCCCAAACGAACAACACCAGCATTATTTATTCCTAAGCTATTTATACTAACTAGGATCAGCCCAAAACTTCTGTGCAACCGCTTGCACAAGCCTTGGACATCCAAGTGTCCAAGTAGTTTTCATAACCATCAACTTCAACTGCCACCTTTTGTGTTGTCACACCAACTGGTGCCACACCCGTTCTTGGCGGTTATGAACACTCACAAATGGTTATAAAGTCCTTTTTATAATCGTTCTACCTTGTCTCACACATTTGGCATGCTTGTAAAGCCAATAACCAACTCCTAACCGTCACTTGAGCCATATTGCACCACTGTTGTGCTTTACTGAATTCTGCCTCGCTCCAAAGCTCAGCCATCTTGGCCCTGCATGATTATCACTCTAAGCTAATGCACGGAAAATCCTTGTGCTTCAGTCATCGAGGCCGACTCTTTAAGCTCATTCTGGTTGCTCAGGCGTCATATGCTTCTTAGCCAATTTGCTTGACAATATAAAATGCCACTCTTGCATTACTAGCTTGTTTGCATTGTTCAATCTTTGGCCAGCCTTGAACTAATGTCATAGACCAACTCTTTGCATATTCCTCACTCTTGCATCATCCCTGAGTTTGGGCCAACTCAATTCCACGGATATGCATCAATGCCAACATCGCATGTTCCATTTGTAAACTTTGTCCATGTCTTGCCAATCCCCCAATGAAGCCTCATTGTGTCAGCCAAATAAACTTCATTACTTAGCCAAATGTCTTCACAGTGTAGCGCTACCTTTGCGCTTCACTAGCCCTGCGGCGTTATGCCATTCTTAGCACTTGACAGTCTACGCAGTGTCGCGCCATTCTGGATGCACACTGACTTGGCCTGCAACTCTGTAACGCGCAATCATTATGCGTCACTTTCCTGACCTGTACCAGTTAACCAGATGCCTAGTCCATAAGTAGCAGCAAAAGTCAAAGTAGTGAAATCACCAAGCAGCCAGAAAGGAACTGCATGTTACATTAAAGTTGTTGAGGATTTGAGAATTAGAAAGACTCAAGATTCAAGGATGCACCAGCTGCACAAGGAACAATCTCCACTACAAGAAATGTACAAGTAACTAGTTCTGCAAAAAATGATTTAATAGTGGAGAGCGATGCGAAGAATGATAAAGGAGGAAAAGCCTCAAATTCTAATACAGCAAAGTTGAGGCAACTGGTAAGGGTGATGGGAAGAAAGACACTTCATAGGGTGATTGAACCGTTGTCAAATGGAAGAAAAGTTCTCCCCTCAAAGTGACTTCATCGATGAAAGCAGATTTTCGGTCAACAAGGTGGGTATGGTGGAAGAAAATAGGGAGAAAAGGGGAGTCTTCAATCTCCCTAAAGTTTCAACTAAAACTACTAGCCCCCTCAAGCAAATAACATGGAAGGAAATGGGTTAATCGAAGATTGTGCAAAGGACGAAGACTATTCTGATGGTGAATTAGAGATGAGAACGAGTCATCTTTCTCGGAAGGAAAAAGCCCTGAGAATGACTCAACGGGAACTTGCAAGATTAAGATGTGAAAGTGTGAAGGAGAATTTCCAAGAAAACTTAGGTCTTAGAACCCAATCAAAAAAGGAAGCTTAGTCTTAGTTGTGTGTCGGCTTGTTGACATATCTTTGAATTTTCTTTGTAGCAAGTAGTTTGGTTTTGTTTGTGTTTCACTTGTGCGAAACGGTTTTTTTTATTTTTTATTTGGATGCTTTTGCCTTCTCTTGGTCTCGCCTAGGCGTTTTTTATATTGGTTTTTTTTTTTTCTTTTTTTACAATCCAAGGTTTATTTATCTTTTATTAATTTAATTTTCGTATAATAAAAAACAATGAATTACAACTCGAAAAGACAATCATCCGGTAAGAAACTGGTCGGAAGCCTAGCAACAAGTTGTGCTCCAACACCTCTCTGAATAGCTACCCCTACCCTATGAAAAAGGAATTCTCCGACGCAAACATTATCATCATGGCTTGCCATATAATTATGCAAGCGCTTCAGAAAGTCTGTGAAGTCATCACCCAATTCCCCTAAGGTGGTGAAGGCAAGTGTCCCAAAACCAAAGCCATGAGACGTGTATTTCTCTAAATATTTAGCATTCTTGCGAGTAACAACATTCTTAATGGCGAGACCGGAGGCAAAGGTACGAACTCCCCCACCCGTGAAAGGCGAAACACCAGTCACATCTAAACACACATCACGACCATTATCCCAATTGAGCACAACTATGTCAGCTGGTCTCAAAGCAGTGCCATTATTCGCAAGAAGCCCCAAATCAACCTCCTTCCTAGCCGGCACACCCGCACGATAGCACATGTCTGCAATAATGTCTCGCACCAAATCATGTCTAAATTTAATCCCAACTTCATTCGCAAAATGCAAGGCATGATCACCAAAGATATCCAAATCTCTTTTTCAGAAGGGGCAAGAGTCATTCTCCTCGAAGAGAGGAATCCCAAATCTGTACCGGAGAATTGCACTGAATTGCCTAGCTTCAATAGTTTGGTTAAGGCCCGTAATAGGAATCGCCATTAAAAAGTCCCAGGCATGTTTTGTTTGATTGCATTGCCATAAAACAGAATCACGCTCTGACATAACGTAACTGGTGGGTATGTTTTCTTTCACAGCATCAAAGTAAATATTTTCCAGGGAGTTCATGGAATGGGTGTCAAAATTACTTGAGCAGAGAGGAGAAACGGAAACACGCAATGAGTTGAAGGAGTCCAAAGCTCGCTGTAGAGAGGGGCCACTACTACTGATGCCAGCACCTCTCAAAATCGTAGACTGCAGCTCTAGGGTCTGTAAACAAGATGCAAGGAAACAATAATGTTTTGTATCCTGAATAGTGTACACACCCATACCTCCATGTTTGAAAGGAAATGTGGAAAGCCTTTGATGGAGGAGTCCGTAGCCGGGGCCATCACCATAAATGATGTGCCTAAGGAACTGAATCAGACGAGCGTCAAATAAGTCTTGAGCTTCCTGTAAAAAATCAGACTTGGTTGTTCTCAAGGCAAAATAAAGTCTCGAAACACCGGTGCAATTCCGAAACAAAAGCAATTCACCTTGAGGGTCTTCTAATTTTTCTACAGCATCAATGAGGGCTATAGTCTTGCGCACTCTACAAACAGCCAAATCTTTATTAAATTGAGCATCAAGGCTGACCCCCCCCCCCCCCCCAACCAAAAGCTGCACACTCTTAGAAGGCCTGCTGATATTCGGAGGGAAAACACCAGGGACAAGAGATCTAGGATCTGGAGAGGGCCAAAATAGTTCCGTCTTGGCTATATTCAAATGTAAACCCCTTTCACCCCCATAATCTTGAACGATTTTCAAAGCCTTTGCAACCATTAGAGTATCACCTATCAAGGTATCATCATCCAAGTACCAAGCTTGCAATTCAAGATCACATTGCTCGACAATTATTTTAACCAAGGGGTGAAGAGTAAGAGCAAACAACAAAGGCCCGAGAGGATCCCCTTGTTGTACACCCTGTGAAGAGGCGAGGACATGATCCATATAATATAAACGAGCAGGAGAAGCGTAACAAAATTCAACCCATCGAGAAATAGAAGGGCACAAATTACGTACCTCGGAAAGCATGTATGACCGGTCAATGAGGTTAAAAGCATTCGAGCAATCTACCAACAACATGGAAAGATTGTCTGAGTCCCCTTTATCCTCGATCATACGGTTAACAGCATGTAATATCGCTTCGCCACCACATTTGGCACCTACTCCAAACTGATAGTCTCCTAAATAAGCATTGACGTCTTTCCCAATATGTGTTGCAGCGAATTTGGAGACAAGTCTTCTCCATATAGTCCCTACAGCAATGGGACGCAATCCACCTCCCGGCTTAATCAAGGGTGTAAGTGGTGCACTCGCAACAAACTCCCTCAAAAGAGGAGGACACCGGCCTAAAAGCCAAAGATTAACTACACCTGTGATGGCTGCAAGTAACTCCTCCGAAAAGGCAGCAGCGGAACCACTAATGGCATCCAAGAGATGCTGCGCCCTCAGCCCATCTCTTCTACAAGAAGTCACCTTAGGGAAACTTCTAAGACGTCCCAAAACAAGATCAGTAGAGGACTTCATTGTGTATTGCGCTACTGGGGTAGGAGGAATCTGTGGTGGAGCTTGAAACGTCCGTTACGCAGTTTACCTTTACGCAGCCTAAGGTTAGTAGCCTCCTGACTTACCGGCAGAGTCTTCTTCTTCTTGACTTCTTCCCGTAACTTCTGAATGTTACGATGTTCATTCAATACAGTATGGATCATCCTCATACATCCATTAGCTTCTTCCCATAGATTCAAAGCCAAGTTAATAGTCCTGACTTGCATCTTTTTCTTGGTAGAAACTTTTTATTCTTGACTGCTCTGAGGAATGTATAAATGGAGAACGCAAATAGGAAAAACAGGAGTTGAATCCAAGATGCCAGATCGTTGGGTGAAGCAGCGACTTTCTGAAGAACAGCTTTGAAAGTCGGAGAAAAATGGAGCCTGCACTTAGCAGGGATGCTCGAGACAGTTGGTATATTGGCCTGGAAAACTATATGCAGTAATTCCACACTCACGGTAGGTAAAATCAATTCATTGGGCTTGTCTGTCCCTGCAACAACGGAGGCATTAGAGCTACAAGGAGCAACTACACCTACAATAGAAACCGGAGCAGAAACTACATCACCCTGATGCAGTTTACAATTCTTACCCCAGGCATTGATGTGCATGCATTGACAGCAAAGCCAACTCTTCAACTGCTGCAAGACTGAATCCCATGCTATGTAAACAGCCCAGTTGCTACGTAATCTCTCACAACATCTATTCTTACCATCTTCCCTGTTGTAATGCTGCTTCTTCAAGTGGTTAAACAGTGAGCCTCACAGTAACCCTCTCCCACCAACACCATTTTTGCAACCATCTAGTCAACGATAAGGGCATTGATAAAGATCATCGCGCTCAGAACTAACAGGAGGGATTGCAGATGAGGGATGCGATATGAGAGCTGTGGAAGATGTACCGTCAGATCCGAGCATGGAGAAGCCCGACTGTAAAAAACCCTACACGAACAAACAGACCATGGGAAACCCTAAGACAAGGTAAGTCGATGTACCAGATGCTGTTTAAGTCGAAAATCAAAGGGTAGCAGAGCAGGAGGGGAAAGAAGATGAGGGACCGAAAACAATGAACAGGGAACATACAGAATCGGTTTGATTAGATGAAAACTCACAGATTGTATGATCGCCAGAAAACGACCCTCCGTGAAAAACGGCCCTCTTAAATCATAAGATTTCACACATTTACCTCAGAAAACAGGAAAAAAAAATCACACGGCCAACTTCGTTGCGTTCTTCTTAAACTGCTACTTATTATATTTTACCATAGTGGAAAATCCATGTTTTTTGATAAGAAGGATGAATATATTAATTAAGCAATATAATACAGAAGTTCTACAATTTTATTTTTTCGAAAACATTAGAAATGATACTTTCTTTTTGAACTTGTTGTTGCATATGCTTCAAAATGTGTTGTAGTCTTCTTATTTTTGCTTCCTTTGCTACTGAGTCCGCTGATGCATTGTGATCTCTGTTGATAGATTTTATCCTAGCTTGTGGAAGTTTGTCAAGAATGGATATAGTTTCTTCTATGCTATTCTCTGCCGTCCAGGCGACTGCTGCATCTGTTTTCTTAATGTAATCTGACAGAACTTTATAATTTGTAGCAATAACGGCGGTAGAAAGAATCTTGTCTTCTAGCCATTTTAAAGCCTTCAAAACTGATTTTTCTTCTGCGTGCAACGCCGAGGACGCCCAGTCTGAGCCTAAGATATATGCATAAAATCTTCTTGTTCTACCGAGTAAAGAATGAAAGCATAACCCATAGATAAGTCTCCTTGTTAAAGGAGGCATCTGTAAAAATTATCCAATCTGAGGTGAAGTTGTTCCGCCTATATGTAGGTATATTTTTTTTTTAGACTAACTTTCTGTAACTTCTCCTTATTGATCGGTTGGGCTTGTATAAAATTCTTAATTTGTTGGATCAAAGTGTATGTATCTGGGCTAGTTTTCCTAAAAAGTACTTCACATCTATATTTCCACAGAAAACCAAGTGATTGTTGCTATTTGATCACAAATTGTTGGGTAATTATTATCGGAGATCCAGTTATCAACCCACGTAACAATTGAGTCTGTATTGATTTGCGAGTTGACTATATTCAGGTCGCAACCAAACCAGATTGCTCTAGCGAAAGGACATCTTCTGAAAAGATGGTATTCTGTTTCCGCCTCTTGATTTTACATAGGGGACACTCCGAGGAGATTTCCGGGTTGTGGGCTGCTAATCTGCTATTTGTTGGGAGCGCCTTTTGGATCAATTTCCAAATAAAGAGTCGAATATGAGGTATTGACTTCAAGTTCCAAAGATTTTTCCAAGGATATATGATATCTTTTTCATCATTATTATTTTGACTGATAAGATAGTTGTAAATATTTTTTGTCGAAAACGCTCTCGAACTATGGTGTTCCCATCTGATTCTGTCCCTGTTTCCTTTGTTCGGGGTGATTGCTAAAAAAATTTCTTTTGTTTCTGGTAAAAAGTATTCATCTAATCTTTCAATATCCCAGTCACCATCAGAATTTAGTAGCTCATGGACCTTTTGAGGTATCGGGTCCGCCCTATCACTAGGCTGGGTTAAAGAATTTGTACTAGGTATCCATTTGTCTTCCCAGATCCTTGTATTTTCCCCGTCTTTCACTTGCCATATGTAGTTTTCTTTTAGAATATTGAGACCCTTTTGAATGCTTGTCCAAATCCACGAGAGTTCATAATTTCTTGTCGGTTGAAAGGGACTCGAGCCATGAAAATACTTCGCTTCTAGCAATTTAACCCATAATTGATCTTTTTTTGTCATCACTCTACTTGCTAACCTCGTTAAGAGGGAAATATTGAAATTATGGGGATTCTTAATTCCTAACCCGCCTTACGATTTAGGTTTGCACATGATGTAGTTGCATCTTTTTTGATGCCTACACCCATGATGATCTTAACCATCAAAACATACATTAACACACATGAAAGAAGATAAAGTGCAGAAATGTAAAGGGAGACAGATCTTTTTACGTGGTTCGGTCAATTGTGACCTACATCCACGGATTTCACTATGTTGTGAGATGTTTACAAGATCTTCATTGGAGAGGCTGTCATGGATCTCTTGGGAAGAAGAAGACATATGGAGGCCAGATGAGAGAGAGGGGAATAGCCTTGGAAATCCGACCATCCCTACTAACCTATTTCTCTTTCTGTTTTATAGGGTAGGTGGTTACATTAAATTATATATATGCCCCTAGGGATGATTAGATGGGATAAGACTAAGTGGTTGGGTATACATAGTGTATTTGGTTACATTTTAGTAGGGTACTTCGACTCCTAATCTTGCGCCACGTAGCGAGTTGATATTTTTCCCTCACATTTTGCTCCTTTGGTTGAGGGTTGTTGGAACAATAATCCTTAAGCAAATCAACCTCGATATGGCTTTGAAGACGAGAGAAGCGGCTGAGAGAGATTTATGAACATGCTTGGTTCCGATCTGGCTTGTAGTTAGGCTTCACTTCTGTAGAGTGTTTGGTTGGGGTCATCCGAGTTGGTTGTTGCGATGCTTGTGCTTCACGATCCGTGATCTGTGCTACACGATGTAGATGTGCGAGTTGACACTCTGAGTAACAGTGCGAGGTCGCTCTCAATTCTTGGTCTTTGATTTTTTGCTGGAGTTGGTTCATGACTTCAGTTGGTGTTGTGTAGTACCGAACTTCGTGGCTATTTGTTTTTGCTGAAGGAACTCCGCAGAAGAATATAACCAGCTTTTAAAGTATTAATACTTGCCCTTATTCTTGTGTGAATTTCTGAGGCAGTCCTTGTGTTCGTGATCGTTGTGCTTGCTCCTTGGTAGTTAGTGCTCCATCTCTGTCTGGCTTGGTTGGCATCAATTCCTGACGACTTGTCGTGTTGTGCTTCTCGGGACCATCATGGGTACCTTTCTTCACAATTGGATGATTGCCTTTGCATCTATAGCTTTCTCCTTTCTCCGAGCGATGAGGGTTTTTCCTTATAGGTATGACAGTTCAATATATATGCTCCTGTTAGCATTTGAGAGGATAAGTTTTTTGAACAAATCGAATCCTGTAGCTTTTTACTGGTGTAAAAAGTCTTATGCGGGTGACACATCGTTGTGGGGTCTTTCCAAATGACTTTGAGATTGCAGTCCGAGGTCATGCTCTGAGGGCTTACTAAATGCCTCAAATCGTGTTGCTATAAGATTTATCAGATGCCTTCGGATGGTGGTCCGAGGTCTTGTTTTGGTTCCGAGATATATCGGATGCTCATATCTGTGGGGACTCAAAATGTCTTCGGATGGTAGTCCGAAGACTTGCCCCGAGGACTTACTGTTTTCCTCAAATCGTGTGGACGTAAGATTTTGTTGAATGCCTTCAGAGTGGAATCCGCGGTCTTACTTTGTGCTCCAATTTGAGGCTTATGTTTGTGGGGACTCGAAATGCCTTCGGATCATAATCCGAAGTCCTTCCCCGAGGACTTACAGATTGCCTCAATATGAAAGTATCGAGGGTATATACTGCCCCCTTTGGTTTTTGGAAGCTTAAGAGCTTATAGCTTTTGAAAGCCAAAGTCAAGGTTTTGCTCCTAACTCCATTTCTGAATATATCATTTATGATGCTACTACCTGTAGCTTGTACCTTGATACAATTTTGCTGTTGCACTTGTGTGCGATTTTATATGAGGGTCACACCATAGTGGTATCTCTTTCGTCCTTGGACATGTTATGGGCTATAAGTCCGAGAAATGATCAATTTCCCATTTGGCCAAATAACCTCTTACAATACAAGTCGAGAGGATTTCAAGGATCCTTCTGGTTCCGAATATGTGTCTTTTTCGAACATGTATTCGTAAATAATGTACAGTGCTTCTCTTTGGGAAGGCTTCTCCCCCATAGTCGCCTCTTGGCGCTAACTAGAATGAGGACGATACCTCTGATAGTTGATTCGCACTTCAGCCTAAAGTGAGTCAACTACAGGGTATCTTCTGAAGTACATGACATCATCTGACTCGTGGTCGAGATGGCATTACCCTAGGTCAATGTGTCCGTCTCGGGTAGCTTGAGCATTGCTCGCATCATCCTGTTTGAGGATGGAATGGTGTGTCTAGAACCTTACCATTCATGATGGTCTTGAGGAGATGTTTCCTCGCATAGGGGTCATGACCCTGTTACCATTCGTGATGGTCTTGAGGAGATGTTTCCTCACATAGTACTAGTATCTTGATTACCGTTCATGATGGATCAATACTAAGTGAGTGAACCTGCAAACAACATATATAATTCATGCATTCAACATATCAAAATAATGAATAAAACAATCACATGAAAATAAATTATATGGCATCGAGAATAGGTTTTCTCGTATGGGGCTCATGGCCCGATTACCATCGTGATGGTTTTGAGAAGATATTTTCTCGCACGAGGGTATGGTTTACCCAGATACCATTTGTAATAGATGTGGGATAGAGTATTATCCGAGTTTTTGATCGGGTGACATATCCGAGTTGATGCTTCTGATAAGATGTCACTGTTCATGCTCCTCGTCCGAGCTCTGGTTGGCTCAAGTCGTGTTGGCTGCTACTTGACTTTACGATCTTAATCGTGCTGGTTGTCTTTCCGAGGTTGGTGCTTTATATTGAGCTGTCCGATATGGATTGAGTCCGAGATTGGAACTCGGTTGAACATCATCGTTCTGGTGGACTCTGTTTCCTCGCCTGTGGTATGAGAATGATGAGTCCGAGCTCTGGTTGGCTCCCATCGTGATGGTTGTTTCTCCGCGAGTTGGTCTCGAGTTAAACACGAGCTGGTGATTTTGATGTGGTGTCGTCCATCATCGTTATTCTGTAACAGCAAATCATTCAAGTGAGTAATCTCAATGAACTCGTTCTGAAATTGCTATGTAAAGCAGTAAGAAAGGAGAGTGAAGAAAAAGTCCCAAAATCAAGCTAAGATAGTGAGACATTCGAGTTCATGATCTGGTTGTCCTGTTGATTTCTCGTCCGAGATTGGTGCTCGGAGATGTACTGACGAGTACGAGTGAATTAGGTCTGATGACTGGTGAGTCCGATGTGGGTTGAGCTTTGGCATTGTCTGTCCGAGATAGATGCTCTGGATTGAGCTGCACGAGATGGTAGCTCCGACTTGAACTGATATCGCTTCTGGTCCGACATCGTTGAGCTGATGGTTGCTCCGAGTTGGCTGTATGAGATGGTTTCGAAGTGGTCACGATGGTAGTGAATCATTCCGATGTGATTTCGTCCATCATTGCTTTTCTGCAATAATCAAACCAACTAGATTAGTCATCGGCTGACTTCGTTTAGGAATTGGTGTTAAGACAGCACGAAGAGAGATTGAAAAAATAAGCCTCGAGTTCATCCTCTAGTTGGCTTGCAGTCCGAGCTCTGATGAGATGGCCTCGAGGTGGTCACGATGCTGGTGAATCATTCCAATGGGTTTTCGTCCATCGTCCTTGTTATCCGAGTTTGGTGCCCAGAGGTGAACTGATGGGTTCGAGCTCAACATCGCGCTGGCTTACTCTTGCTCTGGTCCGATATAGACTGAGCTTTGACTGTTTGTCCGATTGAATCGGTGATATCTCCGTGAGTTGGTCTAGAGACGATTACGATGCTGGTGTTAATATGTAATTGTGAACTGCTCCGATGTAGCTTCATTCATCACCATTTTTTATGTAACAACAAGTCGGTTAGATTAGTGATCATGATTTGGCTTCGTTCAGCAATTTCTATGTTAAACAGCACGAAGAGAGAATGATAAAAAAAAGCCCTAAATCAGGCTAAAGTTTTGATGAGGTTCTATTCATCTTTCTGCTGGGGCTTTTTCTCAGCAATATGAATGTCTCTTTCTCCTCCGTTTGGTTGATCGTCTGTCCGAGTTTGATGCTCGGAGGTGAACTGTTGAGTCCGATATCACTGTCATGAGCTCGAGTTGAATATCGTGTTCCTGCTCTAATATCTTCTTCCGATGTAATTTTTGCTATCGTAGAGCTGAAACAACAAATCGTTTAAGTATATCAGTACAAACTCGATCTAATTTGTGTCGTATGAAGTACGAAGGATATGTAGATGTTCATTGGATTTCATCCACAGAAAACCTAGATTAGGCTAAAAATCACTATTTTCAGAGAAAACCCCTAAATGGGTTTGAAGAATAAGGTCTACTGATTGTAGATCGGTAAACGAAAATCATTTTTAGTAAAGATTTTGAAACAAAATCAGACTTGTATTGAAGAACAAGCCCTAGTTTTTCTAATAGATTTTTTTGAAATTTTTTGCTTTGAATCTTGTAGATCCGAAAAATTAAGAAGAAGATAAAGAGATATGAAGAGAAAAATTTGTTTCCCGATGGATTGTTGATGAAAGCTTGCTGGTTTCAGCGTTGTTGGATTTTTCTTTGTACTCTCCGATGTAGAGATTTCATTTTCTCATTCTTTTTCTTAGGCTTTGTTTGGAATCGGACGAGACACCTTGTTGTCCGAAGCTCCAGGATCTTTCACAATATTACCCTTGAAGCACTTATTTCAACAAGATCTACATTGGATCTGTTACAGAACTTGCTGGTAGCAAAGTAATGATCTTCTAAGGGACTAGGTTGGATAAATTCATTACTCTAGTCTCTGTTTCTAGCGCCAAAATGTAGTTGCATCTTTTCTGATGCCTACACCCATGATGATCTTAACCATCAAAACATACATTAACACACACGAAAGAAGATAAAGTGCAGAAATGTAAAGGGAGACATATCTTTTTACGTGGTCCGGTCAATTGTGACCTACATCCACGGATTTCACTATGTTGTGAGGTGTTTACAAGATCTCCATTGGAGAGGCTCTCATGGAGCTCTTGGGAAGAAGAAGACCTATGGAGGCCAGATGAGAGAGAGGGGAATAGCCTTGACTATCCGACCATCCCTACTAACCTATTTCTCTTTCTGTTTTATAGGGTAGGTGGTTACACTAAATTACATATATGCCCCTAAGGCTGACTAGATGGGATAAGACTAAGTGGTTGGGTATACATAGTGTATTTGGTTACATTTTAGTAGGGTACTTCGACTCCTAATCTTGCGCCACGTAGCGAGTTGATATTTTGCCCTCACACATGCCTTTCCACGCTTTTATATAACCACCTTTCTTTTTTGACTTATCTTTATTCCACCAAAAATCTCTCTGAATTTTGTCAAGTTTATCTAGAGTATCTTTTGGAAGGGAAAGCATCTGCATTTGATATGTTGGGTAAGATTGGAGAATTGATTGAATTAAAACAGTCCTACCTGCTTGTGAAATCAACTTTGATTTCCACCCTTGTAGCATATTGTAGTACCGTTTAAGAAGAGGTTCAAAATTCTATTTTCTATTTTTGCCGAAGAATAGAGGTGTACCAAGATACCTGTCATGTTTTGTCAGCAATGGGACTTCAAGGATTTTGTTATTATCTTTGCATGTTTTGGGTGAATTTTTGGGCTGAAATAAATTCTCGATTTCTGAAGATTCACCATTTGACATGTAATTTCCCCAAATTGAGATAATATGTCTAACAGGTTTTTGGCTTCCCCTAAATCTGCTCTGGTGAAAAGAAAGCAGTCGTCTGCGAAAAAAGATGGGACATAGTAGGGGGCTGTTTGTTTATTTTAATTTCGGAGATTTTATTTTCATCTGTGGCTTTTCAAGTATCCTTGAGAGAACTTCCATGCAGATTAGAAAAAGGTAAAGAGATAAAGGGTCTCATTGTCTTAGGCCCCTAGAGGTGGAGAAAATTGGGCCTGGAGAGCCGTTTAGCAGGATAAAGTAGGATGTTGTGGATATGCATTGGGAAATGAGGTTAACCCAGCAGTCACTAAAACCAAAGGAAGATAAGGATTTTTTTTAATAAAAGACCATTCCACTCTATCAAAAGCTTTTGATAGGTCAATCTTGAGAGCTAAATATCCTTTTTTCTTCTTAGACGTTTTCATTGAGTGAATCAGCTCATGAGCTATGATGATATTGTTCGTTATTTGTCTTCTTGGGAGAAAGGGAGATTGATTTGGAGAGATTATCCTATTCAAAATGGTTTTTAATCTATTTGCTAGTATTTTTGATATGAGTTTATAAATAGTGTTGTTGAGGCTGATTGGACGAAAATCCGCTGGGGTTTGAGGGTGGTGATTTTGGGGATGAGAGTAATGAAAGAGTGGTTAAAGTTTTTTTCCATAAACCCAGTCCGGAAAAATTCTTGCGTAGAGTTAATTATGTCCAGGCCCGGTATGTCCCAGTTTGCTTTAAAGATTCCCGGTTGGAATCCATCTGGTTCTGGAGCACTCCAAGGGTTCATGTTGGCGAGGGTTGACCAGATTTCTTCTTTGGTGGGGACTTGGGTTAAAATTGAGTTTCCCGAATCCGAAACGCAAGGTTGTATAATTCCCTCTAGCTCTACATTGTAATTTTTTATTTGGGAAGCGCCAATTTGGGAGAAATGATTGATGAGGAGCGAATTGATTTGATCTCGGTCTGAAATCCAGAGACCTGATGGTTCTATGAGAGGATGAATTGCATTTATTCTTTTCCTATTTGAAGCGGATGCATGGAAATATTCAGTGTTTTGATCGTATTCCTTGAAGAATTTATCCCTAGAGAGTTGGTGGTAATAATCATTTTTGATTTTATACCACTTTCCCAGTTCAGCTTGAAGGTCTCTGAGGATATCTATCTTGGAGGAAATGTTTCTGGAATTATGAATGTTATCTATTTTCCTATTAAGGGTTTAATATTTTTATGGATATTACCGAAAACATCAGAATTCCACTGGGCCAGATCTGAAGAGATAGATTTCAAGCTTGAGGCAAAATTTTTGGAGAAGGAATTGGATGAATGAGTATTCCAAGATGCTTCAACCACCGACTTAATAGTCGGGTGAGAAAGCCAAGACCTAAGGCATCTAAAAGGTTTCTGAAATCTTTTTTGTTTCCGGATTGGTATCTAAAAGGATAAGAGTGTGGTCAGATCCCACTCTAGTTAGGTGAATTACCTTAGTATTTGGGAAAAATTGAATCCATTGATAGGATGTTAGCGCTCTATCTATCCTTTCACAGATATTAGCGTCTCTGCTTCTGTTGTTTGACCATGTGAAGGGGCGCCTTCGTAACCGGCGTCTTGGAGACCTAGGGAATCCACTATCTGTCTAACAAAAGTTTCACTGCTTGACCTTGTATTATTTCCTTCCTGCTTTTCAGCTGGATCCAGTATTATGTTCAAATCGCTAATCAAGATTCATGGTTTTTGGATTTGACTCACTAAATTCTGAATATGAGACCATTGAATTATCTTTTCCTCAACCTCGACTGCACCGTAAATACAAGTTAATTCAAATTCTTTATCATCATAAGAACACTCAAAATGACACGCAAAGCTGTGGAAAATCCATGTGGTTGACCAAATTTCATGATTTGGAAAGCATCATAAGAATTGTCCTTAAACAAATTAATCAAAAATTAAATAAATAAAGTAATTACTTAGGGCCACATTCTTTGGAAGTGAAGAAACAGCCCACCAGCTCTTAACTCCTGTCGTATCAAATGTGCCCCACCAATCCCGAATCCCCATCAAGTTTTCTTCTTTTCCGACTGCTTATGTTGCCTTTTGCACTGATTGTGGGTGTGCAATGCAATCAAATCAAACAGTTCATTTTTTTACAGATCTATATAAGACATGGGCAAACAAAAGCTAAAATATTCTCGACTGTCCATTGAATATTGCACGATCCTACGGTGTTGATCAATCTTATATAAAGCCCACATGTATGGGTCTGGCTCTGGCATACTTTAGAGTTTAGAGTCAGGGTAAATGTACAACATGGGAAATGCATGCATGATTACAAATTAAGGTAAGATCTATGACATAAAAAACCACATGATGAATGCTTAGCTGTTTGGGAGAAGAAGAAGCTGAAGAAAAAGAAAATGGAACTCACTACTACTCCAGTGTCTTTGCTGTTTCATCATAATAAATCTTAATTATTGTTTCTCTCTCTACTTTTCTAAGTCCAACTGTCACTAATTAATCTAATCTAGTATTCATATCATGAATTATTAATCCCAAACCTTTTTGATTCGTTATATTAGTTGTACTAGTACTAGGCTAAATCATCACTTGCATTACCCTAAAAACAAGTTTTCATCATCAGATTCGTGTAACCAAAGAGCTAACAATTGATATTGTTGTTGGTAGTACGATAGTGCAGGTCAGGTTCACTACCCATTATATATGAGCTACTTCATCTTCTTTACAAAAATGAAATGAACACAGACTACACGAGTCTGTCCTCAACAGCTACATGCGTTCTTGAATGTTAAGCAAACCTGGAGAAATGTACTTGTATTACTCAATTGCTTCTACATAGAGCCGGATTCTTTTTGCACTAGGTGTAGTTAAGAACTTGCAGAATTTATGGAACTGGTTACAAGAATGGTCAAGTATGATTGAAGCAATAATCTATTTGTATTATATTGGCGAGCGAAGTAAAGTTTCTTGAAAACCAAAGGCATCAAAGTCACGAACAAAATGCTCTTATTGCTGCCATGTACAGAGAACATTGGCATTAGTGTGGAAAAATTAAAGTTCGAAAAAGTTAGTATGAGAGAATGGCAAACTGCCAGCAGAATGAACGGGCGAGTAGCTCCAGTTTCGCAGCAGATCTCACAAATCCAACCGCTGCAGTTGCTGAAAAGAAACTAAATTCTGATCATCATCTACTTACATCCATTGAGAATCGCCGTGCATCTTGCAGATTGGTACATGAGGTTGTGCTTGGAAGATGTGTATGTTGTCTCGCTTTGTAGCTGCTGCAGCTGCTAGCAATGAATATGCAATGCTTTGAGTAGTAAACCAAATTAGGATCTCACTGAATAACACAAACACAGCCTCGAGTACTTTCGTCGTCATCATCTGATTCTCCTGACTCACTGCATAAGAAAATACAACTAGTGATGAAAGGAAGTAGATTCATGAAACTCAGTTATCAAACTTCTTCGTCAAACGTAGTAATTCACTTATGTGCAGAAAAGAAGTGCATTTAATGGATTGATAACTTGAATTTTCGGCATTACTGAAATGTATTCTAAGGCTATTTTTGTTTCTCTTGACCGGACAGATGAGATTGAACTTTTAAAATGTTATTTTAGCATTTAAGGTCTGTTAATGAGGCGACCGACTAACTTTGTAATCCCAATCCATTCACGTGAGTAAGCCCGTGCATTTGGAGTGAAAATGTGAATAGTCAAACTAAAAAAATAAATGGAGCTCAAAGGCCTGACAATGCATGCCCGAGGTTTTAAGACAGACGACACGCAGATTCTGAAAGTTCCAACTGCTAACAGGTTATGGGCACATTAAACATCAGCGGCGCCTAGTCTGTGCAACACTCCAGAGCTCTATAGCTCTCATAACATGTTAAGTTGTTAACGAACTCCTAAAAAGTTGAAATTTGAGAAAAGAGCAACAGCAGATAACAAACATCTGAGGTAACAAGGAGGGGGCAGACACAAATAACAAATAATAAGCAGAGTTTAAACCTCGTATTCACTGTGTGATACGGTTCGTCAAAATAACAACAATGGTCTGAAATTATACACAAAGTACAATGAAGCACACCAAGACAGATGTGGAAATGATCTCACTTCAGTCACAGTAGACATGAAAACAAATTCACAAAATTTTCAGAATTTGAACTGAATGCCTATGTAAATGTGCATAGAGAAGGATAACGCAAAAGGAGTAGCAGATAAAACACAGTATAATTTAGAGATAAATAAGGACCTGCGTAAGCAATAGCTGTTCAATTTGTGTCAAGCGCGAAATTTAGCAAATATCTGCATGGATGGAGAGACCTTGTTCACACGTAGTGACTAGTCTTGGATTAGGACCGAAAAATCTTCCTGAATGTGATTATGTAGAAAAGGTGCTTCAAATGACAAATCAAGAGACATGAATTTATACTTTCTAGACTTATTATATCAACCGTCAGTGTCTCCCATTAATAGTTTGTATGACTTCTCAATACAAATTGAAAGGTTTGTAGGAAATGAAAATCACTTTGAGTTAATTCTTCTCAGGGAATTAACTGATCCCATCCCGGAGATACCATAGGCTTGTTTGAGGTTAGGTTCCACAAGGTGCTCTCGTAAAGTAATTTTTTTCTTTCTATGGAGAGTCTTATTGAGGATCTGTCCTAAATTGGAATGTCAAAGGTTACACTATATCTGCTGATCTTAGTAGGGAGGTAACTATATGCCTCCAGAACATGTAATATGTTAACTACTTTTCCTGATTAACAGAGATCCTTTTCCACTTCTCGCTACATATCTGTTTAGTTTAAGAGTCCGTAAATTCTCCATCTTATACTCGGTTCCTAGTGCAAAAAATACACATTGGATACTTGGACAGATTGATAGAGATTTGGGTGAGAGTCTCGCCCATAAAAAGATATTTAAATGGTAAATGCGGTTTACATCTTTAAGACTTTACTACCCTGAGAACACCCTTAAACCAAATTGCAAACCTTTTTTTTATCTATAATCATAAATTTCTCCCTACACTTCTTACATTTCAAGCTGTGTTGCAACAATACGTCAAAACTTCTTTTTTTGGCGTATCAATACGTATTGTATGGATCGTGTATCCAATATGTCCAATACGGCCAATACCAACTGTATAATCCTTTTTTTCAGTTAAAATACCAAAAGTTGGATAAGAAGCAACAGTTGTCCATATATTTCTTTAATACTAATAAAAGTTAGATATTTATCACCAGCTGTCATCACCCCCTCAAGTCAATACTTATCCCAAACTTTCTCCTCCTCCTCTTAATCTCAACACTTATCTGATTGCCTCTAACTCTCTCTGTTTTATCTCCTCCAAAACCAGTAGAATACCCAAACCCTATTTATCCCAGATATTGATATACAACTATGAGCAAGAAAAGAAAAGAGGCAAATCTCAACACCCCCTTTGGAATTATGTTGAAAAACAAGGAAAAAGTGACGAAGGTGGTGGAAACAATAAAATCCAGTGCACAATATGTAACTATATATTCTTTGGTTCTTATACTCGGGTGAAAGCCCATCTTCTTCGTATAGAAGGACAAGGTGTTAAGATATGTGAGGGCATAGATCCTGATAGTTTTGAGGGCATTCCGTATCACCGTATTACCATTTTTTTGTTGGTGTATCCTAATAACGTATTGGTATCCTGTATCGGATACCGTATCCGTATCGTTGCAACACAGATTTCAAGATATTAAGTCCTTCGATAAGTTTACTAAAAGAGCTAACCACCTGCACCGGACATTTACACCTTTAGCAGTGAACTATTTGAGAAATCCCATCATCACTTTTTCAATAATATTTTCCTTGAGAATTTTGTCTGCAGTAAACCGTCCCATTAAGCTATTCTTTCTTTTGCTATCAACCGATATCTCCCTATCTTTTGTGTTACCTAACTACTAAGCCAACTCTTAAGCATACTTCAACAAATAAACCCACTACAGCCTGTCATCCTCCACACATTCTAACAATCACCATAATCCTCTCAGTTGCAACTACGATATTATTAGCAACCGCATACATTTTTAATTCCCATGTATGGAAGTCAATAATCTCAAATCAAACACCAGACACAAAACCCCGAAGAACACACAAAACAGCCAAGTATGCATCTAATAGTAGTTTAGTACCCACTAAACCTTAAGAGACATTGAAATTGACCAACAATTGGTTAACCCAAAGACTTCGTCGTCCATATTAAAAGGATCATGTTTAATTAGGACTGTCAATGGATGTTAACGTAACGGATATTGTCTCTTCCGCTATCGCTGCCATTAAAAATTAGCGGATATCCGTTATCCGTTAAGTTCCGGCGGAAATAGGAAAATCAAAAACGTTGCCGTTACGTTGGATTTACCGGATAACGGATATTTATCCGTTACCATCCGGTACAAACAGAAAATAGGCTAAAAACACATATCAGCTATTAAATCCAACAAAACAGGTTCTAAATCCATGCCACACACACACAAAAACAGACATACAAATATTCAGATGTTCTAGGCTTCTAGCAAAAGAAAAAATCATATTTTCTGAAAAGAAAAAGACATCTCCATGACTCCATCTCTATTTTCGACGATACACAAACACAACACCAGTGAAAAAATTTACACGTGCAATACGCACGTTAGCGGATAACGGAACTAAACCTAACAGAAATGCACGGTTCCACTACCGTTACGTTAAGAAGGGATTATCTGTTAACTTATCGGTATCGGATATCCGTTTACCGCTATGTCGGACGGTAGCGGTAACGGCTAACGGATTATCGGTATCGGCTAACGGAAAATCGGTATCCATTGACAGGCCTATGTTTAATTGCGCGAGAACATGCATTTCCTAGTCCTGCTTCATTGGAACTAGTGGAAACATTACCGAAAAGGTGTACATAAGACCACTTTGTTTCTCTCTTTTGGATGTAAGAACACGCGACCCTAGTAATTAAAAATATAGCGTTCTACTATTCAACCACAAGAATAAGTTGACAACTAGATCAAGGCTAAATTTAGACATCAAACATTTCAACTATACTTTGACCTGATAGGTGATCTCTGATTGTCTCATCTAAATTCAGGTACTCACACCAACTAAATTGTAGTTCAAGCAAACCAGGTACAGAAAAATATATCTAAAATTCAAGCTCAAAACATGTAATTCACAGGATATAAACTTAATAAAAGAAGGAACTAATCTGAAAGCAAAATCTATAAACAAAAACTGATCAAGTCAAATATTAAAAAAAAATGTGGATGTTGAACTAACCTGGGCTCAAATTCCTTGATCTCAACTAAATCTTTCCCTAATAAATCCATCCACTGAACTCTAGCCTTTTCGACTTGTATCCGAGGTTCCGAATTCGGTTTCTTTAGACTACTTTTTGGTAAAATTTCAATTTCAATTTGTCTTTCCTCTAAGCTTCCCTTGTCCTCCACTTCCTCCTGGTCGTCAACCTTCTCACTACATATCTCCCCCACTGAATCAGGAACTGAACATACTGTTGTTGTAGGAACATTTGAACCGTTTTCCAATTTCAATGGACAAGGAGTGAGTAGATGTGATGAGGGTTTGCAGAAACAGATAAAAGAAGGACAATGGACTTTACAAAACAAAACCCTCATCAATAACAACAACTTGTTTACATCCACTCTTTCATTTCAATCAATTGAATTCTGATTAGAAGTATAATCCGACTCAAGAACAACATAAATCAAATATTTTCAGAATAAAACAAGAACCCAATTCTCAGTAATAATTGCATAAAAAAGGGGATCAAATTAAAGAAATCCTTTTCTCTTTCTTTTCCTAGCAGTTGTAAGCATCCATTAAAGAATATAAAAGGAAGGAAAAAGGAAGTTAAACAAAATTCTGACACACCAAAAAAGAAGAAGAAGAGTAAAACCCAGAATGAGATCTGATGGTTAAGGAAATGAAACTAGTAACAATCAAAACAATCCCCCTAAATTATCTAAAGAATCAATGTTCCTTTGGTTTTGATCAAAAGATGCCCCCCTTTTTTTCACTAGCAATCTCACCTGAAGGAAAATAAAGGAAAATAAAAGAGTGACTGTTTATTCTATCGGAAATGCTATTCTGCACTCCATTCACAGCACTACTCACCACTCAAATCCAAGTGTCCCAATAATACTGGTCAAGGCTATTCAACCATGACCCACCTGCTTACCAAAAAGGTTTTTAACTCCCAAAATCAAGGATCTAGATATGGGTGAGTGGCAATTAGTGCTGTGACAAGTGAGTGGAATAGCAATTTATATGGAAATGCGAATGACAAGGAATACCCTTCAACTCCTCTTCCCTTTTTTAAGGTTGAAAGTTGAAACGATTTTTACTCTGCAGTCCACCATTTTTACTGTGCAGTCTCTCCATAATAGGTTTAGGAAGGGAAGGTGGAAGAAACAAAAAGGAAAAAATATTAGCTGGAAAGCTTATAATTGAGAACACCCATTTGGAAGACAAGCCAACAACATTCCAATTTGTAACTGTAGTAGTATTTCAATAGTCCAATGCAAGATGACTCTTTCAATGGTGACTCCTCCTCCCAAAGATTATAAGATTTCTAAATGATAGGAGGAATATTAAATGGTTTGTATACTTTTCAAGAGTGGGCAGTTTTTACACAAACCTTAACTTGTAAAACATGCTTAGAGCAACGTCTGGGATCTCATTGCTTCAGCCTATAAGTGTAACTAAAACGTGAAAGAGATTAAGGATGCTGAAACCAAGCTATCATGCAGAATGAGACCCCATTAATACATATTTAGAGAGGTGAGATGCTCAGGGTTTACGAAAAGACCAACATAAGCTAATGGAGCGTCCCATCCGTAACAACTGTCGCCCTTCTTTTTATTTTTTCTGTTTGCAGCCAAAGAATCCAAAGTGAAGTCCGACATAAATGGTTCATGGGATAGGTAAGAATTTGTTTATTAATGTATTTTTGTGTGATACGTAGGGTATTGGGATGTGGACTAGCACGTGTTTTTGTTTCCGGGGAAGAGTATTGCATTGTTCGGCATTTGGGTTTCTCCAAGACTCCAAGAATGAATGAATTGCATTTTCGGTTTCATAATCTCATAGCATCCATCCTTTCCTTTTCAAATGTGCTTTCTTAGAGCTGGCTTTGGGGGAAAAGATGCTCAAATGTTTGGCTTCTAGGCGATGAAGAAACACACGACCAAACTCAACGTTTAATTTCAGAGTTAAAGAATTCAATCATAGAGCCTCAAGACTCAAATTGTACAATAATTTAGAACTTAGAACTAGTAACAATAAATTAGATGGTCGTCAGCTGATTCTTACAGTTTTGAATGGTTAAAGCAGTGGCGGAACCAGGTTTTAAGATAAGGGGGCTTGAAATTTTTTATAAAATTGATGGACTGAACTCTAGAAAATGTATAAATAGGAACGCGCGATTGGGGGATATCAAAACTATCCCCAACCAAAGGTGTCTGCTAAGGGGTGTTTTTTGGGACGAAAATACTAAAACACCATTTGATTAATTAAAAAATATTATGAAAAGTCTGTTATACCCTCCCACAAAATAAAAAACTTAAAATCAAAACCAAACACAAAATCAGTTATCCCCCATTTGTGTGTCGGCATACTCGTGTGCTAGGGTTAGGTTTTGAAAATAAAAATTTCTTCCATCTTCCTCTCCTCTTCTTCATCGTTCTTCATATACTCTACGATTAATCGTTGAATCAAAAATTTCTTCGTCGATTAAAACCAACCCATAAGAATGCCTCCACGAAAGAAATCAGATGCCCAATCGAAATCAAAATCGATTGCTCAACAAAAACAAGAAAAGAGGATTGCTTTGATTGCTCAAGAGCAAGAGGAAGAAGAACAAGAGAACTCAGACAATCAACCTCTCGTGAACATGGCTTCTGTGAGAAGGTAAGTGATTTAGAACTATTTAATTAGTGTTTCAATCGATTTGTAGCTATGGATTTAGGTCAAAATCGCAAACCCTAACTGAAACAGTTGAGTTTCAGTAGCTTCCGGCATTCAATTTAGTATGAATACCACACCGGAACAGTGTAACAGCATTCGATTTAGGATGAAGACCACACCGGCACTGTATTACGACATTTGATTTAGGTTGAAGACCACACCGGAACTTAGTTACGGCATTCGATTTAGGATGAAGACCACACCGGAACCCTGTTACGGCGTTAAAATTAGGTTGAATACCATGCAGGTATTCAGTCACGGCATTAATTTGAATTTATTCGATTACACCGGCAGTGAGCTTCTAATAAACAGAGAACCCTAGGATTTTCTTATGGGTACCGGCACAGGTTTTAGGTTAGATTTCATACCGGTACCCTGTTACGGCACGTGTTTCA
Organism: Papaver somniferum; assembly: GCF_003573695.1. NCBI lineage: Eukaryota > Viridiplantae > Streptophyta > Magnoliopsida > Ranunculales > Papaveraceae > Papaver > Papaver somniferum. The sequence goes on along the minus strand of NC_039366.1, from coordinate 95,539,842 downwards.
ATTTTACGTATGTGTCGGCAAAGGTGTTTTGGTATCCAGGAACTTTCTAGAAATTACCGGCATCCACGACAATTATTTGGCAATGCCGGTAATGGTTCCCGTCATGTAATGGTTTGAATTTACTATGTCGTGTTTTGGTCACGGCATGGTCGATACTTTGTTAAGGTATGCCGATAGTTATGATTCTATGTCATTATGTGGTGTATCTATGCTGGTATTAGAAATTAAAGTTAGTTGTCTTATATTTATTTCGTGCTTCTTTTGAAATAGGACTAAAGCAAAGGAAGCTAACAAACGAACAACTAAAGATGTTGGCATTAAGAAAAGAAGGAAGGATGGTCTTGGTACTCCTCAATCTCTGCCTCCTAGAGGGAATGAACAAGGTCGCAACAAGCGTTTGGGGGCATCTACAAGAGGTGAAGTTTGGGAGAGTGATGTGATTTGTAGATAGTGGTAAAAGTGGTTCGATTCTCAGACTTGCGAAGGACAAAATATAGACTTAAATTCTAAAACTAAAATAGAAAACAAACTAAAAATTGTCACAAACTCAATCAAAGATGATATCAATATTAAAAGAACACTGAGGCTAAGATTCCACTATTTTCCAAGTTCAAAGTGATTTAATCCCAATATTTATAGTTATGCAATTTTCTCGTTCAAGTTGATTCTAACTTATTGCAACTAGTAGATTCTCAAAATAACAAGTGTAAATCCAAAGCATAGAACATCAAAAACCTAGGTCCAAGTATGTTCTATCAAAAGAAATCACAATGTCTTAACAAGGATCATTCAAACAATTTTCAACCAAGGCAAATAATCATAAAATAATTGCAAATAAATAAATAAAATAGAATATACCACTTCTTGTTGGAAAAATAGCTTCCTCTATCGCCTCAGCAATGGGGTTTAGCTCCTCATATTAATCACTTGCTCAAAATACATGTTTGTTGCTCAAAAGTTGATTAAAGATGAAAAACTATAACAGTGGATGTTTGCAACGATGTATTGGCGTTGCAAGACAAAGGACTGACTGTTACAAAGAAGTCATTGTAGCATCGTTACAAATTTGAGACGCTGTTCTTATTTGCAGCGGATGTTCTTCAGCAGCAGCAACAGCAGAATACGGTTTCCTGCAACTTGATCAATATGGCTCTGTAGGGTTTCTAACTCCTCTGCGACTGCTCCAATAACTTCGTTTTCTTTCATGGGACTTAAACACACCTTTTATACTACTCAGAAACCTAAAAATAGCGATTAATTCTCGCTTTTTCTTTACGTGCAAGTCACGGCAATAATCTCTTCTGCCGACTTCCCTAGCCAATTCTGAGCTTTCCCGATTGTCTTAAACTCTTCCTTAGATAGAATACTACCTTAGGAAACAATTTCACGCGTTTAGTCTCCCTGAATTACCAAAAATCAACCCAAACAGAGACCCGTACAAAACTCAAACTCTGTTTCCTTATTTTGGATTATCCATCCCATTCGATTGATTCCAGCGCACATACCAGGCTTGTTAAGTTGAATCACGTCTAGCCCAGAAAATTTCAGCGGTTGAATCTCACTCAAACATCTTCGAAATCCAAACGAAAATTTGGTTGCTCACTGGTTATTTTTCCCGCCAAAAAAATATTCGAATTTTGAGAAGAAAGTGCCCCCTATCATGTGCTGGTCTCCCTTTAGAAGCTGTCTGGAAATGGATTCCCCTTAGTAATTAGGTCACCCCTTATCCAAAGTGAGAGTCAGTATAGTAATTTTCTCCCACGAGCGCAAAAACCACTTTTTTAGCCAATTTCGCCGCAAAAGCTTATTTCTCCAAAAATACCTACAGGGACATAAAAAGCCATAATAAATATAAAATCGAGCACTAATAGTATATACAATTGAGATTATATAAGACACAAAAATGTGCCTATCAGAGAGTGGTCGTGATCGTAGTAAACTCGCAATCCGTGAACCTACCGGAGCAGTTGAGGAGGAAGATGAGCAAGATGAAGAGGAAAGTGAGGAGGAAGATAATGAGATTTATCCAAGTGAATTAGCAACCCAAAGCCAAGTAGTAGTGGAACAAGGTGGGCCAAGTAAACAACCGACACAAGGCAAGGGCACAAGCAAAGTTAAAGTTAAAGGTTCACACCTTCCTCATATTGATGACATGATACCTGACCTTGATCGTGGTAGAATTTGGGGTGCATCTTGTTTTGATCCGGGCATCTATTTGGCTACAAGGACTCTTGGGCTCGTACTATCTATCAAACCTATGTAAGAATTTATATCTCGTGCATATGTATTGTTTTGTATTTATATAAAATCTCTTAATCGTATTATCTCCTAATTGTAGGATCATAAGAAGGTTGTGCGTGTTTGCCGAAATCAAGCCGCGTCTCATTGGGATTTGTCTAAGAAATGTGAAGAGGTCCAAACATTAGTAAAGGATTCTGGTCTATATCCTTTGGTTGAAAATTATGTGAAGCCAGATATTGTGACAGTCAATTGCTTCGTTGAAAGGTATCATGCTGAAACAGATACCATGCACTTCCCGTTTGGCGAGATGACCTTGATCCCTGATGATGCTCAGAACATTCTAGGCTTGAGTGTTACTGGCAAATCAATTGCAGAAGGAGATAACTGCCCGGACCTATAATGGTCGAAATTACACGCTCTTACTAACAAGTTGTTGGGTTGGGACTACAAAACTTCTGTGGAAAGCTTCTATGTATCTGAGAATAGTAGGACAAAGACCATCAAGATGACGCTGCTTAAGAAGGCCTTTGAAAACACGGCGCAGGGAAAAGACGAGGATGGATGGGACCCCGCACAGATTCGCTATACATCTGTTGCGTACCTGTTATTCATCTTGGGCACTAGGGTATTCCCTGATACTAGTGGCAACAGGGTTAGTGCAAACTACCTTCAATACTTGGATTCGTTAGAAGAGGTCTTTAGCTATTCTTGGGGCACCGTGGTAATGACACATTTGATGACGGAGATGAGAAGGGCCTCTAAGGCGGTTACAAACCAATTTGTCGGGAATTTCACTCTTCTCCAGGTAATTTTGTTTTTAAACTTATGTTCTTGTTTATATTGTTCACATGTACCCTTATCATGAACTTAGATACAAAATTTACTGATTTTTATATGTATCATTTTACATTTGTATAGGTGTGGGCTTATGAACATTTCCCAGCATTTTTCAAGGGCAACCCCTTCTTGAAGATTATACCCTGTTGAGATTATTAGTCCCACATTGTTGGGAAATCTAAGATCATGCGGTTTATAATCCCTTAGGTCCTCTCCACTCATTGCCAATTGGTTTTGAGTTGGATGCCCGTATTCTAACATGGTATCAGAGCAGGCTATTTGCGACGAGTCATTAGACCGCGCCTTTACTCCGCGTCACCCGATTTAATTATCCACGTGTTAGACCCAACGAGGCTACATGTGAGGGGGCGTGTTGAGATTATTAGTCCCACATTGTTGGGCAATCTAAGATCCTGCGGTTTATAATCCCTTAGGGACTCTCCACTCATTGCCAATTGGTTTTGAGTTGGATGCCCGTATTCTAACATACCCATTGATGACCCCGAGGAGCCTAGAGCCAAGAGATACCAGTTCAACAGCCATTCGAATCCCGGTAACAATCATCGACTGACAGATATGAGATTGGCTCTGGACGCGATGACTACCAAAGATGTTGTGTTCGACCCTTACAGGGAGGCTAGAGAAAACCGCTAATATTTGAGGTTCTATATGTTGCATTTTACAATGGGCCTTTGTTCCACCCAAAGGGATACGTTATGGCTGATCCTCGACGTGTGATGCGACAACTTGGATATAAGCAATTACCCTGCTTCATGACAACCTCTACTGAAAGGTATCGGCTTGACCTTTCTGTGTCCATGTCAAGTTCCACAAGGTTGAGTATGATCCAATTCCAGAACCAACACATTGGAGGGATAGGGAACCACGTCGTTTGGTAGATGCTAGTAATTGGGAGCCTGTGAACAACGGTGATGAAGCCGATCCCGCCTACATTCATAATTACTTGGAATGCTCACATCCTTTTGTCGTGCGTCGGACGACGTCGAAGTTCCACCCCATAAAACCCTCCCGTTCCAACTCCTACAGAGGCACCACCTACGATGGCCCAACTTAATAAGACCGTTGGATTGCTAGTAAGTATTGTTAATTTCTTAGTCGTTTAATTTACACATAATTTTATATCAGCATATATATACTAATTATGTGTTGTATGTATGAAACTAGCGGGGTCGGCTTTGCAAGTTGAGGAAGCTGTTTGGTTGCAAGTACGACGAAGGAGAGGTGTTATCCATTGAAGAAATGAAGGAAGTCGTGGAAAAGCTTGATAAAATTGAATACCCAAGTGCAAGAGCTTTGTTTAGGGAAACGAGGAAGGCTCCCGTTGGCAAGAAGCAAAAGACCAAGTGATGAACTCTATAGTTGTGTTTCATTATTTGGATGGTGGTTGTTATGTTTTAAACAATTTCTAACTTGTTTTTGGTTGATCTCTTTAGTTGTTTGGTTTACTTTTGGTTTATGATACCTTGATGAAGAACATTTAAGCACGATTCAGTTGTTTGGTTTATGTTGAACATGTTTAGATTTCTAGTAAAATGTTGTCTTTGTAAGTTTTCTTTACACGAGAAGCGCCGGCATTCATATGTTTAAGTTTCATAGCACCGGTATTGGTTCTGGCAATAAAAGAAATTTAAATTTTATGCCGCCATTTGTACCGGCACGGAACAATTTTCTTCAAAACCATGCCGGGCACAATGGATGAAAATGACCAAGTTTCTGTGTAGATTATGGATAGTGCCGGCATTGAAAAGTTTACGTTCTACATCACCGGTATTGGTTCCGGTAATAAAACTTGATGTAATTCTATGCCGTCATTTGAACCGGCACAAAATATTTTCTCTAAAACTATGCCAGGCACAATCGAAGAAAATGACCAAGTTTCTTTGTACATTATGGGTATTTCCGGCATTAACAAATTTATTGAATCTATGCCGGAATTCTGATTTTATTACTCTTGCATAGTTTTTCAGAATTCCGGCATTGGATTTGATAAATATACTATGCCGGTACTGTTTATAAATAGGTTACGAATGCTCTATTTATTTCATTCCTAGATAATCTATTACATTAGATTTCAAACTTTAAATTAAAACATACTAAAACATGGTAATGGAGCACTTTTGGTTTAATATGATCTCCTATTTAGTAACCCATTCCTTTTCAACAATTGCGGAACCTTTGAGCCTTTCGCGAATATCTTCGAAAACATCGTCTGGAATCTCGGTGTCAAGGACCATCTTCATTGGTTCATCTTTTCTTTCAACATATTCCTTTCCCTTCATATAACACCCATCACACCCATCAATAGGCTTGCATTGTCCCTTGTGACTTTTTCTTGCTTCTGATAGTTCGACAGCTTTGTCAAACCACTGGAACTCATCGCATTTTGGGTGATTCAAACACTTTAGAAACATTCTTACATTTTCATCATCATTAATTTTTGCAATCCAAAACCGGCGTGTCCCATCATATTTCCTACACTGAGAATAAATAAATGGACAATCCATGGCTAAATGAGTAGGAGACTTGCAAATTTGACAGCTGCAATGATGACTTTGTAAGAAAAAATTTAATTAGTGATACGTTCTAGTAAAGAAGATTTTAACTCTCGATAGTAATGGTGACTCCGTAAGAGAAGATTAGTAATGGCGAGTGTACTTACTTTGCAGGTAGAGCTTGATGGTAGTTTGTTTAAAGAGCTTGTTGATGAATTGACCATCGCTTGTGAAACTTGAACCGTGATTGCTTGATCAATTTTCTCACTCTTGCGTTCTTGAGAGAAGGATTTTTGTTATTTGGTTGGTGCTTTAAGTATATTTTTACCGTGGAATGGTGGTGTATTATATGGAATGAAACTCCAACGGTCATATTTTTTCAAAAAAACTAGCCGTTTTTTTGAATTCCACTTATTCTGGCATGGACGTGAGTACAAAACCTATGCCGAGATTTTTACCGGCGTGGTATTTTATATAAATAAACAACGCCGACATTATCTGCAGATTTACCAATGTTGTTGTATGAAATTGTTAGTGTACCGGCATAGATGGTTTATACAACATCAAAATCGGTACTTTTTCCGGCGCTCAATATAGCTTGTCGACAGTGCCGGTATTGAGAATTTCAAAAATTAAGACCGTTGAAGTGGTTCTCTATATATATATGGATCTCATATTATACCCCAAATGTCCCAAAACCGTGTGTTGTCTATATCTTAACAAACTTAGTAGCTAAGTTTTGAAACCCTAAACCCTAACCTACTTATCCACATACAACAAATGGCATCGTTTGACTCCGAAGAAGATCTAGAAATCACCCAATCATGGTACGCCGCAACTCGTCCTTCAACTATAGATAACGGTCCGTGGGGTTCAATGTGGTTGAAGATTTTTAACCAATTTACTCACGATTATGGGAACCCGAAAGGAAGAACTGCTCAACAAATCGAGCAATGACACGACATCATCCTAGATTCGATGGTTGAGTATTTAAAAATCAAACACCGGATCGAGCTTGGTAGCCTTAATAGCCTAACCCCTCACCAACTCGTAAGTGTCTTAATTGTTTATTCGAAACATTCCAAAAAAATTTCTTCAATCTATTTTCTTAACAAGAAACCTCCTTGTGTTGTTTTTGACACACGAAGCCGTCAAAGCGCGATACTTGGTGGAAAAGGGGAATCATTCACATCTGATGAAAACGTCCACGACATAGTAACCAAAGTTACGGAGTACCACCAGCTGGGTGAATCAAGATACGGATTCTTCGTAACAAGATCGATAGGTTTATTAGTTTTTGGTTAGGTTTTGTGGGTAGACCTCTATGTAAACCCTAATGATATTATAACTCGTCCATTAGGGTCATCTAAGGGTTCAAAGGCTTGATGCACGTGCTAAGTGCATCCGTTTTTCCGTCGACAAGGAATAGATATGAAAAAGATTAAAATTCCAGCACAATATCTTTCTTTGAAATCTCTCTATGACTTTATGTTCCTGTGTAGAAACAACATAATACCGGCATGGATTTCTTATACTATTTCATGTCGGCTTTGTATTTCCGGCATTGCCGAATTTTTTTATTTTACGCCGGCATCAAAAAATTTGAAAAATGAAGATTCCCTGTCAGTATAGCGGTCATATTCTCTATTCGGGCATAGAAACAACCATGCCGGCTACCCAATTTCCAAAAAAAAGAACCGTTGGATCATCATCTATTTATTGTAATTGTGTGACCCATTGGACTTGTTACCTCAAACCAGAAAAGAAAAATTCTTTTTATCTCCAACGCATATCTCCAGTGGCAAATCCATCACCAACTAACGATTTCATCATTGCCATGGGAAAAAAAAAGCTTAAGAAGAACAAATTATCCACTCCGATAGGAAATCAATCATCATCCACCACCAACTCTATTTCCCTTATACAAGAAAAACTTAGAAGGAAGGAAGAAACCACCAAGTCAATTGCCGCAATGGAAGAAGAGATACTCAAAAGGAAAAGAGAAGAAGAAGAGGCAGCGATAGAAGCTAAATGTCGCATTTAATCATGTTTCTGGTTATTCCGAAGAAAACCAAAAATCCCTTATTAAAATATTTTCTATAATTAGTCTCATTTAATCATGTTTTAATAATTTTAATTAGTTTTGTTAATCAATTATTTATTGTAAGATTAGGTTAATGATATTTCACATAGCTAGATTTAAAGATTTCAAGAGGGAAGAAGAAGAAATTCATGCAACCATAAATAAATATTTCCTAGGTGTAGATGTATTCGACCTATCCATAAATAGGTTTGTTTTCGAATTGCAAAGAACGAACACATTTTCTTCCAGTAGGTGAATATTTCCTAGTCGTAAATGGATATATCCTAGCCGTTGATGGAATCATCTTACCGTATTTGGGTTTGATGTCTAATTACCAAGAAAAAACACATTTTCTAACCATGGATGAATAATTGCTATAAATGGGTTCTATTAGTCGTGTCTGGTTTTGTTATTTGATTATTAAGAATAAAACTTTCATAATCACAATTGAATATTTTTAGCTGTAAATGCATTCGAACAAATGGTGAATCTATCCTTCGATTGCAAAGAACAAATATATTAGATGGATATTTGCTAGCCGTAAATAAGTCTATTCTTCAAAATAAAAATCAAGAAAAAATTATAAATTGGTGCAGTGTTTAATATTAGGGTTCATGGGTAATATAGTAATTTTTTTCTTGTTTTCCCTTTAATATTCCAGCCGCCATATAAATAGGTATCCATGGGAATTTCCCTAGCAAGGGTGTGCACCGGTTGTTCGTGGTTGTTCCATGCTTTGCATAGTCATTCAGCAGAAGTTGGGGTTCTTTCAGTCATTTTGTAGTTATTCACAAATCGACTTAAAACCTGAACCCTAGAGCGTCAAGCTGGGAAGCAGACTAGCACCTTTATCCAGGGTAGTCTCATCGTTTCTGAAGGCTCTAGGTGGAATCTCACACAATCTTTAAAGTATGACTTTTCACCAAACAACATCTCACTTTTACCCTTCTATGAATATCTACATATATCTAAGGTTTTACATAAATACCACCATGTTTTTCCTAAATACCATTCACAATAAAAATTAAAATATTTTCCTACCTAATTTGAAGTGGGTAATAAAACCCACCTTCTTCCCTACCTATCGATTATAGCTATTGCTGCAATATCCGACGCCGTGACATAAACATCAAGACCCTAACTGTATTGCGATTTAAGTTTTATTTTTCAATATTATTCTTAATCTTTATTGCGATTTTTATTCTGATCAAAAATTTGACCTTAATCATTTTAATCTTAAACTTGGTGATTATAAACCTAATCATGAGTAAGTGATGTTAACTTATCTTTTCTCTGCAACCACCCTAATGCATTACCACTAACAACAGAAATCGCACCACCTCTTTCCTTATGCCCACCAAAATCATAATATATTACTGGGTGATGAGGCGGGAAGGCAGAGGTGTTTGGAAGTCTCCAACACTAATTGCTAGTAATTTGGATCTCAGTTATAAGGTTTCCATGTTATATCACATCAAATTGGAAAGGAGTACTACTGTTTGTTCTTATCATGGATTCGAACTGATTTTGTAGAATTTACACAATAGTCTTCAGAAATTGGTCTTCGTTAAACATTGAAACCCAATCGGTCTTAATAGCATAAGATAAAGACCTCGCTTCATCTCTAAAACTAAAATGCAAGTAAGATTAAAATTAAATTAATGAGATTAAGATATTAATGACCCTCTATTGAAGGGGGCGGTGGTGGTGGTGGTGATGACGGCAGCGGCGGCGGCCGTCACGGCTATTATAGGTGGTAGTTATGTTGGTGTTCGGTGATTGTTAGAGTCGAAGGTGTGTTTTTATCATTCACTTTAGATTAGGTCTACAACTGTTGTGATTTTAGACTGTGGATGGTATTTAGGTAAAATCATATCTAATATAAAAAATATTTATATTTTAAGATCTTCATTTCTTGGTTTTAGAGAAATAATTAGTATTTCAAACCGATATTTGTTTTTTATATGAATTATTTGAAATTAAAGAATTTATTTCTTAGAAATGGTTACAAATCGTTCAAATTCATAATGACATTATATGCGAAAAAGTATTTATAAAAAAAGAAAATAAATCATATTGCACTAGAAAAGGTATATGTAAAAAGATATTCGTCAACAAAAACAAAAGTTCGTATAATGACGCATCGTATTTTTCACACGTGAGACACATTTCGGCAATTAAATTAGTCGTACTTCAATAGTAAATGTATTCATATACTTAAATGAAGTTTTTTATGCAAAAAAAACTATTCATAAATGCAAGAGAGTAAAGTATGCTATAAATTTCGCTTGTGTAAAGCATTTTTTTTTTAAATATAACATTTTTCTTCAACATTTGATAAGTGACGCAATTGAAAATTGCTTTAGATTTTATGGAAATGTTAAATTAAAAGAATTTTGATGGTTAAAGAGGAAATTAAAATTTGAAATATGGGTGAACACCCATTATCTCGAATTCTTTTTTGTACGAGAATAAAAAAAATATGTTTGATAATGAGTAATAGAACAATATCCGAATTCATTGACTCAAGCGTAAATATTAACATATATTTACAATCTCGTTCAAGAAGGTGTATTAGGGTGAATGCTTGTTTAAACCCACATACCTTGGTATGTCGAGTACGTTGTCAAGTTTGGATACCAAACTATTTTTTGATTTAGCATATTAAAGTCAGGTAACAAAGTCTTAGGATTTTCCAAGTTACTCAAGAAGAATTAAAAATTGAAGATCATATTATATATGTATATTTTACTATAGCAAGTTGAGTATTTAAGTAAATGATCATATTCAGAGAAGATCATTTCACGGATTAGCTTTTGTTAAGTCTAGTGATATTTCAACTTCCTAAGCTCTTTTTTGTCGAGAACTCGAAACTAAGCTTGAGAGAAAGCACAAGTGTTTTAATGTAAATCTCAAGACTTTCAAATTCATTGCTGAGTTTGTAAAGTTTTTTTTTTTTTTTAGTTTACTACTAATAATTTTCACTCACTTGAGTTCATGAACACAAAAGTTTGAGTTTTTGAATATATTGCTTGTAAAACTCAAAAACTAAAGTCAATAAGTCAATTATGCTCGCAAACCTAAATATGTAAGTTCACGAACCTATTGTAGAAATTTCTTCGGAGACCTTTTTGACATTTGAGTTTGCGAACCTAGTGAAGAAAATTTCTCCCGTGATGTGAGTTTGTGAACCTAAAAGGGTAAGTTCACCTGCGACTTTTTGAGCATTTGAGTTCGCGAACCTAAAGGGTTGGATCTTTCCTATAACTTCATTTGCGTTTGAGTTCTCGAACCTATAAGATTTCGAATTTTATTTTCTATCTTATGAGTTCACGAAGTCACCACTTAAATTCATGGACTTAAAAGATAAACAACTCAGCCTAATAGACTATTGGCTTTTGACCCATTCAATATTCTTTAATTTTGAAGGAAAACTTTTCACACGCTTAATAATTGTTTTTTCTTAACTAATTCCTTTGTATGGAAAATTTTAAGTTCTTTTTAAGATTTTATCTAGTTTGAGATTCAAGATTTTAGATCTTCTTCTAGGCTATTGTGCCTTTGTACACAATATATTCTTGGTGTTACTTAGAGCATTGCTCTGTCAAACTCACAAGTGTTGCTATATCAAGCTTGTTGTCAAATTTAGTTTTCAAAACTACATCTTGATTTCTAGTATACAATTAATTAAGTCTCTGTCTAGGACAGTGGAGTTGAAAAACGAGCCAGTCATTATTTGCGTTCTACTGTTTGAAGGCGAAGATCAACCGAAGCTTTTGAAGAACTTCAGCGACAAAAGGTAAGTGAAGACTGAACCACCTAGTTCTTAAGTTATATTCACATTTCTATCCTTGAGACGATTGTCGCATAAGTAATTATACTAGCCTGCATAGACAAGAATTTCGTGTCGAGAACTAATTATTTAGTTTACGAATTTCTCGAAATATAATGACGAAGCTGAATGAACATTTGTTTATACTTGATCAAATTCGGTGGAGAACAATTTATTGTTCGAAACCAAATCATGATTCAAGTTTATCATTCGAAAATAGCTTGGAACAGTGATATGTGGCATTGATATTATTCATGAATGTTTCGAATTGATTTAGTGAAATATAGAACTATTATATTCGGAATACAAGACAGTGTTATCAGTCTTACAAACCGAGAAAACTGTTATATGTCTGAAGTTGTATTACATGTATTCCTAAACGTAGCGTGAGTATTTATATATCGACTTTCAAATTTGTGTGATATGCATATTCGTATGTACATCATGGGAAAATCTGTTTGTTTCGTGATCCGGATAGGTATGTATATTCTTATACAAACCATTGTGGAACTGTGGTAAGGGAAGTGAGTTAAAATAATCAAAGCGGTATGCGAGCCAAGACTGTTCTATGTTCTAGAACCAGTTTATAACCCAAACCGGTACGCAAGATGGATGTTTTGTGAACTCCGGAACCGCCAAAGGTCTTAAGTTTGCAAACCGGTACGTGAACTAAAACGTTATATAGACTCCGGAACTTTGAGTTTGTTCAAAGTTTGCAAACCGATACGTGAACTGAAAAGTTCTGTAGAGTCCGAAACTTGGTAATTGCATAACTTGCAAACCGTTTTATGAACTGAAAAGTTCCATAGACTCCAGAACTCGGTAATTGCATATAAGTTTGCAAACCGGTCCACGTACTATGACTTAGCTTGATTCACGAACGATTCAAGTAATTGTACTTTGTACATTTAAAAATTATGTCGATCATGCATTTGATCATTTCTTTAATTAACACTAGACTCATTTGCTCACATGATTGTGACTCAATATTAATATCTCAGTGAACATGAAAATGAGTATTAAGCTTTTAAGTTTAAATCGGCTTGTTTCGGCTATCCATGTTGAACATAGTCTTTATACACGGTTCGATTACGGTTTACCTAACCATAGTGTATATCTTGTATATTGTGATTAAGATTCGAAGCTCTCATCTAACGGTGGATATTGTTTGCTTGGTTCCAAAGCTATCTTAGCTTAAACCTAAAACAACCTATGCTTTGAAGTTTATATAAGGGGAACTCTTGGCAACTGGGATCTTTGAATCCCGACACTACTTTTTGGTGTGTCCTACTTGTATCTAGAGTCGTCCTCTTCAAAAACCATTTTAGGGTTTAGCGACTACAAAGACTTCACTGGAATTCGTGAAGTCAGGTCCAATTATCTTTTATCTTGATAACTTGAGTATTCTGATCTTGATTATTTATAGAGCTTGCTCCATCAATTAAGATAGATAGTAATCAGCAAAGTCTCTGTGTCTCATACTTTGTTGATTCCGCAAGTTTTATATTAGTGAGGTGAATAATAATCTAGGATGCACTTCGGGATGCATAAGTCCGGATTTTGAGGATAGCCAGATTATTGTCTAGGTTGCTATCGATTTCCATCACCTGAATTTATCGTTTGATATAATCATCCATTTAGATCGTAAATCAGGAAATCAAATATATGCTTAATGTGTGGGAGGCAGATTTGGTTTAAAGTCTTCAATTGAGTTGAAGAAACTATTAGTCATGGGTGAGATCGTCTAAGGGAATAAATTGCGTAGAGTCCTGCTGGGATTCAAGAGGTGTAAGGAGCGCGAGTGTACCTGAATGGGAGACTGAGTTTGGGTCAACTACATTCGATACCGAAGTTAATTGGTAGTAGGCTAGTGTCTGTAACGGCTTAATATAATTTGGTGTTCAATCTGGACTAGGTCCCGAGGTTTTTCTACATTTGTGGTTTTCTCGTTAACAAAACTCTTGGTATTTGTGTTATTTCTTTTTCCGCATTATATGGTTTATCTTTATAATTGAAATATCACAGGTTGTGCGTTGATCAATCGTAGTAGCTAGGTCCAACCTTGTTAGTTAGAAAAGACTTGATTGATCCTTGGACATTGGTCTTTGGTACCGTCCAAGAACTCTCTTTGTAGTTAAGTTCACGGATTCAGTTCTGTAAACGTTCTAACAACAAGAGAAAGAGAGATATAAACTACGGGAACTTTCCTCGATTGAGTTTTTACTCTCGGAGTTGTGTTGAGTTTGTCCATACAGATTTCCCAAGAAAAAATTGGTGGTGTATCTTGGTACCCCCAACACTTTCACTTGGTACTTTCAAGTTATTTTTGGTAGTAATTTTTTTAATATAATGTAATTGCTCTAACAATAATGTACAACTTGAAACTGTGAACGTCATTGCAAGTCTAACTCTTGCCAAAAAATAAATTTTTGTACATAAAGAAACTACGAGAATCACTTCTCCAACAAATGCTCCATATGGAGTCCGACCCTTTCCCCCTTAGATTTGCTGGGAAACTTATCAAGTGATTTGTACACCCACTTTTTTAATCTTAAAATTACACACATATATATACAATCTAACCTCGATAAATGAGTAGCTTTAGGACCGGAAAATAAAATCGTCTAGCGAGGTTATTTATTTATCAAAAATGAATATTTATTCACTTAGATATTATTTTTTACATCTTATCAATTGATGTCAAATTTAGTTTACGCTATATAATTGTGTTAGACGTTGAACATCTTTTGATTTATCGTTCCTAACAAGAATATGCAGTTATGAAATCACCTAATTGCGAAGAAATTACTGAGTCCGTAATAAATAATGAGAATGATACAGAACCATGTAATAACAGTAATATCAAATGAGGTTTTCCAAGCAACAATCGCTATAAAAATTTACTTTTTACACATAGAAAAATATTCTAGAAGTTGATCATCTTTTGAAGGTGTTAGACGTTGAACATCTTTTGATTTATCGTTCATAACAAGAATATGCAGATATGGAATCACCTACTTGCGAAGAAATTACAGAGTCCATAATAAATGATGAGAATGATCCTGAACCATGTAATAGCAGTAATATCAAGTGAGGCTTTCCAAACAACTATCGCCATAAAAAATTTACTTTTTACACATAGCACAATATTATAAAAGTTGTGTATCATGACGAAAAATCGATGACGTGATGCATTTTGGTTTAGGTGGAAGGAAAAAACAACCAATTTTGCATGTATTTTTTGAAAAGAAATGAATTCTTGTATAAACATTATTGAATGGATGCAGTACTTTGGTCTAATATGTATATATTTTTTTACGGATTTTAGTAATTATTTTATGCTTTATAGTGCCTTTAAGAACATGAAAAAAGTTATTCATTAAACATTTAGTGAGGTTATTTATTTATGAACCCCGTTTGCCCAAGTCGAGACTGAAGAAAATTATTCATTTATCAAATATTCATTTATCAAATATTCATTTATCGAGGTTAGACTGTTGTTTATGGGTGAAAACTATTTCTGCTGGTTTTGGTAATTTTGGGTGTGTGTGGATGAGAAATGAATCTAAATCCTAAACAAGTGCACTGCACGGGAGTGATTTTGATTCGAGAGATCAATCTATACAATTCTGGCATAAACCAAGAAATGGCCGTTCCAGACTTGCTTCGGTCACAAAGTGAAGGAGATGGGGTTGATCTTAGGGAGGGAAGCGAAGAAGGTGTTGAGATTGTGAAGTTGTTGGATGTTTATGACTTGTATCAGAATGATGAATTG
This sequence comes from Papaver somniferum, assembly GCF_003573695.1. Classification (NCBI taxonomy): domain Eukaryota; kingdom Viridiplantae; phylum Streptophyta; class Magnoliopsida; order Ranunculales; family Papaveraceae; genus Papaver; species Papaver somniferum. Next base: position 95,524,561 of record NC_039366.1, on the reverse strand, counting down.
GCTTGCACAATGTAAGCTATCGGTTATGGGTGTTTTCTGGATACTGTGACAACACTTGGTTTTTCTGTGTTGTTTGGAAATAGGTGAAGGACCTATTTATACAAGTCATTGAGTGCAATCCTCATCTCGTAGGAAGTAGAGGAAGTTGAGTGATGGAGTAGTGGGGTCGTGTAGGTGATTATCATATGATCACGCCTTTTCCCACTTCCCTCATCATCGTTAATCGTCCATGCATCCTGACACGTTCTCGAAATGGGCGCGTTGCACGCCCCACGCTGTAAACCGCCAAACCAATACCCCAGTAAGTATCCCCCAGTTTGTGACATGTTTGATGTCTCGAATGAGTGGGTCGAGTCGTGGGATCCGCCGCAAGAAATATCATACGGTGCTATCAGATTAAATAACTAAGTTATTTAAAGAATTGATATTCATGAAATATCGTGTATGCTCGATGCATGTAATGCATCGAAAACAATCAATATGCATGAAGCATCGCTGTTTTAAAGCTTAACTGAATAAGTCGCGGATTAAGCGTCTTAAAATGGTAGCACGTCCAACCATCTTCGAGTGATCGTTTGGAGGCCGCATGGGCAAGCCACCATCTGGTCGATCACTCACTATGGTAGAGTGGCGGACGGTGACCTTCATTGGTCGCCTAACTTTAAATCTAAGTCGTCCGTCCAAGCTGGCAAAGTTGGACGGACGAGATGATTTACGGCGCATGTTTGCTGCCGTTGATATATTTTAGGGTTTTAAAGAGGTGCGTAACATCCCCTTTGGCTTGATCGATTTCAAGCATGGGCGCTTGTGTTGGTGAGACCGACCTGTCATGCGTGGAGACGACCCATTGTTGTGCATTCCTACACCTCTCGGTCCCATGAAGGTTCGATTTAGGCCACTCAATTTGACCGGCAAAGATGAGTGGCCGTGATCGATTTGCGACAGAAATCCATTGCCGCAAAGGATTAAAGGTCGCGCGACATGCCATCTCTGGGCGCGCATTTCGAGGCGCCTTGCCGTAGTCTGCCTAGGTCGGACGGTTTACACGCACAGCTGGGCCCACAGTGATCACGTCAACATCCTTGGGACTTCTTGAGTCTATATCTACACCCTCCGTTTAGGCTGGCGGAGATGGATGGACGTGATCGAACTACGAAAGATGTGCATTGCCGCAAACCCTAATTAGGGTTTTGAAACAGTCACGCACACGTGACTTTGGCCAAACGATTTGGTGAGTTTTGCTTCTCCTTTGGGAAGACCAATCGTGTGGGGCCCACGTTGGGCTGACGGTGAACATATGTGCACCTTCCTGATGGTCCTAGGTGCGATCTAAGCCATCCAAATACGCTGTCTAAGTTGGATGGTTATGATCGATTTAAGACACTAGTGGAATTTCCATGACCCTTTAAAGCATCACGGCCGCCATGTTTTGAGCAAACGTTTCATTGCTCCATGGATTTGCCGTGAGAAAACCGATCGGGTAGGGGAGAAATCGGCCCACCAGCGTATGTGTTAGCGCTTCCCTAATCATTCGCGGGATGATCTAATCCGTCCAACCAGGCTGGAGAAGTTGGACGGTCGTGATGGTTTTAAGACTGCCTTGAACAGTCTTGCTCATTCAAGCCCTTCCCAAAGCAACGCGGCCATCCTTCTTCGGATCGGCGTTTGATGGGCGTTGGGAGAGTAGTGTGGTGTTCGACTGGCTAGGGCATAAGCGGGCCCTCCGGTGGTCATCACAGTGATCGCCTACTCCTGCTAGGGTTCGGCTAGGCTGGTTAAATCATGCGGTCAACTTGCATGGCCGTGATTGTTTCTGAGACTGATACGGACAGTACAAATTTCCTTAAGGAAATTAAATACATTCGATCGAGTTGTTTCGTGTCGATTCGAAATTCTCTTTGTCAGAGAGTGATGCAGCTTGTACGGGTATTTCGTGCATATCTCAAAATTGGCACTTGGAGATTCATGTTACTCTGCTGAGAGTGAACACTCAGTCGTCATGTCATGCTAATAATGAGACTTCGGCTAGGAACAACACAGGAAAGAATAGGCAAATCATGCATTAATTAATAATGCTAAAGAATTCACAAAATATTCGGGATTGCTGTTGCATGCACCATTCTGGGTGAATTTTATGTATTTATTGAATTGCTTCGAATAAATAAAGTGAAGAGGTTTTATGCGCTCATCACTTATCAAACAACTTTACCCTTTGCAGGATGTCAGCGCATTAAATTTGGTTTTACAATTTTAGCCATGAACTAAAATCCACCATCAACATTAAGTCCCCTTCCTAGCACGCAATGGTTGCACTATTGTAGGGTAGGTATCAGATGGTGACAAATAAAGTTAAAACTTATGGGCTAAAGTTAGATGTTACCAGGAGAGATGGGTCGTCTTGTCCATGGAGCATGTCACGTTCAAGAGGCGTCCAGGTGAGCGTTCCCCCAGCATGATGTCGGTTGTCCCCAGGTAGATTAGGCATATGGTTCGTTGGATTTTCAAACTATTCATGACGAGGTCGTAATCCTCGACTCTGATGAGGACGATCCCTATCATGAGTAATATCCTTAAAAGGTTGCTGAAGCAATTTCTGAAAAAGATATTGAAGCAGCTCCCAAAGAAAACGTTGATGTAGCTTCCGGAGCGAACGTCGAGGCGGCTCCTGGAGAGAGCGTTGGAGCAGCTTCTGGATCGAATTTTGAGGCGGCCCTGGAGAGAGCGTTGAAACAGCTTCTGGATCGAATGTCGAGGCGGCTCTTGGAGAGAGCGTTGAAGTGGCTTCTTCAGGAGAGAGCGTTGAAGCGGCTTTTGCTGGAGGGAATGTTGAAGTGGCTTCTTTAGGAGAGAGCGTTGAAGAGGCTTCTGCCGGAGGGAGAATTGAAGCGGCTTCTTCAGGAGAGAGCGTTGAAGCGGCTTCTGCTGGAGGGAGCATTGAAGCGGCTTCTTCAGGAGAGAGCGTTGAAGCGGCTTCTGCTGGAGGGAGCGTTGAAGCGGCTTCTTCTTCAGTTTGACTTCCCCTTGCGAATTACATGCTTCTTGATTGACCATCTCTCTTGTGTTGAAGAAGTTCTTGACTGACGGCGAAGGAATTTCATGCTGAGCCTCAGTCCCCAAGCGTGATTTATATGGTTCTATCTTGTATGGTCGGCGGGTTTACGATAAAGATATCTCCATCTCGCCTCCGTGACTCTATTACTTCTCCATGGGAAAATAAAATACGCAGAAGTTCGGATTACCTCTGTCCGTAGCAGTTGTTGCTATGGTGAAGGTCGGGATGGTATCAACAAACGAGCAACAACGGTTCTTGGCAGCGGCTGTGATCAGAAAATACTGACAGGGAGAGGCGTGATAGCTACAGGAACGAAGTTGGCAGTCTTCATATAGTGGTAGAGCTTGTCTCATTATTATAGGGAGAAGCTAATGATGGAGCCGATAGCTTCCTTGATGTTTCCTCATGGAACGGAAAAGAGAGAGACAGTCCCCTTCCCACGAATATCCACTGAGCCTTCGATTTGATAGATGTTGTCACGCTGGGTTCATGAGGCCGTCTTTACATCTGCGTTGTGTTTCATAGACGTCCAGGAATATCGCTGGTCTTTGACAATACGTCTGCTCTCTTGAGTATATCCTCGTCTTTGGACATCTTGGAATCCTGATGATAGTGTGCTTGCATCTTTCTAAATTCAGCATCTTTGAGAAGGGAAGTGCTAAGAAGTCCCCAGTCACATTCCTTTGCCATTATCATCTTTGGATCGTGTCTTTGAGGAGTAGGGAAGTTCCTTCACGCGAATGACTTAACTAATAGGCTCTGCAAATATGATGAAGCTCTTTTCATGGAGAATTTGTATGTACCTCTTAAGTCCCAGGTGCAATCTCCTTTGGTAATGCAACTACTTCTTCTACGGGAGACGAAATTCTGAAAGCGTCTCTCATTGATGTTTCTGCCGTCGATACAGATATGGAATATCTTAGACGTTGTTTCATCATTTTTGCATTCGTGCATGTGGTACTAGAGTTGGATTTGGCGATTTTGGACGCGCATGATCTTGTATCTCGGTGGTTTTCCTCTTGTTGCTTCAGCGAAACTGCTTATAGAAGGCTGAAGGGTGTATTGCTTGTTGGTGAGATGTATGCTTCCACGAACATCATGAGGCTCTTCATTACTGGCAGGCTTGTTCTTTCTAGCAGGGAAGGTGCTGTCGCAACTGAGCGTTTAGCAGCTTCACGGAGTTCAGAGGATGTATGAAAGCGCAGGTTCTTCGACAAAGCACGATAGACAGGTACCATCCTATTGATGCACAATGACACCACTTGTTGTTCAGTCACATTTGGATCGTGACCCTCCAATGCCTGAATTCGGTACCTCTTGACATAATCATTTGGATGTTCGCTATTTCGCTGAAGCATTCCTCTTAAGTCTGACAGAGTGATTCGCCCAAGCTGCGGATTCTTTCTCGACATGATGAAGCGGACATCGCTATCTTCTTGAGGCTGCTCCCTTGAGGTGTCGGCTCCAGTATCTAAAGATGTCCCGCGCTCGCTCTCGTCCGGGCTGACATAATAGGCGAACCCTTTATGATGATTTGGAGATGACAATATTCGTTGAATCTTCCGAAACGCTTCCTGTTGTAGTGCGGTCCAGACGAAACTTACTCCTTTCTTCAGCAAGGGGGTAAATGAAGCAACAAGCTGGGCTAAACCAGGTATAAAACTGTAGTTCACCTTGCCCATGAAGCTTTGGAGTTCCTTCACAGTTCACAGAGGCAGCATCGTGAGGATAGCTTGGGTCTTGGATGGGTCCACTTTGATTCCCTCAGTAGTCACCTTTCGAACACTTGTCGTAAGACTCCTGTGTAGGCCTCCCGAGCTTTTGATTTGACTACTATATCATCCACGTAGTCTTCAACTTGCTTATGCATCATGTCGTGGAAGATTGTCGTCATAACGCGTTGATACGTTGCACCGGCATTAACCAAATGGCATTACAGTATAATAAAAATTTCCAAGAGGAGTTCGAAAAGATGTCTTACTCGTGTCATGCTCATACATCCTTATCTGATTGTAGCCGCCATATCCATCCATGAAGGAGAACACGCCGTGTCCACTGGTGGCATCCATTAACATGTCAATATTAGGTAGAGGGAAATCATCTTTGGGGCAGCATCTGTTCAAGTCTCTGAAATCCACGCAATACCTGATCTGTCCATTTTTTTTTTACCGGAACCGCATTATCCAACCAGGTTGGATGATGAATGGGTTTGATGAAGCCAACAGCTAGCAACTTCTGAATATCAGTCTTGATTTGCTCTTCTACCTTGTGTCTGAACTGCCTCGGAGACTGTTTAATCGGCTTGGATCCAGGTATGACATGTAAATGATGGGTGACCAATTTTTCATCTAAACCGGGCATTTCTTCATACGTCCAAGTGAATATGTCCTGGTACTCTTTGAGAAGTTCCACGAGCTTCGTGCGTTCATCCGTACACAAGGTTGAGCTGATGAAGATAGGCATATGAGATTCCTCATTCCTGATGTTAACGATTTCGAGCTCATCAGTTGTGGAGTTGGTTCCATCTTGAAGCTCTCGTGGAGCATCTAACACTTATTCTTGTGGATCGTCGTTGTTGTAGCATTCCGTTGGGCGGAGAGACTGGTAACAATCTTCCCTACTAATTGCTAACACGGTTTTCCCTTTCCGATCACGGCTCGCCACAAAAGTTCGCTCCCTCTTAGTGTGAGCGTGGGTCGTGGCTTCACATGATGAAGAAGAATTGGTACGTCTTGTCAGCAAAGATGCATCGTGGGACTTAGCCTTCAATGATGCAAGTCGGTCCTCTTCTTGGATTGACGCCCACGTGGGGGAGTGGGGTGCAATGAACTTTGTCTGATTCTTCCCGCAGATTTTCTCTTGGTTCAAACAATTCCGCTCCACATATTGGTGCATAAGGAGACAATGATGCAGGAATACGAACGACTTCTTTATTCAGCATAGTCTTCAGGCATTGGTGATACGTAGAGGGGACGATCCTATTGTCATGAAGCCATGGTATCCCCAGTATCATATGGTAGTCCGGCTCCTTTTCTATGACTTCAAATTTCACTTTTGATTGGACGGGACCTACATATAAATTCATATTGGCATACCCGTACGTGTTGGTTTGGTTTCCTTCAAAGTATGTTATCGTGGTAGGCTATCGCACGAACTTGCTTGGGAGAACCTTGGCCGTCCTGAGTGTCTTGAGAGTAATCACATTCGAAGACGCTCCCGTGTCGATGAGGGCCCTCTTGAACTCTGAATCCTTGATGCATGCAGTAACGTGTAGGGCCCGGTTGTGACCTTCTTCCGCCATCATGTCTTCTTCTGTAAATGTGACATTATTCACAGACATCTCTGGTGTTTTTGAGGCTTCTGGACGCAAAGGAGTCAAATGCACGTCCATGGCTATCTGGTTGATTGCAACAAACGTCTTTGCCCGCTGATTCTCCGGGAGGTGTAAAAGTTCGCATAAACTTTCCACTAGAGAAGCCGCTTCCTGATCCACCGGCCTCTGGTTCATAGTGAAACTATTGACTTGAGGAGGATCGTTGCGAGGATCAGTCCCCAGTGTAGAAATCTCCATGACAGGAGAACCGCTCATATCTAATGTCATCTTGACGAGGAGATCGAGTATGTCATTTATTTTTTCTTTCATCAGGTCCATGTTCTTCGTGTGAATCTCCTGCACCCGTGCTAACTCGATCAATGTTGGGATTCTTCCGGTTACACCATCAGATACACCGTTGGGAAGAGGGGTATCTTCATTGGAGAAGCTTCGACTGGGATTTGAAATTGTTGGGGGAGTCCTAAGACCAGCCATTTCGAAATCAGCCAAATGGGATTAGGTATTGAAGAAACTGACTTCACAACCGATAGATTAATCTCCCACTGTGGTCGCCAATTGTTTATGGGTGAAAACTATTTCTGCTGGTTTTGGTAATTTTGGGTGTGTGTGGATGAGAAATGAAACTAAACCCTAAACGAATGCACTGCACGGGAGTGCTTTTGATTCGAGAGATCAATCTATACAATTATGGCCTAAACCAAGAAATGGTCGTTCCAGACTTCCTTCGGTCACAGAGTGAAGGATATGGGGTTGATCTTAGGGAGGGAAGCGAAGAAGGTGTTGAGATTGTGAAGGTGTTGGTTGTTTATGACTTGTATCAGAATGATGAACTGGCTTGCACAATGTAAGCTATCAGTTCTGGGTGTTTTCTGTATACCATGACAACACTTGGTTTTTCTATGTTGTTTGGAAATAGGTGAATGACCTATTTATACAAGTCATTGAGAGCAATCCTCATCTCGTAGTGTTGATGGTGGATTTTCATTTTAAGGCTAAAACCGTGAAAGCCAAAATTATGCGCTAACATCCTGCAAAGGATAAAGCCACTAATAAAATGGTGAATACTTCCTCACTGTAAACTTATAGCATTATCAATTAATGCATGACCAGCCTTGTATTTCCTGTACTGCTCCACTCTCATTATTGGTGCGGCATGACGACTGAGTGTTGCCCTCAGCAGAGCAACACGAATCTCCAAGCGTTAATAATGAAGCACATACGAAATACACGTACAGGCTGCAATTCTCGGAGTGTTATACTAACCCGATCGAGCATCTGGACTGTCTACGACAGTCTTGGAAATAATCACGACCACGCAAGTCGTCCACAAAGGTGCAAAGTCACGCCTGAAAAAATAATCACCAAACGTCAGCCCAGAATGGATATCCAGACTGGTGTGGAGCAGCTTGGAAAAGTTTGTGCGCACAAGACCGCCTACGACAGTCTCAAATTCATCACGACCGTCCAACTTCACCAGCATGGTTGGACGGCGTAGATTATCCCATGACCGGTTAGCCAAAGCTTGTCCCGTACACCGATGGACCTTCTTCCTACCTGCATGACCGACTCTTCCATAACCTGACCAGATTGCAATATACGATTGTCCGAAGTTGGGTCAACGTGGAGAATTGAGGGTCGCAGAAAAGTCCACTAAAAACCTAAAATTGATCACGACCATCCAACTTCACCAACATGGTTGGATGGCTTAGATTAACCCTGAGATGGTCAGACACATAACACCGCACTCAGCACCGGCCTAATAAGTGCCCCACATAATCGGCCTCTCCAAATGAGGTATATAACACGTATTTTCGGTTAGCCAAACTAGCTAACACGCGGCCGGCCAAAAACCCTAATTAGGGTTTGTGTCGCAAATCGATCACGTGCGTCCATTTTCTCCTGCTCGAATGAAGGGTCCATGAATAGACTAAGCAGGTCCGGTGAGTATCAACACGGTCACTGTGGGCCCATCTATCTCCACACCCGATCGGCCAAGGCATACCATGACTGGTTGCCTCGATTCGCACGCCCAAACTAGGCGTGGTCACACTTCCCAATTGCAAACCAATCTCGACCAATCAACTTCGCCGGACAAATTGAGTGGCTTAGATCACGTTTCTATGGGACAATAAGGTACAAACGTGTACACCAGCCCGCCATCTGCACGCCTGACTGATCGGCCAAGACTGACCAGGCTTGGTCGTCTCGAAACACGTGCCCGAAGTAGGCATGACGCGCGGCCTTTGCGGCATGAGATTTCTGTCGCAAATCAATCTCAGTCATTCCTATTTGCCTGAAAAATTCAGTGGTCTAGATTGCACCTTCATGAGACAGTGAGGTATAGGCGCCTATGCCAGCATGCCGTCTACACACATGCCCGATCGTCCCTGCCAAATATGTCCCCCACACTTGGATTCGACCAAGCTAAAGGTTGGTGTTTGAGAACCTCCTAAACCCTAATCTAACGGTCGCAGATGTGGGTCGCAATCCATCTTGTCCGTCCAACTTCACCATCTTGGACGGACAACCTAAAACAAGAATTAGGCGACCAGTGAGGCATCACCACAATCACCGTCCACCACTCTTCCATACAAAGTGATTGGCCAAGTCAGGACTTACCTGTAAAACCTCCAAACGATCACTCGAAGATGGGTAGACATGCATCTATTTTAAGACGCTTAATCGTGACTTACTCCGTTAAGCCTTAAAACAGCGATGCTTCACACATGCTGATTATATTCGATGCATTATCTGCATAGAATACACACGATATTTCACAAATATCGACTTCCTAAATAACTTAGTTATTTAATCTAGCATCACATGCTACCTGTTGTGAGTCCCACGATCCACACTCGAGACATTAATCATGTCACAAACTGGGGGATACATACTGGGGTATTGGTCTGGCGGTTTACATCGTGCAGTGCACAACGCGCCATCACAAGAATGTGTCAGGAAGACATGGACGGTTAGTGATGATGGGAGAAGTGGGCAAGACTAATCGTGTGACACTAACACACGCAACTCCACTACTCCATCACTCCACTTTCTCCACTTCCCATGAGAGACGTGGGTAAGGCTCAATGACTTGTATAAATAGGTTCTCCTCCCTATTTCAAAACAACAAAAGACAGAACCAAGTGTTGATACAACCGTATCCAAACACCAGAACTGATAACTTACATTCTGCAAGCCAGTTCAGATTTCTGATACAAGTCATACACAACCAACACCTTCACAATATCAACAACTTCTTCGCTTCCCTCCCTAAGATCAACCCCATCTCCTTCACTTTGTGACCGAAGCAAGTCTGGAACGGCCATTTCTTGGTTTAGGCCAGAGTTGTATAGATTGATTTCTCGAATCACAAGCACTCCCGTACAGTGCATTTGTTTAGGGTTTAGATTCATTTCTCATCCACACACCCCAAATTACCAAAACCGGCAGAAATAGTTTTCACCCATAAACAATTGGCGACCACAGTGGGAGGTTAATCTCTCGGTTGTAAAGTCAATTTCTTCAATACCATTCGATCAGTTTCAAGATGGTTGGTCTTATGACCGCCTCAACGGCCTCAAATCATGGTCATTCCTCCAACAGAGATACCCCTCCTCCCAACGGCGTACCTGATGGTATAATCAGGAGACTTCCAACGTTGAGTGAACTAGCGCGGGTACAAGAGATTCATACGAAGAACATGGAGCTAATCAAGGAAGCGATAAATGGCATACTTGATCTCCTCGTCAAGATCACATCAGAGATGAGCATTCCAGAGACTTCTACACCGGGGACTGGTCCCTCTCAAATCAACAGCTTTACCACGAACCAGAGACCAGTGGATCAGGAAGCGGCATCTCTAGTGGAAATTTTGTGTGAACTTTTACACCTCTCGAAGAATCAGCGGGCGGAGACGTTTGCTGCAATTAACCAGATAGCCTTGGACGTACACCTGGCTCCTTCACGTCCAGTAGTCCTAAACGCATCAGAAACATCTGTAAATAATGTCACATTTACAGAGGACGATATGATGGCGGAGGAAGGTCACAACCGGGCCCTGCATATTACCGCACGCATCAAGAGTTTAGAGTTCAGGAGGGCCCTCATCGACACAGGAGCATCCTCGAATGTGATTAATCTCAAGACTCTCAGGGCAACCAAGGTTCTCCCATGCAAGATCGTACGACAGCCTACCACAATGACAGACTTTGAAGGAAACCAGACCATCACATACGGGTATGTCAAACTGAATTTATCAGTATGTCCTGTTCGGTCAAAAGTGAAATTCGAAGTCATAGAGAAGGATCCGGACTATCATATAATACTAGGGAGACTGTGGCTTCATGACAATAGGGTCGTCCCTTCAACTTATCACCAGTGACTGAAGACCATGCTGAATAAGGAAGTCATCCGTATTCCTGCATCATTGTCTCCTTACGCACCAATATGCGGAGTGGAACTGTTCGAGCCAAAGGAAACTCCGCGGGGAGGATCAGACAAAATCTTGTGCACCCCACTACCCACGTGGACTTCAGTTCAGGAAGAGGACCGACTTACATCACTGAGGGCTAAGCCCCACGATGCACCTTTGCTGACCAGGTACTCTTCTTCATCCGATGAAGCCACAACTCACGTGCACACCAAGAGGGAACAAGCTTTCGAGGCAAGTCGTGATCAGAAGTTGAAAACAATATACCGACGCCGCTGTTAGAAATTAGCAGGGGAGACTGGTACCCAGTCTCTCCGCCCAGATGAATGCTTCAAGAACGACGGGCCACAAAGGGAGGTATTGGACGCTCCGCGACAGCTACAAGATGGCACCAACTCCACAACTGACGAGCTCGAGACTGTTAACATTGGGAATGAAGAATCTCCCAGGCCTGTCTCTATCAGTTCGACTTTGTCCACAGACGAACAGACGAACGCGCGAGTCTTGTCCAACTTCTCAACGAGTATCAAGATGTATTTGCCTGAACATATGAGAAAATGCCTGGTCTGGATGAAAAATTGGTCACCCATCATCTACATGTCATACCTGGATCCAAGCCGATCAAACAGTCTCCGAGGCAATTCAGACACGAAGTGGAAGAGCAAATCAAAAACGAAATTCAGAAGTTGCTAGCTGCCGGCTTCATCAAACCTATTCATCATCCGACCTGGTTAGCTAACGTAGTTCCAGTAAAGAAGAAAAACGGACAGATCCGGTGCTGCATAGATTTCAGAGACTTGAAAAAGTGCTGCCCCAAGGAAGATTTTCCTCTGCCCAACATCGACATGTTAGTGGACGCCACTAGTGGACACGGCATGTTCTCCTTCATGGATGGTTACATCGGCTACAATCAGATAAGGATGTATGAACATGATGCAAGTAAGACAGCCTTTCGAACCCCCCTTGGAAATTTCTACTATACCGTTATGCCATTCGGTTTAAAGAACGCCGGTGCAACATATCAACGTGCTATGATGACAATCTTCCACGACATGATGCATAAACAAGTAGAAGACTACGTATATGATATTGTGGTCAAGTCAAGAGCTCGAGAAGACCACACCGGAGTCTTACGACAAGTGTTCGAGAGGTGTCGAGAATACAAATTGAAGATGAACCCTTTGAAATGCGCTTTCGGTGTCTCTTCAGGCAAATTTCTAGGATTACAAGTAACTGCAGAAGGGATCAAGGTAGACCCGTCCAAGACTCAAGCCATCCTCACAATGCCTCCTCCACGAACTGTGAAGGAACTCCAAAGCTTCATGGGCAAGGTGAACTACATTCGACGTTTTATACCTGATCTGGCCCAACTTATTTCCTCATTCACCCCCTTGCTGAAGAAAGGAGCCAGCTTCGTCTGGACCGCAACCCAACAAGAAGCGTTTCGAAAGATTCAATGAATACTGTCATCTCCAGCCATCATGAAGTCTCTCGTCCAAGGGAAGCCGCTGTGTCTCTACACCGCCTTCAGTGATACTGCCGTCAGGGCTTTGCTCGCTCAAGAGGACGACAAGGGAATCGAACGTCCCATATACTACTTCAGCCGAATATTAAGAGACGCTGAACTCAGATATCCCAAGGAGGAGAAAGCAAGTTTAGCTCTAATCCATTCCATTCAGAAGTTTAGGCATTACCTACTTTAGAACAAGGTGGTACTCGTATCTAAATCTGATCCTGCTAAGTTTTTACTTTCAAAACCAGTCCTGATGGGAAGGACAGCCAAGTGGCTTCTCCAAACGTCAGAGCTGCACATAACATGTGCATCGCCTAGAGCTATCAAGGGGAAAGTAATCGCAGACTTACTAGCAGCATTCCCTAGAGAAGGCACTACGGGGCTACACGAGGATCTTCCTGGAGAATTTCCAGACATCTCTGTTATCGAGGAAGAAGTGTGGCTGTTGTATTTTGACGGCTCCGCCACCCCTAGCAATAACACATGAGGAGCGGGCGTGGTCTTAGTATCCCCAACTGGGGAAGTATTCTCATATTCCTTCAAGCTGGACTTCCAATGCACCAACAACTCAGCGGAGTATGATGTTTTCCTCATAGGGATGTCAATAGCCAAGCAGGAGTCACACGTCTGGAGATAAGAGGTGACTCCAAGTTACTGGTGAACCAGATGAATGAAGTATACGCATTGAAGGAAGTAACGCTAGCTCCATACCGGTCAGAAGCACAAAGGTTACTAAACTACTTTGCCGATGCAACCATAATCCATGTTGGTCGCAACAACAACAAACACGTCGATTGTCTAGCCACGCTGGCGTCCAAATTGAAGTTCGAAGGTTTGGAAGAAACCTTGACAGTAAAGAGGACAACCATAGAATCAACATGGTTGTCACAATACAAAGACACCAAGATTTGCGATTGGCGAACTCCGATCATTCAGGAGCTCAGCAGCTCACTTTCCCAAGGAAAGGTCAGTCTCAAAACCCTGCAGAACTTCTTCATGCTTCATGGTATGTTATATCATCGAAACCCGGATGGTTCCCTATCGAGATGTCTTGGGGATGATGAAGCACAACTACAGCTTAACCGCGTTCACAATGAAATTTGTGGACAATCACTGGTGCCAACTCTTTACCGACGACTTGAACGCCTGGGCTATTACTGGCCGGAGATGGAGGCTCAATCCCGACTGCTTCAGAAGTTCTGCTCAAATTGTCAAGCACCGCCACACCAATTGGAGGTCTTTAGTGTGGACCACACTGGGGACCGGAGAGAGCCGTACATTAGCTATCTCCGCGACGGGGCAACTCCTGCTAGTCAAAAGGATGCTGTCAAGATAAAGCAAAAGGCCAAGCGGTTCGTACTTCACGAAGGGATCTTATACCGCAAGACTTCGGAGGTGATCTATTGAGGTGCCTGTCTGGGACAGAAATCCCGGTTATGCTGAAGGAAACGCACGAAGGGGAACATCAAGGGAAGAGGAAACTGTTTCTCCAGATACACAATAAATACTATTGGCCGACCATGGAGGACGATGCAGTTACTTTTTTTCAAAGCTGCCACAAATGTCAAATTCATGGGAACCTTATTCACGCGCCTTCCACCCCTTTACACTCTATAAGCAGTCTGTGGCCATTTTACAGTTGGGGACCGGACATTATCGGAAAAATCAATCCGCCATCATCGAAGCAGCACGAATATATCATAACCGCAACAGAATACTTCACTAAATGGGTGGAGGCCATTCCTCTGCGAGGAACTACAGGAGAAACAATTGCGGCTTTCATTAAAGAGTATATCATTTGCCGTTTTGGTGCGCCTAAGAATATTATCACTGATAATGGCACTCCCTTCGTCAACAAACAGGTACGAGAGTTACTTGAAGAATATGGAATTAAGCAGGTCTTATCCACTGTCTACTACCCTCAAGGAAACGGACAAGCTGAGAGTACCAACAAGACGTTGATCCGAATTATCAGTCGAACAGTACATGACAATCCTATAGAATGGCATGACCAGTTACCAATGGCTCTATGGGCATACCGTACGTCACCCAGAAGCTCCATTGGAGTTTCTCCATACTCACTTGTTTACGGTGCAGACGCAATTCTCCCAGCAGAGATCAAAATCCCATCAGCCAGGATTGCAGCAGCAACCGGGGTCCACTGGAACGAGGCTGAAGCATCTAACTCCAGAGTAGCTGAGTTAGACACTCTGGACTTCAGAAGAAGCAAAGCAGTGTAATGCATTCAGGTGTACATGAATAGAATTTCCAGGGCGTATAACAAAACCGTGAAACCACGTGTTTTCAAAGTGGGAGATTTGGTTTTGAAGACGGCTAAGCACATCCAGCAAGACGTGTCTGCACCAAAATTCTCACCAAAATGGGAATGTCCTTATACAATCACTAAGGCTTACAGTACCGGCTACTACAAGATCATCAAGGTGGGCGGGGGCAAGTTAGAAGCAGTCATCAACGGAAAATGGCTCAAGGCATATCATGCTTGATCATTGTCCGCTTCTGTCTCATGACACAACAATACAGGCATTTATTTTCATTACACATTCGAATTATCAATTTATTCAGAAATGCATTAATGAAAAAACCCATTTTTCACCAATCAAAAACCAATGCAATTTATTCCACAAAGATGTTCAGAAATCTTCTTGACATGAACGTCATTAACAATAAAAGAATACAGCTGAATGCGGCTTAGAATAGGCCATCCAGCAGGTTATAGTTCCTTGAGAGCATCATCTTCAACCTATCTTGATATCTCTCTGTCCTATTCTTCAAGTTCTGTACTGCCTGCTCCACCTTCTCTGAGTCAGCGGCCAGAGCCTTTTCTTCTTCCAAGATAGCCTTCGCAGTAGGAACTACGTTCACAAGGATGTCGGCTCGATCAACCTTGATGATGTCAAGACGTTGTCGTAGCCAACCCACATTGAATCCCATCGATTCACATGTAGACACCATGTTCTCCCACTCTTAAATTTTTTATTCGGCAACGTTACGGATGGAGATGCCTTCCATCTCAGCAATCAGGGGAAGAAGGCAGTTTACCGTAGTAACCAAAACAGATGCACAATGTTGAACTACATTCCTGGTTGCAATATGACCATATCTCTTCCATACTTTTGTGTATAATGGCACAAACTCCTTCCGCACCAAGAATCCGCCGACGGTTCGATAGCTGGCAGACAGACATTTCATGTGATTATCGAATGGAAGACCTGCGTTGGGATATTCGTAAGACGAGATACCTAAATCGACATCGAGATCAGCATGGTTGGTTGTATTTGAATTTGAAGGAAGAGGACTGGTCAAACCATCATCATCGACCACTGTCACACATGGGCGTCTCTGCAAAAAAAAAAGGGGAGAACGAACTGGTACGACCTTCCGGCGAGCACGAACACGAGAGTCATCGCAAAGCTGTTCATCTTGAACCTCAAATGGGCATGCGCGCTTAACAGAAGATCCTGGGTGATACGAAGAAGATGATCTGCTGCTGTTCGACATGTTGAAGAGATAGAGTTTCTGCAAGAAAAACCTATCAATGAATGGCGGTTTTAAACCCCGCATATGTGTTGAAGGAAACCCTAAGGGAAGACCGAATCAAATACATCGGAGCTTATCCTGAGGTCTCAACGCCGACCAAGTCGTGCTTTTCTCCCAAACCCTAATTTGACCAGCTCCAAGATAGCACCTGGCGGTGTTTATGCGGTAAATATGTATTCACTTTAACTTAGTCATTTTCGTATACAAATTTGTCATCATCTCATGCCTACCCCACAATAGTGTAACCATTATGTGCTAGGCAGGGGACTTAATGTTGATGGTGGATTTTCATTTTAAGGCTAAAACTGTGAAAGCCCAAATTATGCGCTAACATCCTGCAAAGGATAAAGCCACTAATAAAATGGTGAATACTTCCTCACTGTAAACTTATAACATTATCAATTAATGCATGACCAGCCTTGTATTTCATGTACTGCTCCACTCTCATTATTGGTGCGGCATGACGACTGAGTGTTGCTCTCAACAGAGCAACACGAATCTCCAAGCGTTAATAATGAAGCACATACGAAATACCCGTACAGGCTGCAATTCTCGGAGTGTTATACTAACCCGATCGAGCATCTGGACTGTCTACGACAGTCTTGGAAATAATCACGACCACACAAGTCGGCCACAAAGGTGCAAAGTCACGCCTGACAAAATAATCACCAAACGCCAGCCCAGAATGGATATCCAGACTGGTGTGGAGCAGTTTGGAAAATTTTGTGCGCACAAGACCGCCTACGGCAGTATCAAATTCATCACGACCGTCCAACTTCACCAGCATGGTTGGACGGCGTAGATTATCCCATGACTAGTTAGGAAAAGCTTGTCCTGTACACCGATGGACCTTCTTCCTACCTGCATGACCGACTCTTCCATAACCTGACCAGATTGCAATATACGATTGTCCGAAATTGGGTCCGCATGGAGAATTGAGGGTCGCAGAAAAGTCCACTAAAAACCTAAAATTGATCACGACCATCCAACTTCACCAGCATGGTTGGATGACTTAGATTAACCCTGAGATGGTCGGACACATACCACCGCACTCAGCACCGGCCTAGTAAGTGCCCCACACAATCGGCCTCTCCAGATGAGGTATATAACACGTATTTTCGGTTAGCCAAACTAGCTAACACGCGGTCGGCCAAAAACCCTAATTCGCAAATCGATCACGAGCGTCCATTTTCTCCTGCTCGAATGAAAGGTCCAGGAATAGACTAAGCATGTCCGGTGAGTATCAACACGATCACTGTGAGCCCATCTATCTCCACACCCGATCGGCCAAGGCATACCATGACTGGTTGTCTCGATTCGCACGCCCAAACTAGGCGTGGTCACACTTCCCAATTGCAAACCAATCTCGATCACTCAACTTCGTCGGACAAATTGAGTGGCTTAGATCACGTTTCTATGGGACAATAAGGTACAGTCGTCTACACCAACCCACCGTCTGCATGCCTGACTGATCGGCCAAGACCGACCAGGCTTGGTCGTCTCGAAACACGCGCCCGAAGTAGGCATGACGCGCGGCCTTTGCGGCATGAGATTTCTGTCGCAAATCAATCTCAGCCATTCCTCTTTTCCTGACAAATTCAGTGGTCTAGATTGCACCTTCATGAGACAGTGAGGTATAGGCGCCTACGCCAGCATGCCGTTTACACACATGCCCGATCGGCCCTGCCAAATATGTCTCCCACGCTTGGATTCGACCAAGCTAAAGGTTGGTGTTTAAGCACCTCCTAAACCCTGATCCAACGGTCGCAGATGTGGGTCACAATCCATCTTGTCCGTCCAACTTCACCAACTTGGACGGGAAACCTAAAACAAGAATTAGGAGACCAGTGAGGCATCACCACAATCACCGTCCACCACTCTTCCGCACAAAGTGATCGGACAAGTCATGACTTACCTGTACAACCTCCAAACGACCACTCGAAGATGGCTAGACATGCATCTATTTTAAGACGCTTAATCATGACTTACTCCGTTAAGCCTTAAAACAACGATGCTTCACACATGCTGATTATATTCGATGCATTACCTGCATAGAATATCGACTTCCTAAATAACTTAGTTATTCAATCTAGCATCACATGCCACCTTTTGCGGGTCCCACGATGCACACACTCGAGACATTAATCATGTCACAAACTGGGGGATACATACTGGGGTATTGGTCTGGCGGTTTACAGCGTGCAGCGCACAACGCGCCATCACAAGAATGTGTCAGGAAGACATGGACGGTTAGTGATGATGGGAGAAGTGGGCAAGACTAATAGTGTGACACTAACACACGCAACTCCACTACTCCATCACTCCACTTTCTCCACTTATCATGAGAGACGTGGGTAAGGCTCAATGACTTTTATAAATAGGTTCTCCTCCCTATTTCAAAACAACACAAGACAGAAACCAAGTGTTGATACAACCGTATCCAAACACCATAACTGATAGCTTACATTCTGCAATCCAGTTCAGCTTTCTGATACAAGTCATACATAGCCAACACCTTCACAATCTCAACACCTTCTTCGCTTCCCTCCCTAAGATCAACCCCATCTCCTTCACTTTGTGACCGAAGCAAGTCTGGAACGACCATTTCTTGGGTTAGGCCAGAGTTGTACAGATTAATTTCTCGAATCACAAGCACTTCCGTGCAGTGCATTTTTTTAGGGTTTAGATTCATTTCTCATCCACACACCCCAAATTACCAAAACCGGCAGAAATAGTTTTCACCCATAAACACGTAGGAAGTGGAGAAAATTGAGTGATGGAGTAGTGGGGTCATGTAGGTGATTGTCACATGATCAAGCCTTTGCCCACTTCCCTCATCATCGTTAACCGTCCATGCCTCCTGACAAGTTCTCGTAATGGGCGCGTTGCACGCCGCACGCTGTAAACCGCCAGACCAATACCCTAGTAAGTATCCCCCAGTTTGTGACATGTTTGATGTCTCGAATGAGTGGGTGGAGTCGTGGGACCCGCCGCAAGAAATAGCATACGGTGCTATCAGGTTAAATAACTAAGTTATTTAAAGAATTGATATTCATGAAATATCGTTGATGCTCGATGCATGTAATGCATCCAAAACAATCAATATTCATGAAGCATCGCTGTTTTAAAGCTTAACTGAATAAGTCGCGGATTAAGCGTCTTAAAATGGTAGCACGTCCAACCATCTTAGAGTGATCGTTTGGAGGCCGCATGGGCAGGCCACCATCTGGTCGATCACTCACTGTGGTGGAGTGGCATACGGTGACCACTGAGGCGCTTCATTGGTCGCCTAACTTTAAATCTAAGCCGTCCGTCCAAGCTGGCAAAGTTGGACTGACGAGATGATTTACGACGCATGTTTGCTGCCGTTGATAGATTTTAGGGTTTTAAAGAGGTGCGTAACATCCCCTTTGGCTTGATCGAGTTCAAGCATGGGCGCTTGTTTTGGTGGGACCGACCGGTCATGTGTGGAGACGGCCCATTGTTGTGCATGTCTACACCTCTAGGTCCCATGAAGGTTCGATCTAGGCCACTCAATTTGACCGGCAAAGATGAGTGGACGTGATCGATTTGCGACAGAAATCCATTGCCGCAAAGGATTAAAGTCCACGCAACATGCCATCTTTGGGCGCGCGTTTCGAGGCGCCTGACCATAGTCTACCTAGGCCGGCTGGTTACACGCACAGGTGGGCCCATAGTGATCACGTCAACATCCTTGGGACTTCTTGAGTCTATATTTACACCCTCCGTTTAGGCTGGCGAAGATGGATGGACGTGATCGAACTACGACAGATGTGCATTGCAGCATACCCTAATTAGGGTTTTGAAACAGTCACGCACACGTGACTTTGGCAAAACGATTTGGTGAGTTGTGCTTCTTCTTTGGGAAGACCGATCGTGTGGGGCCCACGTTGGGCTGACGGTGAACATATGTGCACCTTCCTGATGGTCCTAGGTGTGATCTAAGCCATCCAAATACGCTGGCTAAGTTGGATGGTTGTGATCGATTTAATACACTAGTGGAATTTCCACGACCCTTTAAAGCATCAAGCCAGCCATGTTTTGAGCAAACGTTTCATTGCTCCATGGCTTTGCCGTGAGAAAACCGATCGAGTACGGGAGAAGTGGGCCCGCCATCGTATGTGTTAGCGCTTCCCTGATCATTCGCGGGATGATCTAATCCGTCCAACCAGGCTGGAGAAGTTGGACGATCGTGATGGTTTTAAGACTGCCTTGAACAGTCTTTCTCATTCGAGCCCTTCCCAAAGCAACGCGGCCATCCTTCTTCGGACCGACGTTTGATGGGCGTTGGGAGTGTAGTGTGGTGTTCGACCGGCTAGGGCATAAGCAGGCCTGCCGGTGGTCATCACAGTGATCGCCTACTCCTGCTAGGGTTCGACTAGGCTGGTTAAATCATGCGGTCAACTTGCATGGCCGTGATTGTTTCTGATACTGATACAGACAGTCCAGATTTCTTTTAGGAAATTAAATACATTCGATCGAGTTGTTTCGCGTCGATTCGAAATTCTCTTTGTCAGAGAGTGATGCATCCTGTACGGGTATTTCATGCATATCTCAAATTGGCACTTGAAGATTCATGTTACTCTGCTGAGAGTGAACACTCAGTCGTCATGTCATGCTAATAATGAGACTTCGGCTAGGAACAACACAGGAAAGACTAGGCAAATCATGCATTAATTAATAATGCTAAAGAATTCATAGAATATTTGGGATTGCTGTTGCATGCACCATTCTGGGTGAATTTTGTGTATTTATTGAATTGCTTCAAATAAATAAAGTGAAGAGGTTTTCTGCGCTCATCACTTATCAAACGGCTTTACCCTTTGCAGGATGTCAGCGCATTAAATTTGGTTTTACAATTTTAGCCCTGAACTAAAATCCACCATCAACAACTGTATATATATGTAGGATTTTAATATTTTGAGGGTATTGCCAAACAATACACAAATTTAATACAAACAGATTCTATGAATCCTAGATATTTTAACTGAGTTACCAAACACACAAGAGATTTGCATGAATCGTGAATTCTGCAACCAAACCCACCATGATCATCTTTTTATAGTTACCTTAACCGTAAGATTTTAATTAGGATTTCTTTTTATTCTTTACTAAATCACCTATTATTCAAACCCTAATCATAGTAATTATTCCGAGAGTGATCCATGAAGATCCATGTGAAACCTTTAGATAAATCAAAACAAAAATCTAGGTCAAACCCATTTGATGGTGTATGCAAGTTCAGAGAACTTATAATCTTCTGGTACTAAAGTTGTTGGATAAGTTGATACCAACTTGATTAAAATCTATAGGGGTTCAAGTAGAGCAACAAAGTGTAGGTATAGGCATCGATTTTTTTAGGCGAAGGAAAATTGATGCAATATATGGATCTATGGTTGTACCATCTCGTCAGCAGGTTTGATAGGTTGCAACAACATGGAATCCAAATGATTATATTGCAAAGGTGACTATGCACCGTGATCTGACCAAAAAAATATTTCAATTCAACCAGTCGGTTAGTAGAAATTTATATTAGAAAGAAAATAACAGTCAATATTGTCTTCGGTTGAAAAAATTGTAAAAAATAATTAGGTTGCATT
The DNA here is from genome assembly GCF_003573695.1 of Papaver somniferum. Taxonomy (NCBI): domain Eukaryota; kingdom Viridiplantae; phylum Streptophyta; class Magnoliopsida; order Ranunculales; family Papaveraceae; genus Papaver; species Papaver somniferum. The sequence continues at coordinate 95,503,054 of NC_039366.1, read as the reverse complement.
TAGCTAATTACATGGGGGTCTTGTTTTTTTAGTTGGGAACTAAGGGTTGTATTTAACCTAATTGAAGGTTGTATCTACACTTCAAAAAGAAAAAGAAAAACACCAAACAAAATCCAGTTCTGTCAGCCTTGACCTCCAGTTCTGTAGAGATATGGTCCAAGGCAGAGTTGATAAAACAGTGGAGTTAATGAACAAAATCCAGAAATTGCAGGATCCGCAATCTGAGTTGCTACTTCTACGTAATTGCTATAGTGTTTCGAAATTATACTTCACCTTACGCACCACATGTACTCAGGCCATTCATCCGGCAGCTTCCAACTTTGACATGCATCTCATGCATCACTTACGCGGGTTAATTGTTGGTGACGGCTCAAGTTTCGGCGTCGTGCAACAACGTATTGCAACCCTACCCATCAAACTTGGTGGCCTGGGCATTCTAACAATGACTGATGCTGGTGCTTATTGTTACCTCTCGTCAAGCCTCCAAACCTGACATCTTCAGAACACCATTTTGTCATGCTCCGATGCCTTGGACTCGTGTACCAACTATCAAATTGCTTTGCAGGATTACGCATAAGCCTGTAGGTTACCATCTTCCGACTGCAACATCGATGACGCTGCCCCTAAGTTCATGAAAACACTAGCAGCAAGATACTTCGGAGTTGTGTCGGAAAATATACCCACAGAATTTTCGTTAACATAGCGTGACTTGTTCTTATGGCACAATAACTGGCTTCCCCATGCAATGGACTTCCTCAAAGCTATTCCGATTAGTGGGCTTGGCCAAGATGTTGGGCCTCGGCAATTTCGAGTTGTTCTACACGCTCTAAACTGTACCAAGGATATATGTATTAAATATCGACATGACATTGCAAGAGATGCCTTGGCTGATATATGCTACAAAGCCAATGTACCTGCCAGAAAAGAGGCTTCCTTAGGACTTCGATCTGACTCAGCCAAAGATTTAAAGCCAGCGGATATCCTTGTACTCAATTGGGAAGGAGGGAAGGATGTTTGCTTCGATGTCACAGTAGTCTCTCCCTTCACCCGTGTTGGACCCGACGCTTCACTCCTGGACACGCAATTTCCATGGCAATCACCCGCAAATGCAACAAATATCTTGAGAAGTGCTCTACACATGGTTACGGTTTCGGTGTGCTAGCATTTTCTACTCTAGGGGAATTAGGTGAAGATACAGTTGCTTTTCTGAAAAGGTTAGGGAACTGCCTCACCAGTCACGATGCGAACCACAAAATAGACGGTTTCTTTTTCCATAGATTGGGAATTATTATTCAAAAAGGCGTTTGCGCCCAGCTTGTTGCCAGGCTTCCTTCTACCGAATTATGAACAATTGTTATTTTCCTTTACTATCGATTATTTATTATTAGATCTGAAGATAATATTTAAAAAAAAAAGCCGTAAAAAAAACTAAAATTTGGGCCTTCAATGTGAGGCTCTAGGCTATAAAATAACTGGCCTGGTATATAAGACGGCTCTGCCTTTTCAGTTCAGCACTGTTTTCTTCTCTCCCTTCTGATTCGCATTAGGGTTAGGGTTTAGTCATCTAGACAGGAAGGTTTAGGGTTTAGTCATCTAGACAGGAAAAATGCGTCCTCCAAGAGGTGGTGGCGGTTTCAGAGGCAGAGACGGTGGTCGTGGCAGAGGAGGTGGGGGTCGTGGATTTGGTGGGGGTCGTGGTTTTGGAGGTGGTCGTGGTGGTGGATTTAGGGATGAAGGTCCTCCTTCCGAAGTCGTAGGTCTGTCTCTTTCCCCCTCCAGGGTTTAGGTTTTCTTGCTATGTTATACACTAAATCGATTTCTTATTATCAGTTTGATTTTATTTTATTTTTTGTTGCAGAGGTTTCATCTTTCTTACATGCCTGTGAGGGTGATGCTGTAACTAAACTGACACATTCCAAGATTCCATATTTCAATGCTCCAATCTATTTGCAGAACAAAACCCAGATTGGCAAAGTTGATGAAATCTTTGGCCCTATCCATGAATCTGTAAGTTGTTGTTTTTAGTTTTTACTGAAAAGTTAGTGAGTGGAAAAGATTTTCATTTGACTTTTTTGTTTATATTTTTAAGTTGTTTATAGATTCATAAATTTTAATCTGGGTTTACTGTTGCAGTTATTTTCGGTTAAAATGATGGAAGGCATTGTTGCAACTTCTTATGCAGCAGGAGACAAGTTTTATATTGATCCAGCAAAGTTGTTACCACTAGAGAGATTCCTTCCACAACCTAAGTATGATTACCCTCAGCTTTATCTACTAATTGTTTTATCCATTTTCTGAATTTTAATCTTGTTTGATGGTAGCATTTTAACATGGTTCCTTGTGGATTGCTCTGGTTTACATTTTGTCATTAGCTGTAAAAGTCTGCTCTCTGACTAAACTAATGATAGTTTTATCTTCCCCTTCTAGAAGGGAATAGTGGTATCTTTGCCCCAAAATATGTTGCCTAACATGTAGGGTTTTATGGACGATTCTGTGCTTCTCATGTGTTCAAATCTTCTTCGGAGTTTTCAGAGTCAAATAATTGTGGTTTGTATGGCCAATTTCTTGTTTTACAAAGTTTAGTGTCAAGATATTGAGGCTTTTGCAACCAAGAAAACCAAATTCTGGTGCCATCACTTGTGTGAATCATGACATTTCCTGGCAACCTTAGTTACATATAATATGGCTTGTCAACGCTAATTCATACACTAAGTTGGGTTAGGAGAAAGCTATTCGGGCCATTCTTTAAACCTGTTTTATCTTTATGTCTTTTTTTACGCTTTGCCCATTTTATGCGCAGGACATTCTTTAACTCCTACACTTGTATCTAACCTGGGTGGTTGTTGATTTGTTCTCTATATTAGAACTTAGAAGTCGTCTGCATTTGGTTTTAGTCTTCTTTTGTTTCTTTCCTCTCACTGCTGACCAGCTTGTGCTATGGTGAAGTTGAGCTATAGCTTGTTAATCCCTTTATCTTACCCCAAACTCAACTAGCACTCATTGCAAGCTTTCAATCAAAACACATTTTGGTTGTCCAAGCATATGGATATGTGGATAGAGCCTTCGTGCATAAAAAAAAATCAGATGTATTACTGTCTAGTTTGATTCTATATTACTCGGTTGAAACTTCTGTTCTGTAAATTGTTAATCCGACAGTGAGTTCACAGGTGTTGTACCATTATGATAGTGATACCCTACAGTTAGAAGTGTTTGCAGTATCACATTATCATTGTTTGCTCATTCATTTTTAATGTACTAATTTGTCCTGTGAACTTTATTTTTTCCTTCTTTTTCTCTTTATTTTCATGATCCTGCTATCAAAAGTCATGAGTTTTACCCTTCTATTAGTCTTCTCTCCTTTTTTAGAATAGGTGTGTTGTTCTCCATGATTGGATAAAGTTTTCTTTCTCACATGGATTTTGTAATGCAGGGGTGCTTCTAGAGGTGGTGGTCGTGGAGGAAGAGGTGGATCCAGAGGTGGCTTTAGAGGAGGAGGTCGCGGTGGTGCTCCCTTCCGTGGAAGAGGTGCTCCCTTTCGAGGAAGAGGTGCTCCTCGAGGTGGAGGTGGCGGCTTCAGGGGTCGAGGGAGATTTTAAGGCAGTAATCATCTCTTGTAATCTTTTCTGCTTACTTGTCTCTCTATATTCCTTGGTAGTTTTAGGGAATGGATTTCTAGTACTTCAGTTTACCATTGTTTTCTGTAGCATTACTCCTACTCGCATCACTGTTGATGAAGTAGTGTTTCTGTTTATTGACAAGATATTATTAATGGTATAGTTTATATAATTTCAAGTCTTACCGCTGTACATAAAAAAAGTGAAGACTTCACTTTTTCTTTATACTCCGTATGTTCTTACTTTCATGGGTCGGGTTCCATCTAGTAAGACGTTAGCAACAATGGGACAGATGAAATACAAGCTAGATAGCTGTAGAGAAATAGAAGCTAGATGATTGATGAAGCAGGGTATTTATCTCACTTGTCTATTTTATGGGAAAAGGATGAGCAAGATTAATGTTGGGTGTAATTTTTTACCTTATATGAGCTGGTTTGCTATCTCTTCTTGTTATTATCCTTCATTTTGTCAAGCTTGGGTTGGGCAGGTTGGATTGTGCAAAACCAAAACGTTTACATTTTTGTTTAGTGAAATATATCTTAAGAAACGAATATATTTTCATGTTCATTACTGCAACAACTGCCAGTTGTACAAGTAAAAGCGTGACAAGAAATTCAACAAATCAGATTGTCGGATTGCAAGAGGGATCACACACTATTTGTTCTAACGGACCTGACTTGGTGGAAGCTGAAATGAAATCTGTCTATAAATGATACAATTTCTGAATTCATCTTCAGCAAAATTACTTTTTCGAGAAAACGACATCCTGAAACCGATTCCTTGGCGTCACTCACTATTATCATATCTATCCCATCATCTAACTTGACTTCTTTCCAGATATGATTTCCTGTTGTCGTGCAAACACAGCTCCACTTGCTCTTATTTGCTGCCAAGTCATAAACTTGACACACCTTTGTGTACTGATAGTATAGGAGGCCAAGATGATAAGACGGGGGACGAAATTCACAGATTTTTCACCCGAGGAAGAAAATCTTCTTTTCCTAATTTGAGCCACAAATGATGCTCACTTCTTGATTGAATTTTGATCGTAATCACATTTAAACTTCAACTTGTGAATGAAATTAAACTACTTTCGCATTCAAATATCTCCTTATGCCAAATTTGTGCAACTGTCCAGTGTCCAGAGTAAGTAGGTCCATATTTGTAACATGACAAATTCCGAAGGATCCTTCCTAGAATTTTCGTTTCCTTGGAAGTTAGTTGGATGTTTTGATACGGCTCAACTTCAAACCTCAACCATCCTTTCCAACAAATATCAAAGAGTCCCCAAAAATAATTGATTCAAGATTTCAATGCATTGTCAAACGTTAATAAAACCCAAAAATACCCAACAAATGGTAGATTATTTAAGGTTGTATTAGGAATTCTCAATTATTAGGAAATCTATGACAAACGACTGTAAACTGCATTTGGTTAAAGGCTATATAAAGTATATGCAACAATCGTAGAGCTCAGCTAAGAAACTCATCAATGATTTGGATAGCAACAGAAAAATGAAACTCCAATGCTTCATTTAAGCTAATAATCTCAAACATATCTCTATAGTAATTGCATTTGATAAAAATTCATCGTGTCATTAATTACATAAAGATTTTTTAGCAAGAGATTCAAGGTATTTAAGTACTCAGCCAAAATCTTGCGACCTAAACAAGAAGTTCTTGATGACTGCATCAGCCAGAGTTAAACCCAACAGAGGTTTATGACTGAAAGTCACCCAGCTCAATCCTGATTGGAATCACGACTTCAGAGGGGAAACTAGCACTCGTTCTAGAGATGGAAGGATTGATTCAAAACGAAACCAAGTTTTCTCTTCGAGTCGATAAAGATAGCAAAGCGACTGAATTTCGGTTATTTTCGACGGCACCGCCTCATATGCGAGCTTTCCATCTTGCATGGGTATCTCTATTTGCATGTTTCTTTTCAACATTTGCTATTCCTCCTTTGATTCCTGTGATCCGTGACAATCTGAACCTAACAGATTCTGATATTGGGAATGCTGGGATTGCTTCATTTTGTGGCTCAATAATCTCTCGGCTTCTTATGGGTCCGGCTTGTGACCTTTTTGGACCTCGCCTTGCTTCCTCTGCGTTATCAATTCTAACTGCACCGATTGTTTTCGCAACTTCTCTTGCTTCATCACCTCGGGATTTCATCTTACTAAGATTTCTCATTGGATTTTCCATTGGCAATTTTGTCTCAAATCAATATTGGATGAGTTCAATGTTCTCTGGTAATGTTGTTGGCCTCGCAAATGGGTTTGCAGCCGGATGGGCTAATGTCGGATCTGGCGCTACGCAACTCCTCATGCCACTCATTTACTCATACATTACAAGCTTGGGGGTTGCGTCTTTTACGGCTTGGCGTGTGGCGTTCATTTTACCCGCTTCGCTTCAATTAGTGACGGCATGGATGGTACTATACTACGGTCAGGACTTGCCAAATGGGAACTGCAACCATTTCCGAAAAGTCGCAGAGGAAGACGATGCCTCACCCAAGGATAGTTTCTTAAGAATTCTTTGCCTGGGTCTGAAAAATTATAGAGGCTGGATACTGGCATTGACATATGGTTTTTGCTTTGGAGTGGAATTAACGGTTGATAATATTATCGCGCAATATTTTTATGACAGATTCAATCTTAAGATTCAGACAGCCGGTGCAATTGCGGCAAGTTTTGGGTTGGCGAATTTTTTGGCGAGACCAATTGGAGGAGTAATATCTGATGAAATGGGCAGGAGGTATGGCATTAGGGGAAGATTATGGAGTTTGTGGGTAGTCCAAACAATGGCTGGGGTATTATGTGTTATACTAGGACGAGTTAACTCGCTCTCTGCTTCATTTATGGTGATGTGTGGCTTCTCTTTGTTTGTTCAAGCTGCTTCTGGTCTGACATTCGGTGTGGTTCCTTTCGTCTCTAAAAGGCAAGCAAGCCTTTCATTTATCCCAATTTTGAACCTAGTAAGCAGCATTTTCTTGTATAACACGGATATCATGTTCTTTGCAGGTCACTAGGAGTAATTGCAGGAATGACAGGAAGTGGAGGGACGATAGGTGCAGTTGTGACTCAATTATTACTCTTTTCAGGTTTCACTCCTTTCTCAAAGGAAACAGGAATTTCTGTCATGGGACTTATGATCATAATTTGCACTCTTCCCGTTACTTTGTTATACTTTCCGCAATCGGGTGGAATGTTTTGTGGTCCGTCAATGGTCAATAGCCAAGAAGATTACTGCTCACTTGCACGAGGAGATGCTGAAGAGGAGCAATGATTTTGCCTCCGTTTGTCAGATAATTGATCAACAGTAGCAGAATTCCTCGGACAAATGATGTTGTACAATCAATTGCCCTTCACATATAAAAAATCCAATTTGAATAAATTTTCACTGTTTTTTCTTCTGTGGAGAGTATTTTAACCTCTTATATAATTGATTCCAAACAACCATAAGCTGTGTCGGAGTTTGAGAACACGCAAAAGACACCGATGATAGTAGTTGTTGGTGTAGTTGAAAAAGTCAAACTTTTCAAAGTTGACCTCATAAACACCGCGTGTTGACCTCCTTGTTCAAGAGAATTTCTCTGTCCAGGTAATTCGGTAATAAAACAGAAAACCCTGTTGATTGGATTGGAAAAAACCTTGTGCGAAACAGCTGCAGAAGCCAAGACAAAGACGAAAACTCAAGAGATGGTATTCAACAGTGATATCGTGTTAAGAGTAGCAAATCTGTCAGCCAATTTGTGTCAATATATAGCTTGCAATCCAGACAGGTTAAGCAGTGAACAAGTATTAGATCTTATCTGTTGTATACCATTACAACAGTTAGGTCGTCTTGCTCTTTGTGTATGGAATTTCTTTTGTTTCCCACCTCCTGATTCTTATCATCCCAATTATTATACTTATTATTCATCATCAGACTCCAATTCTGATTCTGATTCTTATTACGACGACGATTCTCATTCAGATTAAATCCATTGTATAGTATTTCTTTCTTCTTCTTTTTTTCATTTTTTTTTCTTTTTCATTATGCTGTAACCGTCTCTTCTTCGTGGTTATGTTAGTGTATATTTGTCAATTAACCTCATTAATGTACTTTTTAGGGAATTGAGGTTCTCTATTTCATAGTTATTGTTCTCAACTTCTGAGATTTTAATTACATGATCAAATTAATTTTACGTTATGGGTCTTTTGATTGAATGCTAGTTTTTTGTCTGTTTATAGACAAGGGGCTACTTTGACAAAATTAACTACTTGTTGTTGTTTAGTGGAGAATTTAGGCATATTAAGACATTTGTTAGAATAGTCAACATAACCTACAAACTTTGTGTCCTTCATACTGTAACATTTGCATATTAAGATTTGGCAGTTCTTTTGCAATCGTAACAGTTGTGTTATTTTGACATGTATTATGCTCAGTAAGTTGTGGTTTGAATCATTTAACTCTAGAGATCTTGCTAACAATTTTATGTTTTCGATTTAAGTAAAATTGGCTAACCAAAATTTGTTGTTTCTATGTTTATAGGCCTTTTTTAGTTTACTTACACTCACAGGTCATGTTTATAATGAAATGTTATTTGAAGAAAAATTATATTAAGTATGCTGTTTTCAAGTTTCCTTGTAGGACACCTCGTGCGTGTCAAATACAGTTTCACATGGTCATTGTTTTATTGCTTAGTACTATAGTCAATAGAAGTTAAATTGTCCCATCGTACCTTGTATGCCTTTTAGTGTGATTCTGCTTCCTTAAATTTTCTTGCTCTTGTCTGCTTTTTGAGTCCCCATTTCATTAATATTTTTATATTTTAATCGATCATTTTATTAGTAGAGTTCATGATTCCGACATTGTGCCAGCTTTCAGCAAATTCCAGCGATTGGATGAATGTTAATGTTGTTATAGCATGAATGGATTTTTCCAATTGTTTTCAGCTTCTAAGGAAGGATTGGAGTGTTAGAATTCCTTCTAGTTGGAGCTTGTTTGTTATTATTGGTAGTAAGATGAAAATTTGCCTGTTCCTAGAGAACTTCCTTGCTACATGTACTAGGTCGAATGCAATGTGTGTATATTTTAGAGGATCATATCGAGCTAAGTTTAATTTTTGGTTGTCTTAGAACCATTAAATTATGACTGTAGATGGTTTGCATCACCAAGTCTGTGGATTGCAAGAATACATAATGGCATTGTTTTGTAAAGTGAGTTGGGGTTCAGAATTGTCGCACCTGCCTTAATATCTATCTCACGTTGTAAACATTGAATATGCTGGCATGTATTCCTCGACTCTCTGACACTGCGTTTGAATTTCAGTTCCTCAACCATCATAACTTCAGACTTTAACAATGATTATAAACATACCTTGTGCTGAAATAGAATCAACTTCAGCATTAACATACTCTGCAATCATATCATTAGCATCAGTTGCAGCCCAAACACCATGTTCTACAGCTTTGATTAAACCAGTAGCATCATATCATAAAAAAGATTACTACCTTAGAGATAGAATTTACGAGAGATACCTATTCTCACCACTACTACTATAATACTACTAGACTTTTACTTCCTTTTACTTCCTCTTGCTTAATTGATAGAATTAAGTCAGAATTTCTTTTTATGCAAGTGGCTAGAAGAGAGTCTTTGTCATGCTTGCCATTTGTCTTTGTGACTTTTCCATCATGAGTTAGAGAGACTAGCTTATGCTCATGGGATACCTCATAAAGTACTAAAATTTAATTCGCATTAACCTTAGGTAAACATAAGTACACGATTAGGGCTTAAATTTAGCTTAAGTTTATCTTGGATAAGTTTACACTAATCTTTATTTGTTTGCTAAACAATTTAAAAAAAGAAACTCTTGATTGTCTACTACCTCTAGGTCTGGTACCCTGTAAGCAGAGATTGTTGGTACCAAACACAACAGTATAGGGAAGAAATGTTGAGAATGTGCTAAATGAAATTTGCACTTTATCAGGAGGAGAGTTCCAGCCAACAATATCTATCACTTGAGACTGCTTCGTCTGACTACCCCCACCTGAACCTGAGCTCTCTATCTGTGTCTCCGTCCTCTCACTAACTACTCTGGTTTGGGTTCATATATTAATTCATTATTCTCCTTTATTGTCAACTCCTCTGCTGTCCTTGATGCTGAAATTATCACAGAACTTAGATAGGAACCATAGATAGTTGCTACCCCATGTTGGATTTGGTTGCTTTTAGGAGTGGAAGAATGTACTGTCATAGTGCAGCAAACATATCTCCTGAAGCAAAATGAATGGTTTTAAATATCTCTACAGCTGTCGCAGGAGCTGATAAGCTTGATTTAGGTTGTCCTTCCCTTTAGAAGGCTAGATTGAAACCATATCTAGAAAGAGCAATAACTTATAAGTGTGGGCACCTCCCTAAGATAGTTTGCCAAGTTAGTCAAGAAGTATGGATGCAACTTTGCGGTACAATCAGTACCCTCTAATGACTGGCTAGAGGTCCGATTGACCAATAAAACTAAGGGCTCTTGATGGTAGTTCTTCAACTTCTCGTCTGACTTTGATCCAGTCTGGACAGTCTGGTGGTAGTTAATTTTCTCTGAACCTTGTTTTCCACCTCAATCTCAGCCTTTTTGGTGCATGCAATCTCACTTTCTTCTCATTCCCATCCCGGGGTGAAGCTTCCAATTCAGTTTAGCAGACTAGGCATCCACATTTTTTTCTTCAGGTATGTTTTAAATTTGGCCCAGGTATCTGGAAAGGGATCTCTATGGCATGAAAAAATCTGATTGACATTCATTATTTGCTGGTTTTCCTTAGCAGTAATTAGGAGGTGAGCATCTGCTAGACTTCTCTATGAAACAGGGTAATGTTCTAACTTCAGCACGAGGGCATGCTTGACTAAAGAGTTGTACTAACAGACAACATAGGGTAAACTTTAACATACTTGGAATTTGGAACTGTGCTCTTATATGTTATTTTCTGATCTTTATTACTTAGTTTGATGGTTGTAATCATATTAATGTAATACAACTCCGAAACTGAGGGATTTCTGGAAGAAGTTCTATTGGTAAGTGGTTACCAACTGGTCAACATGAACATCACAGTTAGAACTAGAAGTACTGAAGTAGTTCTGTTGGTACGTGGTAACCAACTGGTCAGCATGGATTCCTATGTTAGGTCATCGTGAAAGCTTGTCATTGCACTTTACCACCGCTTAAAAAATGGGAATGTCTCTCCAAACGTCTTCACTCGTATTTTTGTTCCTCCAAAGCATTAATCCAGGAATTTCTTTACTTCCAACTACATGATCCTCTTGATATTCACCTGCATCATAACCAGTGCACGTGTTGAGGGATTTAGTTGGGCAAATTCACAAGCATGTTACCGTCTGTGCTTTCTGCGCCGAGGAATAGGTAACATGTTCTGCAGTAGGTCCATGGTCAACCATATGCGTTTCTGTATTTTATTTATGTATCCGTGACTGTAACATTTTTTTATTGCTGCTGCCTCTCTGCAAGTTAACTTCACACTCAGTACTTGAAATTGAAAGTTGGATGTTTGGAATTTTTTTCTCGTTCCCTGCACATTAAGGTAAATTAATCTCCACCCAGGTAGAGTAAAGTTCTAGGATACTTATCATTTAGCTGCGTAATTTATAATCCGCTCCTTCATGTGTTTCGTGACTCTTCTCAGTTTTGACACAATGATTCGTTGCGCCTACACAATCTTGATTCTTCATGTATCTTGATTTATGATAATGGTTTTGGCCTTTTGTCTTTACATATAAAATTCTCTCTTATGAAAGATTATAGATTATCTTCTTGTTGTGGCCTGCCTTTGCACCGACATTACAAAACTGATTACCGTTGATATCCATTTAACGTCTATCAGACTGATTACCGTTGATTACCGTTGATGTATTCTCTTTGACATCAAACATCGTCTTGCTATCTTAGTAATAACTCATGATAGTAGTAATATAACTCATCAAGTAGAGGTACTGCACACCAGCTACATTATTATTTGCAGGTACAGTAAGGCCTGTTACTCCACATGCATCTATGAGGTGGGTAGAGGTGGAATGAGACTAATGCCATTCTCTTATGAGGATTGGTGTATGGTATTTGTTTATTCTTTTTATGATTATCTGACCTGGTTTATGACCAATGATGCCTTGTTCTTCGAAAAACTTAGGAAAATGACTTGGAACTCAACAAAATACTTTTTTGGAAAAATAAGAAAATATTACTGTTCTTTTTATAAGAGTGATAACCAAAATCATTACAGAGGAATGGAGCATGAAATAGGATTTGTCTTTGTTGTACATTTCCTACCGAAGTAATGTCTGAAAGGGGTCCTTCATTTTGATCAATAATATTTTTCTCATATATAAGATGAATGAATGGGTTCGTTTGAGTCTCTAGATTTTGTTTCTACTTGCCCAGGAATGTTTAAAGACGAGTATCCTATGAGACTGGAAAATTCTTCAGTCTTATGGTAAATTTTTTAGTTTGGACCATGGAAAATGCTTCAGTCTTATGGTAAGTTTGGACCCATATAAGAAACCAAAAGGAAAATGGGCTCCTCTGTCCAAATGGAAAGGAATGTTCAACGTTCAATGCCCCATTATACTAAAAGTTACTGGATGACGATATCGGTGACCTGAGTTTAAAACTCACCACAAAATTCAAAATTCTTTACCGATAAAAAAAAAAGTTATCGAGTTTTTGTTGAGCCAAAATCCGAGGCATCTCTTTATCATTTTACTAAGACTACATTTCAAGCCTACTTAATTATAATATAAGAGTCCACATATAAAGTTCACCTTGTACTTTGTCCATTATCTATATGTTGGGCTTTAAACCGTATTACCGTTTGTTAAGGTGCAAACTACTCTCAAACCCATTTTATGAGCTTTTTTCACTCCGAAAACCTACTTTTCAAAAAATCATTGGGAGATTATTATTTTATGGAAATTGAGGTTCACTATCATGAATTAAGCCGCAATGAGAGTTTAAATACAATCATAGAAGATCCAATAAGCAAAAAGTCATTAACATATATTAAAACCACCATAATTTGATCACTAACTTATAAGATCAATCAACTAAAAAATCGAAAAATTGTAGATCTGCAAGAGCAACACTTAACTCTTCATATTAGGCCATTGGTGTCTGCTTAAGACCATAAGTGGATTTGTGCAAAAGACAGTCTTGATCAAGTTTAAAAGCATCTTGAAATCCTAAGGGTTGAGCCATATAGACCGCCTTCTTCAAATCATCACGAAGAAACGCATTGCTGACATCGAGTTGATTAATACACCAAATAAACTATACTATCGTTGCCAAAATAACCCTTATAATGTAACTACATGATTAAATGTTTCCTCAAAATCTTGCAAACCCTTTGCCACCAACCTCGCCTTTTTATCTCTCTAAACTGCGTCATGTGCTTGATCCTAAATATCCATTTGCATCAACGATATTTTGATCTGCAGATGCGCAAACCAAAGTTCATGTCCCTGCATTTATCAAGGTGGTATACCCTGCAACCATATCATCTCTCCAATTTGCATCTTTATTAGCACTATTAAAGCAAATATACATAGTTATACCAATATTAGCAGCATGTAAAGGGTGTCTAGTTGCAAAATATATTTTACCCCTAGAAACACCCATTTTACCTCTAGTATTCATGCAACGATCATGAACAATAGGCTTATAAGGAACAACATTGGTTAGACTTGCAGTGGGGACAAGATCAGGAAGAGTATGAAGATCTGCATGTGGAATAGTAGGAGTAAAAATAATGGAAAAAGACTATCAGAAGTATCAAAACCGCCTGAAACTAATGGATAATGAGAAAGATATTTGTACGAAAAAGAAGTTTAATTGAAGACAATATGTCTAGATATGTATATCCTAGCAGATTTAGGATCAAGACACCTATATCCAAGAAAAATACAATGATTACTATTAAAGGTAATTTTATTAGCAGAATATGGTGGTAGCCAAGGAAAAAATACACAACCAAGTACTTTAAGAAGTTTATAATGTAGTTTTTTACGAAAGAGAAGCTCAAAGCCTCAAACAGAGATATAAAGTTAATAGATCTGGTTGGAAGTTTGTTAGTAAAAAAATTAACAGTTAGTAATGCATCAAACCAGATTGCAACAAAAGACTCCAAGTGGCACCTAAAAGATGCTTGGGATTGATCACAACAATACCATTTTGTTCAAGTGTGTGAGGACAAGAAAACTCATGGGTAGTACCTTTTGACTCATTAAAAGATTTGAACAAGTTATTAATAAGCTTCCACCATTATAAGTCAAGGAGATTATTTTTTTTTACATTGGATATGAAAGGTGTTGCAACATGCTTGACTTCAACTTTATTATTACGGAAAAATCCAATATTACTACAGAGACATGACAAAGACCCCAAAATCCATATATATCAACTCTAGAGGTTGTTTTGCGAAGGTGCAGGGCACTTGAAAATGAATATTTTGACCTCTTCAAAGTTTACATATAGTACATATCATTGGTTTATTTGATACATTAGATAACTTTAACTTATGACAACGCCTTTGTAATGTTTGAATGTATGGGTTTCAAAATCTCATGTGCAAAAGATCAGTTTCAGACAGTATATATGAAAAAGCAAGAGTCCGAGTACTGAATCTGATGAGCATAAACCATTTTAATAAGGCCCTTACAAAAAAAATTTCTTAGATGTCATATCTTCAAAAAACAACAACTATAGAGTCTAATGTTATTGAGAAGTTATTATCAGGTGTGAATTTATTAACGTATACAGAATGATGAGAAGATTTATGAGCAAGTAGTCTTTAAAATGAAATGAATGATCATTGACAGTCATGCTAAAGTTTCCCAAATGAGTAATGTCCATATCTTCATCATTAGTAGTCAAAAATAACCTCAAAACCTTCATACAGATCAGAATTATGTAAAGTAGATGCATCTGATATAACATGATTATTTGCTCCACTACTATTATACCATGGCTCACCATCAAATATGTCAGCATCTGCAAGCATGGTACTCAAATTTGATGGAGGAGTTCCACCTTGATATGCAAAATTCAATCTCTTATTGCAAGTGACAATAGTATGACTCTGACAGATAGGTAGATGAATAATCCATGTTAAAAGTAATACTCCCTCTGTCCCACTGTTACATGACCTACTTAGTTTAAAATTTTGTCCCACTATTAGTTGACCTATTTCATTAAACAAGGGGATATTTCTAAAATTATCCTTTTGATTGATTATCGGTAGTATAGAAAATATGTATAATTTGATATCCATGTTTATATTCGTTACACAGGTGTTTTAAAATGCTTTTCAATGATACAAAGTTTACGAAAATCCATGGTATAATTTGAGAGATAAATTAATTCTAAATTTTGCAAATTATTATCCATAAGGGTATAATTGTAAAAAAAATCTCCATTTCATTCCTTGCCTTAAGAATTGTGCAAACTTGAACTAGGTCATCTAATAGTGGGACGGAGGGAGTATAAAAAGTAGCAGGATCTTGTAAATATACCTCCACATCTAATCATATAACCTCTTCTAGATGCAGGAGAATTAGTAGCTGCGAATCTAGTAGCAGATTGCTTAAATTTTGTATTAGTAAATGCTTTGGCGTCATTATCAACTTTTGTAGTAGATACAACAATTTGTTCACTAAACAAAAGATTATGCAATTTTTGGAAGGAAACTGGTGGAATTCTAATACGAGTTGAAGTAACAAAAGGTGTATAATATGCAAATACACCTGAGAGAATACTCACAACCAATTCATTATTGGAGACACGACAAAGCAAATCGAAATTTTTTTTCACTTCAATAGGAAAAGAAGCAACAGATCTAGTAATTTTAAGACCGTGAAACATGGTATATAATTTAATATGTAATATAATTCTGAGAAGATATTGCTTCGATTGTTTTACACAATCCATTATAAGTGTTAGCACCAACAAGATAACAAATTACTGAGTTAGATATGGTGGATTGGATCCATAGGATTAATATATAATCTTAAACTTTTCAAGAATTTTAAAGCGCGATAACAATATCATAACTAATCGTATATTTCTCAAAACACGGAAATGATCCATCAACATTTTTTTTTTTGCTAAATAAATTGATTTTATTAACTCATTGAAACCAAAAATTACAAAAACTCCAAAGAAGCAGAAAAGCAAAAACAACAAAAAAACAAAACAGAAAATGAATCAGAAAAAAACAACTTACAGATCCATTTAGTCTATAAGATTTAACAGGACCTATAGTAAACATATACAAGTGACTCAATTATTATTATGAAATTTGGTCTAGTCATGTATTTATGACTAAAACCTCTCTCTAATCCTACACCTCTCTTAGCCAAAGCATCTGCTGTAAAATTTATTTCCCTCACACTATGGACAAATTGAACATTTAGCAACAGACTTTTTATTATATCTCATCTCACCTGAACAAACCATGGTAATTTATCAGATATATAAGCCTTCATTGTAGCATATAAATCTGAGCTAATAAGAATGTTTTAGTCACCTGTTCAGCACTGCCCATTCTGCATCTCCTATAACAGCCATGATCTCAGCTATGAAATTAGTAGCAATTCCCAATCCTTTTGATTCAACATGTACGTACAAAATATCCATTAGTACTTATGCACATAAAACCAAGACCTTCCAAACCGGATTGTCCCTGGAAGCACCATCACAACAAATCAAAGTTTGGTTTAATGCAGGAAGATGAAATCTTACCTCTACTATCCTATGTGTCTTTATTGGTGTTCTATCCAGATTAAGATCACTGAGTACCTGGAAATCATAGCTACAATCCCACATTAAACCTTTGATTCCCCAGAACCAGAGCTCGTAACGATCTTATCTCCAGAGATGCGGCTAAAGTTTTACACCGGCTGCCTGCAGGCCTGGGCGCAACTTACCCGAAGGCAAGAGTAATTCCTTAACACATCCCATGTCTTGTTCTCTTTCGGTACAGAGGGTGCAGTGGGTATCACTTCAGTGGGATTACGCGTTCGCGACCATTAAGGTGATGTATCCACATATTCCGTGTCCCGACTGCAGGGCTACTTGGGGGTCTCCCCCATTCATAATCCCGCGAGCTGCAGAGCTACTGGGGGGGTCTCCCCCATTCACACTTATGCTATGGTTGTTTACATGTTCGCGATTTAGACAATCCTACTAATAAAAGTGACAAAAGTCAAAGGTAATAGGGTCAACTCATGTACCTCGTGTAAATACCTCCTTCACGTGAATCACTGCTTTCCACGCATTTATGTCGAGCGCCAACTCTCTCTCCAAGCCTCGGTCAGTCAGGTCTCGTTTAATGAATTCATCCCATGTGAGTTTCGGTCGTCCCGGACGTTTCATTCTACCTTCCGGCCGTGTGATGCGTCCTAATCGAACTGGTGCGTCCGGTGGTCTTCGTTGGAGATGCCCGAACCAGCGTAACCGATGTTGTGACAGTATATCTTTCACTGGTGCTACCCCAAGTTTCCCACGGACACAATCATTTCTGATTTTATCGCGCCTTGTGTGTCCACATGCCAACCTTAGCATCATCATTTCCGTCACATGGAGCGCCATGAGGTGCGTGCTTCTATTTTCCAAGCATTCCGCTCCGTACAACATCGCGGGTCTGATTGCTGTTCTATAGAATTTTCCTTTCAGTTTAACTGGCACCTTACGATCGCAGAGGACTCCAGTCGCCAGTCTCCATTTAGCCCAACCTGACTGGGATCTGTGTCTAATGTCCTCCTTTATGTCCCCATCACTCTGGATCATAGATCCCAGATATCGAAAGGATTCTTTCCTTGGTACAATATGGTCGTCAACTAACAGTTCTCCATCATCCAACCCGGTTTCGTCAAAGTCACACTTCAGATACTCAGTCTTTGTTCTACTGAGTCTAAAGGCCTTCGATTCCAGAGTCTGGTGCCTCAACTCAATCTTAACTTCTATCTCTTCCTTGGACTCCCCAATAAGTGCCACATCGTCCGCAAAGAGCATACACCAGGGGATCTCCCCATGTATATCCTTCGTGACTTGGTCGTGTACTAGCACAAACAGATATGGGATCAATGCTGACCCTTGGTGTAGTCCGATTTTGATAGGGAAGTCATTCGAGATACCGTCACACGTCCTGACCCTGTGACCGCTCCCTCATACATATCCTTAATAAGGGATATATATTTTGGTGGTATCCTCTTTTACTCGAGTGCCCACCACAGTACCTCCCGTGGGACTTTGTCATAGGCCTTCTCAAGGTCTATGAAGACCATATGCAGGTTGCGCACTTGTTCTCGGTAGCGCTCCATCATCTGTCTAACCAGGAAAATCGCTTCAGTGGTGGATCTCCCTGGCATAAACCCAAACTGATTCTTCGTAACACTCGATTTCCCTCGTAACCGACGGTCGATAACACGTTCCCGGAGTTTCATTGTGTGTCTCATAAGTTTTATGCCCCTGTAGTTAGTACAACTCTGGATGTCCCCTTTATTTTTAAAGATCGGCACGATGACGCTTCTTCGCCACTCATTTGGCATATTGTTTGAACGACAGATGATGTTGAAGAGCTTGGTCAGCCAACTAATCCCTTCATCTCCCAGGGACTTCCACACCTCAATCGGGATGGTATTAGGTCCCAGTACCTTCCCTCGCTTTGTACCTTTCAGGGCCTCTTTTACTTCACATTCGAGGATGGTGGGAAAGTCCTCCTCTCGCAAGTCCACAGGTTCCAAGGAGCCCTCCAGATTGACTGGTGGGTTGTCGGCATCAGCATTGAAAATGTTTTCAACATTAAACCTTTCATTATCACTGCACAATCTTTTATAAAATTTCTTTATTTTATTTTGAATCTCTCCGTATCCACTTTCTCCTCTTCAAAAACTACTATATTGCGTAAGAACCAAAGTTCCATCATAGTAATTGAAGCAGCCAAAATCCACACCTCTTTAACTGCACTGCTTTTATGCTTAGAAAATTTCATCACATCATCATAAGATTCAAGATTACAAAATAAGAAGATCCCACCAAGCCATTTCCATATCAATTGACTAAAATTGCAATACCACAGAATGTGTTCAATATTTTAAGAATCATTTCCACATAATAACATTTAGAGGCTAAACTGAAACCTTTTCCTTGCATTTTCTCATAAGTAGTACATATTCCCCTAACCATCTTCCATACATTACTAGTTGTTGTAGGGTGGCGGACAAGATGCCGTACCTTTTTTGCCCATTTAACCTTATTATAGTGATTTTTGATTAGTTCTACTGCAGAGCTCATTGTAAACTCACCAGACATTGTGCCAGACCAAATCATTTTATCTTCACATCTTGATATAACTGGTAACTCTTCCACCATGAAGTAGTTCAGCATCCTTTGAGGAACTAGCCACTCACCATCCACTATTAAATCAGAAACCATCATATCTTTAATTTGAAATATATACTTATCATCGGGAAACAAATCACATAAAATACTTCACCTATACATCCCTCCAAACATAAAACTTCTCACCTATTCAGACTTCCACCTTGTATGTTGTTTTACTTCATCCATTATCCATTTTAAACCAGGCCACACTGAAGATTTCCTGTAACCAGTTAT
The DNA here is from genome assembly GCF_003573695.1 of Papaver somniferum. Classification (NCBI taxonomy): domain Eukaryota; kingdom Viridiplantae; phylum Streptophyta; class Magnoliopsida; order Ranunculales; family Papaveraceae; genus Papaver; species Papaver somniferum. Next base: position 95,483,777 of record NC_039366.1, on the reverse strand, counting down.
CCATTGTCCATTAATTGTATTGAATTTTGCTCTCATATACATAGCCCATTCAGCCTCAGAATTCTGTATTTCTATAACAGTTTTATCAATAAATATTTATTTATTACTTTTAGTCTCATTATTCCCAAACCACCTTCGTCCATTGGAGAGTATGCTTTATCCTATTTCAATGTAAAACATTTTGTATCCGATGAATCTCCGGACCAGATAAAGTTTCTGATCATTCTTTCATAAATTTTCATCACCCTCACTGGCCATTTGTATATTGACATATTATAAATAAGGATACAACATAATATAGATTTTATTAAAGTGATTTTATCCTTAAATGCAAGCAACTTCCCTACCCAACTGGCTATTCTTTTATGTAACATTTTAACAAATCCTCACACTGTACTTGGAATAGTCGACTAGTCACTGGGTATCCAGTTATCAAACCATAGAAGATGTTTGCGAACGATGAAAACTCTCTTTCTTTGATTTTCACGAGATTTATTAAAAAGTTTTCGTATCCTTATCATGTGTTTATTAGATTGCATTATCTCTGTTTGAACATCTTAGACCCTCTTATAGTTTTTGGTTTTTATCAACTTATCTTATATCTCTGATTATTTCTTTGTTATTTTTATTGTGAGGAAAATCTTTTGATGTGCAGTACTCATTCGATTATTCAATAGGGATCCAGTGGTGGTCTTCAGGGAACAGTGGTGTTAGGGTTTTTCAAAGTAACCTCGTTTGAGTCAGTAGTGTTATTCTTTATATCCAGTATGGAATCGACTATCTCTTCTAAGATCCGTGCCATTATCTCAAATTGTGTAACAGCCAAATCAGTGGCGTTTGCTACCTTTCTTCCAACTAATCATCATTATAAAATTCAGAAATCATCAAAACCTTAGAGATCTAGTGTGGTGCAAGTAACAATCTTTCATCTTATGAGGGTAATTACGAAAATTCACCGAAAGAAAAAGCGCTGAAAATATACTCAAAATTTTTTGTATTCCGGTTACCAACTATAGAGCCAAGATTTCCTGCGGATATCACTTTCTGCATTGTTACACTTAGCCTAAATAGGATAATATTTTTGGTATAGTGAGCTACAATCCGAGAAACCCTAATCGAATGTACATGTTTATAAAGAAAATGAATTTTAGGGTTTATAACCAATATGTATCAAATCTCAAATCTCCAGTTGTCATCCATGGCAGCCATTACTAGAAGGATGAAGGAAACTAACATAAGTCATTCAGTAAACCTAAGCAGCAGTCTAATATCGGCTAAGGAAGTTGATGAAGCAGCAAATAAGTGGAAAAACTGTCTCATCGGAAAAATCATTTCAAAGGATGATGCAGACTTTGATGGAGTTCAAAAAGATGTGAATATTATTTGGAGGAAGTATCGTAGGGTGGAGATACACACAATGAGCCGTAACATGTATGTCTTCAAGTTCAAAAATGAAGATGAGGTGGAAGATGTACTAAAAAAAGTTCTGTGGATTATGGATTTTAATATGGTCGTTTTGCAAAAATATGATGCTTCTATTCAACTAAAGGATTATTCCCTCACACATCAAGTTTTCTCAGTGTTAATGAGTGGGTTAGCGTTGGAACACTTGGACAGAGGCATAATTGACAAGATGTGCTCGGATATTGGGAGAAGAATTGATGAAGACTCCAAGCCGGGATTCTCAATTAGAGGAAGAATGGTGAACGCAAGAATTGAAGTGGACTTGAGAAAACCTCTCAAGCGTGGTGTTTGGCTTCTAACTGCAACAAAACAAAGAGTATGGGTAAAATATCACTTCGAAAAGCAACCAAAAAAAATCTGCACCCACTGCTTTGTCCTTGACCATAATGAGGAGGAGTGTGAAGAAATAACATGGAATCTGTTCATTTATCGCATGACAGAAAAGCAGTTTGCAGATTTCTATGCTAAAAATGAGCATAAAATCCATGAGATGATGTAATGTGTTGAGAACTCGGATACTGCTGATGGGCTAAAAAATCAGATTAATGGGCTGATGGATTCGGAGGAGGAAAGACCCGACCCGAGGAAAAATAAAAGTCTAAGAGACGACGAGATCGAGGATAACTACATTCTCATTGAACAAAATTCCCAAATCAAAGTCAGAACCCTAGCTGCACCAATCATGAAATCGATCATACCCAAATTGAAGGTAGAGTCTGTTATACTGAGACTGGAGCCACTAATGCAAGAGATTATGATTTCACTATGGAGGATGTAGATAACGGAGGATTGACTGGAAAACCCCATCAGCCCCACCTATTGAATCTCAGATGAGAACTGCAAATCAGGTTTGCAACTTCTTTAAATTTTTCATCTATTTTTCTCATTCTCCCATTCATAATACTAGGGTTGTTGTTCATCAGTTTTCGGTTATTTCTCTTCAATTTTCAAAAATGAAAATACTCTCATGGAATGTTCAGGGGTTTGGTACCAAAAATACTAGAAACCATCTTAAGGATCTAATTAGAGCTAATGACCCAGACATCATCTTCTTGTGTGAGACTAAATCCCATAGGAAAAAGATGCAGAGATTGGTAGCTAGATACAATTACCCCAACATATTATTCTATGACCCAATAGGTTATTATGGTGGATTATGCCTTCTCTGGAAGGATGGCACTGACCTCACTGTTGTGGATCACATGTTCAATATTATCAATTGTTTAGTTAAACTTGATGCTAGAACTAATTTGTCTCTTTTCACCTGTATGTATGGAAAATTGAATGATGTTGATAGGGAAAATCAATGGAACTACTTGATTGACATTAGCGTTCAATACAATTATCCCTGGATCCTTGCTGGGGATTTAAATTTTATCTTGAATAGAGAAGAAAAAGAAGGAGGTATCACTCCTTCTCAATCCTCTCTAGATGCTAATAATTTGCTTATTGATAAAGTTGGCCTAGTTAGTCTACCCTATATAGGAAATCCATTCACCTGGACTAATAGGAGAGATGAAGGTGAACTTATCCTAGAGAGACTAGATAGATTTCTAGCTTCGCTCGGCTGGATGGAGCAATTTCCTAATCTAGCTGTCTACCATTTGGTTTCCATTGGAAGTGACCACTGCCCTATTTTATTAACCACTTCTAGAAAAGATAACTCTACCCAAAGGCCTTTTAGATTTAATAAGGCCTGGTTAGGGATGACTCTTGCAAAGTCTTGATTCCAAATAGCTGGAACTCTAATAGGGAGGGATCTTATGCCTACAAACTGTCTAAAACTTTGTGTGATGCCAAAGTTGTCCTAAAGGACTGGAACCATAATACCTTTGGGAATATCAACACCCAAATTAGGAAAATAGTTTGTCAAATTCAGGACCTAGAAAGTAGAAATAGTGTGCATGATAGAAACATAATTATTGAATTAAAACATAGCCTTGAACATTGGTATAATGTTGAACATGCTTTTTGGGTTCAAAGAGGTAAAGAGGATGCCCTCAAATATGATGACAGGAATACTGCATACTTCCACAACAAGGAAAACTTCAGGAAGAAAAGGACTCAAATAGATGATATAAAAATGACTTAGGGTTGTGGTTGACCGATATGGATCAAATTGCTGACACTATTAGGTCTCAATTTCTTCACATGAGTAGAACTACAAATCCTGCTGATCCGCATGAGTACCTGAGTCACATTGAGCCTTGTATTACTGAGGTTGATAATCTTCTCTTAACTAATCAGCCAAGCGCTGAGGAGATAAAATAGATTGTGTTCAGTATGCAGCCATGGACCATGCCAGGTCCTGATGGCTTTCCCCCTGGATTTTACCAGGAAATGTGGCCGACTGTCGGTGAAGATGTTGTTAAGATGGTTCAAGCCTTATTTCACTCTAAACATCTCCTGAAACAATTAAACCACAACTTTACATCTTTAATTCCGAAAAAGAACTGTCTTGTTAGTCCTGCTGACTTTAGGCCCGTCAGTTGGTTCAATGTGGATAATAAGATAATATCTAAACTATTAGCAGCTAGATTAAAGACTTTACTAAACAAATTTATTTCTCCTTTTCAGACAACTTTTCTCTCTGGAAGAGTTATTACTGATAATATAATTATATCTCACGAACTGATTGACTCTATGAGGAAAAATAGGTCAGAAAAGGGTTGGATGACAACTAAATTAGATATGTCAAAGGCTTTTGATAAGATAGAGTGGAGATTTATTCTTGCCACTTTGAAAACATTAGGATTCTGTGATGATTTCTGTCTTATGATTGAACAATGTGTTTCGACAGTTTCTACTTATGTGTTGTTGAATGGCTCTCCGGGGGAGATTTTTACACCCCAAAGAGGACTGAGACAAGGTGATCCCTTGTCTCCGTACCTTTTTATAATATGTATGGACTCGTTTTTTAGAGCTCTGCAGTCAGCAGAAAGAGTTAATAAGCTTCATGATATGAAAATTAACAAGAATTGTCCTAGTGTGTCTCACCTTTTTTTTTGCTGACGATTGTTTGATTTTTGCTAGAGCTAACTCTAAGGAGGCTAGAATCATATCCACTGTCATCCAACAGTTCAGCAGCTACTTAGGGAAGTCTATGAATTTTGACAAATCAGGGTTAGCCTTTATCCCCAAAGTGCCGAATAATGTTAAAGTTGAAATATCTAACATTTTGAACATTAAAAGACTGGCCTTGCAGGACAAATATCTTGGTGTTCCTCTCATTCTTCAACGGAACAAGGTTGAATCTTATACTCCCTTGCTTGAGAAGATAAAGGATAGACTTCTCCCTTGGAAGTCGAAATTTATAAATCCTCCAGGTAGAACTACTCTAACTCAGTCTGTGTTAGGTACCATGGCTACTCATCAAATGTCTGTCTTCCCCATGCCTAAGGGAATAACAGATAAACTTGATAGTGTTCAAATACGTTTTTGGTGGAATAAGAATGCAGGTGAGAAAGGTTTCGTCCCTAAGAAATGGGAGAATATTTCCATGCCTAAAGAGGCAGGAGGTCTTAATATTAGGAAGTCCCATATACTCAATCAAGCTATGTTAGCCAAGCTGGCCTGGAGACTTTTGCATGAGTCCACAACTCTTTGGGTTCAAATCCTAGAAGGTAAGTACTTCTATAATCTTAAACCTCTGAATGATGCTATTAATACTCACGGCTCGTGGGTGTGGAGGGGGATATGTCAGGGTTTAGAAACTGTAAAACAACATTATTGTGTAGAGATAGGTGATGGCACAGATACCTCTATATGGAAGGATATATGGCTACCGAATCGGAATCAACCTCCCAGGTCTCAGTTTGTTTTTAGATATATGAGCATTGTTGATCAACTTATTGACAAAGACGCTAAAACTTGGGACCATTAGCATTATTTGGCCAGGATACGTCAAAGGACATTCTAGCAACTAGAATTCCTTACTCTGGAAAAGATAGGGTTATTTGGAAACCGGCTAGTAATGGACTATTTTCAGTTAAATCAACCTATAATGTTATCCTTAATGCTATTATTAATGTGTCTAGTTTGATTGCCAATAGTGATATTGTTTGGACATCTCTGTGGAAGAGCAAACTTCCACCAAGAATTTTGCACTTTTTGTGGAGATTCTCTATACGTGTCTATCTACAAGAGACATAATTTCGAAATTCTGCTCTCATAAGGAAACTCTTTGTCCTTTCTGTAACTCAATGCCGGAATCTATTGATCATTTATTTTCAGATTGTATGTTCACTAGAAATGTCTTGAATTCTGTGGATACAATACTTGTGAATTACAATAATGGTGTTGGATTTACTGACTGGTTAAAAAGTTGGTTTATCCCTGATGTGCAAAATAGACTAACAGATCAATATTTATTCAATGTTATTTGTTTTACTATGTGGTATGTATGGAAAAGCAGATGTGCTGTCATTTTTTATAAAGCGCAGGTACAAGTAACAACCATAGCTATGCAAGCTAAACAACACTTAGGAGATTGGTATGCAAGCTTGCAGATTACAAGTACTAATAACCACGAAAGGGGGAATATGGTGCCATCCTCTTAATGGAAGAAACCAGAGTCACCTTATGTTAAAATCAACTTTGATGCAGCCTATAATCATAATACTAAAGTATCTAGTATTGGACTAATCCTTAAAAATGTTGCAAGAATTTGCGAAGGAGTAAGATGTTGTCCAGGGAAATCTCTAGATGCAGAACAAGCGGAAGGAAAAGCGACATTGGAAGCAGTGAGATGGGCTGTGAGGAAAGGAATCGGACATCTGCACCTAGAAGGAGACAATATTAATGTAGTTAATGCAATAAATGGCAGTTTCCATTCTGTCAAGTGGACAACTAGGAGTTTAACAGTTGACATTGTTTACTTTCTTAATTTGTTAGATAGCTGGAAATGTTCCTATATTCTAAGATTAGGAAACAATGCTGCACATGAAATAACAGCTTATGCGAAATCTTTATCAGTAGTTGAAGAATGGTGTAATAATTGGCTTGCGCAATTTACAGGTTCAATTAACGCTGATGTAATCAATTACTCTCAGTAGCTTAATAAAATTTCTTCTTTCCTATTAAACAAAAAATATTGTACTTGCTTTCACACTTCCTGTCTATAAGATTACACCAAAATATTTGTCAGGAACATTGGAGAGTGGCATTCGGAACTCATCAGCTATTTGTTGTCTTCTCAATTCTGTTACCACTCCAACAAAAACTTTACTTTTTAATCGGTTAATCACTTGACCAGTAAATTCTTGATAATCTTTCAACAACTTCATGATCATTTGTAAGTTCCTTTTATGACCATTGGAAAACAAGAAAACATCACCAGCAAAAAAAAAATGAGTTGGTTGAATCCCCCTTCTGTTTGTCATTGGTATGATTTTACCTTCATTTACCATTTCACACAAACTTCTTCTCAATACATCATCGGCTATTACAAATAGAATTGGTGAAAGTGGATCACCTTGTCTCAATCCTCTACTTACTTGAAAGGAACCAACATGGCCTCCATTAACTAAAACTGATACTCTTGCTGACATAAACAATTGATGTCACACATTTTTCTGAAAAGCCAAATTTCTTCATAGCTTCAAATAAGTTTCCCAACTCAGTGAATCATAAGATTGTGTTATATCAAGTTTTAACCCAACATTACCCCCTCTCCTTTTTTTTTCCAATTCATTTATCATTTCCGAAGCCAAGACTATTTGTTCTTGAATGCACCTTCCTTTTATAAAAGCACTTTGTTGGACAAATATCACTTTCCATCAATCCATACATCCTTGTGGTTATAATCTTAGTAAAAATTCTGAAATTAAAATTTCTAAGACTAATAGGCCTGAATTGACTTTGTTAGAGCATTGCTCGGTCGAACTCGCATGCGTTGCTATCTCAAGCATGTTTGTCAATGTTAGTGATCAAAACTATAAGTCTTGATTTCTGGCCTACATAGCTAAAGGTCTCGGACTAGGATAGAAAGTTTAGTTAAGCTCAAGACTCCATGGCAATCATCATACAAGATGAAGGACTACTCAAGGAACTGGTGGATCTTCATCGACTAAAAGGTACGTGGAGACTTGAACTTATCTATCACTCAAAAGTATATCTATTCTATCTCCTACTCTCGAGACAAAATTCGTGCTGATGTATAGACTTTCATTATACACATTTGTTATTTCAACCCGAGTTTAACTCGCCTATCTATTTCTCGAAATATGTGTTGGTAAGCTTTCACTTTAGCCAAATTCATCTTTACCTAGTGACGAATGTCATGTCATGTTTCAATCACTTTGAAAATTGCTCTGACGAAAAATGGTCTGTGAATAACGGCTACATAACGTCCTCCGAGAATGTTTCAATGATTGAAATGAGAGTTTAGATTACATAACCATTGGTAGGATATAAGCATTGTTGTGGAAACACATATATGTATAAGTCCTTATTCCTTGAACCAAAGTTTTCGAACTTTGTTGATCAAGAGAAACGGAATGTAGCGTGAGCCAAGTCCGCGAACTGGCGGAAGTTCTCGACCCGAGAATTTCTGCTGGAGTTTGTGAACTCCTTCCGTGAGCTTAAGTCCGCGAACCCAGTCCGAGAACTTGAGCAGGTTATATCTAAAATCGGTTTTTCTTGAACTCATGTTTATTTAAACTAAGGAATGTTTTTGCAAACCGTGGCTATAAAGTTCATGAACCGATTCGAGTGAATCAAACCGTTTTTGCTTCGATTGTGTCTTGTGTAGTTACATAAGATCTAAGCAATTGAACAACTCTCTAACTAGTTCATTTGAGTCATTTGAACTAGTTATGGTGAAGAAAAATATGGTTGATATGAAAATGATCAGATGGCTAACCATTTGGTTAACTATTGTTGAACCAACAAATGTTAATGTTTCGGAACGGTTCGTAAACCCAAAATTGGACATTTAATTTGTGTGTAACAAGCTAACATTGATTGCAAACCCTGATTTGTAAGACTATATAAAGGAGAACTCTAGCAACTGGGAAACCTAATCCCCACACCTTACGTGTGATACTAGTTGCATATCTAGAGTCGATTCTCCTTTAACCTTTGGTTTCTTCTTCTAAAACCAGGTTAACGACTTAAGGACTTTATTGGGATTGTGAAGCCAGACCGATACTACTTTTCTTGTAGTTGTGTGATCTGATCTTGCATCTTCTATCGTTACGAGTGCGATTGTAATAATTGGCTCGAGATTTATATCTCTGGTAGGAAAGATAGAAAAGTAATCACAAACACTTCATCTCATCGTTTGTGATTCCACAATATCTTTTTTCGCTGCGTCGATTAGGATTATTGTGAGGTGATTGATAATACTAGGTGTTAAAGCACTGCTCGGTCAAACTCGCATGCGTTGCTATCTCAAGCATGTTTGTCAATGTTAGTGATCAAAACTATAAGTCTTGATTTCTAGTCTCTTATAGCTAAGTCTCAGACTAGGATAATAAGTTTAGTTGAGCTCAAGCACTTCATGGGGATTCATCATACAAGTAGATGGACTACTCAAGGAACCGGTGGAACTTCTAGACAAAAAGGCATGTGGATACTTGAACATATCTGTCACTCAAAAGTCTATCTATTCTATCTCCTACTCTTTGAGACAAAAGTCGTATGCTATATATATAGAATAAATTATACACATTTGGTATTTCGAGCCGAGTACACCTCGCCTATCTATATCTCGAAATATGTGTTGGTAAGCTTTTCGCTTCGACCAAGTTTATCTTTACCTAGTGACGAAAGTCATGAATGTTTCAATCACTTTGGAAATTGCTTTGACGAGAAATGGTGTAACAACTATATAACGTCCTCTAAGAAAGTTTCAAATATTGTAATGAGAGTTTAGATTACATAACCAATGTATTCCTTGAACTGAAGTTCTCAAACTTTGTTGATCAAGAGAACCGGAAGTATGGCAAGTGCCAAGTCCGCGAACCGGCGAAGTTCTCAAACCCGAGAAATTCTGCCGGAGTTTGTAAACTCTGTCCGGTGTCTTAAGTCCGCGAACGTAGTATGCGAACTTGAGAAGGTTATATATATCTAAAAATGATCTCTGAACTTAATCTTAAAAGACTAAGGAATGCTTTTGCAAACCGTGGCTAGTAAAGTTCATGAACCGATTCTTGTGAATCAAATCATCTTTTCTTTAATTGTGTCTTGTGTAGTTACATAAGATTTCCTTGCAATTAAACAACTCTCTTAACTAGTTCATTTAAGTCATTTGAACTAGTTATGGTGAAGAAGAACATGGTTGGTATGAAATGCTCTTATGGTTAACCTTTTTGGTAAACTATTGTTGAACCAACAATGTACAAGTTTGGGTGCGGTTAACAAACCTAGAAGTGTACAGTAATTTGTGTATGGCAAGATAAGTTTTCGATCTAACGGTTGAGAAATATTAGCTTGAATCTAAATCAGGTTTTCATCTAACAGTGGATATTGATTGCTTTGTAACTAAGGCAAAAACCCTGATTTGAAAGACTATATAAGGGGACATCTAGCAACTCTGCAAAACTAATCCCCACGCCTTACGTGTGCTACTAGTTTGCGTGCTAGAGTCGGTTCTCCTTTAACCTTTGGTTTTCTTCTTCTAAAACCAGGTTAACGACTTGAAGACTTCATTGGGGTTTTGAAGCCATAGCGATACTACTTTTATCGTAGTTGTGTGACCTGATCTTGCATCTTCTATCGTAATAGTACAATCATATTGATTGGATAGAGATTGTTTGATTTCTTCGATAGGCAAGATATAAAAAGTAATCACAAACACCTTCGTCTCATTGTTTGTGATTCCACGACATCTTGTTTCGCTACCATACAATTAAGATTGTTGTGAGGTGATTGATTAATCTAGGCTGTTCTTCGGGAATATAAGACCATATTATCAATTGGTTCCTGTTCACCTTGATTATTATCAAAAGACGGAACAAAAACTTTAGGGTTTTTCTATGGGAGACAGATTGATCCTTTGATAGACTTGTGTGTGTGAGACATATTTGTTTATTGTTAAAGCCTGTGATTTTTGGTCGTATCAATTCTTAGTTGTGGGTGAGATCATCTAAGGGAATCAAGTGAGCAGTATCCTATTGGGATCAGAGGCGTAGGGAGTACAACTGTACCTTGGATCAATGGAAGACTGATTGGGGTTCAACTATAGTCCAGTCCGAAGTTAGCTTGGAGTAGGCTAGTGTCTGTAGCGGCTTAAGACAATGTGTATTCAATCTGGACTAGGTCACGGGGTTTTTCTGTTTGCGGTTTCCTCGTTAACAAAATTTCTGGTGTCTGTGTTATTTTAGTTTCCGCATTATATTGTTTATCTTTATAATTGAAATAATACAGATTGTGCGTGTAGATCATCAATTGGTATAATCCAACCTTTGGTTGTTTGATTGTCATTGATTGATCCTTGGACATTGGTCTTTGGTATCGTCCAAGTTATTCCTTGTGTTTGATTAGGACTCGCTGATTTCTATTAGCTTGAGTAAATCAAAACAAGAGAGAGATATTAACTCCTTGAGATACTTTTACCTAGATTGAGTCTGACTGTCTAGTTGATTCTCTAGAAAGTATTTCGGAGTTAGTCCATACAGATTGATAAGCGAAATATTGGGTGGTGTTGTTAGATCCCCGCTTTTTCAATTGGTATCAGAGCAGGAAAACACATTCAAGACCTTACAAGTCCGTGTTTGTAGCGATCTGACTCTATGGACAGAGGTGATATCTCGATTAACGTACCACCAACCTTCGATGGCTCTAATTACCTATGGTGGAACATTGCTATGCGAGCTTTTCTCCAAGCACCTAATTTTCAATCATGGGTATATGTTGTTAATGGCTATAATGCTCCCGTTGTGGCAGTTGAAGATGAAACTGTTACCAAACCTATTGGTGAATATACTCTTGCTGAGATAAATGCTGCAAAGCAAAATTCCGACGGTTTGAATGCTATTATACATGCCAGTACCCCAAATCTTCAGCACCATGTGTCTAATTGCACTCGGTCTAAAGATGCTTGGGATATCTTAGAAACCGTATTTGAAGTTAACTCCAGTGAAAAGGAAGCTAGGCTTCAAAACCTTGATTCCGATTGGGAGAACCTTCGTATGGCATATGAAGATACAATTGATGAGTTTAATCACAAAGTGTCTGAAATTGTTAATGCATCTTTTGCATTGGGTTAGACTATTCCTGAAAAGGACATTGTGATAAAAATTCTCAGATCGCTGCCATCTAGATACGAGTCTAAGAAACATGCCATCGTTGAGGGAAATAACCTTGATAATCTTTCGAGAAATACCTTGGTTGGAAAGCTAAAGATCTTTGATCATGAGCATATATCCAAAATCAGTAAGGATGCTGCCTTCAAAGCACAGAGGAACACTAAATTACTTGATAAGAGTAAAATTGTCTATGTATCTGAGGATGATCAGTCTGAGGGTGATTTTTCGGATGAAGATCTTGAAAAATCAGTCTCCTTGATCACAAGACAGTTTAGGTATATTCTATTGAATAGAAGTAAACGGTTTTCAAGAGACAAACCTAAGTCATCAGATAAACCTCACAATCGCATTCCTCCTAAAAACAGGGACGTTGACGAGGCCTATGACGAGGATATGCCACAGTGCTTTAAGTGTAAAGGTTTTGGTCATTTTGCAAATGAGTGCCCAAATCGTAGAAAGTAAAGGTCTTGCTGTAACACTTGATGAGATGTCGGAGATGTATGATTCTGATGAAGACAAGACATCAAGTGTCGGTCTTCTATGTGAAAACATTGATTTTGATAACTTTAGCAATACATATATCAATCTTGATGGTTTCGGTGAAAAAGAGAACCCAATCAAGTTGGAAGATTCAATTGACCCATCCTTTGGAAACTCTGTCTGTAATGTTTCAGGATCTACCTTGTGTTTAGCTGCAGTCGCACCACAGATGCCTGATTATTATCCAAGATTGACGTGATCATTTTGTTCACAAAAGGGTCATGAACTATCAAGATGTGACAAGTACAAACATCAATTGAGGCACGCCAAAAAACTTCAACGAAGAGCGAATCAATTAGCAAGGAAGCTTAAACTTGCTCAGAAGACTGCTGAGGTATGTAAGATTTTATCTTCGTTTAAGAAGTCTGTTTCCAAAGACAAAACAAGACCATTTGAGAAGAAAGTATGGTCAAATCGTTTTGATATACATAGGTCATAGGATTCCTCTCAAGAGGAAAATGGTGGACAAATCGTTGTTCACCACAAAACAAATTAATTGTGTTGATTGGTAAATCTTGTCTCATGTGCCTGATCAAAAGAGACAAGGTTGTGAACGCACAAGCTTTAGGAAAGTTGTTTTAGGTTTATTCTTTTATGTCTATCAAATAAAAGGAAGGGTTATTTTCGACAATTCTACTCTTTATAGGGTTTAGAGTTGAACGTCCACAAACCTGTTTAAAGGTTTCAAAACCTACATTCCTTTTTCCTCTTTGATATTCTTTATATCTCAAGACCGCTTGTTGAGAGTGTGAATTCCAATCACAAAAATCAGTTGGTTATAGCTGTTCTCATAAGCATCATGTCTTTGGATGGAAAGGATGTCAACATGATTGTTAAGCCATCAATCAAGGAAAAAGAAAAATCTCCAGTTATTCCGTCCTTAAAAAGGAAAAGGAGGAATACAAGAAAGCCAAGGAATGTCCCTTCTAACTCTCAGAAGTTTTCCGATGTTCTTGATGAGTTGAAGGAAGTAGGAAAGGAGATTCGTGATATGAAGGCTTGCGTTTTAAGATATTTGGAAATTCAAAAAGCCCTGGTTCGACATATTCAGCCAAGACGGGTTGTTGATATCAACTCCTATCTCCACGAACCTTATGTTCCTATGGCTGTTGACGAAAAGGAGTTCGGGAATGATAAAGAATTTCTCAAAGATATTGTTGCCTAGTATGTCTTCTTTTTGGCTTAGTTGGAAGAATAACTAGTGCTTTGAATAACGATGATTGTGACTACACATAGCTATTATTTTTCATCTTCTTGTTTTTAGGTTTTTTGTTTAAATTCTAAAACTTTTTGGAGGATGATGTTTTGCAGTATTTAATCTTTATGATTTGTGATATTGCAATTTGTTATGGGATATTGGTATTTACGTCCGTGAACTATGTTGTCCCATATTTTGTCAAAAGTAAAGTCGTTCATGATCGGTATTCGTTTATTGGTTCAAGAATGAATAGACTTTTGACATATACAAAAGTTAAGCATATATTGTCAATCTTTGACGGAAGATAGGTTAAAATCTTTTGTATCCAAGGATTATTGCTATTGTATATTCTTGTGCAAAATAATGAATCCTTGTGTATTCCATGGTATTGATCTTCATTGATCCATCCTTTTTATATTACCGTGAGGCTCCGTAATGTGTCTTATGTTGAGCACGATACGACAAAGTTGATTATTTTTATTAGCCTTGTTGGTTGTTCCGTAAGATACTTTATGTTGAGCATATTAGAACTAAATTAATCATCTTGTTGGTTATTTAGTTATTACTCCACAAGTTTCTCTTGTGTTGAGTATATGTACGATTAAGCCAATCACTCTCTTGTATGGTTAACTTAGTCGTTGCTCCGTAAGTTTACTTATGTTGAGCAATGAATTAAATTGATCACTTTTGTGTTTAATTTGATTATGTATTCCGATTAAATTAATCATGGGTTTACTTATGATTAATTTGATTGAGTTTTGGATATAAAAATCATTCACATGGTTTTGGTGTCCAATAAAAATCCTTTTTTTCTCTTGAAATTAAGGTCGCTCGCTGTTGTTCTTTCGGGAAAGACATCAAATGGGGGAGAGTTATTTTGAACTTGTGCTTAATGGTTATATCTTGAGGGGGTGTGCGGCTGTGGAATTTTAGAGGGGTTATCTTGTATCTTTAAACTCCTTGATGAATGTTGTTAGCTTCGGCTATATGATTGCATCTAAATAAGATGATGTGTGTTTCTTTCTCTCGGTCATGAAATGCCTCTTACGAAAATTTCATTATGAGCCCGTTCTTGTACCTTTGCCAATTTTATTGACAAAAAGGGGGAGAATTAATATGTAGTTCACACTACAAATACATATGGTTTTCGGATCATTGTGTAAGAGGGAGTGGTTTTCATGTGAGATGGAGTATTGACTAAGGGGGAGTGATACATATCACCATAGTATTATTGTTGAAGTTGTGATACAATTGAGCTTTGATACTGTGTAATAATACTATGACACTGTATAATAATGATCGAGACCGATGCTTTCTCATTGTTATAGCTACAGATCTTCAACAACGATGGTGCTAAACTTACAACCTTTGGTATCATTAGAGTACTTGGAAGTGGCGAAGATTTCGAGGAATGTTGAAGATTTGACAAGTGGAATAGGAGCTACTAAAGTTTCATTATCTTTTTTTTATTCCATATGTATTGATAGTTTTGTCACTAAAATTGACAAAGGGGGAGATTGTTAGAGCACTGCTCGGTCAAACTCGCATGCGTTACTATCTCAAGCATGTTTGTCAATGTTAGTGATCAAACTATAAGTCTTGATTTCTAGTCTCTTATAGCTAAGTCTCGGACTAGGATAGTAAGTGTAGTTGAGCTCAAGGACTTCATGGCGATTCATCATACAAGTAGAAGGACTACTCAAGGAACAGGTGGAACTTCTTGACAAAAAGGTATGTGGAGACTTGAACTTATCTGTCACTCAAAAGTCTATCTATTCTATCTCCTACTCTTTGAGACAAAAGTTGTATGCTATATATATAGACTAGATTATACACATTTGGTATTTCGATCCGAGTATACCTCGCCTATCTATATCTCGAAATATGTGTTGGTAAGATTTTCGCTTCGATCAAGTTTATCTTTACCTAGTAACGAAAGTCATGAATGTTTCAATCACTTTGGAAATTGCTTTGACGAGAAATGGTGTAACAACTATATAACGTCCTCTAAGAATGTTTCAATGATTGGAATGAGAGTTTAGATTACATAACCAATGTATTCCTTGAACCGAAGTTCTCGAACTTTGTTGATCAAGAGAACCGGAAGTATGGCAAGTGCCAAGTCCGCGAACTGCCGAAGTTCTCAAACCCGAGAATTTCTGCTGGAGTTGACAAACTACAGCCAAGTCCGCGGACCCGGTCCGCGTACCTAGTCCGCTAACCGGCGAAGTTCTCAAACCCGAGAATTTCTGCTGAAGTTTGTAAACTTTGTCCGGTGTCTTAAGTCTGCGAGCCTAGTCTGCGAACTTGAGAAGGTTATATATCTAAAGATGATCTCTGAACTTAATCTTAAAAGACTAAGGAATGCTTTTGCAAACCTTGGCTACTAAAGTTCATGAACCGATTCTTGTGAATCAAATAATCTTTGCTTCAATTGTGTCGTGTGTAGTTACATAAGATTTCTTTGCAATTGAACAACTCTCTTAACTAGTTCATTTGAGTCATTTTAACTAGTTATGGTGAAGAAGAACATGGTTGGTATGAAATGCTCTTATGGTTAACCTTTTTGGTAAACTATTGTTGAACCAACAGTGTACACGTTTGGGTGCGGTTAACAAACCTAGAAGCGTACAATCATTTGTGTATGACAAGCTAAGTTTTCGATCTAACGGCTGAGAAATATTAGCTTGAAAGGTTTTCATCTAACGGTGGATATTAATTGCTTTGTAACTAAGGGAAAAACCCTGATTTGAAAGACTATATAAGGGGACATCTAGCAACTATGCAAATCTAATCCTCACACCTTACGTGTGCTACTAGTTTGCGTGCTAGAGTCGGTTCTCCTTTAACCTTTTGTTTTCTTCTTCTGAAACTAGGTTAATGACTTGAAGACTTCATTGGGATTGTGAAGCCAGACTGATACTACTTTTATCGTAGTTGTGTGATCTGATCTTGCGTCTTCCATCGTAATAGTGAAATCATATTGATTGGCTAGAGATTGTTTGATTTCTCCGATAGGAAAGATATAAAAAGTAATCACAAACACCTTCGTCTCATTGTTTGTGATTCCACGACATCTTGTTTCGCTACCATACGATTAAGATTGTTGTAGGTGATTGATTAATCTAGGTTGTTCTTCGGGAATATAAGACTGGATTATCAATTGGTTCCTGTTCACCTTGATTATTATCAAAATACGGAACAAAAACTTTAGGTTTTTTCTGTGGGAGACAGATTGATCCTTTGATAGACTTGTCTGTGTGAGACATATTTGTTTCTTGTTAAAGCCTGCGATTTTGGGTCGTAGCAACTCTTAGTTGTGGGTAAGATCAGCTAAAGGAATCAAGTGCGCAGTATCCTGCTGGGATCAGAGGCGTAGGGAGTACAACTGTACCTTGGATCAGTGGGAAACTGATTGGGGTTCAACTATAGTCCAGTCCGAAGTTATCTTGGAGTAGGCTAGTGTCTGTAGCGGCTTAATACAGTGTGTATTCAATCTGGACTAGGTCCCGGGGTTTTCTGCATTTGCGGTTTCCTCGTTAACAAAATTTCTGGTGTCTGTGTTATTTCAGTTTCCGCATTATATTGTTTATCTTTATAATTTAAATAATACAGGTTGTACGTGTAGATCATCAATTGGTACAATCCAACCTTTGGTTGTTTGATTGTCATTGATTGATCCTTGGACATTGGTCTTTGGTACCATCCAAGTTATTCCTTGTGTTTGATTAGGACTCGCTGATTTCTATTAGCTTGAGTAAATCAAAACAAGAGAGAGATATTAACTCCTTGAGATACTTTTACCTAGATTGAGTCTGACTGTCTAGTTGATTCTCTAGAAAGTATTTCGGAGTTAGTACATAGAGATTGCTAAGAGAAATATTGGGTGGTGTTGTTAGACCCCCGATTTTTCACTAGGCTTTTCTTTGGGAATATAAGTCTGGTTTATCAATTGGTTCCAGTTCACCTTGATTTTATCAAAAGACGGAACAAAACTCATAGATATATTTGTGGGAGACGAATTTATCTATCACCGTAGACTTTTCTGTGTGATACAAATTTGTTTATTAAATTCTTCGACTTTGGGTCGTAGCAATTCTTAGTTGTGGGTGAGCTCAGCTGAGGGACTCAAGTACGTAGCATCCTGCTGGGATCAGAGACGTAGGATCATAATTGTACCTTGGATCAGTGTGATATTGATTGGGGTTCAAATACAGTCCAGACCGAAGTTATTTTGGAGTAGGCTAGTGTCTGTAGCGGCATAATACAGTGTATGTTCAATCTGGATTAGGTCCCGGGGATTTTCTACATTTGCGATTTCCTCGTTAACAAAATTCTGGTGTCTGTGTTATTTCTTTTCCGCATTATATTTTTTATATAATTGAAATATCACAGGTTGTGCGTTGTTCAATCAATTAGAATATCCGACCTTTTGGTTGTTGATTTAAATTGATTGACACTTGGATATTGGTCTTTGGTACCATCCAAGTTATCTCTCTAGTATTTGATAAAGACTCGCAAATTTCTATTTGCTTGAGTATATATCAAATCGAGAGATTGAGATATAAACTCTTTTATATACTTTTTTATCTAGATTGAGTCTGACTGTCTAGTTGATTCTCTGGAAAGTATATTGGAATTTGTCCATACAGATTGCTAAGCGAAATATTGGGTGTGGTTGTTGTACCCCCACTTTTTCAGACCTGGATTTCTTGCACATTTCACTTTAGGAAGCAAAAATAGAAAATTAGAATTCAACCCTCTAGGGATGAAACCTTTTCTCAAATAGAATTGGATTGCTTTAACAACTCCCTTCAATGATATCCCAAGAAAATCTGTAAAAGAAACCAGGAAATCCATCTGGTCTTGGAGCACTATCTGCATTTAGAGAGAATACTGCATCTTTGATCTCTTGAGATGATGGAACACCTTCTAACATGTTGTTGTCCTCTGCATTAATCTCCTTTGGAATTGCATCAAAAATACCATCCACAAAATTTACTTCTTTGTACTTAAATTTTTCTTCAAAATGTTTCTCCAAGGAACTTGCAATAGCCTGTTGATCAGTAATTATCGAGCCATTCTCATCCTCTAACTCATCCTTTGGAACTTGCATAATTGCCTTTTGTTGTTGAATCAGTAATTCCTAATTTCCTCTAGCTGCTACCAGAATATTCAATAAGGTAATATTACTAGGGTCTCTATCTAAGACCAAATATGCTCTCAAAACCTCCTCCCAAGCATTTCCTAATTTAATTCTGACATCCCCAAATACATTCCAGTTTCACTCCATAATTCTTATGTTCATTCTCTTCATTTAATTCATAAAAAACAAAGACTGAATTACCTCTAATATACTAATTCCACACTTCTTGAATATTTCTTTTGAAATCCTCATGATCTAACCAAACTTTTAAAACTCTAAAAGGCACATTCTTAGGTTTAGGAACCATCACACATGAACCCAACAGAGGACTATGATCAGATATACTTCTCACACCAACTCTGTAACTCCATCATATAGTTCCATCCACTTCAAATTATACAAAGCTCTGACTGAAGTACATACCAATTCTTTTTCCACCCACTCTATTGTTGCACCAAGTATATTGTAGACCTGAACTAGGAGCTTGAATTAAACTGCAAGTGTTCGCACAATCATGTAAATTCTTCATAGCTACTCTTAAAGGAGATCTTCCACGCACTTTCTCGTCTATACTTAAAACAGTATTGAAATCCCCTATTATCAGCCATGGTAAATTCGTATTACTTACTCTCTTCTTTCAGCATATAAAGAAGCAGCATGAACCCCAAAAACTAAAACACCACCTATATTTACTGTAATCACTTGATTAGTAATTGACACTACAGTAGGAGAAGATATAGAAGTACTCCAAGAAATCCATATATGACCCTTTCCCTCATTCACAACATTGTGAATTACCGTATGATTCATTCCAGTTAACTTTAATTTCTTACAATCTTTAGATATCCATTTGATTTTTGGATTCGCCACCCAAACTAAAGTAGGACTAAATTTGGTAACTAAACTTCTAAGTTTGTCTTTGGATATAACTCATCTTAAGCCTTTAATATTCCAGAAAATAATCTTCATTTAGAATTACGAGTTTGAGAAGAAACATGACTTCTCATTCCTTTTCTCTCTTTAACAAAATTGAGAGTATTTTGTTTTCTCGTTGTTATCAAACTGATATTTTTTGGTTTTACTACCTTTTTAATTACTTCTTTTGCTCCCATTTCCTTCTCACCCACAACAGTTATAATATTTATAACAGGGGAACTACTTGAAGCAACATCCAGAATTTTATTCACACTCATAGGAGCAAAAAATTCATTTTCTAAAACTTGTAAAATATGACATTTACATGTACTGTTAATTTCTGGTACTGCATATCTTTCATCCACCTTACTCACTGAAGGAATAATTACATCAAAATAATTGCATTATCACTAAATATCCCAGGCTCAATAATCTTTCCTTTTCATTTAGGAGTTTGATAAATATCAGACCCTATAGGGCTTGGTGATATAATCTATTTACCTTTAACCCTCCAAACATTCCTTTGGATCACATGATTATATTTTGCAGCATCCATCAGATTTGTGCTCTTCTTCTTAATTCTACATTCTGAAACCAAATGACCTACCACCTTACAATGGTTACAAAACTTAGGAAGTTGAGGAATTTGAATCTCTTAGATAAAACTCTCATACTTTGTTTTTACTGCAACTTGATATGGAATAGATTTGGATAAATCGACTTCTACTAGAACACTAGCATAGTACCCAACTTCTATATTCAGTGCGGTTTCATCAACCTTTATAGATCTACCAATTGTCTCACCCAAAGCCATAATGATTTTTTCTTTCCACCCAAACCTGGAAAATGAACCCATACAAAATCAGAAGTTTATTTTTGATCAGCCAGATTGAAATTCGACTACTATTCTCTTAGTTTAAGAGTTTGTGATTCAACAACCCAATAACCATTCCAAATATATTTACTATTAACCTCATTACCCAGTTTAATAATGAAAAAACCTTTACCAAGAGGAATCAATTGACAATTACCTATAAGCTTCCATTGATTTCTTTAAGATGTTTCTGCAGCAGCAAATTTCAATTCAACGAAATCCAATCTCCCGACCAAACTAAATCTCCATTCATTGAGACTTTAATCTATTTCATCATCTGAAATGTACAGTGATAGTTGTTCGCTAAAAATTTCACCCTCTGAAGAACTCATAAAATTAACAGGAGAAGACCTAAAATAATTTTTATCCATTCTCGATCCAGATTCAAAATATGTATGAGTTTTATTGAATTCAGACATCATTAACATCAATATTGTAATAGATTTCTCCAAAGACTAACACCAATCATTGAATTAAATGTAATAAGCATTAATTATAACTGTAAAAATCACTTAAAGCGAAGAAATTCTGAAGAAAAATGGACTGAGTCGATCGCGGATCCTCAGACTACCTCTCTCCTCAACTCACTCCGACTTAGAATGATGTCTACACCTTTCAGCTATTAGGCATTATCCATCAACATAATAAAGAGCTTGAAATTTTCTGAATAACTGAAGAATGAAATCTTTCCAAGTTAAGTAAACATCATCCTTAAGCTTCAAAGAAATGATATGAGCAATGGTGTTCAGTGGAAGAGATGAAATGCGAGTAGGCTGCGTTAGAGCACTGATCGGTCAAACTCGCAAGTTTTTCTATATCAAGCTTGTTGTCAGTGTTAGATGCACAAAACTATAGCTTGATTTTTAGTCTACTTAAGTCAAGTCTCATACTAGGATTATACTATGGTAGTTGAGCATCAGACATCACTGAATGACCCTCGAAGATTGGAGATCGAAGATCAAATGAACATATTTGGAGAACTTCATTAACAAAGAGGTATGTGAAGATTGAACCATTTGATTTACTCAAAAGTATTTCCATATTATCTATATGAAACTATGTGTATGACTTCTAGTAAATATTGCAAATAAGAAGTTTCAAGTCAAGCTTGTCTTGTTAAACATCTCGAAATATGATTCAAGCAATGAATGCTCATATATCTTTATCAATCTTAATTCAAAACAATTTATTATTCTATAACATGTTTGTGGATCATTTTGAAAATTTCCAAGCAATGATATTTATATCTATGACGACTATGAATGTTTCAAACATCTAAAATAGAGTTTTCAGAACTGGTTAAATCTGGATTTAGGATGGTACGCATACCCAGTACACGTACCATGGTTATCTAATATTCCAGAACATAGGCAAGTATGTATACCCAGTACGCGTACCATGATGTTCTGAATTCTTGAATGTAGGGAGGTATGCATACCTAGTACGCACACCTCAAGGGTCTGAGTTCGTGAATAGCCTTATGGTACGCATACCCAGTACGCGTACCTTGGTCGTCTGAATTCACGAAAAGGTTCATAGCTATGCGTACCCTTTCGCATACCTATCCAATACGAATAAACAGATGATCATGAGATATTTTTACAAATATGTTTAGCATTGATACAACTCTCATGGAAACCTCTAAGACATCATCAAAACACCATATGTATGTGAATCATGATTTAAGTCTTATACTTGCCATTAACTATCATTATACATGGTTTCAGTACCCGGACCATAGTGTATATTCTTCAAAGTAATTTCAGGATAAACTTCTCACATGCTTACATGAACTCCTAACATGAGTTTCGACTAAACGGAGAAAGAGTTAGCTTGAATCTCAAGTTATCTTAGCTTGAATTCTAAACAACCCTAGTCTTGAAAATCCATATATGGTGAGACTCAAAATACTAGGAAATTAAATCCTTTAAATTCTGTGTCCTAGTTGTTTGCTAAAGTTGTCCTCTATGAAGCTATGTTCCTCTGAGAAACATAATTAGGTTTACGACTTAAAGACTTTACATAGGGAATCGTGAAGCCAGGTGCGACCATCTTTACCTTGATATTCCTAATCTTGTTTTTTATATTATCAAGGTTTTAGTAATATCTTTCAGGAACGAGATAGATAGAAATCTGTTTGAGGGTGAAAATGGTTTCTACTGATTTCGGTAATTTCGGGTATGTGGGTGAGAAACGAGTCTAAACACTAAACAATGTACTGCAAGAGAGTAATTTAGATTCGAGAGATCAATCTGTACAAATCCGGCTTAAACCAAGAAATGGCCGTTCCATACTTGCTTCAGTCACAAAGTGGAGGAGAATGGTTGGTTTTGGGGAGGGAAGCGAAGAGAGTATTGAGACCAGAATAGTTTCTGGAAGAGTAGTTGTTTGACGACTTGTATCAGAAAGTGGGAAGCTAACAGATGGGAAAGCTAGCAAATATTTTCTGAATGTTGTATGCTCCTGACCAGAACTTGTTGTTCGGTGGAAATAGGTAAAACCTATTTATACAAGTCGAAGTGAAACGTACTCTGGTCTCGTAAGAAATGGAAAACGGATGAGTAAATGGGAGGAGGTGGTAACCGGTAACGCCTGGAATTGATGTTCCATAAAAGAAAGCGTTTCACCATTACTCCCTGTATTTACTAACCGCCTCATCCTCATGACACTGTCTTGTAACGGGCGTAGTGTACGCCGCACACGCTGTAAACCGCCAAACCAATACCCAATGAGCATCCCCCAGTTTGTGACATGTGTTGATGTCTCGAGTGTTTTCGTGGAAAACATGTAGCATGTTGCTATTGTTTGGCAAGTTGAGCTTGGGAGACTTGCCGGCTCGGTGGTGACCTTCGATGGTCGAGATTTTGCATCTTGAGAGGAAGGGTAGCCGTTGATTATTGCAACCCTTCGTTTGGTAGCCATTGGCATGAAAGTATGGCCGACATGGCTTTAATATGGCCTAGTTTAGGCGCGGTCAAAAGCTAGGGTTTTGGCATTCTTTGGGCGCGACCAAAACTAGGGCTTGGCATCGGGCCAAAGGTTTCCATGCGTTAGCTGGTAACCTTGGACGGCTAAGATCTGCATCTTAGATGGAAAGGTGGCCGTCGATTGTTGCAATCCTTCGTTTTGGCAGCCGTAAAGGGAAGGCCGGCATAGCATGGTTTAGGCGCGGCAAGGTGGCTGGCATGCCATTAGCACATGTGGCATGGTCAGCATGCCTTGGCACGGTTTAGGCGTGGCCAAACTAGGGTTTTGGTGTTGGGCCAAAGGTTACCATGCGGTGGTTGGTGACCTTGGACGGCTAAGATTTGCATCTAAGATGGAAGGGTGGTCGTTGATTGTTGCAACCCTTCGTCTTGGCAGCCGTAAAGGGAAGGCCGACATGGTATGGTTTAGGCGCGACAAGGTGGCTGGCACGGCATGCCATTGGCACATGTGGCATGGTCGGCATGCCTTGGTGCGGTTTAGGCGTGGCCAAAACTAGGGTTTTGGTGTTGGTCCAAAGGTTACCATGCGTTGGTTGGTGACCTTGGACGGCTAAGATTTGCATCTAAGATGGAAGGGTGGCCGTTGATTGTCGCAACCCTTCGTTTTGGCAGCCGTCAAGGGAAGGCCGACATGGTATGGTTTAGGCGCGACAAGGTGGCTGGCACGACATGCCATTGGCACATGTGGCATGGTCGGCATGCCTTGGCACGGTTTAGGCGTGGCCAAAACTAGGGTTTTGGCGTTGGACCAAAGGTTACCATGTGTTGGTTGGTGACCTTGGACGGTTAAGATTTTCATCTAAGATGGAAGGGTAGTCGTTGATTGTTGCAACCCTTCGTTTTGGCAGCCGTAAAGGGAAGGTCGACATGGTATGGTTTAGGCGCGGCAAGGTGGCTGGCATGGCATGCCATTGGCACATGTGGCATGGTCGGCATGCCTTGGCGCGGTTTAGGTGTAGGATCAAAATCTCGCAGCTATAATGTCTCAGCGAAATTATCAACAACACAACACAACAGCGTCGCAAAACAATTTCAGAAATGACATAATAAACGACGTCAGCTAAAATCATGAGAAAAATGTGATAATTCTGCGAAAATAAGAGAGTTTGCGAGATTAATATTCGTAAGGCTGCGAGAATGTCGCAATCCATATCCGAAAATAAAGGACAGATTAGCTGTCATCCACTATGTATTTCCCTATAAATAGTCGTTCAATTTTAAAGGAAAGGGAGAGATCTTTTCTGATTGAGAAGCAAGTAAATAGGAGAGAGAAAATCTAGAGCAGTGATTATTCTTGATTCCTTTATCTTTTCTTGTAAGATTGTTCAGAGATTCATCTATAGAATTAAGATTGTTAATCTAAAATGAGTTGAATGTTAATGAAATCTTGTGAGGGGTGTAGTGTAGGATTTCCTGCAACTACATAATGGCGCTAGAAATAGGGAACAAATTAAAGATTATTCTAGAAAAAATTGAAGATTAATATTGAGATTTGTGAAGATTTGGAGTGATTGATTAAGAATTTTACATAATCTCTTGCAATTCATTAATATTGAAGAAATGGCTAGAAGAAGAAATACATCAGAACAACCAACTACTGTTAGAAGAAGCAAGAGAATTGCTGGAAGGGAAAGAAGTGAAATGGGAGAATCAACTAGAATGAGAAATAATGGAGAAAATCGAATTCAACCACCAGTTCAACAAACACTAATACAAGGAAGGAATACAGATTATGATAGGGTGAGTATACACACTTAGCAATCAAATTCAGCAGAAGAAGTAGAAGAAGAGCAGAAAACCAGAAACCATAGACAGGTAGAGAGAAATCAAGAAGCATATGAAGGAATAATTCATGGAGATGAGGAAATTGGAGCGTTAGAAACATTGAGACGAAGAATACACGAAGAAAGAAAAGCTGAGGCAAAAGAACGTGCGAATTTAACAAGGAAAAATCACGAATTGAGGATGGAAAATATGAGACTACAGAGTAGAAGATCGAGAAGTATTTCAAAATCATATTCAAGATCGACTAGAAGAGAAATGAGGCAAAATTCACCCACAATTAATGCTGGAAACAATATTCAAGAAGAAATATCAAATCCTAATGAAGAATATCGCGAAAATGGAGAAAGAACTGATGATCGATACGTTCCACAAAATGAAACTTTTTATGATAGGAAAAATGGTAGAAATAAAGAGAATGAACAACGTCAGGGACGAAATGATCAAGATGGCGAAGGAAATCGAGAGGAAGGAAGGAGAAGTTTACATGAAAGAGAAACTCAAAGAAATCAACAAACGATTGAAGAAGAAACTGAAAGACATTATGCTGAACAAGCACGTTTAATTTGCGAACGTGAAAGATTGAGAGCGGAAATGGAAGAACAAGAGCTTCAGGAAACAATTCGCCAGAACAATCACGACAATCGAGAAAGAAGACGAACACAAAATCGGAATAACAATAATATCAATGAAGGGTATGATAGAATACAGAGGATGGCTGAAAGACATCGAATGGAATTAATAAAAAATGAACAAAATCATGAAGGGGAAAATGAGAGACATCATTATATGCGAATTCAAGATAGAGATGAAGAAGAGACTCGCAGAAGAAGACGAGATGAGGATAATGAAGAAGAAATGCAAAATTTCGCGAGAGAAGAAAGACATGACCGCGGAAGAAGGGAGGCGAAATTAAAAAGACCAATGGATCAAAATTCATGTGTAAATAAACAAATCTTGAAATAGTTAGAAGAAATGAGAGGAATGCTAAATAATAGAGGAGAAGTAGGCAGAAGACAATTGGATGAAGCTATTCAAGAAGCTGCGAAAACTCCATTTACAAGTGAAGTACAACTAGGAGGAATACCTCCGAAATGCAATTTTCCCGCATTAACCAGCATTTTTTATGGAACAACTTGTGCAATTCAACACATTAAAACCTATGTGAGGTGTATGCTGCAATGGGAAAATCATGATGCCGTATTATGCAAGTATTTCGCATACAGCTTAACAGGGGAGGCGTCAAAATGGTTCGAAGGTCTACCAAAGAATACAATAACATCCTTCAATCATTGGCAGACTACATTCATGGGGGCATGTATAAGTAATAATTCTTCGCGACCTGGTATTGAAGACGTGTTTGGATTAAAACAAAGGATTGACGAAAGTTTGAAGAACCTAACTAAAAGATGGAGGACTATGTGTAGCGAAATGGCTGGCCGTGTAGATGAGAGATATCTTATCTTATCATTCATCAATGCTATGTTTGCAACCAACCTATTTTATATCCAAATTTTCAGAATCAAGAATACGATCACAATGACTGAATTGCGAGCACTTCAAGAAGAGTATATTGCTCTAGAGGAAAGGCAAAATGAAATGGAATCATACCCAGTTGCGAATACCAGTTCACAAACAGCGAATGCAAGCTTATTACCCAAGCTAATAAACACAGTGGCGAATACTTCGCAAGTACAACAAGAGAAGGTGACGGGTAACAATCAACAGAAGCTGGTGGCTATGGGAAGCCGAGATCAAGAGGAGTATGAAGGAGAAAGAAATTTCTACAATCGTGGTGTAAATAACAAGATTCAAAGACTCGATCAGCCACAAGAAACTTATGGAGGTCAAAGAAAAAACTATAATAGAGGACAAGGAGGTCACAAGGTAGTATGGGAAGAAATCAAGATGCCACCTCTAAATGCAAGTGTGGAGAAAATATGGGAAGCTATAATTTTGATGGAGAATACACCAACACCATGGAACATGGGAACGGAACCACCTCTAAACCACAGAAGTCATGAGTTTTTTTGTTATCATCATTTTCATGGACATACTACAAATTGATTGCAGAAATGTAAAAAAAATTATTCTGAGAATGATAGATCAAGGAAAACTAAACCACTTCTTGGTAGGACACCCACAATCTCAACCATTGCCACCACCACCAGAACATCACAAAGTAAACACGATGAAAAAGAAGGAAACATTCTTCATAGAAGTTGGTGCAAAAGCAAAGAATCTATTCTGTCACTCTGTTGTACATTCATACAAGACAATTGAAGATTTTCATGACACTGTTTTGAGTAGAGTGTTCGCAAGAGATAACGATGGAAGAGAAATTATGAATATTACGAAAATCTCGCCACTAGAGGAATGGAAGAAACAGATTATTTCTTTTACCGCAGAAGAAATCCCTGAAGGTGAAGAGGTACATGATAATCCATTGGTAGTAAAATTAGAAATTAATCCAAAACCGAAAGAAGATGAGGATGATGAAGTCGAAGATTCATGGGCAATTAATAGGATTCTGATCGATACTGGAAGCTCTGTGAACATCCAATTTTATCATACTTATAAAACTATGGTAGGAAGAGATGATGATCTTATACCATCAACATATAAGATATATGGTTTTAATGGTACTGCCAACAAGCCTAAAGGGGAGGTTACTATGCGAATTCCATTGAAGGGAATATCTTCTGAAATCCTATTATGTGTCGTTGATGTAGAATCACCCTACAATGCATTAATTGGTCGACCTTGGCTACATGGGATTCTAGGTGTAGCTTCAACTTTCCACCAGTGCATCAAATTCCCTCACCCCAGCGGTGTATGAATCATAAAGGGAGATTGGGTTGAAGGAAAGAGGTGTTACGAAACTGAGATAGAATCTTGCGAAGGAAGAGCAAACAAGAAGGAAAATTGGCGACACAAAATCAAAGAGACAAAAAGAAGTGAGAGGTTGATGGTGGATGCAATCGAAAGAAAAGAAGAAGAGATGTTGCGAAACTAATGCTAGATCAGAATAAAAAAATGGTAAACATACCACTACCAAGGAAAAAGTAGCAGAAAATAACAAAGAAGTAGAGGATAGCAAAGGTAATGTATGAATTATTGATTTGTTGCAACACTCTCGCAATAAATAAAATTCTCAAAAATACATTTTATTGAATGACAAAATTGAGATTGCGAAATGCAAAATGATGATGTGCAAGAATCTCGCAGAGATAATGAATTCTACAAAAGACAATCAGAGAACAATGACAAAAGAGAAAGGGGTGAACCTTTATGGCGGACACCCTAGTTCGCAAATACAATTTCGCAAGAGGCAAATGTAAGACCTAAAGTACGTTATATAAGGGGGTACCTGTTACATGGCTCAGGGAAAGGCTACACCGCCACCGGAACCTGAGTCATGGAGATTTGGGGTCAATAAATCCCATCCGGGAGAGGCACCTTGGATTCTCAGCTTAAGCATATGATTTAGGTTGGGAGACTAAGGTAATAAGGACTCTCCCAAGGAGTGCAGAATCTGATCAAGGCGCCGAGGTACACGGTTGAGTCAAGAGTGCCAGGGGCGTTTGAAGCGTACCTTGCCATTCTTGACAAGTCTTGGCTTATACTGCACTCGGCCCGAAGAAAACCCCACTTAGGGTGCAGTCTCGTAACCATAATCCCTATAGGTAAAAGGGATAAGAGGCTGCGAAAACAACTGGTTGTTGTTAAGACTGGATGGGAGGATCTAACCTTGTATGGTAGAAGTACGCCTCCTTAAAGGGGAAACCATGGGGAAGATAAGGGCGGAACCCTCCATTAGGGAGCTGATAAGTGTCTTAAGACACAAATGTCATGAGGCTTTTACTCGCAAGGGTATTAAGACTTGTCATATTTGTGCAACAATCCTGAAGAGACAATAATACAAAAGAAAAAGATAAGACAAGATCAATGGGTTTTCGCATGAAAGTGCGAAGACGTCCTGCGATTTCGTCGCAAGACGGCAATGTCATGGGGCTTTATTTTCGCAAGAATATTTAGGCCTGTCATATTGTCGCAACATTCCTGAAGAGGCCATAATACAAAAGAAAAAGTTAAGGCAAGATCAATGGGTTTTTGCATGAAAGTGCAAGAACGTCCTGCGATTTTGTCGCAATGACAAGAGGTGGCATAATAAGACCTTTAATTAGGAAGGCAAAATAAGACCACACAGAAATGAGATTTTGAAAAGAATCGAAATTCACTTCGCATAAGGTTGCGAAATTATAAGTAAACAACTGCGAAGTTGAGGCACAAAGTAAGAAAAATCTGCAAAATCTCTCATTTGGACACAAATAACAGAGGCAAGTATGGGAATGAATGAAATTAGAAAATGTTATTTGTCTCCACATGATAGATTTACGCAAAAATTAAAAAAATTAATGATTATATTGATTAAGCATATTACAAGGAAGAATTGTTTTAATGAATGCAGGTTAAAATGAAAGAAACTCATATATTAAGGAATATGGAAAACCAAAAGAATTTGCAAATATACAGAAAGGAGGAATAAATGTACAAGAATTACAGAAGATTAAAGAAAGAAACAAAGACTACTTCTTAGTTGATCCTTCATCATCTTCATCAAACTTGTTCTCTTCTTCGTCTGCATCAGAATTTTCATCTCCATCAGAACCTTCATCACTATCAGATTCTTCATCATCAGCTTCGCTATCAGAAATAATCAGACTGGGAATGTTCTTTAGGATCTCCTCCAAGAGACAAGGATAATCAGAATGAGGAATACTATGGTCATCACAAACCATTTGAATAGTTTGATTGTGAAAATGCATAGCATCATTCTTAAAGTTCGCAACAGTGATCTTGATTTGATTCTTTAATCTAGGATACTTGTCGTTGCGAGAAGAAAGATTCTTTGCGAGTTCCACTTTTTCAGCTTCAAGTTCCTCAATCCTTTTGCGATATCTACTTTCAGAATCTGCGAACAAAAGGCAATCAATTAGTAACTTGATGAAAATTCATAAGAAACAAAAGATTAGTATTGGAGAACAGTTAATAACCTTCTCTGTCAGAAATCATATCTCTAATCAAGGCTGTATGCTCAACTTGGAGACTAACATTTACACCTAAATCTTTTCTTGCATCATCTAATATTTTTGCAGCCCAAGCGAATTCATCCTCATTACTTATAAGAAGACGAGAACGAATTTGGTTTTCTCTTTCACAGAGATCGGTATTCTTGCGGTTAGCTTCATCTCGTTCAAGTTGAACTTCAAGAAGGGTCTCTTGGAATTTCGCCAAAGCCTTAGCACCTTGATCAGAGATGCGATCCTTATCATCTATGAGACTGCTAATTTTGGTTCTCAACTCATTGATTTTCTCTTTAGAATTAAGAAAGAGACGCTTAAATCGGTTGGCTAAGCCTAAACTAGATCTATGGTCAATTTCTAAGAGGCGAAATTTGGATCTTAGTTCATTCAGGTAAAGAGATGAAATTTTATCATTTGAGAAACTATTTAAAGATTTATTAAGACGCTCAAGAAGGGTATCATTATCCAAGGCATTAGAAAATGAACGAAGAATGGTAGCTTCATCAGAAAGACCATAAATGTCTGCAAAAAGGATCAATTAAATAAGATAAAACAACAGGATGAATGAATGAAAGGAAAGGAGAAAAGTAACATACCATAGAGCTGATTATTAGCTTGCTGAAGACTAGAGATTTTGTTCTTATACGAAGAAGAATCAATTTCTAGTTGTCTGTTTTTCTCGTGAAGACATTTGACTTCAGCTTCCAATTCCTCATTCTTTGTGCGAAATTGAAGATTCTTCTTTTTAAGATTTTCGCATCTCCTCTCTAGATCTGAGGCAACAGCGAAAGAAGCTTTTCCAGCCTGCGAGAAAATATAAAAAGTATTAAAATAGAAAGAGATTTTGAGTTACAACAATGAAGGAGTAAAAGGATGAAAGCATACCAGACTATTAAGAGAATGCAGGAAATTGGGAGTCACTGATCTAGAAACTCCACGAAGAGGGTTATCACCATCCAGCAAAGGAACATCGCAAATTGTAGCGAGAGCTTTACAGGTGTTAGTGAATTGACTATCTCCAATTCCTTGCAAAGAACCAGAAAAGAGGCCAGAGATCTTAGCCATAGAAGATTCAGATGGAGAATCTTCATTTGCAGCAAGGTCATCATTATCCTCATCATCCTCATCATTCTCGGAGTTTTCATGAGAAGGAATATTTAAAGAAGAGGAAGAACAGACTTTTCTTTTCTTTGAAGGAGGAGCAGTTGACTTTTCCGGCGAAGAGCACCTTTGCCTTTATCACCAATCTTCGCAACATTGGCAGACTCTTCTATTTCAGCAATAATCTTCACACAACATATAGAAATAAGAAATAGAGGCAACAATATACTGTTTAAAATCATAAGAGAATATTTCTTACCTCATCTGTGTATGAGCGAAGAGCTAATAAGGTACTAGCCTTCCCAGTCCTGTTATAACTATCTTTCAGTTTTTGGATCTGTAGAATGTCGCAAGAGTCAGCGAACAAAAGAATAAAGACAAATAAAGAAATATAAAGTGAGCGAAGCTGGAAGAAACATACCTCTTTCTCATTCTGGGGCCAAGAGAATACCCAAGGTTGATAGGTAGCGAGATTCTCAGGAAGAACATTTGACCTAGCAATGTAAGGTCCTTTTAGCATCAAAGGAAAAACACACCCCTTATCATCTTTGGATTGGCGAGGAGTTGTGTTCTTACCAGAATGCCAATCAATGTCTTGCATGAGTATTTTAGCTTCATCAATGTTATCTTTCCTTTTCAAACGAATACCCCAACGAGTATTCTCTTTTTTCATGGAGATCAATTCATAATTTTCAAAGAAACTCACTACTGTGTATTTCTCAGCAATTATCTCCAGGTCTGCGAATTTAGGATCCCTAAGTTCTTTGGAGTACAGAGATCCTTTACCAGCACCGCGGTTAGCGAACTCTAGCATCAGAAGGATGCAATCCCCACTCAATTGGAAGATAGCTCGCCAAAATCCCGAATGAGCGAGAATTTCATAGAACAGAGGAATATTTGGGTCATAAAGAGGAATGGGAAGACCTGCAAGAATCTGACCTAGCTAAATTATGATTGATTGATCATCACAATATTGATCAGAGAAAAGTTTGATAGAAAGAATTGACATGGCACTTTCACCAGGAATGGTAGAAAGTGTGAAACCTTTCTCAGCAAGATCTTTTTGGACGTCTTTTAAGTTTTTCTCATGTTTATGGCCACTTGGAGGCATATTTGAATATGGAGTATGGGAATGATTAAAAAGTAAGAAGATTGAAGAGGGAAGGATTACAGTAGTAGAACTTACGGAAGAACAATAGAGTTGCAGAGATGAGAGAATAAAAAGAGAAGAGAAAGTGGAAAGAAGAATAAGAAGAATATATAAAGAACATTTTTTACTCGAAGAAATAAACACCATTAAGACGAAAAGACGTGAGCGGTTGAAAAGCAGCGGTTACAGAAGACGTGTCAAGA
The DNA here is from genome assembly GCF_003573695.1 of Papaver somniferum. Classification (NCBI taxonomy): domain Eukaryota; kingdom Viridiplantae; phylum Streptophyta; class Magnoliopsida; order Ranunculales; family Papaveraceae; genus Papaver; species Papaver somniferum. The sequence continues at coordinate 95,451,080 of NC_039366.1, read as the reverse complement.
AACAGATGGAAGAAATAATACGTGTGATAAATGCAGAATATGAAGAGATGAACATTTGCGTCATTTCTCACATCATTCTCTACTTTGCAGAGAATATATGAGAAGAGGCAAGATGTAGGATCGTAATCTCGCAGCTATAATGTCTCAGCGAAATTATCAACAACACAACAGCGCCGCAGGACAATTTCAGAAATGACATAATAAACGACGTCAGCTAAAATCATGAGAAAAATATGATAATTCTGCGAAAATAAGAGAGTTCGCGAGATTAATATTCGTAAGGTTGCGAGAATGTCGCAAGCCATATCCGAAAAATAAAGGACAGAATAGCTGTCATCCACTATGTATTTCCCTATAAATAGTCGTTCAGTTGTAAAGGAAAGGGAGAGATCTTTTCTGATTGAGAAGCAAGTAAATAGGAGAGAGAAAATCTAGAGCAGTGGTTATTCTTGATTCCTTTATCTTTTCTTGTAAGATTGTTCAGAGATTCATCAATAAAATTAAGATTGTTAATCTAAAATGAGTTGAATGTTAATGAAATCTTGTGTGGGGTGTAGTGTAGGATTTCCTGCAACTAAATTAGGCGTGGCCAAAACTAGGTTTTGGCTTGGGCCAAAGGTTACCATGCGTTGGTTGGTGACCTTGGACGGCTAAGATCTGCGCCTCAGATGGAAGGGTGGTCGTTGATCGTTGCAACCCTTCATTTTGGCAGCCAAAGACATGTAGCGGGGCCGGCATGGCTTTGGCATGGGAACGTGGCTGGCATGGTTTGCCATTGGCACGGTGGCGCGGCTGGCATGGTTAGCATGCCTTGGCGCGGAGACGTGGCTGGCATGGTTTTCCATTGGCACAGTGGTGTGGCTGGCATGGTTGGCATGCCTTGGCGCGGAGACGTGGCTGTCATGGTTTTCCATTGGCACGGTGGTGCGGCTGGCATGGTTGGCATGCCTTGGTGCGGAGACGTGGCTGGAATGGTTTTCCATTGGCACGGTGGTGCGGCTGGCATGGTTGGCATGCCTTGGCGCAGAGACGTGGATGGCATGGTTTTCCATTGGCACGGTGGTGCGGCTGGCATGGTTGGCATGCCTTGGCGCGGAGACGTGGCTGGCATGGTTTTCTATTGGCACGATGGTGCGGCTGGCATGCCTTGGCGCGGAGACATGGCTGGCATGGTTTGCTATTTGCACGGTGGTGCGGATGGCATGGTTGGCATTCCTTGGCGCGGAAACATGGCTGGCATGGTTTGCCATTGGCACAGTGGTGCGGCTAGCATGGTTGGCATGCCTTGGCGTGGAGACGTGGCTGACATGGTTTTCCATTGACACAGTGATGTGGCTGGCATGGTTGACATGCCTTGGCGCGGAGATATGACTGGCATGGTTTGCCATTGGCACGGTAGCATGAGAATTAGGGTTTGGTATAGATGATGTCGGTCAATTCTAAGGGTTCTGTCGTGGAACATGGCACATGAAAAAAAAGGTACCCTGGTAATTCTTACCTAGGCGTGCTGATTGATTCAATAAATGCGCTAGTGGTCGTAGTGACGTCATGTCAGATGTGCGGTTTTACGATTTTAACCCTAAGTTAAAAACCACCATCAACAAAATCACAAAGTTGTATTCGTCTTAGACTTTAGGACTTCTCAAGATAGATACATAAAACTCTTCTTTATCGATCCGTTTAAGATTGTTCTTGAGAGGTGGTTAATAATCCAGGCTTCCGAACTAACTGAGTTTAAGTTTTCCGGATTTGTGAGGTTTGCTAGCTCTGTCTACTGATAAAAAGTTTCCAAGCCTTGTTTTGTCGATCTAAAGGGAAATCAAATAGGCTTATCTGTTAGAGGAAAATTTGTATCAAAAGTCTTTACCTAGTCTGAAGCAACTGTTAGGCTGTAAAGGATGTCAGATAACGGAATCAATAACGTAGAGCCTTACGAGGTTCAAGAGACTTAAGGAACACGACTGTAACTGAATTGCTTGGAGGGTGAGTTCGGTGTCAATCACATTCCAGTATAAATTCTGATAGTAGTCTAGTGTATGTAGCAGCTTAATACAGTTTGGTGTTCAAATCTGGATGAGTTCCTAGGGTTTTTCTGCAGTTTCAGTTTTCCTCGTTAACAAAACCTCTGGTGTCTTGTGTTTTTTCTTTTCAGCATGATATTGTTTTATCTTTATAATATTAATAACACAAGTAGTACGTAATCATTTTTAGTAGATAATTCCATATTAATTGTGATCAATTACAAACTTGTTCTTTTAGAATTTGTATCTTGAAAGATAGATAACAAGTCTAATACCTGGAAGAATTCAGATTCAATTATTTGGATACGACTAGATTGATCTTGGATATTGATTAATTGAGATCATTCAAGTACTCTTCTATACAATCAGGTTCACGGACTTTGTTGTCTTGACTTTTCGATTGTGAAGAGACTTTTTATAGATCAAAGTATCACAAGAGGATTCAAGTCTTCACAACAAAACTTGAATCCTCTTCTGATCAATCACAACTTGAGTCTGTTAACAATGGATTATCACAAGGTGTCTTTAGATCCGAAAATGGTTCTAAAGATCCCGTCGCTACTTTGATCTGGTTTGAGTGAGCCTTATATTAGAAGAGAAGGTTTTCAAGAATAAACAAACTAGGTGCAATCAAAGTTTCAAATACCGTTAGTCAATCAAATCAATAATCAAAAACTAAAATAACAATGCAATTATCTAGTTTCCCACCAACGGTACTGTAAAGATTCTTGATCCCACATAACTCTTTAAACGAGTTGTTGTAAGAAATTTTTCCTAATTAGGGTACTTTCCTCTCCGGATAGACGGCTCCACCAGAAACAACAAGAATGAAGTTTTCCTGGCTCTTAGGATAGTTTGCAAGAAATGTAAACTCAAGTATTTATAGAACAAGGTTGTTTGGACAAAAAGGAAATTCCAAAACCGAAAATATTCTCAAGATATCAATATTAAAGTACCTAACTTCGATTTTCCTATTTCCAATTAATTACCAAACCATATTTCCAAATCTCTCTTAAAAAACTTTTATTATTAGTCTATCACATTAACTAATAATATTTTCCAGGGTATATGCTTTAATTGATGATAATGAAAACATATATTACGAAAATCATAATTAAGTATTTTTCAATTTTTCGGTATGGGATCACCTTGAGTATCAAGAAATATCTGGAGGATCTGCGAATTCCTGTTGCTTATGTCTTTGAACAAATAATGATAAGAGTTATGTACATGTTCAAATATGTCGACATCTAGAAGTTTCTCAGCAAACCCTAATCCCAAGCTTCAAACAAAACATAAAGAGATATGTGTGAAAAAGTAGGGGTCTAACACCACCACCCAATATTTCGCTTAGCAATCTGTATGGACTAACTCCGAAATACTTTGCTAGAGAATCAACTAGACAGTCAGACTCAATCTAGATAAAAGTATCTCAATGAGTCAATATCTCTCTCGTGATTTGATTTTTACTCAAGCTAAAAACAATAGCGAGTCTTTATCAAATACAAGGAATACTTGGACGGTACAAAAGACCAATGTCCAAGGATCAATCAATATAAATCAATTGCAATATCACAAAATCATAAAGATTAATACTCCAATAACAGTATTTGCCCTTAGAAGGTAGAATCAATCTTTTTCGCACGGATTTATACCAAGAGTGGTTACCAAAAGCGTATAAAAATATTTCCTTAACAAAGAAGAACATACAAAGTCATTGACGACTATGCACCATAGTTCACATGAGATGATTGTGAACACTCAAGAATATATAGCAATGTGAACTACTACCCATTCTAGAACTTCCTTCTTTGTGATTCACCAACATCACTCTTGTAACAGCCACAAAATAGCTTAGAATGGGATTTCTCCAAGAATCCCAGTGCCCAAGTCCAAGAGAATAGAACAAGTGCAAACGAAACGGAGCAACCACTAAAAAACAAGAGACAGGACAAAGACCAATATTAACTCATCCAAATTCAACAATTCTCATCTCCATTTTGAAGAGAATTCAATAAGGAAGATAATGCAAAAATAATGAGGTAAATCCGAGTTCGGACGAAGAAGTTATGGCCAAAACAAGTTTACCGAATATCGTCGTCAAGTATGCATACGGGTTTGCGAACTTAAACCCCTGGATTTTGATTTAGAATGTTGTTATGCATACTTGGTATGTGTACCATGTAGTATAAACATCCCTAACTATTATTTTCAAACCTAAACATTTAAGAACCTTAAACACAGATCAAGTTAGGTAGAAATGAACGATAAGCAAGATTATTATACGTATTCTAAGCAAGTAAAAGTACAAATCTTGCTCAAGTTTATAGACATACCTTTTTAAATGAATCCAATCGAATTCTTCGCCTTACCGAACATAATATGTGTTCCCCAATTCTTATGCTTCCCTCACCATATACAAAGCAGGGCATTCCTTGGTGAGGATGCACTTCCAACACAATCAAGTTGCGTTGGGGTGAACCATGTCTTGCTCACCACAAGTGACTTTTGTATTATCATGAAAGAGATCGCTTTTAGAACCTTTCACATCCAAATCCATCTTCCCAAAGAACTCTTTAAGTTGCAGCATCATGGATACTGCTTTCTCCATAATCATGGAACTTTCTGGGAGTTCATTCCTTTTCACACTCAAAACATCATTGACTTTCTTTGGTATCCACTTTTGAGTGCATTTAGGAATGACCGAAACCTTCTTCCCATTACTCTCTTCAAGATTTTCCGGAAGAGAATTGGATTGACTAATATTTTGCAAGTTAGTCTTTCTCCAATTGGGAGCATCAGATCTTGTCTTAGTCTTTACAAAGTTATCCTTTTGATAACCATTACGATTGTGAAAAGGATTCATATGACGTTTATAGGAAAATCTAGGCTTATCACAACACTGATTCCTTTTCATAAGGGTTGGACAATTACAACCTGCAAACGTTAAGAGGATTAGTCTTAACGTATGATCTTGGTTTCACAACTTGTTGTGATGCCCAAACAAGAACATCATGAAGTTTCTCATTCCTTATACGGAAACGACATCTCCTTTCCAGGTGACCTTTATTTCCGTAGTAGTGGCAAACATAAGGAATGTTCTTACCTCGATCTGTATGTGCTGACTTTTGAGGTTGATATACTTTGCTCTTTAGAACCTTAGCCGGTGAAGTTATTTCAATTTTGCAATCAGTGGAAACCTTTTGTTGAGAAATATCACTAGCCTTGACAAATTTTACCTCTTTGCTAATACTTGGAGCATCTATTCCCTTATAGCCCAATCCTCGTGTATCACGATGATTTTTACTTGCTCCTAGCATAGTGGTTAATTTGCTTGAACTAGTATTGAACCTTTTCAAGTCATCTTCCAACATCTTGATTTTATCAAGAGCAACAACTAAATCAGCCTCACGGCGTTTTTCTCGAACGAGACAAGCACTTTCTCATCAAAACTAATTTGTTGAGAGTTAAACCTTGCTTCAGATTCTTCAAGTTTCTCTTCCAGCAAAAAGTAATTTTGATAAAGATTATCACATTCAAGTGACTTCATATATAGGTTTTCCTCAGAATCCTTGAGGATCGACTCGGTAGAACGATTCGAAAAATAAACACCTGCGTAACATCTTCTCAATTTCTTGTTTTCTCGACAGAGAGGAGTCAGAAGAGGTGTGACATGAGAAGTTGTAATGTTCTTCATATTCCAAGAATCCAAAAACTTAACATACTCTGAGACTTCCTCATCAACATCTCTATCAATATCTGAATCACCTTCATCGGAAAGTTCATCCAAGTGTTCTTCTAGGAGAGTTTCCCAATCAACAATTTTTACATTAAGAGATGTTTAGATATTGACTTAGATGTGGCAGTTCTCTCAGGTAAATCCAAGCTTTTAGAATCATCTGGTAATTTATGAACAGGTACGTTATTAGAGATAGACTCGTTCATAATCAGATCGCTACAAACACAAACTTATAAGGTCTTTAACGTGTTATCCTGCTCTGATACCAATTGAAAAAGCGGGGGTCTAACAACACCACCCAATATTTCGCTTAACAATCTTTATGGACTAACTCCGAAATACTTTGCTAGAGAATCAACTAGACAGTCAGACTCAATCTAGATAAAAGTATCTCACGGAGTTAATATCTCTATCTTGATTTAATTTTTACTCAAGCTAAAAACAATAACGAGTCTTTATCAAATACAAGGAATACTTGGACGGTACCAAAGACCAATGTCCAAGGATCAATCAATATCAATCAACAACCAAAGGTTGAATTTCCAATTGATGATCACGAACGCACAACCTGTATTGTTTCAATTATATAAAATATAATGCGGAAAAGAAATAACACAGACACCAGAAATTTTGTTAACGAGGAAACCGCAAATGCAGAAAAACCCCGGGACCTAGTCCAGATTGAATACACACTGTAGTAAGCCGCTACAGACACTAGCCTACTCCAAGCTAACTTTAGACTGGACTATAGTTGAAACTCAATCAGTCTCTCACTGATCCAAGGTACAGTTGTACTCCTATGCCTCTGATCCCAGCATGATACTGCGCACTTGATTCCCTTAGATGATCTCACCCACAACCAAGAGTTGTTGCAACCTAAAATCGCACACTTGATAATAAAAAAATCTGTCTTACACAGAAAAGTCTATCAAAGGATAAATCTGTCTCCCACAGATAAACCCTAGGTTTTGTTCCGTCTTAAGATATAAAATCAAGGTGAACAGGAACCAATTGATAATCCGGTCTTATATTCCCGAAGAACAACCTAGATTAATCAATAACCTCTCTACAATCCTTCCTGACTACACAAGCGGATTGTCGAGGAATCACAAACAGTGAGACGGAGATGTTTGTGACTTCTTTATCTTGCCTATCGGAGAACTCTCACGATCTCAAGACAATCAATCGACTGTACTCGTACGATAGAAGATGCAAGATCAGATCACACAACTACGATAAAATAGTATCGGTCTGGATTCACAATCCCAATGAAGTCTTTAAGTCGTTAACCTGGTTTTAGAGAAGAAAACCAAAGGTTAAAGGAGAATCGACTCTAGCGGGCGCACTAGTATCACACAGACATGTGGGGATTAGTTTTGCACAATGCTAGATGTCTCCTTTATATAGCCTTCAAATCAGGGTTTTGCCTTAGGTACAAAGCAATCCTTATTCACCGTTAGATGAAAACCTGATTTAGATTCAAGCTAATATTTCTCAACCGTTAGATCGAAAACTTATCTTGTCACACACACTTGGGTAGACGTTTACTGGGTTCGTGAAAATCATGCCCAAACGTGTACGTGTATGTTGGTTCAACATACTAACCCAAAAAGGTCAACCATATGAGAATTTCATATTAACCTTGTTCTTCTTCACCATAACTAGTTCAATTGACTCAAATGAACTAGTTAAAGAGTTGTTCAATTGCTATGAGATCTTATGTAACTACACAAGACACAATTGAAACAAAGATGATTCGATTCGATTGAATCGGCTCATGAACATTATAGCCACGGTTTGCATAAAGCATTCCTTAGTAATTTAATGTTTCATGTTCAGAGCACATATTTAGATCATAACCTCTTAAGTTCACAAACAAGTTCGCGGACTTAGCACATAAACCAGTTTTGGAAAATCCAGCAGAAATTCTCGATCGAGAACTTCCGACAGTTCGCAGACTTGGCAAGCCAATTCCACAATCCTACCGATTTCTCTTGATCAACAAAGTTCGAAAACTTCGGTTCAAGGAATACATGGTTATGTAATCTAAACTCTCATCTCAATCATTGAGACATTCCCAGAGGATGCTATGTAGCCGTTATTCACAGACCGATTCACGTCAGAGCAATTCTCAAAGTGATTGAAACTTTTCATGACTTTCATCGCTAGGTGAAGATAAACTTGATCAAAGCGAAAAGCTTTACCAACACACGATTTCGAGATAAAAGATAAGCAGTTAATGCTCACCTCAAAATGTCAAATGTGTATGATCTAGTCTATATAGCATACGACTTTTGTCTCATAAGAAGTAGGAGATAGAATAGATAGACTTTTGTGTGATAGATAAGTTCAAGTCTCCACATACCTTTTTGTTGATGAAGTTCCACGGTTCCTTGTATAGATCTTCTTCGTTGTATGATGAAACTCCATGAAATCCTTGAGCTCAACTACACTTTTCTATCCTAGTCCGAGACTTAGCTATGTAGGCTAGAAATCAAGACTCATAGTTTTGATCACTAACATTGACAAACATGATTGAGATAGCAACGCATGCGAGGTCGACCGAGCTATGCTCTAACAATCTCCCCCTTTGTCAATTTTAGTGACAAAACTATTAATACATATGGAATACAAAAAAGATAAACTTTAGTGGCTCCTATTACATAGTCTAATCTTCAACGTTCCCTGAAATCTTCGTCCTTACAAGTACTCCAATGATCCCAAAGGTTATAAGTTTAGCATCACCGTTGTTGAAGATCTGTAGCTATAACAATGAGAGAAATCGAGATTCTCGATCATTATTACACAGTATCACAGTATTATTATGTAATATCAAAGTCCAATTGTATCATGACTTTAACAATAATACTACGGTGATATGTATCACTCCCCCTTAGTCAATACTCCATCTCTATCATGGAAACCACTCCCCCTTACACAATGATCCTAAAACCATATGTATTTGTAGTGTGAATTACATTATTTCTCCCCCTTTTTGTCAATAAAATTGGCAAAGGTACAAGAATGGGATCATAATGAAATTTCCACAAGAGACATTTCATAGACTAAAAGAAAAATACATACCAACTTAATTTAGATGCAATCATAAAGACGAAGCTAAATGCATTCATCAAGGAGTTTTAAGATACAAGATAACCCCTACAAGATTCCACAGTCGCACACCTCGCAAGATATTACCATTAAGCACAAGTTCAAAAGAACTCTCCCCCATTTGATGTCATTCCCGAAATAACAACAAGAGCGAACTTAATTTCGAAAGAAAAGAAGGATTTTTTAATTGGATACCAAAAACCATAGGAATGATTTTCTATATCCAAAGCTCAACCAAATTAATCATAAGTAAACCCATGATTAATTTAATCGGAATACGCAACTAAATCAAACCACAAAAGTGATCAATTTAATTGATTGTTTTCAACATAAGAAAACTCATGGAGCTACGACTAAGATAACCACACAGAGATGACTACCTTAATCGTTCAAATACTCAACATAAGGAAAACGTTACAGAATATAGGACTACATCAACCAATAGAACATGATTAGTATAGCCGTTCATATACTCAACACAAGAACTTGTGGAATATATGAAAAACTCAACTAGATTAATTACAAGAGAACCTATAATTAATCTAATTGGAATACACAACCAAACTAATCACGGAAGCAATCAATTTAATTGTCAAAAGATTTTGCTCGACAAAAGAAGACTTTCGAAGCAAATAACTAAATAACCAACCAAGATGATTAATTTAGTTCATAATGCTCAACATATAACATATTATGGAACAACCAACAAAGCCAATAAGAATAATCGACTTAGTTATCGTGCTCAACATAGGACACACAATGGAGCCTTCACAGTAATACAAAAAGAATGGATCAAAGAAGATCAATACCGCGGAATACGTACAAGGATCTATTCTATCTTTCCATCACTATATGCATAATGAAATAATAGACTTTATCCTTGTCACACAAAAGTTATTATCCTATTTTCCATCAAGTAAATGAATGCATAGGCATAACTTTTGTATTTGTCAAAAGTCCATTCGTCCTTTCATCAATACAAAAACTAATTTATGAACGACTTTACTTTTGACAACATATGGGACCTTCAAGTTCACGGATGCAAATAATGCATATCCCATAAACAATTGCAATATCACAAAATCATAAAGATTAATACTGCAATAACAGTCTTTTCCCTTAGAAGGTAGAATCAATCTTTTTCACACGGATTTATACCAAGAGTGGTCACCAAAAGCGTATAAAAATATTTCCTTAACAAATAAGAACATACAAAGTCATTGACGACTATGCACCATAGTTCACATGAGATGATTGTGAACACTCAAGAATATATAGCAATGTGAACTACTAACCATTCTCGAACTTCCTTCTTTGTGATTCACCAACATCACTCTTGTAACATCCACAAAATATCTTAGAATGGGATTTCTCCAAGAATCCCAGTGCCCAAGTCCAAGAGAATAGAACAAGTGCAAACGAAACGGAGCAACCACTAAAAAACAAGAGACAGGAAAAATACCAATATTAACTCATCCAAATTCAACAATTCTCATCTCCATTTTGAAGATAATTCAATAAGGAAGAGAATGCAAAAAGAATGAGGTAAATCCGAGTTCGGACGAAGAAGTTATGGCCAAAACAAGTTTACCGAATATCGTCGTCAAGTATGCATACGGGTTTGCGAACTTAAACCCCTAGATTTTGATTTTGAATGTGGTTATGCATACTTGGTATGTGTACCATGTAGTCCAAACATCCCGAACTATTATTTTCAAACCTAAACATTTAAGAACCTTAAACACAGATCAAGTTAGGTAGAAATGAACGATAAGCAAGATTATTATACGTATTCTAAGCAAATAAAAGTACAAATCTTTCTCAAGTTTATAGACATACCTTTTTAGATGAATCCAATCGAATTCTTCCGCCTTACCGAACATAATATGTGTTCCCCAATTCTTGTGATTCCCTCACCGTATACAAAGCAGGGCATTCCTTGGTGAGGATGCACTTCCAACACAATCAAGTTGCGTTGGGGTGAACAATGTCTTGCTCACCACAAGTGACTTTTGGATTATCATGAAAGAGATCGCTTTTAGAACCTTTCACATCCAAATCCATCTTCCCAAAGAACTCTTTAAGTTGCAGCATCATGGATACTGCTTTCTCCATAATCATGGAACTTTCTGGGAGATCATTCCTTTTCACACTCAAAACATCATTGACTTTCTTTGGTATCCACTTTTGAGTGCATTTAGGAATGACCGAAACCTTCTTCACATTACTCTCTTCAAGATTTTCCGGAAGAGAATTCGATTGACTATTCTTTTACAAGTTAGTCTTTCTCCAATTGGGAGTATCAGATCTTGTCTTCGTCTTTACAAAGTTATCCTTTTTGATAACCATTACGATTGTGAAAAGGATTCGTATGACGTTTATAGGCAAATCTAGGCTTATCACAACACTGATTCCTTTGCCTAAGGGTTGGACAATTACAACCTGCAAACGTTAAGAGGATTAGTCTTAACGTATGATCTTGGTTTCACAACTTGTTGTGATGCCCAAACAAGAACATCATGAAGTTTCTCATTCCTTATACGGAAACGACATATCCTTTCCAGGTGACCTTTATTTCCGCAGTAGTGGCAAACATAAGGAATGTTCTTACCTAGATCTGTATGTGCTGACTTTGGAGGTTGATATACTTTGCTCTTTCGAACCTTAACTGCCGGTGAAGTAATTTCACTTTTGCAATCAGTGGAAACCTTTTGTTGAGAAATATCACTAGCCTTGAAAATTTTTACCTCTTTGCTAATACTTGGAGCATCTATTCCCTTATAGCCCAATCCTCGTGTATCACGATGATTTTTACTTGCTCCTAGCATAGTGGTTAATTTTCTTGAACTAGTATTGAACTTTTTAAAGTCATCTTCCAACATCTTGATTTTATCAAGAGCAACAGCTAAATCAGCCTCAAGGCGTTTTTCTCGAACGAGACAAGCACTTTCTCTGTCATCAAAACTAATTTGCTGAGAGTCAAACCTTGCTTCAGATTCTGCAAGTTTCTCTTCCAACAAAAAGTACTTTTGATAAAGATTATCAGATTCAAGTGACTTCATATGTAGGTTTTCCTCAGAATCCTGGAGGATCGATTCGGTAGAACGATTCGGAAAATAAACACATGCGTAACATCTTCTCAATTTCTTGTTTTCTCGACAGAGAGGAGTCAGAAGAGGTGTGACATGAGAAGTTGTAATGTTCTTCATATTCCACGAATCCAAAAACTTAACATACTCTGAGACTTCCTCATCAACATCTCTATCAATATCTGAATCACCTTCATCAGAAAGTTCATCCAAGTGTTCTTCTAGGAGAGTTTCCCAATCAACAATTTTTACATCAAGAGAATGTTTAGATATTGATGCAAGATCAGATCACACAACTACGATAAAGTAGTATCGGTCTGGCTTCACAATCCCAATGAAGTCTTGAAGTCGTTAACCTGGTTTTAGAGAAGAAAACCAAAGGTTAAAGGAGAATCGACTCTAGCGGGTGCACTAGTAGCACACAGACGTGTGGGGATTAGTTTTGCACAATGCTAGATGTCTCCTTTATATAGCCTTCAAATCAGGATTTTGCCTTAGGTACAAAGCAATCCTTATTCACCGTTAGATGAAAACCTGATTTAGATTCAAGCTAATATTTCTCAACCGTTAGATCGAAAAATTAGCTTGTCACACACACTTGGGTAGACGTTTACTGGGTTCGTGAAAACCATGCCCAAACGTGTACGTGTATGTTGGTTCAACATAGTAACCCAAAAAGGTCAACCATATGAGAATTTCATATTAACCTTGTTCTTCTTCACCATAACTAGTTCAATTGACTCAAATGAACTAGTTAAAGAGTTGTTCAATTGCTATGAGATCTTATGTAACTACACAAGACACAATTGAAACAAAGATGATTCGATTCGATTGAATCGGCTCATGAACATTATAGCCATGGTTTGCATAAAGCATTCCTTAGTAATTTAATTTTCATGTTCAGAGCACATCTTTAGATCATAACCTCTTAAGTTCACAAACAAGTTCGCGGACTTAAGTTAATCGGTTGAGTTTTCCAAACTCAGCAGAAATTTTCGGAAAGAGAACTTCCGTCAGTTCGCGGACTGAGTTCGCGGACTTAGCACACAAACGAGTTTTGGAAAATCCGGCAGAAATTCTCGGTCGAGAATTTCCGACAGTTCGCGGACTGAGTCTGCGGACCGGGTTCGCGGACTTGGCAAGCCAATTCCACAATCCTCCCGATTTCTCTTGATCAAAAAAGTTCGAAAACTTCGGTTCAAGGAATACATGGTTAGGTAATCTAAACTCTCATTTCAATAATTGAGACATTCTCAGAGGACGCTATGCAGCCGTTATTCACAGACCGATTCACGTCAGAGCAATTCTAAAAGTTATTGAAACTTTTCATGACTTTCGTCACTAGGTGAAGATTAACTTGATCAAAGCGAAACGCTTTACCAACACACGATTTCGAGATAAAAGATAACCAATGAATGCTCAGCTCGAAATGTCAAATGTGTATGATCTAGTCTATATAGCATACGACTTTTGTCTCATAAGAAGTAGGAGATAAAATAGATAGACTTTTGAGTGATAGATAAGTTCAAGTCTCCACATACCTTTTTGTTGATGAAGTTCCACGGTTCCTTTCGTCGTTGTATGATGAATTGTCATGAAGTCCTTGAGCTCAACTACACTTTTTTATCCTAGTCCGAGACTTAACTATGTAGGCTAGAAATCAAGACTCATAGTTTTGATCACTAACATTTACAAACATGCTTGAGATAGCAACGCATGCGAGGTCGACCGAGCTATGCTCTAACAATGTGAATATTGGAAACTCAGTTTTGCTCATTGGGATCGGCTATACCAAACTCGCAATGTAAGTTGTGATCAGTTATACCATGCTTCCCAAACTAGGTTGTGAATGGTTACACCTTGCTTCCTAGAGGTAACTTGTGATCGGTTACATCTTACTTCCCGAGTTAGCTTGTGATCGATTACACCTTGGTTCCCAGAGAAACTTGTGACCGATTACAACTAGCTTCCCAAATTAGCTTGTGATCGGTTACACCTTGCTTCCAAAAGGTAGATTGTGACCGATTACAACTAAATTCCTAATGTAGCTTTTGACCGGTTACACCATGTTTCACAAAGTAGCTTGTGACCGCTTACAACATGCTACACAATATAGGCTATGACCAGTTATACCTCAAATCTCAACAATTTAAGATAGGTTATACCTTGTCATCTTATATTGGTCATTCAAAAGATACTCAATAAAGAACCTGACCAATCATGATTTCCTTTCGATTATGAAACAAGTTCATATATGTACTTCCTTTAAACAAATGTTATAAAACATTGTTAATAGGATGAAATCATAATTATATCTTACACATAATCAAGTAACTAAATACGGAGATTATGTTAATGTCGTATTTACGAAGTTCCAAAGATAAGCGTTTATACTTCGTAATGCAATAATTTCCTTGACACTTTGATCATAAAGATATAACCAAGTCTAACCACTAGAGTATTATATATATATACATCTTTGCATGTTATGTTTTCAATATAATACGACTTGAAAGATACGTTAGGAATGGAAAAAAGTCAAGTCAATATTACTAAACTAAAGTGTAAGGATGATGTCCTCGTTGTAGTCGTTACTTCTTATCATTCTTCATCTCTTCAGAGTAATACTTGTGTGTCTCAACATTCCTAGACTTTCTAGTCTAACCTAAACGAAGTTGACTCTAGTATTTAATCAAGCTACTCTAGATGAGTTTTGATACTAAAACATGACAATCAAACTTGACATACCAACACTTGGTGGGTTCAACTGAGCAATGCTCTAGCACTTGTACTCGCTAAACATTTGAGATTAACATTTCCTTTACTAGTTATTACACAAGAAACCGCACTGTTGATGGTGGTTTTTAGTTCAAGGCTATAATTGTAAAACCAGTATTTAATGCGCTGTCACCCTGCAAGGGGTAAAGCCATTTAAAGAGTAACAAGTGCAAAAACCCTCGTCGCTCATTGAGAAATTCAATATATATATATATATATATATATATGAAATTACTCAGAATGGTGCGCGTATTAGCAATCCCAAATATTCTGTGAATTCTATTTTTGCCAGCATTACCAACTAATGCATGACTTGCCTAGTATTTGCATATGCTATGTTCCCATCCGAACTCTCATTATTGACATGACATGACGATTAAGTTCTCACTCTCAGCAGAGTAGCATGAATCTCCCGAAGTGCCAGTATTGAGATCTGCATGAAAATACCCACACAGGCTACATCACTCTCTGAGATTTTCGTATCGACGCACTTTTAATTAAAGATAGCTCGATTGAACATGTTTAAATTCCTTAAAGGAACTCTACACTGTCCATATCAGTCTCAAAATGATCACGGCCACACAATTCGGCGGCGCAATTCAACAAGCCTAGCCAAGCCCTGGCAGAAATAGGCGATCATCGCGATGACCGTCGGCGGGCCCACTAATACCCCGACCAGTCAGACTTCATCTAACATGATTCAACGTCATTGAACGCCAACCCCAAACATGGGTGATTGCGTTGTTGAAGAGGAGAGATCGAATGAGATAGACCGGCCAAAACGGTCTCAGAAACATCCCAATCGTCCAACTTTGCCATCCTAGTTAGACGGTGTAGATGGTGGATTTTCGACAAGGGATATAATTATAAACTCATAATTATACGAAGCTCTGATCCAGCAATCAGACGTGAGTATTGAGACATGGGTCTCTCATCGAATTCTCAACGGAGAGTACTTTCTCTCAGAGTACATGTAGATATGTAGTCTCACGACTGGACAACGGAATATCTCATGAATAGTGAACACTTTCAGTGATTATTTCTATATAGTATCACGAGATGGACGGCTCCTAGACAGCTTGCTCTGCTAGTATAGAGTGATAACGTCTTCAGGAACAAACAACTAGTTTACCCTGACTATATAAAGGATATGACTTACCGACAAGCTCATATCGGGATAATTAATGCTCCTAGACAGCTTGCTCTGCTAGTATAGAACCACAAAGTTAATTATTCATAATTACAATTGCTTCTATTCCATGGTCGAATCCACGACTGGTCCCATGGAATGGAAATAAAAATTGCTCCTATTCCATGGTCGAATCCACGACTGGTCCCATGGAATGACAATAACAATTGATCTTATTCCATGGTCGAATCCACGACTGGTCCCATGGAATGGCAATAACAATTGCTCCTATTCCATGGTCGAATCTGCGACTGGTCCCACAGAATGGCAATAAACAATAGTTCTGATTCTATGATCGAATCCACGGCTTGATCTCATAGAATAACAATAACTATATTATCTCATTACTCCGATGTCATGGAATGGTAATGCTCACTTTATTATTCTGAATTCGTAGTCGAATCCTCAGCTGATCATATGAATTAATAATAAACATCTTATTACTCAGTTTTGTGAATTATTCTCCACTGAATTCCACAATTAGTAATAAATAATCAACAATCGGGCGTCCGAGCTACCTCTAAGTAAGCCCCGATTCAAATGGTGAAAGTGTCTTCAACGACGATACACTAACAGTCACCGCACGAACGAGTATTTCAAAATACAACGAAACGATGAACCTATACAAAATAGGGAAGAAAATAATAAATAATTAAAAATATTTACCAAGGTGCTGGGAACACGGACACACGACCTACGGACCGTGCCGTGGTCAGTTCCACGCCAGTTTTATATTTTTAATACATTTTTATTATTTTCCATGATTTGATGAAAATTCTCTCATCTGATCAAATCTCCTTCGTCTCGAGGAAGCTCCTCGGTTTCATGGTACTTGCATAAATCCATAAAAAATAATATAAAATTAAGGAAAGGAGTGTGGGGCGTGACCATTGGCCAACCGGCCATGCCTTGGTCCCAGCCGGCCCCACACCCCACGGCTCCTTATTATTTTATTATTATTATTATTTCTCTAATTTCATGAAAAACTCCTTGATTTCATGGTATTTTTTGCACAAATCATCATATAATATTAAAATAAAATAAAACTATGAAAACTTGTGGGACCGGGCAACTAGACGGCCGGCCATGCCCTAGCCGGTCCCACACGCCCTTTGCGTTATTATTTTATTATTATTTATCCTATTTTTCCTTGAATTCATCAAATTCCTTGATTTTATGCTATTTCTCTCAAATTAGGAAAAATTCCCTCAAATCATCAAAAATACCTAAAAATATTAAAAAATTATGAAAACTCGTGGGACCGGTCCATAGCCGGCCGGCCATGCCTCCATGGTCCCACACGCCCGTGTTTTTATTATTTTAATATTTTGCTTCCATGAACTCATGAAAACTCCTTCAATTCATGGAAACTCCCTAAATTCATCAAATTTCTCAAAATTCATGAATTTTCATAAAATCATCAAAATATTATAAAATTAAGGAAAAGGCACCACGGGACCGTGGTCACGACCGGCCGACCATGCCTTGGCCTCGGCGCTCCCACGCCTCCTTATTCCTTATTTTATAATTATTTTCCATCATCTCATGGTGTTTTCCTCGGTTTCGTCGAAACCCTAATTTTGACATATTTTCTCGAATGGATGCTCAATTGCACGCCAGAAACTATCAAAATTCTCAGGACTGAGACACGGACGCCTTGGGGACACGAGCATGCTATCTTGACCGACCAAGATTGGCTCTTTGGCTTACAGAATCCAGTCCCATCAAGTTTCACAGTTTTGACCTAATTTGCACAATTGCACGTATTAGGTCCAAGACTCTTCCAAACACTTTGGATTTTCATGAAGTGATTATCCGGCGGTCACGTGACTACCCAGGGACGGTTTCATGACCCCATGGTCGGTCCCTCACTCCGTCATAATTAATTAGGTTTTCTCACCTAAGGCTCAGACGAGCATTTTCGAATAAATGATTAAACCAGCATTTAATCATTCTTTCACCAACAAATCGTCAACTCTTCAGGAGTTCTTTGTATTTGCTCACGTGAGCATATGGACACTACATGGTTGATCCACGATCACATGTAGTCGCTCCCTCCTTCGTCCCATGGTTAAACTTCTGACGAACCATCAATTGATCATCAATTGATCAAATTAGGGTTTCTGAATCCAAGGATCATCATTCCAGATTCCGACCTTAATAATTTTACGACGACCTCATGGTCATCAATTTTATTAATGATGCTCGGTTCAACGCCCAGTATTCTAATTAATATTTTTGGTACGCTACCAATAATCCATCAGATAAGCAATACATGCTCAGACGATCAAATATTCAACAATTCATCACATGAGAAACACTTGCTCGGATGATAAATATTTGCTCAAACCAAGGAATATTGGTTCAACAATCAATATTCAACGATCCATCGAATGAGCAATACTTGCTCACTTCATCGTAAGAATTATACCTCTGTCTCATAACATGTTCAATTCATAAGTTTCAGAACATCATGTTCGACACTCAACAACTACATGGACTCATCGTCCCATCAAACCACGAAGTCATCAATTGACTAACAAACCACGAGACGTCAATCGTGTCACTTGTGGGGATATCACTTAGGGTTTTGGTCTGGCGGTCTACGGCACGTGTGTTCAAACACACGATGAAATGTGAGGAAGTCGTGCAGTCAGTTGAAGGAATTCACGAGGTAGTGGGTGGAAAATCGACCAAGTCTCCACACGTTGAGCAACTGGTTTCAAACACGATCTCCACTTCCCCACTCCTTGATTCCATCAACTGTCACACTTCATGGGATCATGGTGTCTAAAATTCCAGCAATATAAATAAGTCTCTGAATTATGATTGAATCATCAGCATCAACAGTATCATCAATCTCACGTCTCATCGACAACACGAGATCATCAACTCATCAATTGAGCAACTACTCTCAATTGAGCAATTTCAATCATTCAGAGCTTATCATATTCAGAATTCACACACCCACAATCTTTGATTACCATTGATTACACACATTTCCCAGCTTCCCTCCTATAGATCAACCCATCCTCTCTTGTGACCGAATTTACTCTGGAACAGTCATTGTCTTGATTTAGGCCGGAGTACTACATATTGATCTCTCGAATCTAAAGCACCCCCTTTGCAGCGGTGCATCTGTGTGAGGTTTAACATTTCGCTCGGTTCGAGGAGTCTCCTCCGTACGGTCGTCTCCTCAATTCCTTAAAAACCAGCAAATCGTTTTTCCCCATCCACAGATTGGCGACCACAGTGGGAGATCATTCTCTCGGTTGCAATCTCACAATTTCACAAGATGGTTGATCTCAGGTCAGGTTCAGTTACGAATCCTAACATAAACCGTGCTAGCACTAGCAACAACAACAATCAGAATATCCCGGAGACAATTCCGACCTCCAACACTGATGGTGGTGACATTACTCCTCCTCACGTCGAAGGTCATCCACTATCCGGACGACACCCTGAAGAAGTCAGAGGAGATCCACCACCTACCATTGCTGATCTTATCAAAGCGCAGGAGACTCTTGCAAAGAATCATACTGACATGGATGCTACACAGAAGGAGTTGTGTAATTATCTCAAAACTCTTACTGACAAGATGTCAGAGAAAACTCAAGAGAAGGGAAAGGAGAAGGAGAAATCCTCAAACGACGATCCTGAAGTAATTCCAATCCATACAGTAGAAGACGACGAAGTCCGCAAAACTGCTGCAGACAACTCATCAGTGAAGGGATCATCGAATTTCATCACTCGCGAGGATCTGGAGCACCTCTTGGAGAACCGTGGAAAAGACAAAACATCGCATGACCATCGTTACCAGCCTCCATACCCTGCTGCTACGCAGAGGGTTTCTCTTCCAAAAGGTTATATCTCTCCAACCTTTACTTTGTACGACGGAACCGACAATGCTCGGGAACATGTTTCTCGGTTCCTGGAAGCTTTGGGTGAACATGAGCATAACCATGTTGTTTGCCTCAAAGAATTTTCAAAATCCTTGAAAGGGAGAGCATACACCTGGTACAACAACATCGCACCAGGAACTACCAACGGTTGGGGAGAAATGATTAATGTTTTCTATAGAAAGTATTTCTTCGTTTCAGAGCAAATTACCCACTCTGATCTCGGAAGGATGTTTCAAAGGAACAACGAACATCCTAATGATTATGTGAAAAGGTTCAGAGTCCAAGCCTTGGATTGTCATGATCCAAATGTCACGGAGCAGCAGCTAGTAAATTTGTGCATCAATGGCATGCTCCCGGTTTACAGAGCTCTACTGGAAAATCTTCGATTCCAGACTTTATCAGAGCTTCACGAAGCCTCGAAGAGATCAACCACTACTGCGCCTGCTTTACTAGAAAGAACAAAAGCTACAAATGCAGGAACCGCGAGACACTCGAGGTAGCGGACGTCTGATCAAGAAGTAGTAAAACCTCAAGCCTTCCACAAACGCTGTTGCAGAAGGGAGAAAACGGAAAGCCAAACCGCCGCGCAAGCATACCTCAGCTCCTTCAAAAGCATAAAGGACGGATAAGCAAGATGCACAAGCCTCTGACCAACGCACAAGAATTCCTGATCAAGAAGCACCTGACTTTCCTTTTTCCATTAAAGAGGGGACTTCCACAGGTTCGTCAATCATCCCACAAGCGACTGCCGAGTTTTGAAGCACATTTTCAAAGAGAAGGTTGATCCACAATAGATTCAACTGGGGAGTGAAGGAGTACACAAGAATCCTCTCCCAGTCAGAATCTTTACACTCTCTGAACAACCTATCAAAGCGGCTGTTCAATCCTTGGTCAAACGTGAATTGCGTTATCTGTCGAAGGCACAAAGGAGAGACATGTTCACGGTACTGAACCACATCGTGTCAAGAAGTCCATTCCGGAAATATTTCTTGAGTCTCCGGACACAGACCAAGAGATGTACGACTGGGGACTGCTTACCACAATCAATCTCAGAAGAAACGAATTTGGAAGAACGTTGATCGATGCTGACACCGCCATCAACAACATTCCACTGAAAACCATCGGATCCACATGCATCACTCGAACATGAAGGTACTCATGCTCCATCTCAATCAGAGACCTTGAAGGAGCGCTCGGAAATACTTATGGCTACATCATTCTCAAAGTGAACATAAGTTCAACCTGGACAGAAGCCAAGTTTCACATAATCAGGAAGATCCAGGATATGACATGTCCTTCAGACGAGCATGGATCCACGCTGAAAAGATGGGTACTTACAAAGCGCCTTTGGTTACACATCTCTCCAACGAAGAAATTTTTATCCAGAATATTTGACGGACATTCCATCATCAGAATACTTTGAGGAATTTCGACGAGGTTGAAGCAAGAACCTGCAAAAGATGCATAGACATTCATCGAGAGGTTCCGCACTCAGGAAAGTCTCATTTCATGTTTATGTTATTTATTTCCTCACATGCTACCCTAGCATGGGGACTTAATTATGCTAGCAACTCTACAAGACGTTATGAATGGTAGCTTCACCGCATTAGTATTTTACCAAGTGGTCGAGTCTGACGTTTCTCCGAATCAAGCACTGAAACATTCATTACTGAGATGATGTCTGCAAAAACATACTTTTGGCTTTTTTCCTGCAAGACCACGTGTTCCACAAAATCAGAAAGCTCTGATGTCTGCACAAGTGTCGAATACCACTACCGCAACGAAAGGGATGCTGAATCAACAGAAGATATTCCAGGTTTGAGATGATCAAACCCCTAAGATATTCGATGCTTAAGGAATATACGCTTCAACGCTCAAGCATCTAAGAATCCATCAAATTGTACTCCCAATCAAAGAGTACAGCTTAGCATCGACACAAACATCTCAACGATGACACATTGATTCAACACCAGCACGATCAAAGTGAGCATTCAGGTTGAACTCTCAGTACACCTTCATCTTACGGACGCTCAACTCATCAACTAGTTCGTGAATATAAAAGGCCCACTGAAGAAGCAGAGGTTATATCTATAATCATGGCTCTAGCCTTTTCAGTCTTTGGAGCAACTTCAACCATGGTATCAGTATTAACAATAATCTCTAGAAGAACGCCATCCATGATCTCAGCATCGACAAGGATCTCTGGAGCGTAATCATTCATAGTCTCAGCGCCAACAACGGTCTCAAGAGCAACATCCTCAGGGCTTCATCAACTAATCATTCTCTGAAGTGTTACACATGAAGCAGACTTCTATAAGAACCAATGATTCATATCAAGATGTGTAGACCTGATAACATGCTCACATGAAAGTCTTCCCAAAGCTGGCACGACTGGTGGGCATATTCCAAAGTCTCCTACAAGATGTTGTCATTGCCTCTACAAATGAGATACGACGCGCTCCGGGCCATGGGTTTGCAAAAAAGTGCCAATGGGTGAGGAATGGGACAATGCTTCCTCAACAAAAGATGTTCGTTTATGTCTCTTCTACAACATACCAAAAGGGCGCATCAATTGGACATACGAGCTGAAAGATTTGGCCTTCACCGTCAGGTCTACGAAATCTGAAATATTTGTACGGGATTACAAATTACGAATGTGCACGCTTCATTGGATGACCTCTGCAACTCCAAATTGGGTGATTCTTGTCTCATGAGAGAACTCAGTCTCTTATCTTCAAAAGTTTGGGTCAAGCATCAAATTCCGACGTCGTATGATGTTCCTACAGCTTCCAGAGCGTACAACATGCAAGCAACAATTTTTAGACGGTATTCATAACTTCTACAGTCGATCGGTGTCTACCAGGTCTTTTCGCTAAGTTCTTCATCAAGGTACCTCCAATTTCGACCACCTAGGTCTTTACATCAATTTTTCTACCCGGGTCCTCTACCTAGGTCTTGTCAGAAGAAGGGAAAACGAAAGAGATAGATTCAACAAAATACTGGGGGCTGACGGTCCACCGATCATGACGATCAATTTCACAGCCCAACACTCGTGGTGCCGGGCTCTCCAGTGCTAATCACTCATCATAAAAGAAATGCTACCACCGGGACATGAAATCATGGTCATTACATAATCCCCTCTTTAGAGCAACCTCAGTTATGGTCCCATGACCAGGGTTTCAAAAGTAATGTTTCCACGACTGGCAGAAACAAGATGGTAATCAAGCACCACGCTCATGTGTCAATCAAGGGTCCTGATCTCAAATGAATCAATAACATTGAAATCCTCCACCAACTAGTTTTTGGTATGGGAGTGATGCATGGATGACAAAAACAACCCCATGCACTTGGGTATTCATACACCACTGCACGATTCTCAGTTACTGAGGAAGCTTCTACAATCAGGGCAATAGTTTCTTCAGTATTCTCTGCTGGTGGCTAGGTTTCTTCTATCACTGAAGAAGCAACAATCGAAGTTTCCATAACTTCAGTTACAACCTTCTCATGGCCTTGAAGTGCAGGGATGGTTGTCTCTTCATCAACAACTCCAGACCAGCTCGAGTTATCCTTATTGGTCTCAATATCCTCAACTTCGGTATTTAGCACCTGATACGAAGATTACATGAGGTTAGAGCAATATAAACATGAAACCAAGTGAGACTATAAAATGCAGTATGAAAGCAGTGTAACATCATCAAAGTTCATCATCATGCACCTGAGATATGAACAAATAGCATGAAAGTCGTGAAAATACGTTTTACGACAACCTCGTCAGGAGAAACTGCACTCTTCCCTGTACTAAAAGGTGAACTGGGAGCAATATACAAGGAATCTGAAGATGGGTTATACACCATTCTCTGCGTATGGATATACTCTACAATGTGTCAAAATTTCATAACAATCCAATGAACGATCAAGGAGATGTGACAAAAACATCGAGCAACATACCATCTGGAAAAGTTCTGAAGGTCTCCTGGAAGTTTACTATTTCGCCTTTTTCAGGACCTGAACATGCTCAAACCTTAAAAAGCTTCTGAATTAAAGCTTGGAAATTTCCTGGGCTTGAGGATACATATGCAGACATTGAAAATACGATTCCGGACGAAGATTTTACGGTGTTTTCATTAAAAGCTGAAGCCTGAAATTTTCTGACGACGTATTTCGCCGAAATTACGTGCATATTCACATGGATTCTCATTCATTCACTCACAAATCATAAATTTCATACTTCTATGAAGAGGTTACAAGATATGTACTTACTTGGGAGGTCTCTGAAGCATTCAAGGAATTGGGATTGCCCGTGTCAACATCAAGAGGCTCATTACTTCCATTCGGTTCCGAACCTTTGGAATTTCCTCCATCTCTATTCTCAGAGGATGACCGAGTATCAGCACTCTCTACTTCCATGAAGACATCCTCCTGGATATATTCTCAACAATGAACATTTTATCTACAAAATATCATAATTTGTTATATGGAGAAATACTTACTTCGGCCTCTTGTTCCACACTCGAGTCAGAAACCGTCTGACCATCCGCAGAGAATCGAAGACCGTCAATACTTTATGGAGGAAAGTTCTGCAATGGGATAACAAATATTGGTTTCGCGATCCTAATTGCACGGACAAGAAAAGGTCATGATGCAAGGAGCGCTAACGACTCACCAAAGAGACAGGGGACTTTACAGTGCTCGAACCTGGGTGAAGTTTTTTGGGTTTATATTGAACCAAGAAGAATTAATTCGCATTTGGAGAACTGTTGGTCACCACTTCTTCCTCTTCATCAACTAAAGGAGTCTCATAACCACCATTTGACATCTCTGCAAAGTAGCTGCGGTGTCCATCTGATATATCTACTTCAGAATGTCATTCAGAGGTGCAAATTTCATCAAAGCAGTGAAATTAAATCATAACAAAGGTGCTCACATCAGCGTCAAAAATGGTAAGAATCCAACTCTCACCTGTTTACAATTTCACTAGCTATAGTGATTATAACATCAAAATTTTAAAAACCCGCTCGTTCCGTCAAACCTGCAAGGACGAGCAAAATTCATTATTCGAAATCATGACTTGATTTTCATAAAACCGTGAACAACTCACGTGAATCTTAAGATCCACTGGTTTTTCAAAAACTGGACAAACGTCCATTCTACAATTGTGAAAACTCACATACAGACATTATTTAACCATGTTTACTTTCAACAATTGTTCAAAACTAAAACATGGTTTTACAAAATATATAAATATTTGACGTGAAACTCACGTAAATTTGAAAAATATATCTATATATTTTACTCCCTCGCACGAGCATCTGTCTTTGAAGCGAGAATATATTCTCAAAGATTTCTGAAAGCTCGAGATAAAAGTTTTTCATGAAAGCTCATAAACAAAATTTTATTATTAATAGACGCACGTCTATTCAAAAAAAAAAACTTTTCTCTCGTACGAGCATCCACCTTTGAAACGAGAGTTTATTCCGCTTTGTGAAATCTCACATATTTAAAAAATAAAATTTTGGTTTTCGTGAAAGCTCATAAACAAAATTATGTCATTAGACTCAGTTCTATTTTGTTTGTTCCCTAAACTAACGAACGAGCGTCTATTCTTAAAACAAGAATTTCCTTATTGGGCCCGGTCCGCGAATCCTAAACGACCAAGGACTCGTCCAAATCAGCGGTTCAACACCAATTTATGCTCACTAAACGACGCTCTATCATGCCACTGGGATCTTCCTTCAAGTCATGGTTTGCTCGTACTATCAAAATCCAGTAACGTCTCAACTTACGACTAAGTTCAATTACTGGTATTATTATTTATGGCCGGAAAATCACCATTTAATGCTGACTGAGGAACACAGCTTTCCTCAGTAAGCAGGGGACTTAATGTAGATTGTGGATTTTCGAAAAGGGCTAAAATCGTAAACTCATAATTATACGAAGCTCTGATCCAGCAATCAGACGTGAGTATTGAGACACGAGTCTCTCATCGAATTCTAAACGGAGAGTACTTTCTCTCAGAGTACATGTAGATATGTAGTCTCACGACTGGACAATGACATATCTCATGAATACTGAACACTTTCAGTGATTATTTCTATATAGTATCACGAGATGGACGGCTCCTAGACAGCTTGTTCTGCTAGTATAGAGCGATAACATCTTCAGGAACAAACAACGAGTTTACCCTGACTATATAAAGGATATGACTTACCGACAAGCTCATATCGGGATAATTAATGCTCCTAGACAGCTTGCTCTGCTAGTATAGAACCACAAAGTTAATTATTCATAATTACAATTGCTTCTATTCCATGGTCGAATCCACGACTGGTCCCATGGAATGACAATAACAATTGATCCTATTCCATGGTCGAATCCACGACTGGTCCCATGGAATGGCAATAAAAATTGTTCCTATTCCATGGTCGAATCTGTGACTGGTCCCACGGAATGGCAATAAACAATTGTTCTGATTCTATGATCTAATCCACGGCTTGATCTCATAGAATAACAATAACTATATTATCTCATTACTCCGATTTCATGATCGAATCCACAACTGGTCTCATAAATGGTAATAGATAAATCTTAATTACTCCGATTCTATGGTCGAATCTACGATCCCATGGAATGGTGATGCTCACTTTATTATTCTGAATTCGTAGTCGAATCCTCAGCTGATCCTATGAATTAATAATAAACATCTTATTACTCAGTTTTGTGAATTATTCTCCACCGAATTCCACAATTAATAATAAATAATAAACAACCGGGCGTCCGAGTTACCTCTAAGTAAGCCCCGATTCAAATGGTGAAAGTGTATTCAACGACGATACACTAACAGTCACCGCACGAACGAGTATTTCAAAATACAACGAAACGATGAACCTATGCAAAATAGGGAAGAAAATAATAAATAATTCAAAATATTGACCAAGGTGCTGGGAACACGGACACACGACCTACGGACCGTGCCGTGGTCATTTCCACGCCAGTTTTATATTTTTAATACATTTTTATTATTTTCCAAATTTGATGAAAATTCTCTCATTTGATCAAATTTCCTTCGTCTCGAGGAAGCTCCTCGGTTTCATGGTACTTCCATAAATCCATAACAAATAATATAAAATTAAGGAAAGGAGTGTGGGGCGTGACCATTGGCCAACCGGCCATGCCTTGGTCCCATCCGGCCCCACACCCCACGGTTCCTTATTATTTTATTATTATTATTTCTCTAATTTCATGAAAAAACTCCTTGATTTCATGGTATTTTTTGCACAAATCATCATATAATAATAAAATAAAATAAAATAATGAAAACTTGTGGGACCAAGACACTAGCCGGCAGGCCATGCCCTAGCCGGTCCCACACGCCCTTTGATTTATTATTATTTTATTATTATTTATCCTATTTTTCCTTGAATTCATCAATTTCCTTGATTTTATGGTATTTCTCTCAAATTAGGAAAAATTCCCTCAAATCATCAAAAATACCTAAAAATATTAAAAAATTATGAAAACTCGTGGGACCGGTCCATAGCGGGACGGCCATGCCTCCATGGTCCCACACGCCCGTGTTTTTATTATTTTAATATTTTACTTCCATGAACTCATGAAAACTCCTTCAATTCATGGAAATTCCCTAAATTCATCAAATTTCTCAAAATTCATGAATTTTTCATAAAATCATCAAAATATTATAAAATTAAGGAAAAGGCACCATGGGACCGTGGTCACGACCGGCCGACCATGCCTTGGCCTCGGCGGTCCCACGCCTCCTTATTCCTTATTTTATAATTATTTTCCATCATCTCATGGTGTTTTCCTCAGTTTCGTCGAAACCCTAATTTTGGCATATTTTCTCGAATGGATGCTCAATTGCACGCCAGAAAATATCAAAATTCTCAGGACTGAGACGCGGACGCCTTGGTGACACGAGCACGCTATCTTGACCGACCAAGATTGGCTCTTTGGCTTACAGAATTCGGTCCCATCAAGTTTCACAGTTTTGACCTAATTTGCACAATTGCACGTATTAGGTCCAAGACTCTTCCAAACACTTTGGATTTTCATGAAGTGATCATCCGGCGGTCACGTGACTACCCAGGGCCAGTTTCATGACCCCACGGTCGGTCTCTCACTCCGTCATAATTAATTAGGTTTTCTCACCTAAGGCTCAGACGAGCATTTTCGAATAAATGATTAAACCAGCATTTAATCATTCTTTCACCAACAAATCGTCAACTCTTCAGGAGTTCTTTGTATTTGCTCATGTGAGCATATGGACACTACATGGTTGATCCACGGTCCCATGTAGTCGCTCCCTCCTTCGTCCCATGGTTAAACTTCTGACGAACCATCAATTGATCATCAATTGATCAAATTAAGGTTTCTGAATCCAAGGATCATCATTCCAGATTCCAACCTTAATAATTTTACGACGACCTCATGGTTATTAATTTTATTAATGATGCTCGGTTCAACGACCAGTATTCTAATTAATATTTTTGGTACGCTGCCAATAATCTATCAGATGAGCAACACATGCTTAGACGATCAAATATTCAACAATTCATCACATGAGCAACACTTACTCAGATGATAAATATTTTCTCAAACCAAGGAATATTGGTTCAACGATCCATCGAATGAGCAATACTTTCTCACTTCATCGTAAGAATTATACCTCTGTCTCATGACATGTTCAATTTATGAGTTTCAGAACATCATGTTCGACACTCAGCAAATACATGGACTCATCGTCCCATCAAACCACGAAGTCATCAATTGACTAACAAACCACGAGACGTCAATCATGTCACTTGGGGGGATATCACTTAGGGTTTTGGTCTGGCGGTCTAAGGCACGTGTGTTCAAACACACGATGGAATGTGAGCAAGTCGTGCAGTCAGTTGGAGGAATTCACGAGGTAGTGGGTGGAAAATCGACCAAGTCTCCACACGATAAGCAACTGGTTTCAAACACGATCTCCACTTCCCCACTCCTTGATTCCATCAACTGTCACACTTCATGGGATCATGGTGTCTAAAATTCCAGCAATATAAATAAGTCTCTGAATCATGATTGAATCATCAGCATCAACAGTATCATCAATCTCACGTCTCATCGACAACACGAGATCATCAACTCATCAATTGAGAAATTACTCTCAATTGAGCAATTTCAATCATTCGGAGCTTATCACATTCAGAATTCACACACCCATAATATTTGATTACCATTGATTCCACACATTTCCCAGCTTCCCTCCTACAGATCAACCCATCCTCTCTTGTGACCGAATTTACTCTGGAACGGTCATTGTCTTGATTTAGGCCGGAGTACTACAGATTGATCTCTCGAATCTAAAGCACCCCCTTTACCCGCGACAAGACCATAATGCTTCAAGTCGTTCGATCGAACTAGGATGGACATGGCCATTCCAAAACCCTAATTTGTGTTTGCGGAAATATGTTATTGTCGCAAATCGATCATGGACGCCCATCTTCGCCAGCCTAGTCGGACGACCTAGATTCGATCTCGCTCAATGTGTAGGATGCGGATACGTTCACTAGAGGCTCGGTTATTGTGTCAAACGATCGAATATTCTCTAACAGGGTGATGACTCCCAAAATCGTTGGCCCAAAGTAGGATGGCCACACGACTTTAAAACCCTAATATGGGTTGCGATATCATACAACTATCGCAAATCGATCACGATCGTCCATCTTTGCCAGCCAAAGTAAGTGGCTTAGATTCAATTCCAGGCGACACAAAAGATGTCAGCGCGTTCACTGACATCCCGCCTTTGCATAGGGCTGATCGTCCTGCTCAAATCAACGCCCAACGTTTTCAATCGATCATCCAAAATAGGGTTGGTCGTACGACCCCTAAAACCTAAAATTACATTAACGGCAGTATGCAACTGCCGCAAATCATCTCTGTCATCCAACTTCGCCAGACGAGTTGACCGGCCTAGATTTGATTTCAGGTGACCAACAAGATGTCGTTGTGATCACCATCCACTCTTCTTTCATGAGGGACAATCTTCCAAGCAACAACTAGCTCATATGGATCCCAAACGATCGCCCAAAGGTAACTACTTGTGCTACTTGCATGAAATTCAACAACAATCATTAACTGCCGCAAATCACCTCAGCCACTCAGCTTGGCTAGCCGATTTAAGCGGTCCAGATCTAACTTGGATCGACCGATAGGATTTTAGAATGGCTACCAGTTGCCACTCTCATATAGGAACTGATCGGCCATTCATTGGGATGTGTGCATAGTACCCACCAACTCCCTGAAAAAGGGCGGTCGTGCTCCTTTTGAGACGCTCAATCCGTGACTGATTAGATCGAGCTCTAAAACAACGATTTTCTATGCACATCGATTATTTGGAGTTGCTTGTTTAAAAGCGATGCTTTATGTGCATCGAATACATACGATATTTCATGAATATCGGCTTCACAAATAACTTAGTTATTTAACCTAAAGCGCTACGTGCTACTTTCAGCGGCAAGTCCCACGACTTGACCCATTTACTCGAGACATCAAACATGTCACAAACTGGGGGATACTTAATGGGGTATTGGTCTGGTGGTTTACAGGGTGCGGCGTGCAACGCGCCCATTACGAGAAAGTGTCAGGAAAGACGGACGATTAACAGCAATAGGAGTAGTGGGTGAAAGTGTGATTAGTTCTCCCTCATAATGGAAACGTGGTGATCACCACTCTTTACATAACCCCACTTATCCACTGCTTGATCACCTCCACTTCCTACGAGAGATCAGGGCGTGCGCTCAATGACTTGTATAAATAGGATTTCAACCTATTTCAACGGAACACAAGTGTTATCAACACAGTATCCAGAAAACACCAAGAACTGATAGCTTACATTCTGCAAGCCAGTTCCACATTCTGATACAAGTCATAAACAACCACACCTTCATAATTCACCATTCTGATCTCAAACACCTTCTTTGCTTCCCTCCCTAAGATCAACCCCTTCTCCTTCACTTTGTGAACGAATTGAATCTGGAACGGCCATTTCTTGGTTTAGGCCAGAGTCTTATAGATTGATCTCTCGAATTCAAAATCACTCCCGTGCATTGCCTTGTTTAGGGTTTGAATTCGTTTCTCATCAACACACCCAAATTTACCAAAAACAACAACATCACTTTTTACCCTCAAACAATTGGCGACCACAGTGGGAGATTAATATCTCGGTTACAAGATCAATTTTCAAATTTCATTCCAGTTTTTCTCAAATTCAAGATGGTGGATCTTAGGTATGGACAGCGACAAATCCCGATGTTACTGGCGCTGACAACACCCCTGGTGTCAACATTCCTGTAAGTGACACCACTGTACCGCCTACCAGCACGATCAACGCGTCTCGTGGCACTACATCCTCAACCGCCAACACCCTATTACCATTTTCGATTTGATGGAAAGACAAGAAGTTCTCGCTAAGGCTCAGACAGACATGGCCACAACTCAGAAAGAGGTACTCACTTTCCTCAAGACGCTAACCGAACGACTACCAAAAGATTCGCGTCATCCTGTGGATCCAATAAAGAGTACTTTCAAAAAATTTGGCGCAAGCACTTCAACAGAGCGTGCATTCATGGATGAGGAAGTTTGTGTTGCTTCTGAGCGCTCAAGAGAAAGGAATCAGCCGTCCAACTTCAACACACGTGAGGATCTGGAGCGTCTCCTCTAAAATCGAAGCAAGGAAAACCAGGTGGACATGCACCAACATCAATCTCCGTATCCTCCTGATGTGCAAAGAGTCACTCTTCCGAGAGGATACTCATGTCCTAAATTCTCCCTTTATGACGGAACTGGTAATGCTCGTGTACACATTTCTCGTTTTCTGGAGTGTAGATGGTGGATTTTCGACAAAGGCTAAAATCGTAAACCCATAATTATACGAACTTCTGATCCAGCAATCAGACGCGAGTATGAGACACGGGTCTCTCATCGAATCTCTGACTGAGAATACTGTCTCTCAGAGTACATGCAAATATGTAGTCTCTCGGCTGGACAACGGCATATCTCATGAATACTGAAAACTTCAGTAATTATTTCTATATAGAACCACGAGATTGGCGGCTCCTAGACAGCTTTCTCTGCTAGTATAGAGCGATAACGTCTTCAGGATACAAACAACAGTTTTCCCTGACTATATAAAGGATATGAAGCTCCAGTAAGCTCATGTCAGAATAATTAATGCTCCTAGACAGCTTGCTTTGCTAGTATAGAGCCATAAGTTAATTATTCCTAAATTCTTGGATTCATCCACTGAATTTCCGAAAATATTCAAATATTTTCGCAATATTTCATTACTTCAATCTATGGTTCTTGCCAACAGAATTCCATGGGTTAGTAATAAATATTCAACGCACGGGCGTCAGAGCTACCTCCGAGTAAGCCCCGACTCAAATGGTGTAAGTGTACTCAACGATGATGCACTAACAATCACCTCATGAACGAGTATTTCAAAATACGACGAAACGATGAACCTATGCAAAATAGGAAGGAAAATAATAAATAATTAAATATTGACCAAGGTGCTGAGGGATTGGGCTCACCGGCCGGCCGGCCATGTCGTGGCCAATCCCACGCCAGTTTTATATTTTATCATATTTTTTGTTTTTTTCCTTGATCTTATGAAAATCCTTTCATTTGAACAAATATCCTTCGTTTTGAGGAAACTCCTCAGTTTCATGGTGTTTCCTTCGCACCAAGGAAATAATATAAAATTGGGAAAAACATTGTGGGGTCCTGATTATTGGCCAACCGACCATGCCTTGATCCCGGTCGGCCCCACACCTCATGGTTCCTCATTATTTTATTATTATTTCCCTAATCTCATGAAAACTCCTTAATCTCATGGTATTTTCACAAAATCATGAAAATATAATATAAAATTAGGGAAACTCGTGGGATCGGGCCCAGCCGGCCGGCCATGCCTCAGCCGGTCCCACACGCCTTTTATTTTATTATTATTATTTTAAGGTTTCCTTGATCCCATGAAATTTCTTGATTTCATGGTATTTCTTTCAAATTATGAAAATTCCTTCAAATCATGGAAAATAATACACAAAAATTACATAAAATTAGGGAAACTTGTGAGACCGGGCCCAAGCCGGCCGGCCATGCCCTAGCCGGCCCCACACGCCCTAGCCGGCCCCACACGCCCTTATTTTATTATTTTAATATTATTTGCTTCCTTGATCCCATGGAAACTCTTTCACTTTAAGGAAACTCCTTAATTCAACAAAATTCCTTGATTTCATGATATTTTTATAAAATCATGAAAAATATTATAAAACTAGGAAAAGGCACCATGGAACCGTGGTCACTGGCCGGCCGGCCATGCCTTGTCTCCAGCGGTCCCACGCCTCATATTCCTTCATTTTATAATTATTTTCCTTCATCTCATGAAGTTTCCTCAGTTTCAGCAAAACCCTGATTTTGTCATATTTTCTCAAATGGTTGCTCAAACGCACGTCAGAAAATATCAAAATTCTCAGGACTGAGACACAGATGTTTTGACGATGAGAGCATGTTACCTTGACCGACCAAGGTTAGCTCTTTGGCTTGGAAGGATCCGGTCCCACGTATTGTCATGATTTGGCCTAATTTGCACAATTGCACGTATTAGGTCCAGAACTCTTTCAAATAATTTTGGAATTTTCATGGAGTGATCGTCATTCGATCCCGTGACCATCCAGGGTCGGTTTCATGACCCCTTGGTCGGTTTCTCACCTCTTCATAATTAATTTGGTTTTATCACCTAAGGCTCAGACGAGCATTATATGAAAAATGATTGAACCAGCATTTGATCATCTTTTCACCAACCCTTCAAGAGGTCTTGGTATTTGCTCACGCGAGCATATGGGCGCTACATGGTCGATCCATGATCCATGTAGCCGGTCCCTCCTTCATTCCATGGTTAAATTTTAATAAACCATCAATTGATCATCAATTAATCAAATTAGGGTTTCTGAGTCCAAGGATCATAATTCCAGACTCGAACGCTAATAATTTTATGACGATCTCATGATCACCATTTTATTATACTCGGTTCAACTACCAGTATTCTAATTAATGTTTTATTTCGGTCACGCTACCAATAATTCATCAGATGAGCAACACTTGCTCAGATGAGCAATATTTGCTCAAACCAAGGAATATTGGTTCAACTCTCAATATTCAACAATTCATCGAATGAGCAATACTTGCTCACCTCCACTATCAACGTGATAATTATACCTCTGTCTCAAAGACACGTTCAATTCATGAGTCTCAGAGCATTTTGCAACATCATGTTCAACTCAGCAAATACATGGACTCATCGTCCCATGAAGTCAGCAACTGACTAACTAAATACATGTCTGCCTTGCAGACTCTGCGAGACATCAATCGTGTCACAATGGGGAGATATTAACTAGGGTTTTGGTTTGGCGGTCTACGGCACGTGTGTTCATACACACGATGGAACGTGAGCAAGTCGTGCAATCAGTTGAAGGAGTTAACAAAGTAGAGGATGGAAAATCGACCAAGTCTCCTCACGATGAGCAACTGGTTTCAAACACGATTTCCATTTCCCCACTTTTTGATTCCATCAACTGTCACACTTCATGGGATCATGGTGTCTACAATTCCAGCAATATAAATAAGTCTCTGAATCATGATTGAAACAACAAGAATCTCACGTCTCACAGACAACGCGAGATTAACAACTCAACAATTGAGCAACTACTCTCAATTGAGCAAATTCAATCATTCAGAACTTATCTTATTCAGAATACACAACACACTTACAATCTTTGATTACCATTGATTCCACATATTTCTCAGCTTCCCTCCTACAGATCGACCCATCCTCTCTTGTGACCGAATTTACTCTGGAACGGTCATTGTCTTGGTTTAGGCCGGAGTACTACAGATTGATCTCTCGAATTCAAAGCACTCCCTTCTTGCAGTGCATCTGTGTGAGGTTGAACATTTCGCTCGGTTCAAGGAGTCTCCTCCGTACGGTCATCTCCTCAATTCCGTAAAAACCAGCAAATCGTTTTTCCCCATCCACAGATTGGCGACCACAGTGGGAGATTAATCTCTCGGTTGCAATCTCAAGCTTTCACAAAATGGTTGATCTTAGGTCACGCACGATCACAGATCCTAACATAATGATGCTAACACTAGCAACGACACTAATGATGATATTCCAGAAACCATTCCTGCTTCCAACAATGGCGGTGGCGTCACTTCTCATCAGACTGGAGCGCATCCCCTGTTTGGTCGTTCCCCTGAGGAAATCAGAGAAAACCCACCTATCATAGCTGATCTCATGAAGGTGCAAGAGACTCTTGCCAAGAATCAGATTGACATGACTGCAACACAGAAGTAGTTGTGCAATTATCTCAAAACTCTCACTGACAAGATGTCAGAAAAGACTCAAGAAAAGGGAAAAGAAAAATGAGACATCTCCAGATGCTGATCCTAAAGTAGTTCCAATTCATACAGTGGATGGCAACGAAGTCCGCAATGCTGCAGACGATCCATCAGCAAAGGAATCATAAAATTTCATTACTCGGGAAGATTTAGAATGAATCTTGGAGAACCGTGGAAAAGACAAGACATCACATGTCCATCGTCACCAGCCTCTGTACCTTGCTGCTACGCAAAGGGTTCCTCTTCCAAAAGGTTATACCTCTCCAACCATCACTTTGTACGACGGAACAGGCAATGCTCGGGAATATGTTTCTCGGTTCCTGGAAGCCTTAGGTGAACATGAACATAACCATGTTGTTCGCCTCAAAGAATTTTCAAAATCCTTGAAAGGCAGAGCATACACCTGGTACAACAACATCGCAC
Source organism: Papaver somniferum (assembly GCF_003573695.1). Lineage (NCBI taxonomy): Eukaryota > Viridiplantae > Streptophyta > Magnoliopsida > Ranunculales > Papaveraceae > Papaver > Papaver somniferum. Next base: position 95,415,366 of record NC_039366.1, on the reverse strand, counting down.
CAGGAACTATCAACAATTGGGGAGAAATGATTAACGCCTTCGACAGAAAGTACTTCTTTGTGTCAGAGCAAATTACTCTCTCTGATCTTGGAAGAATATTTCAGAGTAACAATGAACATCCCAATGACTACGTGAAAAGATTCAGAGTCCAGGCCCTGGAATGTCATGATCCAAACGTTACGGAGCATCAACTGGTAGACTTGTGTATCAACGGCATGATCCCGGTCTACAGAGCTTTATTGGAAAATCTTCGTTTCCAGAACTTCTCAGAGCTTTATGAAGCGGCAAAGAGATAGGCAACTACTGCGCCCGCTTTATTATAAAGAACAAAAGCTACAAAGGCTGAAGAACCGCGATACACTCGAGGTAGCAGACGTCTGATCAAGAAGCAGTAAAACCTTCATCCTTCCACAAACACTTTTGCAGAAGGGAGCAAATGGAAATCCAAACCGCCGCGCAAGCATACCTCAGCTCCTTCAAAAGCACAAAGGAAGGATAAGCAAGATGCGCAAGCCTCTGACCAACGCACAAGAGCTCCTGATCAAGAAGCACCTGACTTTCCTTTTTCCATTGAAGAGGTGATAGAACTACTGGATGTCTGGGTCCAAGATGGTGCAATCAAGTTGACATATGTCAAAAGAGAACCAACTGAAGAAGACATGGAAAGTCCTTGTTACTGCCGCTTCTACAGGTTCGTCAATCATCCCACAAGTGATTGCGGAAATTTGAAGAATATTTTCAAAGAGAAGGTTGATCCACAATAGCTTCAACTGGGGACTGAAGGAGTGCATAAGAATCCTCTCCGAGTCAGAACCTTTATACTCTCTGAACAACCTATCAAGAGGCAGTTCAATCCTTGGTCGAACGTGAATTGCTTTATCTGTCGAAGGCACAAAGGAGAGACATGTTCACAGTACTGAACCACATCGTGTCAAGAAGTCCATTCCGAAAATACTTCTTGAGCCTCCAGCCACAGACCAAGAGATGTACGACTGGGGGATGCTTACCACATTCAATCCCAGAAGAAACGAATTTAGAAGAACGTTGATTGATGCTGGCACCGCCATCAACAACATTCCACTGAAAACCATAGATCCACATGCATCACTCGACAAGGAGCTACTCATGCTCCCACCTCAATCAGAGACCTTGAAGGAATGCTCGGAAATACTTATGGCTACATCACTCTCAAAGTGAACATAAGTTCAACCTAGACGGAAACCAAGTTTCACATAGTCAGGAGATCCAGGATATGACATATCCTTCAGACGAGCGTGGATCCACGCTGAAAAGATGGGTACTTCCAAAGCGCCTTTGGTTACACATCTCTCCAACGAAGAAAGTTCGGATCCAAAAGGTTTGGCGGACGTTCCATCATCAAAGCACTTGGAGGAATTTTTAACTTTGACGAGGTTGAAACAAGAACCTGCAAAAGATGCATAGACATTCATCAAAAGGTCCTGTACTCAGGAAAGTCTCATTCCTCCCAAGTTCTATGTCATTTATTTCCTCACATGCTATCTTAGCATGGGGACTCAATTCTACTAGCAACTCTGCAAGACGTTATAAATGGTGGCTTCACCGCATTAGTATTTTACCAAGTGGTTCAATCTGACGTTTCTCCGAATCAAGCACTGAAACATTCATTATTGAGATGATGTCCAAACATGGCAAAGAACACTTTGGGCGTTTCTCCTTCAAGTCCATGTGTTCCACAAAATCAGAAAGCTCTGATGTCTGCACAAGTATCGAATCCCACTACCGCAACGAAAGGGATGCTGAATCAACAGAAGATACTCCAGGGACGAGATGATCAAACCCCTAAGACATTCGATGCTTAAGAATATACGCTTCAATGCTCAAGCATCTAAGAAGCCATCAAATTGTACTCCCAATCAAAGAGTACAACACAAATATCTCGACGATGACACATGGATTCAACACCAGCATGATCAAAGTTTAACTAAACTACAATCGATAAGTCTTCAATATCTCATGATAATACTTCTGAAGCAGATGCAACATCATTCATACATGCAAATTGTACTCCTTCAACATACACTGGGAAACCTGAAGTGATTCCGTGAAACTCCATCAACGGGATTTCTCTACATCACAAGCCCCTGCATGATTGAGGAACTTCCTCTCTTCACCAATCACATCCAGTATGAAAACTGTTGATGCTATCTACCACAACAACGTCGACTCACTGACAAAGACAGTTCATGGTAAAGTTACGCTTTCAGGAGCATTCAGGTTGAACTCTCAGTACACCTTCATCTTAGGGACGCTCAACTCATCAACTAGTTCGTGAATGTAAAAGGCTCACTGGATGGAGGAGCAAAGATTATATCTATAATCATGGTTCTAGCCTTTTTCGGTCTTTGGAGCAACTCCAACCATGGTATCAGCATCAACAATAATCTCTAGAGGAACACCATCCATGATCTCAGCATCGACAAGGATCTTGGGAGCGTTATCATTCATGGTCTCAGCACCAACAACGGTCTCAGGAGCAACATCCTCAAGGATTTATCAACTAATCATTCTCTCAAGTATTGCTCGATGAAGCGGACTTCTACAACCACTAATGATTCATATCAAGGCGTGTATACATGAAATATGTTCACATGAAAGTCTTTCTGAAGCTTGCACGACGGACAGGTACAAATCAAAGTCTTCTACAAGATGTTCTCATCGCCTCTACAAATGAGATATGACATGCTCCATACCATGGGTTTACAAAAACGTACCAATGGGTGGGGAATGGGACAATACTTCCTAAACGAAATATATTCGTCTATGTTTCTTCTACAACATAAAAAAAGGGCGCATCAATCGGACATACGAGCTGAAAGATATGGCCTTTACGGTCAGGTCTACGGAGTCTGAAAAATTTGTTCTGGATTACAAATTACAAATGTGAACGCTTCGTTGGCTGACCTATACAACTCCAAATTGAGTGATTATTTTCTAATTAGATAACTCAGCCTCTTAGATTCAAAAGTTGGGGTCAATCATCGAATTCTGACCTTGTATGAGGTGCCTACAGCTTTCAGAGCGTACAACATGCAAGCAGCAATTCTTAGGCGGGATTCATGACTTCCACAGTCGATCGGGGTCCACCAGGTCTTTCCACTAAGTACTTCATCAAGGTACCTCCAACTTCGACCACCTAGGTCTTTACATCAATTTTTCTACCTGGGTCCTCTATCCAAGTCTTGCCAGAAAAAGAGAAAAGGAAAAGGAGAGATTTAAAAAAATACTGGGGACTGACGGTCCACTGATCATGACGATCAGTTTCACAGTCCAAGACTCATGGAACCAGACTCTCATGTGCTAATCATTCATCATAAAAGTAATGGTACCATCGGGACATGAAACCATGGTCATTATATCATCCCCTCTCGAGAGCAACCTCAGCTTTGGTCCCATGACCAGGGTTTCAGAAGTGATGTTTCTACGACTGACATAAACAAGATGGCACTACAAGCACCATGCTCATGTATCAATCAAAGGGTCCTGATCTCGAATGAATAAATGACATTAAAATCCTTCACCAACCGTTCAAGATACAAGCGAATGGTCTAAGAACACAACATGGGTGTTTTACAGCAAGCTCGTCTGAGATGATTTTACACTGTCCTGTACAAACCTACGAGCTGGGAGAAATTGGTGAAGAATCTAGGGATGGGTCATATACCATTCTCTTCGTATAAATGTCCTCTACAACGTATCCAAAATTCAAAGCAATTGAAGAAACGAGCAAGGAGATGTGACCGAAATATTGGACAACATACAATCTGAAAAAGTTATGAAAGTCTCCTGGAAGTTTACTGTTTCGCTTTTTTCAGGCCCTAAACATGCTCAAAACTCAAAAATATTCTGAGATAAAGATGGAAAATTTACTGGGCTTGAAGATACATATGCAGATCGCGAAAATCCGACTTCGAACGAAGATTCTATGGTGTTTTTGCTAAAATGCTGAAGTCTGAAATTTTCTGGTGACGTATTTCAGCAAAATTACTCGTATACTCACATGGATACTCATTCATTCATTCACAAATCAGAAATTTCATACTTCGATGAAGAGATTACAGGAGATATACTTACTAGGGGAGTCTCTAAATCATTTGAAGGTTCGGCAATCTCCATTGGCAACGCCGCTATCTCCATTCGGTTTGGGATTTCGGGAATTCTCCATATCCCAAAGAAGATCACGCTTCATCAACACGATTCTTATCTACAATGATTTCTTCCTGGATTCATCAACAACAATTATTATTATTTCATTCAAGGAGATACCACGACCACCTGCACGAAAAAGGATACTTACATCGACTTCTTCATCAGTGCTGGATTCATGAATTGTTTGCCAGGGAACAAGTTGAAGACCATCAATCGATGGAGGAAAAGTCTGAAAAGAAATAACAAACCTTGGTCTCATGATCCTAATTGCACGGGAAAATTCATGTCACAAGAAGCGCTAACAACTCACCAAAGAAACGGCTGGGGACCACACATCTTGTAGTCCTTACTTCTGGGTTCTCCGCTCCTGTAGACTTTCTTCCATTTCCGTGGAGTCTACATTGATCCAGGATCTCACTACACGATCATCCTATGGTAAAGCTAATGAAATAACCACGAGTACAACTCAGTATGAAGGATCTCTCACCATCACCCAGAGGTTCCAAAAGTACCATTTCTTAGAGTTTCATCCGTAGAGATGTTATCTCTGGAAACACCATCTTTGGAAGAATCATCATGGGAGTCAGTCATTCTCTCAAAGTGGCTACTTCAGCATATCGTTCATACAAATCGCAGGCTTCGTCAGAACAAAGAATCATGGAATAAATGTGCTCACAACAGAGTCTACAAAAATGGTAACCTTCTAACTCTTACCTATTTACAATTTCACTAGCTGTAGTGATTACAATCCCAAGAATTCGTTCGCTCCTTCAAACCTGCAAACACGAACAAAATTCATTATTCAAAATCATGACTTGATTTTTATAAAACCGTGAACAACCCACGTAAATTTTTTACTATGTGAACATTCACTGGTTTTCAAAAATTGGACAGATGTCCATTCTACAATTGTGAAAACTCACATACAAACATTATTTCACCATGTATAATCGTCTACCTTCAACAGTTGTTCAAAATCAAAACATTGATTTTACAAATATATATATTTAACGTGAAACTCAAGTAAATTTGAAAAATATATCTATATATTTTTTTGCTCTCTCGCACGAGCATCTGGATTTGAAGCGAGGGTATATTTTCAAAGATTTCCAAAAGCTCGAAGATAAAAATTTTCATGAAAGCTCATAAACAAAATTTTATTACTAACAGACGCACGTCTGTTAAAAAAAAATCTCTCGTACGAGCATCCACCTTTGAAACGAGAGTTTATTCTACTTTGTGAAATCTCACATATTTAAAAAATAAAATTTTGTTTTTCGTGAAAGCTCATAGACAAAAATTTTATCATTAGACTCAGGTATATTTTTTTTGTTCCTTAAACTAACGAACGGACGAGCGTCTATTCCTAAAATAAGGATTTCTTTTCGGGCCCGGACCATGAATCCTAGACCGACCAAGGTCCCGTCATCAAAATCAGCGGCTCAACACCAATTTATGCTCATTAGACAATTCTCTATCATGTCACTGGGATCTCCATTAAAGTCGTGGTTTGCTCGTACTATTAAAAATCCGGTAACGTCTTAACTTACGACTTAAGTTCAATTGCTTATATTGTTTATGACCGTAAAATCACCATTCAATGCTGACTGAGGAACACGACTGTTCCTCACTAAGCAGGGGACTTAATATAGATGGTGTATTTTCGACAAAGGCTAAAATCGTAAACCCATAATTATACGAACTTCTGATCCAGCAATCATACGCGAGTATTGAGACACGGGTCTCTCATCGAATCTCTGACTGAGAATACTGTCTCTCAGAGTACATGCAGATATGTAGTCTCTCGGCTGGACAACGGCATATCTCATGAATACTGAAAACTTCAGTAATTATTTCTATATAGAATCACGAGATTGGCGGCTCCTAGACAGCTTGCTCAGCTAGTATAGAGCGATAACGTCTTCAGGATACAAACAACAGTTTTCCCTGACTATATAAAGGATATGAAGCTCCAGCAAGCTCATGTCAGAATAATTAATGCTCCTAGACAGCTTGCTCTGCTAGTATAGAGCCAAAATTTAATTATTCCTAAATTCTTGGATTCATCCACTGAATTTCCGAAAATATTCAAATATTTTCGCAATATTTCATTACTTCAATCTATGGTTCTTCCCAGCAGAATTCTATGGGTTAGTAATACATATTCAATGCACGGGCGTCTGAGCTACCTTCGAGTAAGCCCCGACTCAAATGGTGTAAGTGTACTCAACGATGATGCACTAACAATCATCGCATGAACGAGTATTTCAAAATATGACGAAACGATGAACCTATGCAAAATAGGAAGGAAAATAATAAATAATTAAATATTGACCAAGGTGCTGAGGGATTTGGCTCACCGGACGGCCGGCCGTGCCGTGGCCAATCCCACGCCATTTTTATATTTTATCATATTTTTTGTTATTTTCCTTGATCTTATGAAAATCCTTTCATTTGAACAAATATCCTTCGTTTTTAGGAAACTCCTCAGTTTCATGGTGTTTCCTTCGCACCAAGGAAATAATATAAAATTGGGAAAAATATTGTGGGACCGTGATTATAACCGGCCATGCCTTGATCCCGGCCGGCCCCACACCTCATGGTTCCTCATTATTTTATTATTATTTCCCCAATCTCATGAAAACTCCTTAATCTCATGGTATTTTCACAAAACCATGAAAATTTAATATAAAATTAGGGAAACTCGTGGGATCAGGCCCAGCCGGCCGTCCATGCCTCAGCCGGTCCTACATGTCTTTTATTTTATTATTATTATTTTAAGGTTTCCTTGATCCCATGAAATTCCTTGATTTCATGGTATTTCTTTCAAATTATGAAAATTCCTTCAAATCATGGAAAATAATACACAAAAATTACATAAAATTAGGGAAACTTGTGGGACCGGGCCCAAGCCGGCCAGCCATCCCCTAACCGGCCCCACACACCCTTATTTTATTATTTTAATATTATTTGCTTCCTTGATCCCATGGAAACTCTTTCAATTTAAGGAAACTCCTTAATTTCAACAAAATTCCTTGATTTCATGATATTTTCATAAAATCATGAAAAATATTATAAAATTAGGAAAAGGCACCATGGGACCGTGGTCACTGGACGGCCGGCCATGCCTTGTCTCCAGCGGTCCCACGCCTCATATTCCTTCATTTTATAATTATTTTCCTTCATCTCATGAAGTTTCCTCAGTTTCAGCAAAACCCTGATTTTGTCATATTTTCTCAAATGGTTGCTCAAACGCACGTCAGAAAATATCAAAATTCTCAGGACTGAGACGCAGATGTTTTGACGATGAGAGTATGTTACCTTGACCGACCAAGGTTAGCTCTTTGGCTTGTAAGGAGCCGGTCCCACGTATTGTCATGATTTGGCCTAATTTGCACAATTGCACGTATTAGGTCCAGAACTCTTTCAAATAATTTTGGAATTTTCATGGAGTGATCGTCATTCGATCCCGTGACCATCCAGGGTCGGTTTCATGACCCCTTGGTCGGTCTCTCACCTCTTCATAATTAATTTGGTTTTATCACCTAAGGCTCAGACGAGCATTATATGAAAAATGATTGAACCAGCATTTGATCATCTTTTCACCAACCCTTCAAGAGGTCTTGGTATATGATCACGCGAGCATATGGGCGCTACATGGTCGATCCATGATCCATGTAGCCGGTCCCTCATTCATTCCATGGTTAAATTTTAATAAACCATCAATTGATCAAATTAGGGTTTCTGAGTCCAAGGATCATAATTTCAGACTCGAACGCTAATAATTTTACGACGATCTCATGATCACCATTTTTTTATACTCGGTTCAACTACTAGTATTCTAATTAATATTTTATTTCAGCCACGCTACCAATAATTCATCAGATGAGCAACACTTGCTCAGATGAGCAATATTTGCTCAAACCAAGGAATATTGGTTCAACTCTCAATATTCAACAATTCATCGAATGAGCAATACTTGCTCACCTCAACTATCAACGTGATAATTATACCTCTGTCTCAAAGACACGTTCAAATCATGAATCTCAGAGCATTTTGCAAAATCATGTTCAACTCAGCAAATACATGGACTCATCGGCCCATGAAGTCAGCAACTGACTAACTAAATACACGTCTGCCTTGCAGACTCCGCGAGACATCAATCGTGTCACAATGGGGGGATATTAACTAGGGTTTTGGTCTGGCGGTCTACGACACATGTGTTCATATACACGATGGAATGTGAGCAAGTAGTTCAATCAGTTGAAGGAGTTAACAAAGTAGTGGATGAAAAATCGACCAAGTCTCCGCACGATGAGCAACTGGTTTCAAACACGATTTCCATTTCCCCACTCTTTGATTCCATCAACTGTCACACTTCATGGGATCATGGTGTCTACAATTCTAATAATATAAATAAGTCTCTGAATCATGATTGAAACAACAAGAATCTCACGTCTCACAAACAACACGAGATTAACAACTCAACGATTGAGCAACTACTATCAATTGAGCAAATCCAATCATTCAGAACTTATCTTATTCATAATACACAACACACCTACAATCTTTGATTACCATTGATTCCACACGTTTCTCAGCTTCCCTCCTACAGATCGACCCATCCTCTCTTGTGACCGAATTTACTCTGGAACGGCCATTGTCTTGGTTTAGGCCGGAGTACTACAGATTGATCTCTCGAATTCAAAGCACTCCCTTCTTGCAGTGCATCTGTGTGAGATTGAACATTTCGCTCGGTTCAAGGAGTCTCCTTCGTACGGTCGTCTCCTCAATTCCGTAAAAACCAGCAAATCGTTTTTCCCCATCCACATGGAGTCATTAGAAGAGAACGAATACAATCATGTCCTCCGCCTGAAAGAGTTCTCAAAGTCACTTACCGGGAGAGCGTACACCTGGTACAACAACATTACACCAAACCGTATAGCCAATTGGATTCAAGCACTATGATCCAAATGTGACTGAACATCAATTATTAGAGTTGTGCATTAATATCATGACACCTGTCTATCGTGATTTACTAGAGAACCTGCGCTTCCAGACGTTTTCTGAACTTCATGAAGCTGCTAAGCGGTTAGCTACAACAGCACCAGCCTTGATGGAAGGAATCAGACCCGCCGGGAATGAAGATACACGTGATATTCGAGGAAACTGACATCTCATCAACAAAGAATACAACACTCCTCCCTCTGTAAGCGTGGTGAGTGTAGGAGGAAAGAGAAAATCTCCATTTGCAGAACAACAACTCAAACGTGCAGCACCAGCGCATCAGACGACCCCATCCTGAAAGGCCGCAACTAAAGACTCCTACACAACAACAAGAAACTGGAGATGATGCTTCAAACTTCCCGTTCCAGATCGATGAAGTGATTGAACTCCTGGAAGTATGGATTCAAGATGATGCCATCAAACTACCTCCTATCAGGCACCCACTAACTCAGGAACAAATGGCAAATCCCAAATATTGTTGTTACCACAGATGTAGGAGAACTTCAATTAGGCAGTCAGGGAGTTCGCAGAGACCATCTTCCCGTCAGGAGTTGCATAGTTCCTGGGGTCTCCGTCTACGAAATCGTACAGACCATGATGGAGTATTTATGCAAACAACAATAGGCGAGTTTCCACACACAGGGAATCAGGGAAGAGCTGCTTCACCAAAAAAATAAAGAAGGAAGAATAAACTCGCATGCGTGATTTGTTAATGCCTGTCAATATTCATGGTCGTGACCGACCAAGGTCCGTGCCCGTAACTACCACTCGTCACTGCCAAGGTTTGTGCTTGTAGTCATAACTCGTCCCTGTCAAAAATCTTGATCGTAACCATCCAAGCTCAACCAATAGGTTTTGCACATAGTCATCAACACGGATGCAAAAGGGTGATACCCTCACCATGGTCAACCCATCGACCATACAGGATAGAACCACGTGAACTGGGGACTGAGGCTCAGCGTGAAATTCCTTCGCCGTCAGTCGGACTTATTCAACACAAGAGAGACGGTCAATCAAGAAGCATGTAATTTGCAAAGGAAAATCAAACTGAAGGTTGGTCGAATCCTTAACCATTATTGTTATCTCCCTTACTTCGAATTACCGGAAGAGAGCGTTGCATGCGTCGAGATGTTACAATGGAAACGATATTCTTTCCCATGAGGAGAAAACACGACTTGCCGGCCAGCACTATTTGTGTGTCGTCTTCCCATCTGCCATATCGTATCGCCTCAGAAGAATGGGAAGAACTCATTTTCGAAATCAAAGGTTAAGGGCGCCCTCACTGGAGTTCTCTCCTGAAGCCGCTTCAACGCTCTCTCCAGAATAAGCCGCTTCAATGCTCTCTCTCCTGAAGCGGCTTCAACGCTCTCTCCAGAAGAAGCCGCTTCAACGCTCTCTCTCCTGAAGCCGCTTCAACACATGCTCCAGAAGCCGCTTCAACGCACGCCCCAGAAGCCACTTCAACGCACGCTCTCTCTTGAAACCGCTTCAACGTACGCTCTCTCCTGAAGCCGCTTCAACGCTCTCTCTCCTGAATCCGCTTCAACGCTCTATCCAGAAGAAGCCGCTTCAACGCTCTCTCTCCTAAAGCCGCTTCAACGCTCTCTCCAGAAGAAGCTGCTTCAACACACGCTCCAGAATCCACTTCAACGCATGCTCTATCCTGAAGCCGTTTCGACGCTCTCTCTTCCGAAGCCGCATCAGCACTCTCTCCCGAAGCCACTTCAGCGCTCTCTTCAAAGGCCGAAGCCGCTTCAACACCTTACCAGCAAATACAATGGAAGTACGTATTTCAAGAGAAAATAAGCTCGGGATAATTACACTTGGGGACTGCTAGCACAGGATGCCTTCAGTCCCTCAACCGGTTTATTTCTAATATCAGCAATCATCATTGTTCAAGCTTTACGAGCCGCAGAAAATTCTCAACATGAAGACGTGCATGTGCATCAAAGACTCCAAAGTACAAATCAGAGATGTTTTCACGTGTCTAGCCATGCCATTGATTCTAAAGTGTAACTGGGGACTACTCATCGCATCCCATTCCATGTAACCATCCAAGATTCAGAAGACGGTTCAAAAGATGTCGCTTGGAACGAAGTCCTTAAAGATTCCCGGCACAACGTCCATCCGTCTACCTACCTAGCCGGCACGCCAAAAATCTTCAAGAAGCGTGTAGTATGCAAGGGGAATGTCAAACAAAAGAATGGGAGAGCTCAGATTGCAAAATCATGTACACAGGCTCTACTCTAACCTTACCGAGGAGCGTTATGTCTAAAGTTTCGAGCATGAATGAGGGATTATTATTCGAGCAAGCCCTGGCTCCAGCCACATGAAACAAAGACTACTAAACATCAAAGAGGTGTCATCAACGCCAGGGCCAATGGCACCTTCACTAGAGTCCTCTCCGGAGCTGCTTCAACATCCTCTCCGGAGCTGCTTCAACATCCTCTCCGGAAGCCGTTTCAACATCCTCTTGAGCTGCTTCAACATCTTTTTCAGAAATTGCTTCAGCAGCCTTTTAAGGATATTCCTCATGATAGGGCTCATCCACATCAGAGTCGAGGATTATGACGTCGTCATGAAAAGGGTATTCATGTTTATCCAGGAGTTCATGTTATGCTCCACCCTCATTCACTTTAGCCGGGCAGCAAACTTTTCAGCCCTAGCACTTGTTAGCTGAGATGCTTCATCGCGCCTCCACTTTTCCTCCATGCTAACCGAATCCAGCAAAGCTTGGACACGCTCTCGAACGATACTCAGATGTACAAGGGACTTGGAATGCAGTTTGAGATCCCAACCAAAAGTATGCCTAATCTACCTGAGGCCAACCGACATCATGTTAGGGGAACGCTTACCTGGACGCGTCTTGAACATGACATGTTCCAAGGACAGGCCGACCCATCTCTCCTGGTAACATCTAACTTTTTCTCATAACTTTTACCTTTATTTGTCACCATCTAGTGCTTACCCCGAAATAGTGTAACCATTACGTGCTAAGCAGGGGACTTAATGTTGATGGTGGTTTTTAGTTCAAGGCTATAATTGTAAAACCAGTATTTAATGCGTTGTCACCCTGCAAGGGGTAAATCCATTTGAAGAGTAACGAGTGAAAAAACCCTCCTCGCTGATTGAGCAATTCAATATATATATATATGAAATTCACTCAGAATGGTGCGCGTATTAACAATCTCAAATATTATGTGCATTCTATTTTTGCCAGCATTACCAACTAATGCATGACTTGCCTAGTATTTGCATATGCTATGTTCCCAGCCGAAATATCATTATTGACATGACATGACGATTAAGTGTTCACTCTCAGCATAGTAGCATGAATCTCCCGAAGTGCCAGTATTGAGATCTGCATGAAAATACCCACACAGGCTACATCACTCTCTGAGATTTTCGTATCGACGCACTTTTAATTAAAGATAGCTCGATTGAACATGTTTAAATTCCTTAAGGGAACTCTAGACTGTCCATATCAGTCTCAAAATGATCACGGCCACACAATTCGGCCGCGCAATTCAACAAGCCTAGCCAAGCCCTGGAATAAATAGGCGATCATCGCGATGATCTTCGGCGGGCCCACTAATACCCCGACCGGTCGGACTTCATCTAACATGCTTCAACATCATTCAACACCAACCCCAAACATGGGTGATCGCGTTGTTGAAGAGGAGAGCTCGAACGAGCTAGACCAACCAAAACGGTCTCAGAAACATCCAACTTTGCCAGCCTAGTTGGACGTCTTAGATTTTCCTACAAACGGTTAAGAAAGTGTCGGCATGTTTATTGGCGGCCCAACTCCTCCCTTGTTCGATCGACTTACCCGCGACAAGACCATAATGCTTCAAGTCGTTCGATCGAACTAGGATGGACGTGGCTGTTTCAAAACCCTAATTTGTATTTGCCGCAATATGTTATTGTCGCAAATCGATCATGGCCTCCCATCTTCGCCAGCCTAGTCGGACGACCTAGATTCGATCTCACTCAACGTGTAGGATGCGGATACGTTCACTAGCGGCTCGGCTATTGTGTCAAACGATCGAATATTCTCTAACAGGGTGATGACGCCCAAAATCATTGGCCCAAAGTAGGATGGCCACACGACTTTAAAACCCTAATATGGGTTGCGATATCATACAACTATCGCAAATCGATCACGATCGTCCATCTTTGCCAGCCAAAATAAGTGGCTTAGATTCAATTCCAGACGACACAAAAGATGTCAGCGCGTTTACTGACGTCCCACCTTTGTATAGGGCTGATCGGCCTGCTCAAACCAACGCCCAGCGTTTTCAATCGATCAGCCAAAATAGGGTTGGCCGCACGACCCCTAAACCCTAAAATTACATTAACGGCAGTATGCAACTGCTGCAAATCATCTCCACCGTCCAACTTATCCAGACAAGTTGACCGGCTTAGATTTGATTTCAGGTGACCAACAAGATGTCGTTGTGATCACCATCCGCTATTCTTTCATGAGGGACAATCAGCCAAGCAACAACTAGCTTATAGGGATCCCAAACTATCGCCAAAAAGTAACTACTTGTGCTGCTTGCATGAAATTCAACAGCAGTCATTAACTGCCGCAAATCACCTCAGGCACTCATCTTGTGATAAGTGCTTAATTTACATGTTTAGAATGTCAATTCCATACTTGTTTTAGCTATAATTCTTGCATATTACTCGTTAATATGATTATTTTCTAGTTTATGTGTCATATCAGGTGAATCATCCCAAGAAGAGTGAAAAGAGTTGCAAAAGAGATATAAAGCAAAGTTCTCCAAAGATCCAAGTGTCTAAAGCCGAAAGAAGTGGAAGAAGTGCGATGAAAAGGAGGAAAGAAGGTCGAAAACGTAAGAAGGACTAAAATACCAAGTTCTAATCATCCAAATTAAGGATTTCTTATAACCATATTGAAGAGAATTCAATTTTGAAGAGAACGGTGAAAGAATGAGGTCATTCCTTGTTCGGACGAAGAAGTTACGGCCAAAACAGTCGAGACGAAAAACGGCAATCTACAGCACAAATTTCGGCATTGCTAAAGCAATACCGAAAGTGACCATATTTAAGTCAGAAAAGGTGTATTTTCGACCCCAACTTTCGGCATTGCTTTGGGGTATTCGACAATGCCGACTGAGATCAACCTATGGGGTCCCTTTTGACGTATTTTGACTTCCAAATCAAGGAAACTTGGTCCCGGATGGATTCTAATACCTAGATATCATGGAAACTATATAAGAGGACTTCCGCAACAATTATAGGAACTCTACACATCTCTACATCTCATATTATACCTTGTTCTTCATCAATATTTTAAGGTTTACCCCTTTAGGGGGAAACCGGATAATTGTGTAATCATGAGAAGCTAAACTTTTGTTGATTGAGGATGAATTCAATTTTATAGCGTGAAGCTACATTATTATACAAATCTATTCAGAGTTTTATCATCTTATCATTTGTTTTCACTATAATTAGGGTTTATGATTGATTTCTAGATTGTTCAAGTGTACAATTGGATTAATCATTGATCATTCTATTGCTAGTAAAGGGTTAGGATATCCGTGTAATTGTTGAATAATCCTTACACAAGTAGAGAACGTGAGACCTCGCAGAGGGATTCTGTAGATCAATCGTGTGTGAAGACAACACTAGTAAGTGGACCTTGCGCTAAGAGTCTAACCGCTAGGATCAACCTAAGTTCATATAACTTAAAGCTTCCGCTGGGTTACACCTTGAGTGCGCTACTACTTGGTGGTCGGTTGGATAGAACTTGATATGCGAGCGTTTCGGTAACAAGTTACATAAGGGACTTTGGGGATAGCACTGCGCCAGCTGCTTTCCTACGATTGGTGATGAATGGTTCTAACGAAGATAGATAAGTATACTCATCCAGTTATCGCTTGGTAACGGCGAAGGATTCCTTGATCATTTTTTTTATTATCTTCTTATTTATTTCATAAACCAACCCCCTTTTTAATTTGTTTTGCTATCTAAATAACATATCAATTACACATCTCTCTGTGGGGAACGATCTCTTACTACCGCTATATTACCAGTTAATTAGTGGGAAATATCTTAATTAATTTGTTGTGGTTACGACACGCATCAAATTTTGGCGCCGCTGCCGGGGAGCGGTTGCTAATTGATTTGTTATTTTTTTAGCTTGTTTTTAATTTTGTTTTTAGATTTTGTTTTATTTTGCTCTTGTGAGTCGTCATGTTTCCTTACGGAAATAACATGTACGGAGCACAAGATTACACATACAACAGTGGTAATCATTATGGTTTTCAATCTCATTCTTATGACAACTACCAACCATCATATGGGTATAATCAAAATCAATCTTTTTTCTATGATCAATATCCCACGGAACCTTACGGATATTCTCATACATGTCAAGAACCTTATGACGGGCATGTAAGTGAACAATCACGAGGATGGAAGGATAGTTATGCTTCTGATCAATTGTTTTCTAGTAATGTGCAGATGACAGAGAGTTTGGAGCTAAAGAGTGATCATACTGAATCAAGACTTACTCCTCTTCATCGTGTTTTTCCTTCACTCTTTCCAAAAGAGGAGATTGTGCACAGCGGTGGAAAGCGTATTAATGTCAGAAAACTTTTTAAGCAACACGAACAGCTAGAAAAAGCCGGTGCATCACAAGAGATTCTTGACAGTGATTCCGATGAAGATGAACAATCTTTTGAAAGTCCTTTAAACAATGATACGATTATTCCAACTCCGGATCAAAATAACGATCACTCGCCTATTCAAAAGGAGGAGAACGGATATGACATAACCGTTGTTATCAATGGTGTAACGTACAAAAGTGAATATTTTAGGATTTGCACCATTGAACTAGACTTTTTGGGAGAGGATTCTGATTCCAAATTGATTGAAGTTGTGGAAGACCCAATTGAGCTTGTGAAAGAATATAATGATGCTGAGATTTCGGTTAAAGCAGCAATTAAAAGTTCGATAGAGGACCATGATATACTTGAGGTAAATAATTTACTAGAGATAAAAGATGAGGATCTCAAACAAGGTTTGTTTAATCCTTTGCATAATTCTATATCTATTGATCCTTTTGTAGATGGTGGATTTTCGACAAGGGCTAAAATTGTAAACTCATAATTATACGAAGCTGTGATCCAGCAATCAGACGTGAGTATTGAGACACGGGTCTCTCATCGAATTCTCAACGGAGAGTACTTTCTCTCGAAGTACATGTAGATATGTAGTCTCACGACTGGACAACGGCATATCTCATGAATACTGAACACTTTCAGTGATTATTTCTATATAGTATCACGAGATGGACGGCTCCTAGACAGCTTGCTCTGCTAGTATAGAGCGATAACGTCTTCAGGAACAAACAACGAGTTTACCCTGACTATATAAAGGATATGACTTACCGACAAGCTCATATCGAGATAATTAATGCTCCTAGACAGCTTGCTCTGCTAGTATAGAGCCACAAAGTTAATTATTCCTAATTAAGATTAATTTTGTCGTGACATTCACTACTGAATTCCCAGAATAATCTATTATTGCTCCTATTCCATGGTCGAATCCATGACTGGTCCCATGGAATGGAAATAACAATTGCTCCTATTCCATGGTCGAATGGTCCCATGGAATGGCAATAAACAATTGTTCTGATTCTATGATCGAATCCACGGCTTGATCTCATAGAATAGCAATAACTATATTATCTCATTACTCTGATTTCATGATCGAATCCACAACTGGTCTCATAAATGGTAATAGATAAATCTTAATTACTCTGACTCTATGGTCGAATCTACGATCCCATGGAATGGTAATGCTCACTTTATTATTCTGAATTCGTAGTCGAATCCTCAGCTGCTCCTATGAATAATAATAAACATCTTATTACTCAGTTTTGTGAATTATTCTCCACTGAATTCCATAATTAGTAATAAATAATCAACAACCGGGCATCTGAGCTAACTCTAAGTAAGCCCCGATCCAAATGGTGAAAGTGTGTTCAACGACGATGCACTAACATTCACCGCACGAACGAGTATTTCAAAATACAACGAAACGATGAACCTATGCAAAATAGGAAAAAAATAATAATTACAAATATTGACCAGGGTGCTGGGAGCACGGACACACGACCGACCGTCCGTGTCATGGTCAATCCCAAGTCAGTTTTATATTTTTAATGCATTTTTATTATTTTCCATGATTTGATGAAAATTCTCTCATTTTATCAAATCTCCTTCGTCTCGAGGAAACTCCTCGGTTTCATGGTATTTTGATAAATTCGTAAAAAATAATATAAAATTGAGAACAGAAGTGTGGGGCGTGACCGTTGGCCAACCGGCCATGCCTTGGTCCCAGCCGGCCCCACACTTCACGGTTCCTCATTATTTTATTATTATTATTATTATTTCTCTAATTTCGTGAAAAAACTCCTTGATTTCATGGTATTTTGCACAAATCATCAAATAATAAATAAAATTATGAAAACTTGTGGGGACCGGGCCACTAGCCGGTCGGCCGTGCCTTAGCCGATTCCACACGCCCCTTGTTTTATTATTTTATTTTATTTTTCCTTGAATTCATCAAATTCCTTGATTTCATGGTATTTCTCTCAAATTAGGAAAAATTCCCTCAAATCATGAAAAATACTTAAAAAATATAAAAAATTATGAAAACTCATGGGACTGGACCCCTAGCCAGCCGGCCACGCCCCCACGGTCCCACCCGCCCGTGTTTTTATTGTTTTAATATTTTTTGCTTTCTTAAACTCATGAAAACTCCTTCAATTCATGGAAACTCCCTAAATTCATCAAATTTCTTAAAATTCATGAATTCTTCCTAGAATCATCAAAAATATTATAAAATTAAGGAAAATGGCACCACGGGACCATGGTCACGACCGGCCGACCATGCCTTGGCCTCGGCGGTCCCACACCTCCTTATTCCTTATTTTATAATTATTTCCATCATCTCATGGTGTTTTCCCCAGTTTCGTCGAAACCCTAATTTTGGCATATTTTCTCGAATGGATGCTCAATTGCACGCCAGAAAATATCAAAATTCTCAGGACTGAGACGCGGACGCCTTGGGGACACGAGAACGCTATATTGAACGACCAAGATTGGCTCTTTGGCTTACGGAAGCCGGTCCCATCAAGTTTCACAGTTTTGACCTAATTTGCACAATTGCACGTATTAGGTCCAAGACTCTTCCAAACACTTTGGATTTTCATGAAGTGATCATCAGGAGGTCACGTGACTACCCAGGGCCGGTTTCATGACCCCATGGTCGGTCCCTCACTCCGTTATAATTAATTAGGTTTTCTCAACTAAGGCTCAGACGAGCATTTTCGAATAAATGATTAAACCAACATTTAATCATTCTTTCACCAACAAATCGTCAACTCTTCAGGATTTCTTTGTATTTGCTCACGTGAGCATATGGACACTACATGGTTGATCCAAGGTCCCATGTAGTCGCTCCCTCCTTCGTCCCATGGTTAAAATTCTAACGAACCATGAATTGATCATCAATTGATCAAATTAGGGTTTCTGAATCCAAGGATCAGCATTCCAGATTCCAGCCTTAATAATTTTACGACGACCTCATGGTCATTAATTTTATTAATTATGCTCGGTTCAATGACCAGTATTCTAATTAATATTTTTGGTACGCTGCCAATAATCCATCAGATGAGCAACACATACTCAGACGATCAAATATTCAACAATTCATCACATGAGCAACACTTGCTCAGATGATAAATATTTGCTCAAACCAAGGAATATTGGTTCAACAATCAATATTCAACGATCCATCCAATGAGCAATACTTGCTCACTTCGTCGTAAGAACTATACCTCTGTCTCATGACATGTTCAACTCATGAGTTTCAGAACATCGTGTTCAACTCAGCAACTACATGGACTCATCGTCCCATCAAACCACGAAGTCATCAATTGACTAACATACCATGAGACGTCAATCATGTCACTTTGGGGGGATATCACTTAGGGTTTTGGTCTGGCGGTCTACGGCACGTGTGTTCAAACACACGATGGAATGTGAGCAAGTCGTGCAATCAG
Source organism: Papaver somniferum (assembly GCF_003573695.1). Taxonomy (NCBI): domain Eukaryota; kingdom Viridiplantae; phylum Streptophyta; class Magnoliopsida; order Ranunculales; family Papaveraceae; genus Papaver; species Papaver somniferum. The sequence goes on along the minus strand of NC_039366.1, from coordinate 95,396,066 downwards.
TTGAAGGAATTCACGAGGTAATGGGTGGAAAATCGACAAAGTCTCCACACGTTGAGCAACTGGTTTCAAACACGATCTCCACTTCCCCACTCCTTGATTCCATCAACTGTCACACTTCATGGGGTCATGGTGTCTAAAATTCCAGCAATATAAATAAGTCTCGGAATCATGATTGAATCATCGGCATCAACAGTATCATCAATCTCACGTCTCATCGACAACACGAGATCATCAACTCATCAATTGAGAAACTACTCTCAGTTGAGCAATTTCAATCATTCAGAGCTTATCATATTCATAATTCACACACCCACAATCTTTGATTACCATTGATTACACACATTTCACAGCTTCCCTCCTACAGATCAACCCATCCTCTCTTGTGACCGAATTTACTCTGGAACGGTCATTGTCTTGATTTAGGCCGGAGTACTACAGATTGATCTCTCGAATCTAAAGCACCCCCTTTGCAGCGGTGCATCTGTGTGAGGTTTAAAATTTCTCTCGGTTCGAGGAGTCTCCTTCATACGGTCGTCTCCTCAATTCCTTAAAAACCAGCAAATCGTTTTTCCCCATCTACACCTTTCCATCCAATTGAAGTAGATTCTCAACAAGTTGTTAACCCGACTTTTAGGAAAGTACCTCACTTAGGATTGGAGTTATGTGCTTCCAAAGTTTTAACGGATTATTTTGCTTCTAAGTGTCCACCACTTGATGTGTTTGATTCTAATAGTTTGCAGGTTCGCCATGCTGAAGAACCTTTTGAAGTTCCTGAATTATATGTTCTCTATCTACTTCCGAGCGTAGAAAGGACTAAGTGTGGGGGAAACTTTAATAAATTGATAGCTTCAATATTTATATCTCGTGCTAATGTTTTCATGAAGCTGTTACTAGAACTGCAGATTGTTTTCTGGGCGGAGTACCAGATTTTCAGACTGTTGGTGTATGGACGATAACCAGCGGGTCAGGCTGAGGACGTACTAAGCGCTGCATGGAAGGAAACCCATAGGTTTTGTATTTTCTATCCTTTTGTTTTTATTTTTCTTCTTTTGCATATCATATTAGGATTTCCCACCTGAATTTTACTTAGGACGAGTCAATTACATTGAGGACAATGTAAAGTTAAGTGTGGGGGAGTGTTTGGATATTTTGCATATAGAGTTTTTAGCCTTTTTGAGTCAAGTTTTCAAAATTTTGCGTAAAAAAAAAACCTCCAACTTGTAGAGATTTTAGAGTCACTAGCATACTTCTAGGTATGTTTACATAGAGAATTCTGACCGACATAACTGAACTTGGAAGTGTTAGGGAACTACATTGGATTTCTTGCTTGTTAGAGTGTTAAATAATGGATTTAATCATGTCGGTGATGCAAATTAGGAGCAGGGAGAAATGCATTATTAGAGTTGTTGATCAATCATTAGTGGAGACTACCTATTTTCAAATCAACAGAGGCACCAGACCAAATTTTCTTTGTAGCTGACTAAAGAGCTTTCTTTTGAGTGTGTGTCACCGTACGTTAATTCCGGGTAGAATGGTGAGCTACCCAGTCTCCCACCAACAAAAACACTATTTTTGATCTCTTGAGTGCTAATTTTGTCAATCATGAGGGTGACGTCTATAGATGAAAACCACCTTCTTGTAGTTTGATTTGCAGTTAGCACCATTCTTTCTCTCGCCAACAACAGATCCATAGAAATACCATCATCATCAACAAGTGGAGCGACATCAAAATCTACAAGGAAAGTTGAAGACGTTTGAGGTTTACAAGCAATAATTCAAGAAAGATCAAATTTCATATCCAAGTAAAGCAACATACAATGAGCAGATTCTATATGCATACATGTTGAAGACTTACAAATAAGGAGCGGAATTCTATATCAAAATTGAAGATTTAAGTACATGAGCGAAGAAAATCAAAAGATGAGAGTAATTGAAGTTTATGATACGAAGACGATACAAGTTGTGAAGATTCAAGTGGTAAAGTACTTCTTTCATGGCCATGTTATTTTAATTCCGTTATTATTTTTGTAGTTGCAATCTTTTTGTTTGAAAAAAATAAAAAAGAAATACAAAATACAAAATACAAAATACAAAATACAAAAAGAAAAAAAAATATAGAAAAAGAAAAAAAATAAATTTGCATTTAGGTTGTTATTTGTTCAATAAGGACATGGGGAAGAAAAATCTATAAGGAAGTTTCAAGCAAAAAGGAAATTGAGGAAAAGAGTTACAAATTGTCATAGTTCTACAAAGTTTAAGAGTTTATCATCAACAGTTGAAGACCGGAGACGAAGACCAAGAAGATGAAGAAGACGAGCTGAAGACTACGTTTCTATTGGATGTTGTGAGAGTGGTGTTATCATCATTGCAATCAGATGTGAAGGTGGTAAGTACTCTCATCCTCTATTTTTAATAATAATGGTTGATTTCCTTTCTTAGAGATCATCAGAAAAAGTCTATTATTTTCCACGATTTTGTGGAGTCTCCAGAAATAATTCGGAAGGTTACCTTCCCACCATTCAACGTGTGTAGGATTCTCTCTTCATTCCTACCTGCACACATGTGAGACCCATAAAAAAGCCGTCTTATTGAGTGGAATTATCATAAAATCCTTTCAAGTAAGGCAGAAGTCGAGGCGAAATGCTTATTGATCGCTCTCAAACACGCATTCTCTCATTATGGTGTGGTTATTTCTCACTCAACATTTAAGAATGAGAATATGTTCTTTGGTATTTCTAACTTCTTATTACTAGCATGCAGAAACTCTATGTCCTCATAGATCTTTGGATGCTTGGGAAGCTGGAACGCTTTGAAGTTGGAGTAGGTTTTGTGAGTCTATCTCTCGTAAGCCCTCACGAGACTATAACTCGTCCACTAGGGACACCTAGGGGTTTAAAGGCTTGCTAAACGTGCTAAGTGTAACTGTATCCTCGACGACATGGAGTTGTTGTACTTTAAGTAGTTTTCTCAAGGACTAGCAAAACCTAAGTGTGTGGGAATTTGATAAGTGCTTAATTTACATGTTTAGAATGTCAATTCCATACTTGTTTTAGCTATAATTCTTCCATATTACTCGTTATTATGATTATATTCTAGTTTATGTGTCATATCAGGTGAATCATCCCAAGAAGAGTGAAAAGAGCTGCAAAAGAGATATAAAGTGAAGTTCTCCAAAGATCCAAGTGTCTAAAGCCGAAAGAAGTGGAAGAAGTGCGATGAAAAGGAGCAAAGAAGGTCGAAAACATAAGAAAGACTAAAATACCAAGTTCTAATCATCCAAATTAAGGATTTCTTATAACCATCTTGAATAGAATTCAATTTTTAAGACAACGGTGAAAGAATGAGGTCACTCCGAGTTCTGAGGAAGAAGTTACAGCCAAAACAGTCGAGACGAAAAACGGCAATCTACAACACAACTTTCGGCATTGCTAAAGCAATACCGAAAGTGACCATATTTCGGGAAGAAAAGGTGTATTTTCGACCCCAACTTTCGGCGTTGCTTTGGGGTATTCAACAATGCCAACTGAGATAAACCTATGGGGTCCCTTTTGACGTATTTTGACTTTCAAATCAAGGAAACTTGGTCCTAGATGGATTCTAATACCTAGATCTCATGGAAACTATATAAGAGGACTTCCATAACAATTAGAGGAACTCGACACATTTCTACATCTCATATTATACCTTGTTCTTCATCAATATTTTAGGGTTTACCCCTTTAGGGGAAACCGGGTAATTTTGTAATCATGAGAAGCTAAACTTTTTTTGATTGAGGATGAATTCAATGTTCTAGCGTGAAGCTACATTATTATACAAATATATTTAGAGTTTTATCATCTTATCGTTTGTTTTCCTTATAATTAGGGTTTATGATTGATTTCTAGATTGTTTTAAGTGTACAGTTAGATTAATCTATTGATAGTAAAGGTTAGGATATCCGTGTAATTGTTGAATAATCCTTACACAAGTAGAGAACGTGAGACCTCGCAGAGGGATTCTGTGGAGAAATCATGTGTGAAGACAACACTAGTAAGTGGACCTTGCGCTAAGAGTCTAACTGCTAGGATCAACCTAAGTTCACATAACTTAAAGCTTCCGCTGGGTTACACCTTGAGTGCGCTACTACTTGGTGGTTCGGTTGGATAGAACTTGATATGCGAGCGCTTCGGTATCAAGTTACATGAGGGACTTTGGGGATAGCACTGCGCCAGCTGCTTTCCTACGGTTGGTGATGAATGGTTCTAACGAAGATAGATAAGTATACTAATCCATTTATTGCTTCGTAACGGCGAAGGATTCCTTGATCATCTTTTTTTATTATCTTTTCATTTATTTCATAAACCAACCCCCTTTTTACTTTGTTTTGCTATCTAAATAACATATCAATTACACATCTCTCTGTGGAAACGATCTCTTACTACCGCTATATTACCAGTTAATTAGTGGGAAATATCTTAATTAATTTGTTGTGGTTACGACACGCATCAACTTGGCTAGCCGATTTAAGCGGTCCAGATCTAACTTGGATCGACCGATAGGATTTTATAATGGCTACTAGTCGCCACTCTCCTATAGGAACTGATCGGCCACTTATTGGGATTTGTGCGTAGCACCCACCAACTCCCTGAAAAAGGGCGGTTATGCTCTTTTTGAGACGCTCAATCCGTGACTGATTCGATCGAGCTCTAAAACAACGATGCTCCATGCACATCGATTATTTGGAGATGCTTGTTTAAAATCGATGCTTTACGTGCATCGAATACATACGATATTTCATGAATATCGACTTCACAAATAACTTGGTTATTTAACCTAAAACGCTACGTGCTGCTTTCAGCTACAAGTCCCACGACTTGACCCATTTACTCGAGACATCAAACATGTCACAAACTGGGGGATACTCACTGGGGTATTGGTCCGGCGGTTTACAGTGTGCGGCGTGCAACACGCCCATTACGAGAAAGTGTCAGGAAAGACGGACGGTTAACAACAATAGGAGTAGTGGGTGAAAGTGTGATCAGTTCTCCCTCATAATGGAAACGTGGTGATCACCACTCTTTACATAACCCCACTTCTCCACTGCTTGATCACCTCCACTTCCTACGAGAGATCAGGGCGTGCGCTCAATGACTTGTATAAATAGGATTTCAACCTATTTCAACGGAACACAAGTGTTATCAACACTGTATCCAGAAAACACCAAGAACTGATACCTTACATTCTGTAAGCCAGTTCCACATTCTGATACAAGTCATAAACATCCACACCTTCATAATTCAACATTCTGATCTCAAACACCTTCTTCGCTTCCCTCCCTAAGATCAACCCCTTCTCTTTCACTGTGTGACCGAATTGAATCTAGAACAGCCATTTCTTGGTTTAAATCAGAGTCTTACAGATTGATCTCTCGAATCTAAAAGTACTCCCGTGTAGTGCATTGTTTAGGGTTTGAATTCTTTTCTCATCAACATACCCAAATTTACCAAAAACAACAAAATCAGTTTTTACCCTCAAACACGCACATGTGTACATAACTAATAACAGAAATAGAAAACGCGTGAACCACATATGAGAGTTATGGAAACAAAAATACAACTAACTCTTAACCAACACCATTATATTTCCTTATTTTACCTTGTATTACTATCCTGTGTCAATGAGTATATATCCATGCATGGTTTAAAGTGAACCTTAGATGCAGCTCACTTTAAACCACAATCCATAGGCGGCATTCTAATCAAAGCCTTCCATCTAAACTATTTAACTTAAATTTATCTAAAATGTAAATTTATATTTATTATTCCCTTTGTCCCATAAAAAATGTATCTTTTATTTATCTAACTTTGCTTACTTTTAAGAAAATTTAGAAAAGTGAAAAACTCAGTTTTCGTCGGATGAAGGTAGTATTTAGTATTCACTGTGATGCTCAAAATATGTGTTTCCCCCTTTTCATTTATGAATGTCAAATACACTTGGTTGAATATTTAGACATTTGTTGGGATAGTATAGAAAATCAAGGATAGGCAATTTGGCAGGTACCTTCCAAGCTAAAAAAGAAATTTTGAAACTTTTTTGTGTCTATGTGCTAGTTTTCTCTCAAAAATTTATTTTTTGAGCAGAAAGGCTAAAACTTTATTGAACAAGAGAAAACAGGTTGTGAAAACGCGGGGGTACCAAAATATACCGCCAACTTTTTCTTAGCTGTATGGACTAAACTTGAATACAATTCCGAGAGTTCAACTTAATGAATCTCAATCAGGAATTATATGAAAAGCTTATATATTTTTCCCTCACAATCAGAATGTAAACAAAACAAATCTGTGAACCTGATTATACCGTGAGATTACTTAGACGATTCCAAAGATCAATATCCAAGAATCAATCAAGTCGGATCCAACAATTACGATGGACTTATCTACTTGAATTGATTTCAACGTACAACCTGTAATATTTCAATTATAAAGATAAACAATATAATGCGGAAAATATATAACATAAACGCCAGAAATTTTGTCAACAAGGAAACCGCAAATGCAAAAAAACCCAGGACCTAGTCCAGACTTGAATACCGCACTGTATTAAGCCGCTACACACACTAGCCTACTATCAAAACTTCGGACTGGAATGTAGTTGAGATCGAATTAAACCGTCACATCAATTCAGTTACATTCGTGCTCCTTACGCCTCTTGAATCCCAGCAGGACTCCGTACAATTGATTCCCTTAGCTGGCATCCTTTACAGCCTAAGAGTTGCTTCAACTCAATTTAAGACTTTAAACCAATCTGCCTCCCACAGATAAGCCTATATGTGATTTTCGTTCTAATAAAATATCAAGGTGAGGTAGGAAATCGATTGCAATAGACAAAGTCTAGATAAGCCTATATGTGATTTCCGGTCTTATGACTCCCGAAGAGCAGCCTAGATTATTGGTCACCTTACCAGTATAAACTTGTGGAATCACAAAGTCTGAGATGAAGAAACTTTGTGATTTCTGTCTCTCTTGTTTGTTAGAGCAAAGCACGACAACCAAAACAAGATCAGGATACACGAACTATCAAGATAACGATAGTTCGACCTAGCTTCACGAATCCCTAAGTGAAGTCTTTTTAGTCGCTAAACCCTAGAAGGGTTTGAAGGAGAGGACGACTCCAGTTTACAACTAGGACACACAAGAATAATGTCATGTATTCGAAGATCCCAGTTGTTTGAGGTTCTCCTTATATAGACTTTCAAGATCATGGTTGCTTTAGATTTAAGCTAAGGTAGCTTTGGAATCAAGAAATCAATAACCACCATTAGATGAACACTTGACTTGAGATTAACATAACAGAATAAACACTCTGGTAAGGATTAACCATAACCGAAAAGTGTACAAATACTTGTTCATGAAAGATTAGCCGAAATTAGCCAATTGAACGATAAGCTTAACCATTTTCATTGAACACTTTAAGACTTTAATCTTGAGTCACAAATGTGATCAAACATGTCTATATAGTGTTTCTAGAGAGTTATTCAAATGCAGATTATCTCATAAAATAATTCTGATGCATCTGAAGATATTCGACAAGGTAAGTACGCGTACTGTACCTGTTCGTGAATATTTTTGTCATAGTATGTGTACCGGGTATGTATACCCTTAAGACAAAAACAAGTTCAAGAAATCACAGATCTTTTATGGTTTGCATACTGGGTGTGCGTACCTTACCGGTTTTGAAACCAACATATCTTTTATGGTTTGCATACTAGGTATGTGTACCTTCCTGGTTGACGAGTCCATAGAATTTTTATGGTATGGATACCAGGTATGCGTACCAAAAAGTCGCTGCCGAACTATAGGTACGCTGGTACGCGTATTGGGTAAATTTACTACGGCTTTGGACTTATAACAGTTCTCCCAGTATGTGAACTGGTATGCATACTGTCTTGTATCCAGATTTAGAGTAGTTCTATATCTCTCTAATAATCAATATGAAACATTCTCAAATAACATCAACGACACATATCACTGTTCCAGACTATTTTTAAATGATTAAATCTTGGATCCTAATTAGGTCATAAACAATAAATTGTTCTTAAGCTTAACATATTTCGAGAACGATATTCAAGATAAACTTGACTCAAAATTTTTTTATTATGCATGGACTGTCTAATTTAATCATGCGACAATGTCTCATAGATAGAAAGGTGAAAACTTGAGAAATAAGTGATTCATTCTTCACTTACCTTTTTGTTGAAGAAGTTCTTCAGAGCTCTTGTTGATCTTCGCATTCAAATGGTAAAACGCATTGATATCTGATACTCAACTACACACTCCTAATCCGAGACTTGACTAAATGTTGACTACAAATCAAGATATGATTTTGACAACTAAATTTGACAACAAGCTTGAGATAGCATCACTTGTGAGTTCGACCGAGCAATGCTCTAACAGATTGAGAGCGCCTAAGCGGAAGGTAAAAACTCTAAAATAAAATAAAAATAACACGACCCAAAAAACAAGCTTAGCGAAAGTTTCCAACAAGTACAGGATGGAAAATACATCCACAAATTACCCTTTCTTATTGACCTAAGACCTACAACCTCTACTAGGTTTTCATTGTCATCCTTGGAAATTTTAGGATTTTCATCCCATTGAAGCTTAAGAAGTTCACGTTACTTTTTTTTAGAGTCTCTCTCCACATGGAACAAGAGCTCCTTGTTTCTCTCAAAATCCCTTTCTTCTTGATCAATAGTATTTCCTTTTATCTCTTCTATTTGAAATCTAGTTTTTTCAAGTAGAAATGTCGCCAGACAAATCCTTCCTCTGGTCTGTTGGGAAATCATTTTTTATTAAAATGAAGTCACCAACCATCAAGAAAAGATTCTTTTTGGGAGAGGGGGTCTTTTTGGAGAAAAATTTCTTACATTTAACTTCTATCCACTCTCCATACTTTTCTCTAAATTCTGTACCCCAACTGTCATTGCATCTGACCTACAACCATTAGATTTCACTGTTGATTTTGTTGCACCATTAATCTTCTTATGTCCAACACTTTCATTCCTTGTCCAATTTTTTTGCGGTCAATCATTCATCCCTCATTTGTTGCCTCGAAGCAATCTTAGGAATTGAATTTCAGAATATGAGGTAGTCCTTCTAGAAGACTTATTTGAAATTTTTGCCACTAAAGATGGTTTCTCTACAACACCCATGTCACTGTTGATAATACTGCTAGCTCCATTAATATTGCATTCCTATGTTAGCACTTTGTTTCTTGCCATAATAACATTTGAATTATTGTTAGAACCAATGGCAAAAAAAAATTCCATCATGCCATTTGACCCCTAACTTAGAATTCCTTCTATTGAACTAGAAGTTTTCACAGTCTTCACACAGTCTTCCATCCGCAATGGTTTACAAACCTTCTTTAGATTCTATCTGGCCTTTGTTTTCTTTGAACAAGCCTTTGATGATTACTCTAAAACCATACAAACTTCACAGTTAGAAGGCTTCCACTGATACTGAAAGATCTAGAGCAATCTTACCATGAATCCAAAGTGGGATGCTAGTAGGGTAAGAGAAGTTCAGATCAATTTCAATACCATGCTGGAATAAGTTAATTTCTATTGGTTTGTTGTACAAACATTTTGTTATAAATTTTAGGCCATCCTTATCCCACATATGCAGCAGTACCCCGTAAATCATAGCCCATATTCATCAGGATTAAATTCTCTATCAGCTGACTCCAAGGTCTCACTATAAAGAGCTTGGTTGTAATGTAAAGTGATCCAGTATCTAGCACTAATTTTCTATCATCCTCATCCTTGAATTCAAAAATGAAAACAACATTATTGTAAAGCTTGATAGATACTTATTTTGTAAAGTTTCAGAGCTTGCTCACTGCAAGTTTCACTGCCTCAAAAGAAAGTCGTTCGCCGACGAAGAAACCCATCACCTTGTTTTTATAATTCTTCATGCATGTTGTAAGCTTATCTGTTTGAGCATCCACTTGGAATTTCCCGTTTACTTTTACAGGAGAAGTAAACTTCATAGGAATCGAAAGAAACAATTTTAGGTTTGAGAAATAACCCTCTCCATTCTTGATCATTTTTGCTCCCTGTAGATCTCTGCAAAGATGAAATAAGGTGTTTTTCCCCATCCTTACCAGTACTTTCAGCGCCAGGTAAGAGGGTCTCGGGGTTGAGGACACTCTGGTTTGATTTATCAGTGGTCTCAATCCACCTTTATCATCATAAGATTCCTCATGAGATGGAAAATCAATTGAATCTTCGAGGGGTTGTATTGCATTAGTATTCTTGTTTTAATTGTGTAAATAGTTCTACTTTATGTGAACTGTTTTTGTATTTTCTTTTGGTTTAACTCTATTACCCCATGGACGATAGAACGGATTTTTATTAAATTTTGTCCGTTTTGAGTTAAAAAAATAATTAAAATTGTTTTAAATCGTTCAATATAAACTATACTTGATTATGTCCCCAAATACGATATTGTAATGACTAAGGTGTTGAAAGTGTGAAGTGGAGCGTGAAGTGTTTTTCACTTTTAGGAAGCGGTGCGTATGTCGAAACGTGAAGCGTCGCTTCATGGTTGATGTTTGAAACAAATGTTTTCTTATAAATAAATTAGTCGTAACTAGTAATTATAAATTTATTAGGAAGGTAATATCTATATAAATTTTATATAAATCTAATTTTTATCAAAAACAAAGCTTGTGTACACCAGTTCAACCTATTCCAGACAAGTGGGAGGTGGGGTGTTCGATTCCCCTTTAAAACATTCATATTTCTCTTTTAAAACCTTTAAAAATTAGGCAAAATTTTTAAAGCTTCATGAAAGATGCGCTTCACATGACCACTTCAGAGCGAAATGCTGAAATTTGAAGCGAAACATACGCTCCGGAACGTGAAGCGTACGCTTTTAAAAACCATGGTAATGACCCACATAGGTCTTTGAACCATTATTTGTTACCAAATTTAGCATCAATCTCTTCCCAAAAAAGAAATGGAATAGCCGCAATTGAAGAGAAATGAAGAAATATTTTAGATTTGGAGTCTCTAGAAAATCACGTTCATCGTTAGCGCTCATTCTCTCCTATGTGCTCCGATTTTATGGATAACTGGAAACGACCCCTTGGCAATTTCGAGTCCCGACAACTACCAAACAGGGGTCTATGGCACGATTTATATGGGATGATACCAAATTACTAGGTGCTGATACCATTTCATATAGGACAAAAAGATCTTAAGCAATCATGATCGTTGGATCGGTTAAATGGTATCAGCCCCTAATAATGATGGTATCAGCCCCTATAAATCATGGGTATATGGTACTTGCATGGCTTAAATTTGTGATATGTACATCTGTATACCAGGCAGTTAGAGTGGTTTTTAGGTAGTTACTACGGGTGGTTACGGAGTCTGCCTATATATATCGTTGTGTAAGAATGTAAAGGTTATCTATGAAAATGGTGATATTTTAGATCATGGCTTCTTATCTGGTTTCCTTCTCTGATTCTGTGGTTTCGTCTTGCTTCTAATCTGATAATTCGTCTCTTCTCTTCTAATGGTTTCACTCTGATTTCACCCTGATCCCTGAATGATATGTTTGCACATATCAAAGGTATTAGAGTCGTTCGATCTTTTCGGACGGTTTATCCTAATTATCATTATCATTATATCCTAATTATTATAATCACTATCATCGAAATAAATGTGCATGGAAAGAAGATGTGAAGATTATCACAAATATATGCTTGATTGTCGCAAAACAAAGTTGCAGTGCTGTAAGGAGATATTTGAAGAGAAAAATGGAGTTGTCATAGAGCATATTATAGTATCTTCTGATTTCTACAACAGGTGCTCTTGTTTACGGTCTCTGGATGCTAACTAGTTCGTTGTATCATCATGTGTATCCTTTGTTTCTGTAAATGTGTAAAATATTTGTGTACACAACCTTGAGGGAAAGGTTGTTTCTAAGGGGAATGGAATGATATGTACATCCGTATACCAGGCAGTTAGAGTGGTTTTTAGGTAGTTACTACGGGTGGTTACGGAGTCTGCCTATATATATCGTTGTGTAAGAATGTAAAGGTTATCTATGAAAATTGTGATATTTTAGATCATGGCTTCTTATCTGGTTTCCTTCTCTGATCTGTGATTTCGTCTTGCTTCTAATCTGATAATTCGTCTCTTCTCTTCTAATGGTTTCACTCTGATTTCACCCTGATCACTGAGTGATATGTTTGCACATATCAATTTGTTAATCATGTTTTGTGTTCCTCAAGTGAAAGCGCTCGTAGAAAACACGTTTGAGTACTTTGGTCGGTAGTAGTGGCTGAATTTTGTGGTAGTGGCTGAATATCGGATCAGTAATGATTTTCAAACAAAGGACACACGCACAAAGCTTTTTACGAGATGAGAGAGAGTGTCAGAGAGATTGGAGCAAATAATTGTTCAGTTACTCAAATTGAACAAAAAAATTTTGAATTTGCAAACCAAAAGTTAGGGAATCAAGATGGATTCAAGGTGGTGGAAAAGGGATTAGGAGGATTAAACTTCAAGATTACTTTCTCTGCAGCAATTGGAACATGGATGAGTCAAATCTTTGAAGAGATTATACAAAGCTCCAACAACAAGCACAAGTGGACCAGGAGGGAATGGAATTTCTCTTTTCTCATAGAGAAACTTCATATTCAGAGAGGAGAATTTCTGAAAGTCGCCAGAACGGATGAAAACCGTGGCAGAAACAAAGCTCTCTACATCCCTAAAGGGAACCACAACTATGGTTGGTAAAGATTTCAGGACCTATTTAATAGATTGATTGGCAGGAAAATACTTCAACAACAACAACCTCCTAGAATGGTTGATTTTCCGGCAAACATCAACAACAAAATTGAAAGTACAAGACGAATCAGATCTTTTGTGTGTGTAGCACATGGTACTATCCCTTGGAATCAAGTAGCTAGAGAAATAGCAGCTAAACTTAAATGGAAGAGATATCTTAAACTCTCAGTCATTAATGAGAATATGGCTCATTTTACTACTCAGAGTAATCAAGAATGGGAGAGTTATTGGAAACCAGTAAAGTGGAAATACAAGGACACATTCATTGAAGTCAAGAGATGGATAGATGAAGACGTCACCATTAATGAGAGAACTCTAACACTGGCTCAAAACTGGGTAAAGATAAAAGGGTTCCCAGTACAATTGTGGTCCAAGGAACACTTCGATCAAATTGGTGATGTTTTAGGAGGGCTAGCAGAGGTAGACACGGAAACTCTGGCTGGAAATCCTTCATGTTCTCGTCGGCGAGTTAAATCCTTGGCTCAAAATATCCCAGCTGCGATTAAAGTGAAGATTCAAGGGAAGGAATGGGTTTTAGCGATAGAATGGGACTTCAGTTACATTCCAGCGACATCATCAACGGTCAAATACTATCGGAAAACTCTACAACAATTGGAGACTACTTCAACAGTACAAAAAGAAAATTCAAATTTTGAATTTGACAAATTCAGAGACGGGTCTTTTAGATCCACTCAAAACACAAGGAGGAGATGCACACACGTGGAAGAAGGACAATCGTCAGGTAAAAATGATATTCACTCCCCAATCACAATTACTGCCTGTTTCAACAGATTTTTTGAATTACAAAAGCAAAAAGGTCAACAAACTGCCTTAGCTGGTCGAAAGGAAACGGTCAGTCAAGATACAACGGCTCTTCAAAAAGAAAAACCAGTTCAAGCTTTCTTGAACAAATACTACAAAAATTACAAAAATAAGATTGTCACACCAGGGATGCAGCCGGAGATTATTCCAACTATCTCAATTAGATCAGACAATGCACAACTAACAATCAACCCTCTTAACATCTCAGAATATGAATTGGGAGAAACAACACAATTGTCCCTAAATCTCAAAAAGGAAATTGAAAAAATCAATACAATACACAACACAGTGGATCAGATTATGGAAGCTACTACGAATCTGGGGGCTAATTTTGGTAAGAATGCAGATAAAATCAGAGACATGTATACTGAACTTGTGGCAAAACAATTTAGATTGGGGGAAGAGATTGTAAACAACAAACTTCCTTCAACAAATGAAATTATCTCAGTTACAGACACAGTTGAAAATTCTGGAGAAGAAAAGGATGGAGAAATGGAAGAGTATGAAGATGCAGTCAACTTGGCCTCAGAAGGTTTAAATGGATATTAAAATTCTTATTTGGAACTTGAGAGGGATTACTGCAGTGGACAAAATGGATTCTTTGAAGGATCTTATAAGGAAAATAAAACCAACATGTGTGCTAATTCAAGAAACACACATGATGAAGATTAACAATTGGTGGTTGTCAAATCTGTGGGGTAATGATAATTGTCAATGGCAGGCTATCCCAGCTCAAGGATTATCTGGAGGTATTTTAACAATCTGGGATGACAACTTATTGGAGAAAACAGATGATTTAATTGGACCAAACACTCTCTCTCACAAATTCAAATCTAAAACAGAAGATTATGAATGGACAGTCACAAATGTATACTCCCCTTGTACTTACTGGGAGAGACTTGAATTCTGGGAAGAATTAGAAGATACAACAGGATGGGCATCTGGACACTGGGTTATAGCAGGAGATTTTAATGCTACAAGAAGAAGAATAGAGAGGAATAAACCAGGAGGAAATATGAGAGCAAGAAGATTTTTTAATGAGTTCATGGGGGCAAATGAACTCATTGATTTGCCACTAAACGGAGGTCTGTTTACCTGGAGCAACATGCAGTCAGATCCACTCCTTTGCAGACTAGACAGAGTTCTAGTCTCTCCATAATTTGAGAGTAAATTTCCTCTTCTAACTCAAACTCTTCTTTCAAGAACATTATCTGATCATTCTGCACTACTTCTCACTACTGCAAATGTTGATAGAAAAAACCCTCCATTCAGAATTGAAAATCATTGGTTCACCAATCCAGAATTTTTGATTAATATTGCAGTATGGTGGAACACAATGATATTTCATGGTTCTCCTAGCTACATATTCTTAAAAAAACTGCAAAACCTTAAATTTTTCTTAAAAAGGTGGAGTAAGAGAACATATGGAAGAATGGCTGAAAAGAAACAAGATCTCACTTCTCAAATTGACTCATTAAATGCTCTAGAAGAATTTGGGGCACTCTCTAATAGTCAATTCAGCAATATAGTTGAGTTAAGAGTTAAACTGAAACAACTTAACCTAGATAATGCAAGAAAGTGGTTATTAAGATCTAAGTCTCAACATCTAAAGGAAAGTGATGCTAACACAAAATACTTCCACTCATTAGCAAATGGTAGAAGGAGAAGAAACACAATTCAGAAGATGGTGATAAATGGGGAGGATAATTTCTGCCAAGCAGTTATAAATGATGAGATCTCCAAATATTTCTATAATCTTTTTCAAGACAAGCACACTCTGAGACCTCAACTAAATGAAGAATACTTCCCAAAAATCTCTGAACAAGAAAGAAGCTGGCTTGAATCTGAAATAACATAAGAAGAAATATGGTTATGCATCAAAGATTTCAAGCACAACAAGTCACCGGGACCTGATGGATACAACATGGATTTCTTCAAAGTTGCTTGGCAGATCATCAAGGAAGACTTTATGGTTGTAGTTAAGGAATTTCAGTCAAATGATATGCTTGATTGGAGAATAAATTGCTCCTTTATAAGTCTAATTCCTAAGAAAGAGTAAATTGGTTCTCCGCAAGACTTCAGACCAATTAGTTTGGTCAATAATGTCTACAAGGTTATTTCTAAAGTCCTCACTCAAAGACTAAAGAAAGTTCCACCTCAGCTTATTACTGAAAATCAAGGGGCATTCATCAAAGACAAACAAATCCTTGACGGTATATTGATTGCAGGAGAACTCATAGACTCAAGACTAAAGAGCAAAGCACCTGGAATCCTCTGCAAATTGGACATACAGAAAGCCTTTGATAATGTGAGTTGGCACACTATTCAAAGAGTCCTACAATGTTCAGGGTTTGGACACAAATGGATTAAATGGATTATGTGGTGTGTTACATCTGCACAACACTCGATTTTGGTGAATGGAAGTTCTAATGAGAGATTCAAACCTCAAAAAGGATTGAGGCAAGGTGACTCTCTCCCACCTTTCTTGTTCATAATGGTGGCTGAAATTTTCACTAAACTTATGAAACGAGCAATGGAATTAAACATGATCTCTGGCTTCTCCATCAACAACAATATCAATATTTCACATCTGCAGTATGCTGATGATACCCTAGTATTTTTGAATGGAACTGTTGAGGAGGCCGAGAATCTATTGTTGATATTACAAGTATTTGAAGGCATTACAGGACTTCCAGTCAATCTCACCAAAAGTTCTGTAATAAGCATTGGAGCTAATAATAGCATCCAATATGTGGCTGATATCCTCAACTGCAAGATTGAAGAACTTCCTCTCAAATATTTGGGTATTCCAGTTGGAGCAACAAGCAGGAACTGTTCAATTTGGGATGTGGTAATTGAAAAATTTCATAAGAAATTAGCTCCCTGAAAAAGAAGATACTTCTCTAAAGCCGGAAGAATATTACTCATCAAGACAACTCTTTCCAGTTTACCAATTTACTTCATGTCTCTGTTTCCAATGCCAATCAAAGTGGAAAAGAAATTAAACCAAATTATGAGCTCTTTCCTTTGGGGTTGTACAACAGAAAAGAAGAAAATCAGATGGGTTGCGTGGAATAGAGCTTGCAGTTCAAAGAAGGCTGGAGGTCTTGGTATCAGAAATCTTAGACAAACCAACAAAGCTCTCATTGCTAAATGGACTTGGAGATTTTCTAAAGAGAAAAACCAGTTGTGGAGAAAGATCATTCAGATAAAGAGACAAGGAATTCCTTCGGCACTTTTTGTGAAAGACTCTAATCTTCCACAAGGAAGAGGCATTTGGAATGGCATACAACAACAAAAAATAGTAATTGAAGATATGTGTACTCTGGAAATAAGAAGTGGCAAAGATATATATTTCTGGTGGGATAAATGGAAGGATAATCAAGTATTAAAAAGTAGATTCCCAAACATTTTCAAAATCTCGACCCAGAAGAATGCTACATTGCAAGAATTAGTGTCCAATAACACTTGGGATATCAAGCTAAGAAGAAATCTCAACCAATCGAACTGCTGGAAATGCTTCAACTATTTGAATGGTTAGGATATCCTCCTTCACTAAATGATCAGGAAGATGAATTAAAGTGCAACATTGCAGGTGGATTCTCTACTAAAAGCTGCTACAACTGGTTAATAGATCAACAACAGCAACAACAACCACTCATTCCTCCTCCTCCTCCTCCTCCATATCAATGCATCTGGGTTAAATTTGTGTCACCTAAAACTCAGACTTTTATGTGGTTGGCTGCTCAAAATGCAATACCAACAACTGATAATCTGGTCAGAAGAGGAGTTCCAATTCAGAACATGATGTGCTCTCTCTGCAACTCCCAAGCTGAAACAGTTAATCACCTACTGCTTCACTGCAGTTATACACATAAGATTTGGAATTATTTCATAGGAGGATATAATGTGAGATGGGCTAATGGAGGATCATTGGAAGCTCAACTTCAAGCCTGGAAATTCAGAAGAGGAAGAAATAGAGGAATGAAAATTTGGCCTCTACTCATCTTTGCCATTGTCAGGTCCATTTGGGAAGAGAGAAATCGCAGGGTGATGGCCAACAAATCTCCCAGATCAGAAGGAGTTATAATCAATGAGATTAAGGCACTTATTTTTCACTGGGGCAAAGCAGAGAAATGGTTTTGGGGTTACTCTTTTAGAGACCTTGTTACACACTAGAAAGTACTAATTGATAGAATATAAGCTAATATAACTCAAAATGGGACCTTCCGTCTTTTACATTTTCTTTTTTATACGATATTGACCTTACACTTCAAAAAAAAAAAAGTAATGATTTTCAAAAGTATGGGAAAAGAGACATCGATACAAAAACAATAACAAATAAAAAAAAAAAGTAAAATGGTTATTCCAGATTCAACGAGTGAGTAAACCCATATTTGCATCATGAAATTTTTGGAAAAAATTCTACCACTTCCGCTTGATAGTGGTAGGATGATGGAACCCATATTGATATTTCTCAAGGACAAATCTCTAGGTTCTTACAGAGTTCGATTGTTCGGTTGTGAATTTGATTCGAATAATCTTTTATAGACTTGAGCTGTGGATTTTCCACCGTAAAAACTAGAAAGAAACAAGTTCATTAAATCACGAGAGAGACACCCGTGAATCACACCAGTGCTTTTTCACCCATATAAAGGTATAGTTTGCATGTTACATGCAGGCTATGATAAAAGCCGACTATTAACTGCTACATCTCCTCGAGGACTTGCTCGTTTGAGATTTTTGTCAAGAGAGACTAAGATGTGATGTGAATTAAGAGATCGAATATCGTAATCAATTATTTATTTAATCAGATAATTAGTATTTGTCGGCAGTGATACATGCATCAACGAAACAGTAAAGTTTCAGTGAACTCATCATCATTCTCTAATGAAGAATATTTTAGTTGATGAAACATTTTCTTTGGCGGTGGTTAATGAAGATATTTTAGTCCGAGGTAGCAAAATATGCAGAATCTGCTCTTGAAATCAGATTTTGCTATACCTTTGACATAATCTAGAATCTATGGGCCGATGTTATTGGGACCATTGCCACTAACAAGTCTAACCATTGCCAACCAGTAACAAGTCTAACGACCGTTCTTCTTGTTATTCATTGAAACTGTATAAAATAATGCAGACAGTTTAGACTTAAAGTATAAATAAATAAAAGTAAATAAAGTAGCCCCAATCGAGTTTTTCAGCCAAAAGGCCTCAAAACAAAAGAGAAAAGAAAGAATTTCCATAACAGCAAGGTCCTATAATCTACGAATAAAGCCTTAATGATAGGCAGTGGATTTCCACAGTCTCATGCTTATCAGATCCTACATGCTAATGGATAAAAGCTCCACACTTTTTGGCTCATTGATCTTTTAACGCAATTGATGGAATGAGCGTGAAGGAACCTTTGGTGAAGTTTCGGTTAATTTCATCAATTATGGCTGAATCAGTTTCTCCTTGTGATTATGGATGGTAATCTTGGAAAAACAAGGTGAAAACGAATGAAGTTCGAGCAGTAAATATTTTATTTTACGGTCCGCGAGTTATAACCCTAAAGGTGTCACTATCCATCCACAAAAAACTCATCAAAATAAAAGCAACACAAAAACCTCATCAAAACAAAAATAACACAGAACCCCCAAAGAATTTGATGAAACCAATTTTGGTTTCATCATAAAAATTGATGAAACCTGAAATTTGGGATTTTTGTATCAATTTTTAAAAATTTGGGGTTTTTGTATCAATTTTGTTTAAGATGGAGTTTTAATAGATCCCAACATTTGAATGGGATTTTTGTACCACAAATTTGGTCACCTTGGATTTTTATGACTAGTTCTGTTTATTATATATAAATTATCGTTTCGCTCCGGTTACAAAATAAGAGATATGAAAATGCACCTTTTACTTGGTTCAACAATCAAAAAGGTGAAGCCAACATTTGTGAAAAAATAAACACAACACTAATTTTTAACAATGGTCCTGAGCTTTCTGGACTCGAAGATGGGAAACTTCCTTCAGGTAGGATCGGACCATACCCCACTCTTATTTGATTCTAACCTGGAAATGAAAAAGTGAAATGCTTTGTATTTCGTGGGAAATTTCCGCAAAATCTCCCGTGTAAGGAGGGGAGAGGGTCCCATTTCCAACCCAAGTGGTAGAATCACCCCCCTCCTGACCATTGGGCCTGACTCAAGAGATTTTTCGCGGAAAAAATTGTTGTAGGTGCAGAATTACTCATAAAAATTACAAAAATCCTATTGCATTAGATGTTGGCTATCCCATCGTACTTTATCCACTGTTGTAGTTGTGTCCTGGAGTCTTCACTCTAGAAACTCTTCGGAATGAAACTTTTCATTGAACATTCAACTACTCTCCTCTGATCTACCTCAATGGAACACCGAAACTTTCAGTAATATCTATAAAAGTATTAAAAACATAAAAATCTAAATAATAAAATAGAAAATTTTCATAAATTTGCAAATTTTCCCTCTAATTGAGATAACTAAAAAAATATTCAGGCAGAATGGGGCAAATGGTTGAAACTAGAAATGACTTTTATTACCAACTTCTACAGGACAATCTTCAAAGAATGTGATCAAATACTGAATATTTCCATGCAACATCTTCCAATAGGAAAAGAATCACTGCAATTCATTCCCTTCGGGAACCTTCGGGGCTTTGGCTATCTGAAAAAGAACATATCAATTCCCTTCTTATTAACCATTTCTTCCACATATGCACATCCCAAATTAGTGAACACAATGTTGACTTATCTAGCACAATAGAGCCTTGCATTTCGGAAGTAGAAAATCCATCGTTCATTGAAAGTCCTTCCAAGGAAGAAATCTGGAATGCCTTTCTAACACGAATCCCTGGAAAGCACCAAGCCCAGATGATTTCCAACTGGGCTTCTTCAAAGCTAGCTGGGATATTATGGGACCGGATATAATCTCATCATTTATGATTATTTTCAGCTCAGACTCTCTTAATCCCGAATTCATTATTCTTTTTTCATTCTTATCCCAAAAATTGCTACTCCGTAAATCCCGGATGATTTCTGACCCATTAGCACAGGCAATACAATTTACAAACTCATTTCAAAAACTCTTACAAATAGGCTAAAAGCTCTCTTGACAGATTAATCTCCCCGAACCAATCGACTTTCCTTCCGGAAGGCACTAACAACATAATTATCGCCTATAAATTCCTTTATTCTATGAAGATCTCAAAAGCCAATAAAAAAAAAAGGTTTCTTGCCTCTAAAATTAGGTATGTCAAAAGCTTTTGATAGGGTGGGATGGCCTTTTATTAAGAAGGCCATGATCTCTTAACAGATGGAATAGAAACTCCTTTGAGAACATTCAGTATAATATAGAAAAGGATAAATAAGAATATATCAAAATATGGAAAATGGAAAATGGGAATGACAGATGTCCTACCACTTTAAAGAGACTTGAGACCTTTTTAAGTAAGTGGCGAAGCATAAAAGAAAATTTCTGGAAAACAAAATGTAGAAACAGTATCATCAACCTGGATAACAGAAATTCTTTTTTTTTTCCCATAATGATGCTAGTAAGGAATAGAGTTGACATAATGAAAGACAAAAATGAGAATTGGATTAATGAAAGGGATGTCATCTCAAACTGTCTTACTTGACATTTTAAAAACATGGGTACTACCACCGAGCTAGATAACAACATGGACTTGATAAATCTAGATATCGAAAATCATAAACTGATAGAGAAAATGAAGCCATGTTAGAGAAACCCCAACCTAGTGAAATAAAATTTGTCATATTTACTATGGAAGGAAACAAATCCCCTGGTCCTAATGGTTTCCCACCAAATTTTTTCTAGGAAACCGAGAAACAATAGGTGGGGACCTTGTAAGACTGGTGCAAAAATTCTTTGACGCATGGTATATGCTAAAGGAGATGAACTCAATTTTTGTATCTCTTACACCAAAGGTTCAGTTCTCATGCTCTCCAAGGGATTTCAGACCCATCTCATTTGCAATACTACCTACAAGTTGATCTCCAATCATTATTGAAAGAATGAAACCATCACTAAGTAAAATCATTTCCCAATATTAATCTTCCTTCATACCTGAAAGACAGATAAATGACAATACTATGGTTGCTTATGAAGTTATTCATAATATGAGAACTAGCAGGGATAAACATGAATGTATAAGGGTAAAAAGATACATGTCAAACGCTATTGTTAAAGTAGAGAGGCCGCTTTCTATGGTTATTTTATACAAGATGAGTTTCATGAGGAATGGTATAAAAGAATAAACCAATTCATCTCTACCACAAGCTTTGTTATTCTTCCCAATGGTGTCCCCTGTGAGTTTCTCAAATCTACTATGAGGCTCGGACAAGGGGATCCTCTATCCCCTTATCTCTTATTCTTTTCATTGAGGTATTTTCAAGAACCCTGATGCAAGATGAACACGAAGGAAATCTACCTGGTATAAAAATTGACAAAAAATCCCTTTCTATTAGCCACCTGTTATTTACAGATGATTGCATAATCTTCTACAAATCTAACAAAATCGAGGCTGACAATCTGTTAAATCTAATAACTCAATTCATTAACTGCTCTCATCAGATGATAAATTTAACAAAGTCTTGGATTTTATTTGTCAATAACACCTCTCCTCAGTTGAGAATGGACATTACTGTTGTAATTAAAATCAGTCCAATCTCTCTAAATGATAATATTTGGGATCCCCTCTTTTCACTAATAAATCAAAAACAAAAGCTTTTTATCATGTGATAGAAAGTATCAAACACAGAATGACTGGTTGGAACAACAATACCATAAATTCTGCTGGGAAAATGGTGTTAATTAAACATGTTACTTTTACTATGGCCAACTATCAGATGAGCATTTTTAAAATACCAAAAACCACTACTGAGGAGATGAATAAAATCCAGAAGGTATTTTTCTAGGGAAAAGAAGATGGAAAATCAAAAGGAATTTACATGAAAGCTTGAACTATAGTCTGTAAACCTCTAGAAGAATGAGGCATGTGTTTTATAAATCTTGGAAAATTCAACAAGGCTATCATGGGAAAGAGAATGATGGAACAAGCTAATACTCTGGGAGATCAAGTATGCAAGCTAAATATTTTGTCGAGGAGGACATAATGCATATGTCAGCCATTCCTAAATCGACTGACTCATGGGTCTGAAAAGGAATTTTCTCATGCATAGAGAACATTCAAAGAATTAAAATAAACATATGGCAGGATAATCATGTCAAAGAATTGGAAACTTCAATCTCAAAACCAAACAATTGTCCTGCTAATAAGGAAAAGGTGGTTGATTTAATATCTAATAATAATCAGTAGAATATACCTCTTGTCCACAATATGTTTGATGATAGTATTATTAATAAAATATTGAACGTTGATATATGCTGGCCATGAGGATATATTTTTTAGGCACTAACCAAAGTTGGGAGTTCATTGTTAACTATTTATACAAGGAACTAACCCATAATGGTCAATCCAAGTCCAATAATAAGAAAAATTAGATGGCTATTTGGAATTTGGAAACCTCCCAATCCATTGAAGTTCTCTTATGGAAAGTTGCTCCATCTTACCCATAGGGGAAAATGTTGGAAGGTTCCTAAATTATATAGGTAGCACCTGCAAATTTATAACTGCTACAAAAAGTTCATATCCCTCATTTTCATTCGTTGCCCTTTGGCACAACAGGTTCGGCAGGAACTTCAATTTGACCCTAATGAAGTTTATAGTCGAATAATAGATTTTCATAATTGGTCTACCTATCTTCTAACAATCAGAAATCAAAGAGAAGGTTCTCTTGGTTGGACAAAATTATGTGCAACTGTTTTATGACATATATGGAAAATCAGATATAATTTAGCTTTCCTGAACATAAAACCAAACACAAAATGCATTATAAAGGAGATTATAGATCTTACAAATATACAAAAGCAGAGAGAGACAAAAATAATACAAATCCTATTCATGTGAAATACATAAGAGATGAGGCAGATAACCAACGACCGAGTTCGTAATAAATTGGAAAGCACCGATGCTTTTCACACGGATAATAAATGTTGCAATCATGCTAAATATTGCAACTAATAATATTGTATGGGGTTGATTCTCTATAATCATACAGGTAGATGCAAATGAGCAAGGGGCTCAAATTTTGGCAAAAGCCTCACAGATGATATGAAGCAAAGAGCAGCAAGTAAAGCTTATAATTGGGCAGCAGAGTTAGGCAGCAGAATGGAGTTTGAATTAAATTCTTGCCACGTAATAAAGCTGATTAGAAATTTGCATGATGAAAAAGTTGGTTCAAGATTTAGCCTGATGTACGATGAGAAGGAAGTTTTTGAAATTGTTAGATGAAATATATTAGTGAAAAAGAAAATCATCTAGCGACTAATCTAGCTATGATTGACACATACTGTAATCTTAATAGATCTTGGAATCACAATTCCGTACACAATTTGTTTTCTATAATCTCCGACAATTATAGTTTTGTTCAAAGTAGTATAAAACGTAGTAGTAGGGAATTTTTTTTGTCAAACACCGAAAACTCTAATCTGGATTATATAAGAACAAGTAGTACGCAAGTCAGACTA
This sequence comes from Papaver somniferum, assembly GCF_003573695.1. Taxonomy (NCBI): domain Eukaryota; kingdom Viridiplantae; phylum Streptophyta; class Magnoliopsida; order Ranunculales; family Papaveraceae; genus Papaver; species Papaver somniferum. Next base: position 95,371,776 of record NC_039366.1, on the reverse strand, counting down.
ATTCTCAGTTGATGTTAACTATTTGAGGTCTTTTTTACGTGGTTTTTCTTATAGAAAAAACGTCTTTTGATTAATATTTAGTAAAGATTAAATACATAAGTTTGAACACAAAAAGTGAAATAAACCAACAAGATCGGAAGAGATTGCCATTTGGAGGTGTTAAGGAGGACATTTTACGTTGTATATTTCATTTGGATGGATTTTTTTTTTTGAAGTAACATTATATTAAAACCAAATGGAAACAGAGTACAAAGATTACAACATAGGAAGCAGCTTATCCTTAATACATACAGGGGGTGTGTTATCCCAAACACTAGATACATGGGATTTCCTAGCTAACTTATCCAAAACATTTGCTGCTTCATTCATTTTACGCGACACATATTTACATAGTGAACTACCTAACGAAGTTAATCCGTTTTTACAGTCTTGAACATAAGAAAAAAGTGTCCAAGGGATGTTAGAAATATCACCATTGATAGCATTAACAAGTGCAAGATTGTCAGAGATGAAAATGATGTTCTGAAGATGCATATCTTGAGCCCATTCAACAGCCGTCAAAAGAGTGTGAGCTTCAGCTTCTAGAATTGATTTCGCGCTTGTTTGCCAGCATCTGGTTGCTGCAAATCTACCACTGGCTCTATAGAAGACGATCCCACAGCCTGCAGAAGAAGACAATTTCCCCAAGGAAGCATCCACAAACATTAAGCAAATGTCAGAGTATTGATGCAACATCGAATAATGAAAACGATGCCTATTAGAGATAGTTTCAGTAGCAAGGAAGGGTTTCTGAAGGCTCAAATAGAGGTTCTGTGTTTGAGTCAGGGACTCGAACAATATCTGGATTTGATGGATAATTACTACAGGACATTGGCGTTTGTTTTCCATACTAGCACTACAACGTGCTTTCCAAATTTTCCACAAAATAACTATATAAAGATTAAACAATTTATGAGCATCGGAATTAATCTTAGTATCAAACCAATGCAAAATCCAGTCCCAGAAAGAATTAAATTGGTGAACAGTAGCAAAAATTTGTGGGCATAATTGAAACCATATGCCTCTAGCAAAATCACAATGAAAAAATAAGTGATCAAAAATTTCAGGATATAAACAACAAAGAGAACAAAGGTCATTCTCCACAATGTTGAATTGAAACAAATGTGGTTTTAAAGGCAGAACATTTTGAAGACACTTCCAAATAAACAATCTGAATTTAGGTAAAGTATTCATGTGCCATAACCCGAGCCATTGTTTCTGTTGAGCAACAGTAGCAGAACATTGATTAGCTAATAACATTTTATACACAGATTTAGTAAAGGAATTACCCGATTGAGTAAGTGATCATCTAATACAGTCATCCCCTTAGCCAATAACATTTGGATGGATTACCGGAGCCAAATTTTGTAATTAACAAAATGATTCCTTGGAATCCAATTATTGGGATTGACTTACCGTTAATTTTGATCATTGGAATTCCAATTATCTCAACCAAACACGCTGTCCATACAAGCCAGTTATCCTCTACTCCTAAAAGATGAGTGTTTCACCTTTCACTAGACTTTTGCGTAGGATATGGTCCCAATATTGACATTCGTTTTAACTTTCACACAATATAATGGAATTAGGCCCCTCAGGTCCTCACTTCCTTGGACTCAAGTGAACATCTAATAAAGTCATGTTTGTTCCACTAGCTATTGTTTGTTTGTCCTAGTTTAACAACTACCAGCTGCTAGTAATGACTACTTTTGTAGCTTTCCTCCTTTCATAAATGAATTTGGAGGTGGACAAAGAAAATCTAACATATGCACATAATGTAAGCTTTTCTTCTACACCATCAATTGCCAAAATATGCCCATGAATTTAGAGTAGTATGTATACTCAAGATCACCGAATTTTCAATTTTTTTTCAAAATGAATGGTTCTCAAATCTTATCTGCACCTCTTAATCTCTTATTGCAAAACTACCGCATCTTTTAAATATTGTTAGGTGGAAAGCCACTTTTACTAAAATGAAAGTTGGCTTCGGGGTGGATTTAAAAAATAAAACGAATTCTTCCCCGATCAATAATTCTTTTTCGGTCTTGATTTTCGTATTAGCATCTACAGTTACATAGAATAATATTTTGAAATTAAACCTATCCCTGTGTGCTCTATGTTGCATATTATGAGTTTTGGGACGAAGAAAGTCCAACTGATAATTTAACTAAACGAAGAAAAAGAGTGCATGGAGGTGGCAACTAGCTTGAGTTCGTTTGCATCTCGAGTTCAAGAAATCCGTGTTCCTTCACATGTATTGCGTCTTTCAAATACATTCACTGCTTGTGGTCAGCATATGTATCCCTCTCTCATGCTGCCTCCATTTTTTAGGTAACCATTATTCTCTTATTTTTCAAAAGAGTGATATCCATATCATTAGCCTTGTTGGTGTTAAAAAAAAATTCCACTGATTTTCAAACTATGACGTAGACTGGACCAATTTCGACTAAATTTAACGAGTCTACATACCCCGTGTGCAAGCATCGTCCGTAAGATTTCGGTGATACTGTCAAAAATGAAATTGTACCTACGTTGCCAGATTTGTACATACCTATGGCAATTTGTTGAAGATTCCCAAACTGATTGTGTTTTAAAATATATTTACGGAAGGATTGATAGGATTAAAATTACAAGTGATTATGCGGAAAGCTTTTTTCTTTCTTTCTAAAATAAAATTTTTAAATACGCCTCAAAATTAGCTTTCCCTTTAGCAAAAATGGTTTTTCCCTTATTAATTATCATCTTTTAGTAGGGTCTTTTAATTTTGTACACGGCCAGACGGACAAAATATGTCTCGGTACCTTTGAAAGCCCAGTAGTAGAGGCCCTAGACAAGTTCAAAGTTGATCTGTTTTTTTCTGAGTAATGCTACGCATACCGCTATTATCACCGTGAAAAATCCCGTGGATCAGATCCAATGGCTGAGAGGGGAGTCCTGGAAAAGATTTGCAGGGGGTGAGGTATAAGGTGGGGGCCACTTTTTTTTCTCTCACACGGTGGTGGTTGCGGGATTCACTCCTGGTACACCAAGCATTATTGGTTTTTTCTTGTATACAATTTTTCTTTCCTGGCATAACATAACATTTGATATCATATATTAAAGGCGTTCTCAGTTATTAAAATCTACCTTTGATGTGATGGTTGGCTTGATTAACCCCACCTTTGGACGGATAAGAACATAAAAGGACTTTTGAGACCGGTGGTTGACCAATTTTGACCAATTTTTAAACAGTATGAATTGTTACTCGTCTTTTTCATCCAAAAATTATTGGTTTTGGGCTATTTGACCAATTTTATGATTTTAAAAACTACTAAAAAATAAGGGTGGAATCTTTGTCCAAAATATGCTAAACATATCAGTGTGGTTGAAACGTTCTTCCCGATTATTCAATATTTTTGATTCTTATACCAAGAATCGTAAACATTTGTATAGTCTTGTTGGTTTCTTCTGTAAAAGCGTTTTCCTCGGATTCCCTGATTTGCCAAAGCACGTAAAAGTTCAGTTTGACTGCCATAAGAAAATTAAGAAATGATCCAAATACACTATGTTGTCCTAGTTTGGGACCTCGAAAGTTAGATAAAAATAAGAAACAGACGAATTACAAGCAAGAGACCTCGAAAATGTTTATCTAACTTTCCCCATCACGCAGCAAGAGGCCTTTAAATATGAATGAGCGTTAGGGATTTACTAAAACGTGATTTACATCATGTTCCTTTTTTAGTGGAGGAGGATGACAAAATGGAAATTATGGATAATTTCAGCACTTCGAATTGTTATGAAAATCTCATTGGTGACTTGGATGATTGCGGCTTCAACACTTGTTTTTGGAGAACTCATATTTCAAACAAGGTGAGTTTTATTTTATGGGCTACTTTTCATGACTCTCTTCCAACTAGAGATATGTTACGCCATCGTGGTGTGGACATAGAAAGTGAACAATGCGTCTTATGCAATGATGTCAGGGAATCTGCGAATCATATGTTTCTTCATTGCACGTATTTTTTTGAGGTTTGGAAGTATTTCATTGCAGCCTTTAGAATTGCTTGGCCTATACCAAGTACGTTGCTTCAATTATTTTAAGCTTGGACAATTAACGTATTGCATGGTAAAGGAAGACATGTCTGGAAAATATTGCACTATGCGATTTGTTGGGTTTTGTGGAATGAAAGGAATGGGAGGGTCTTTGGAGGTCGTCACAAGTGTGTGCAAGAAAGTATTGATTTGGTTAAACAATTTGTTAGTTTTATGGTCATGCGATAGTGATACTTTCAAGTATGTTGATCTTAGTCTTATTTGGAGTAATTAGGAAACTCTAATGTGTTTGTAATTTGTAGACCTTGGTTTGATCCTTGGCTCTATTTTTTCTTTTTAATATAATCTTCTCTTTCGAAAAAAAAAATTGTAGTTTAATGAGATACCATCTTTTCCGTTCACTGATCATCGTAACTAACGGTCATTTTAGTCGGGTAAAGAGACTTGCAGTTTTTTTCCTCAAAAAAAGATGGGTTAAAGCCCGAATGTTATATTAAAGTTTAAAGTTTAAACTTCGAAAAGATTTACTATCTACAAGCCCATGTAGTTTTCACAAAAGAGAAAATTAGGGGGAGACCATTCTCACTGTCAGGCTCACAATTAGTTTTAGGTACACCCATAATTATTTCCGTGACACCCATAATTATATGAAATTATTAAAAATGTATGCATGACAGATTATGCATCCGCATGACAGGTTATGCATCAGGGTTATAATTGGCAACGCAACTTGGATATAACATATATAAAAATCCGCGCCTTTGAATTTTACAAATTTTATATCGTTGGAAATCTTTTTAAGAGAGCTACGCAACGAGTACAAACAAGAATATCAAATATTTGTTTTTCACAAAAAAATCGGAGGTGATCATCATTTTAGGCAAAATTTTCGAAAACTTGATACATAACCATTATGCAGCCACCAAAAACGATGCATAACACATTCTGCAAACGCATAACGAATTATGCAACCATTTTCTCCACTGCATAACAAATTAGGCATTTGGATAACAAAGTTATGCATCTATAAAAAGTTATGTAACCATTGTTTTGGTTGATTTTAGTGCGTACATAAAAAAAATTGATGCGTAATGCAGTATGATCCATATTTACGGATGCATATCAGGTTATGCATCTATTTTCTCAATGCATAAAAGATTGTGCAATAATTTTCTCGATGCACAACGCATTATGCAGTCATATTTTTGGATGCATAACAGGTTATGCATCTATTTTCTCAATTGCATAACATGTTATGTAGATATTATTATAGGTGCATAACGTGTTATGCAGCCTTTTTTTTTGTTGGTTTCAATACTAACAAAAAGTAGTTGCATAACGTGTTATGCAACCATTCTCTGTACTGCATAACAAGTTATGCAAAAAAAAAAAAGTTGCATAGCTTGTGATCCACCTACAATAATAGCTGCATCACGTGTTATGCTACCATTTTCTGGACTGCATAATAAATTATGCAACAAATTCTTTTAGATGCATAACACCTGCAGCACAACTTTTTATCGATCTCCAACCACTGTTAACAGCATCTCAACTTCCTTCCCAACATCTTCCAGCATTAAATTGAAAACGTATGATGGTGCACTGAAGAAGACGCTCCTCATCATAACAACAACAACCTTCCCTCACAAATATCATGTGAGTCTTACTAATCAGTAAAGCAAACTCCCTCTCATTTCTCGGTCTAGGTGAATCTGTAATCATCGTCAACCTTCAACAACTTCACTCCATTTTCAATTTAATATTATACTATAAATAAACAAACAAAACCCCCATGGATCCATTCATCCAACACAAAGCCTAATTATTTTGTTAGTTTGTTAACATGGGCCTTTCTATTTATCCACTAATTAACTTTCAATTGATTGATTGCAACATTCCATTAACCTCCGCTCATTCTCTAGCTACTCTTTAATTTGGAATCTTAATCCTACTTCGTATTTAAGGAGTTCGTTTATCTGCTACTGTTATCCACAGGAGGTTTACAACACCAATTGCCTAAATGGGGACTGCTGAGAACAATAATAAAGGGCGATAAACGAGAAGATGGGGACATCAGCAAACACAAATGGGGAGTCTATCGTCTTTGATTATCCGAGAAGATGAAGAGGAAATTCAAATTCAAGCAGAAGAAGAGGAATGTTCTGTATCATCAGAATCACCATCTACATCTAATGAGGACCGCCGGAACCACACAAGCAACAATAGTAGTTCGGAAGAGTCATCTTCTTCTCCGCCGCCACAATTGAACTGGCCTATTAACAACAATTCATCTAGTACCATTAGTAATGTCATCAAAGATGATGATGCTGAGAAACCCCATCTGGGTGTTGTAGAATCCAAAGCAATAGAGAACGTAGATACAATTCTTAACAGCAACAAACACAAATCTATCACCATCTTCAGATTCGAGCAATTTCAGCTCAGTTTCAACCTTAGATTCAAAACCCTAACTTCATTAACAACAACAGTTGCAGCTGTAATTCTCCTTCCTCTTGTGTTCTTGAAGGTAACAGATGTAAAACCCCCTTTCAATTCTCGAATCTCTGTAACTTTCCACTGATTTTATCACTCAATCTCAGAGAAAAGAAATTGAAGATGAAGAAGAAGAAAAAAAAAAACGAAACATAATTTCATAAATTATGGGTTTGAGAATAACTGTTCTCTAGAAAATGGGTGCGCGCCTTCAAATTTCTGCGCGTGGGTTTCACAGTGGGAAAGATCCGAAGAATGGGTCTCCCTGTAGTTTTCACAAAAGAAAAGAAACAAAAATTTCCAGCCTGATAAACACGTAAGTGCTACATTTTATACCCATATTTATATTAGCTAGGACTCGATATTTTGACTAATGACACTGTTTTAGTGCTTTTGTAGAAAGTACACGCGAATTCGGTCATTTGAAGATAAACGGTTAAATCGGAAGCTAATCGGCGTCTTCACTAAAACGACCAAATGTAGCTTGCCTGGTATTTCCATGTATCAGCAGCCGGGTTGACCTGGTACTTCCATATATCAGCAACCACGATGATGAAATGGGTTGGCCTGGTATTTCCATGTATCAGCAATCACAATGATGAAACGGGGTTGGCCTGATATTTTCATATATCAGCAACCAGTCTAGTTACCATGCCAACAGAAAGGAGTCGAGATGGTGTTTGATGTTGTTTTCGTTCCGTAGCCATGGCACATTATATTTCGATGTAAAAAATGTTGCGGCTAAATTTCTGAGAGCTGCATTTGGTGGTAATTGAATTGGCTGCCTATATTATACAGAGTGGGTATGGTTTGGCTGAGTTGTGCAGTCGTGGCCGAGGTAGATATTGTTGTTGCCGGATTCCGAAAGGAGTTGGATTTGGAGTCGTCATCAAGGCAGCAGCTCTTTGCAAGGTGATTTTGCTTATTCTGTCACTCAGTTGTTTGAGTTAGAACTCTTCTGCCGAACTCGAACGGTAACTTCAATGCTTGAGAATGCTTATGGAGTCAAGAAGTATGAGCGGTGACTGTATAGTAATGGAGTTGATCCATTGAGACGGAAAAGAGAAGAAGACGGCAGCAAACAAAGTCAGCGTCCGTGCATCGATTGGTTGGAATTTGGAATGATGATGTGAATGGAAACGGGTTCTGTTGCTGAGTGCCAGAAGAAAAGTGGGTCGAAGTAGTGGTGGCATGATAACAAGAAGAAAGAGCTAGCTGAATGAGCTGGTGGTGTAGTTGAATGCGAGAAGAGAGAATGGTCAGTTTGTTAGCCGGAGTTGGTAACTGAATCGATTGCAGCTGGCTATTGTGAACGACGGGTCTTGGCATTTGCTGATGAACGACAGCAACATCAACAGATGGATATTGCGGCTGTATTAATCGTGACTGGTGGAGGTATTCTGCAGTTTTAATTCTGATCAATTGAAGTACGAGATGTTCATGTGGCCAGAATACCAGGGAGAGAACAAGGAAGAACGACAACAACTCTTGGCAGTCCTGAGGGTGAAATCAATGGAGATGCAGGTGACGATTGAGTGGTTCTGATCGGGAAAGATCGGCGGTGGTGATTGTATTCAGATTTAAGGAAAGAACTAGTAATGTTACTGTTGATATTTAAGGTTGGTTTTGGCTGTATAAATCAGTAGAGAAAGAGGACTCGAAGGCTGCTTTGCTGTGAACTCCGGTGGTGCTTGGACGGATCGAAACTGGTGGTGACGAACTCAGGCATGAACGAAGATAGCAGATACCGAAGTTAGCCGTGAACTTAATGTTTAGAAGTGATGACTAGTGGGTCTAACTCGAGATTCAGAGAATGGAAAGTTGTTGTGGCCGGAGTTGGGAGAATCCAGTAATAGTGCTCGAATGGGATTGGTGTTATAGTTGGATCGAGAAGATGGCGGGCAATGGAATTCGTCTTGTGGTCGGTCTGGCAGAAGACAATTGGTGGAGCTGGTGCATTGGCCGGACTGGAGATGGAGTTGGATGTTCGGGTAATTGGGTTGGGCCGTAGCAGTGGCAGATGTCGCTAGGTTTTGTCTTGAAATCCTTTGCATCACCTATATGAAGAGATACGAACAGAAAGTTGGGGAGGGGGCGGCTACGGCCGTTTACAGAGAATAGGATTTTGTTGTTTTGATTTCCTTTTCTCCATGATTTGCTAGATTGTTTGGTAGGAATTTGGGTAGAAACCAATTAACTGTGAAAACTCTACATTGATATACGCTTAATAATGATTTGATTGATTAATAGTTTTTCTTCACAAAGCTTGGTGTTTAATTGTTTATGTGATTTTCTTGATTATTTATGCTTTTGAATTGATATTTTGTGCTCCGGTTAAATCCATAGACGTGGTATGCAAGGATTGATAGGTAATGCTTTAGAATCACTACCCATGAAGCGAATGAAACTATAGCGGAGAAACAATATTTGAAAATAAAAGCATGGAATATATTTTTAAAGATTAGTAGAGTTTGCATAGTTATTTGGTGGAAACCGAAAATCCTAATAACCCGCTCTCATTTCGTTTATTGTTAACAATTATTTATTATTTCATTTTGTCCCGCATTCCTGAAAAATCGTTAAACATCACCTTATTGATTTGTTGATTCTTGGTATTGGTTAGTAGAAGTATTTCACATTCTCTGTGGGAACGAACCGCATTTGCTATCTATATTGCAATTGACCTGTGCGCTTGCGGATATAACTAGGTTTCATTTAATCATTAATTTTGGTTATCTAAAATCACATCACAGCCGTGATACTAACCATGTACTTAGGAAAAGAAAAGAAACAAAAATTCCCCGTCGTGATACTGACAAGTCTCAAACTCAGGTCGCTGGTATTATCACCCAATAACTTTACCACTATACCACAATGACAAAATGATTTTATGTATCGGCAGTATTCACTAATATGTACATATTTGTATCAATTTTAGCAAAGATTCTCTTTTCTCTTCAGCTCCTTCCCAAAAACCTAAGAAAGGCGTCACCACTGTGAACCCTTACAGCTAAGATATAGTCAGTGTGAGCATATTTCTTTCTTTTTTCTTGTTTTCTTAGTTAGCTAATAGTATAGGTTGGTTTAAGTTTTTGCTTCTATCTCTATTACTTTTTAGGATATTTTTCTGGTGTTTTATTGGTGTTTTGTTGGTGTTTTGCTCATCTTGTTTGTGTCTTCTCCTTTATGGAGATTCTTTGTGCGCTCTCATGGCGTTTCTTTGTGATTTTAATGGAGATTTTGGGCGGAAGTTCAAGTATTGTGATCCCGATTAAAGATTTTGACCATGTTATTCTCTTTTTATAAAATGATATATTTTTCTAGAAGAAAAAATTCTATCAAAATGGTTGGATTATAATGCTAAAACCATTCTTTCAATCTTCGGATCGCTCAATACTCTAGTTGGTATTTCGTTACTTCTCTTCATGAATTACTCGTTATTAGTAGCTATTATTTGTATTTTGAACTTTGATCTTGATGTTCTTGAAGTCCATCTAATCTTTATTTTATCATGAATGAAATTCTATGAGATAGGAAGAGAAGAAAGAAAAAAAAAACTTGTATCAATTTCACCGTTAGGGCAATTCTACTGAAATGGGCAACTAAGTAGATTTATTTATTTTGGGTTATGGGATAAAAACAAAATCTACAAATAAGATGGGAAATAGATAGAATTGATCCAACAACAAATATATGAGCGTTTATGTATTTTTATACTCTAATCTCATTTATAACTATGTAAATTCAAGTCTGGTTATTTTTTAGCCAAAGGAGAAACCGACTACTAATATAAAGAATTTCAAGCTCATATACAACTCTTTTTAGAATAATCTCACACAAATACCTTCTAATGTCCTATTAAGCCTTTCCTTTTACAACGTTTTGTTTTAAAATATAGCATCTTAATCTCAAATTCTCGCCAAAACTCGCGGTCGCAAGTGTACCGTAGAAAAACATGCTTTTGTTTTTATCCATGGTACAAATCAACATCTTTTACTTTGGGAAAACACTCATGAAAAATTGTATATTAATGCTTCGAAAGGTAAGGATACCAACTACCAAGTACACCACCAACATTTTCGTTACAGAACCTATAAACCATTTTCTTGCATGAACTTCAATGTGAAATTAAAGCAGACAAGAAGACATCCTTAGATAATCTCTTAAGAGAGATTATCGAATCGCAGGGATTGGTTAACTGACAACTTGCTTGTACTTTTAAGTATAAGGAAATTAATATATGAGAAAAATAAAAGTCAAGACACCATAAATTTCGTTAACGAGGAAGCCTACAAGCTCAGTCTAACCACGGAACCTCGTCCAGTCTTAAACATATTGTATTAAGCCGCTATAAACACTAACCTGCTATAAAACTTTGGTATGAATTGTATTTTAGACAGAATAAACCCTCCAAGATACTCTGCGTCGGGTGTGCCTCTACTTCTCTTGATTATGGTAATAAAATATTTGCGTATTTGATTCCTCTAGATGGTGTCTTTTACATACCTAGGAGTTGCTCCACGGTCTTCTTGAATACTAACGTTATATTACCTCAAACAGGACGCCTAAAGATTTCCTTTTGATACTGGATCAATGACAAAAATCAATTACCTGAAATTTGGACTCCAAAATATTATTCCCAGGATAAACCCCTTTCTCTAAACCAACATCTGCTCCATAACTAGGAATATGATGTGGTATCTCTAGTTGAATCATATTCCTTTTGAATAGGTGAATAATCATTAATATTATTAGGATTTTAACTATAAATAACATTATCATCACGAAGCTCAACTGGGGTAACAATTTCCTGATCATTCTGCCTGTATATTTCAAATTCTTCATCAATACTATCCTCATCATCATAATAATATGAAGATGGTCGAACCTCATATTAGTAACCAATTTAGTGTTACCAAATATAACATTGTCATCTTGATTATGTGATGAAGTATAGTGATTGAGATCAAGCCCCATTATTGTATTTTATTTGACAAAAAAAAAAATAGAGAAAAAATCATGACCAATTTTTTTTATATTAAATAAATAAATCAACGGTGGGACCTTTGTATATACCACTAAGTCGATATTAGTATTAGGATTATGAAAAGTGGGAGTGTATCTCAAGCCATTAGGATTCATTCTTCCACTAACGTTCATACAAATATTCTGGGAACACCGTTCACCTTAAACAACACGCGCGAACTTCATTATCTCCATATCCATCTTCTTAATCTATTCATGTGATTAAACTTCAATAGATTCTGAGTATCGTGGTCCATTATATGACTATCTGGGTAGAGCTTTGAATTTCTTATATATGAATTTTAGTACGCTGAGTGCAAACTTGTGTACATCAATTGGATTCATACAGGGTAATTCCTCTTATAGCCTAAGAATAACTGGCCAACTTTAGAGGTTGTTTAGTGTCGTCCCTAGATTCTTCAGGGTATCTATAGGTTTTTGGAGTAAAGTTTTGTTAGATCATAGCTCGGTCGACCTCGCATGCGTTGCTATATCAAGCATGTTTATCAATGTTAGTGATCAAAACTATGAGTCTTGATTTCTAATCTACATAGCTAAGTCTCGGACTAGGATAGAAAAGTGTAGTTGAGCTCAAGGACTTCATGGCGATTCATCATACAACGAAGAAGATCTACACAAGGAACCATGGAAATTCATCAACAAAAAGGTATGTGGAGACTTGAACTTATCTATCACTCAAAAGTCTATCTATTCTATCTCCTACTTCTTATGAGACAAAGTCGTATGCTATATAGACTGGATCATACACATTTGACATTTCGAGTTGAGTACTCACTATTTATATTTTTCTCGAAATCGTGTGTTGGTAAAGCGTTTGGCTTTGATCAAGTTTATCTTCACCTAGTGATGAAAGTCATGAAAAGTTTCAATTACTTTGAGAATTGCTATGACGTGAAACGGTCTGTGAATAACGACTATATAACATCCTCTGAGAATGTCTCAATGATTAGAATGAGAGTTTAGATTACATAACCATGTATTTCTTAATCCGAAGTTTTCGAACTTTGTTGATTGAGAGAAACCGGAGGAATTGGCTTTGCCAATCCGCGAACCCAGTCCGCGAACTGACGGAAGTTCTCTTATCGAGAATTTCTGCTGGGATTTTCCAAAAACTCGTTTGCGTGTTTAGTCCGCGAACTGGAGGAAGTCTCTTTGCCGAGATTTTCTGCTGAGTTTGGAAAACTCTGCTGGTTGCCTTAAGTCCGCGAACTTCTTTGTGAGCTTAAGTGGTTATGATCTAAAGATGTGCTCTAAACATGAAACTTATATTACTAAGGAATGCTTTATCCAAACCGTGGCTATAAAGTTCATGAGCCGATTCATCGAATCGAATCATCTTTGTTTCAATTGTGTCTTGTGTAGTTACATAAGATCTCATAGCAATTGAAAAACTCTCTAACTAGTTCATTTGAGTCAATTGAACTAGTTATGGTGAAGAAGAACTAGGTTAATATGAAATGCTCATATGGTTAACCTTTTGGGTTACTATGTTGAACCAACATACACGTACACGTTTGGGCATGGTTTTCACAAACCCAGTAAACGTCTACCCAAGTGTGTGTGACAAGCTAAGTTTTCGATCTAACGGTTGAGAAATATTAGCTTGAATCTAAATAAGGTTTTCATCTAACGGTGAATATGGATTGCTTTGTAACTAAGGCAAAACCCTGATTTGAAGACTATATATAGGATACATCTAGCATTGTGCAAAACTAATCCCCACATGTCTGTGTGATACTAGTGCGCTCGCTAGAGTCGATTCTCCTTTAACTTTTGGTTTTCTTCTCTAAAACCAGGTTAACGACTTAAAGACTTCATTGGGATTGTGAAGCCAGACCGATACTACTTTTATCGTAGTTGTGTGATCTGATCTTGCATCTTCTATCGTACGAGTACAATCTTTGATTGTCTTGAGATCGTGAGAGTTCTCCGATAGGCAAGATAAAGAAGTCACAAACATCTTCGTCTCACTGTTTGTGATTCCTCGACAAACCGCTTGTGTAGTCAAGAAGGATTGTTGAGAGGTGATTGATTAATCTAGGATGTTCTTCGGGAATATAAGACCGGATTATCAATTGGTTCTTGTTCACCTTGATTTTATATCTTAAGACGGAACAAAACCTAGGGTTTTTATTTGGGAGATAGATTTATCCTTTGATAGACTTTTCTGTGTGAGACAGATTTTTTTATTATCAAGTCTGCGATTTTGGGTTGCAGCAACTCTTAGTTGTGGGAGAGATCAGCTAAGGGAATCAAGTGTGAAGTATCTTGTTGGGATCAGAGGCGTAGGAGTACAACTGTACCTTGAATCGGTGGGAGACTGATTGGGGTTCAACTATAGTCCAGTCCGAAGTTAGCTTGGAGTAGGCTAGTGTCTGTAGCGGCTTAATACAGTGTGTATTCAATCTGGACTAGGTCCCGGGGTTTTTCTGCATTGGCGGTTTCCTCGTTAACAAAACTTCTGGTGTCTGTGTTATTTCTTTTCCGCATTATATTTTTTATATAATTGAAATAATACAGGTTGTGCGTTAAGATCATCAATTGGAAATCCAACATTTGGTTGTTGATTGATATTGATTGATCCTTGGATATTGGTATTTGGTACCGTCCAAGTTATTCCTTGTGTTTGATAAAAGACTCGTTATTGTTTTAGCTTGAGTAAATCAAAACAAGTGAGAGATATTGACTCCTTGAGATACTTTAATCTAGATTGATTCTGACTGTCTAGTTGATTCTCTAGCAAAGTATTTCGGAGTTAGTCTGTACAGATTTCTAAGCGAAATATTGGGTGGTGTTGTTAGACCCCCGCTTTTTAAATTGGTATCAGAGCAGGCAAACATGTTAAAGACCTTATAAGTCTGTGTTTGTAGCGATCTGATTATGGACGAGTCTATCTCTAATAACGTACCAGTTAAGAAATTACCAGATGATTCTAAAAGCTTGGATTCACCTGAGAGAACTGTCACATCTAAGTCAATATCCAAACATTCTCTTGATGTAAAAACTGTTGATTGGGAAACTCTCCTAGAAGAACAGTTGGATTAACTTTCTGATGAAGGTGATTCAGATATTGATAGAGATGTTGATGAGGAAGTCTCAGAGTATGTTAAGTTTTTGGATTCGTGGAATATGAAGAAGATTACAACTTCTCATGTCACACCTCTTCTGACTCCTCTCTGTCGTAAAACAAGAAATTGAGAAGATGTTACGCATGTGTTTATTTTTCGAATCTTTCTACCGAATCGATCCTCAAGGATTTTGAGGAAAACCTACATATGAAGTCACTTGAATGTGATAATCTTTATCAAAAGTACTTTTTATTGGAAGAGAAACTTGCAGAATCTGAAGCAAGGTTTAACTCCCAACAAACAAGTTTTGACGACAGAGAAATCGCTTATCTCACTCGAGAAAAACGCCTTGAGGCTGATTTAGCTGTTTCTCTTGATAAAATCAAGATGTTGTAAGATGACTTGAAAAAGTTCAATACTAGTTCAAGAAAATTAACCACTATGCTAGGAGCAAGTAAAAATCATCGTGATACACGAGGATTGGGCTATAAGGGAATAGATGCTCCAAGTAATAGCAAAGAGGTAAAATTTGTCAAGGCTAGTGATTCCTCTCAACAAAAGGTTTCAACTGATGGCAAAAGTGAAATACCTTCTCCGGCAGTTAAGGTTCAAAAGAGCAAAGTTTATCAACCACCAAAGTTAGCACACACAGATCGAGGTAAGAACATTCCTTATGTTTGCCACTATTGCGGAAATAAAGGTCACTTGGAAAGGAGATGTCGTTTCCGTATAAGGAATGAGAAACTTCATGATGTTCTTGTTTGGGCATCACATGAAGTTCTGAAACCAAGATCATACGTTAAGACTGATCCTCTTAACGTTACAAGTTGTAATTATCCGACCTTTAGGCAAAGGAATCAGTGCTATGATAGACCTAGATTTTCCTATAAACGTCGTACGAATCCTTTTCATAATTGTAATGGTTATCAAAAGGATAACTTCGTAAAGACGAAGACAAGATCCGATGCTCCCAATTGGAGAAAGACTAACTTGCAAAATAATATTCAATCCAATTCTCTTCCAAGAATTCTAGAAGAGAGTGATGGGAAGAAGGTTCCGACTGTTCCTAAACGCACTCAGAAGTGGATACCGAAGAAAGACAATGATGTTTTGAGTGTGAAAAGGAATGATCTTCCAGAAAACTCCATGACTATGGAAAAGGCAGTATCCATGATGTTGGAACTTAACAAGTTTTTTGGAAAAATGGAATTGGATGTGAAAGGTTCTAAAAGGGATCTCTTTCATGATAATCCAAAGGTCACTTGTGGTGAGCAAGACTTTGTTCACCCCAACGCAACTTGATTGTGTTAGAAGTGCATCCTCACCAAGGAATGCCCTGCCTTGTATACGGTGAGGGAAGCACAAGAATTGGGGCACATAGATTATGTTCGGTAAGGCAGTAGAATTCGATTGGATTCATCTAAAAAGGTATGTCTATAAACTTGAGAAAGATTTGTACTTTTATTTGCTTAGAATACTTATAATAATCTTGCTTATCGTTCATTTCTACCTAACTTGATCTGTGTTTAAAGTTCTTAAATGTTTAGGTTTGAAAATAATAGTTCGGGATGTTTGGACTACATGGTACACATAACAAGTATGCATAACAGCATTTAAAATCAAAATCCAGGGGTTTAAGTTCGTAAACCCGTATGCATACTTGACGTCGATATTCGGTAAAAAAATTTTGGCCGTAACTTCTTTGTACGAACTCGGATTTACCTCATTCTTTTTGCATTATCTTCCTTATTTAATTCCCTTCAAAATGGAGATGAGAATTAATGAATTTGGATGAGTTAATATTGGTCTTTGTCCCGTCTCTTGTTTTTTAGTGTTTGCTCCGTTTCGTTGCACTTGTTCTATTCTCTTGGACTTGGGCACTGGGATTCTTGGAGAAATCCTATTCTTAGGTATTTTGTGGCTGTTACAAGAGTGATGTTGGTGAATCACAAAGAAGGAAGTTAGAGAATGGTTAGTAGTTCACATTGCTATATATTCTTGAGTGTTCACAATCATCTCATGTGAACTATGGTGCATAGTCGTCAATGACTTTGTATGTTCTTCTTTGTTAAGGAAATATTTTTATACGCTTTTGGTAACCACTCTTAGTATAAATCCGTGCGAAAAAGATTGATTCTACCTTCTAAGGGCAAAGATTTTTATTACGGTATTAATCTGTTTGATTTTGAAGTATTGCAATTTTTTTATGGGATATGTATTGTTTGCGTCCGTGAACTTGAAGGTCCCATATGTTTTCAGAAGTAAAGTCGTTCATAAATTGGTATTCGTATTGATGAAAGGACGAATGGACTTTTGACAAATACAAAAGTTATACCTATGCAGTCATTTATTTGATGGAAAATAGGGTAAAATCTTTTGTGTGACAAGGATAAAGTCTATTATGTCGTTATGCAGATAGTGATGGAAAAATAGAATAGGTCCTTGTATGTATTCCACAGTAATGATCATCACTGATCCATATCTTATGTATTACTGTGAGGCTCCGTAATGTGTCTTATGTCGAGCACGATACAACTAAGTTGATTACTTTGTGATTAGCTTTGTTGGTTGTTCCGTAAGGTACTTTATGTTGAGAATCTTTGAACTAAATTAATCATCTTGGTTGGTTATTTAGTTATTTGCTCCGAAAGTTTTCTTTTGTCGAGCAAAACAATTGACAATTAAATTGATTACTTCTGTGATTAGTTTGGTTGTGTTTTCCAATTAGATTAATTATAGGTTCTCTTGTAATTAATCTAGTTGAGTTTTTCATATATTCCACAAGTTCTTGTGTTGAGTATATGAACGGCTATACTAATCATGTTCTACTGGTTGATGTAGTCGTATATTCCGTAAGGTTTTCCTTAGGTTGAGTATTTGAACGATTAAGGTAGTCATCTCCGTGTGGTTATCTTAGTCGTAGATCCGTGAGTTTTCTTATGTTGAGCACAATCAATTAAATTGATCACAATTGTGGTTTGATTTAGTTGCGTATTACGATTAAATTAATCATGGGTTTACTTGTGATTAATTTGGTTGAGTTTTGGATATAGAAAATCATTTCCATGGTTTTTGGTGTCCAATTAAAAAATCCTTATTTTCTTTCGAAATTAAGGTCGCTCTTGTTGTTCTTTCGGGAATGACATCAAATGGGGGAGAGTTCTTTTGAACTTGTGCTTAATGGTAATATCTTGCAGAGTGTGTGGCTGTGGAATTTTATAGGTGTTATCTTGTATCTTAAAACTCCTTGATGAATGCATTTAGCTTCGACTTTATGATTGCATCTAAATTAAGTTGGTATGTATTTTTCTTTTAGTCTATGAAATATCTCTTGTGGAAATTTCATTATGATCCCGTTCTTTTACCTTTGCCAATTTTATTGACAAAAAGGGGGAGAAATAATGTAGTTCACACTACAAATACATATGGTTTTCGGATCATTGTGTAAGGGGAGTAGTTTCCATGACCGAGATGGAGTATTGACTAAGAGGGAGTAATACATATCACCATAGTATTATTGTTAAAGTCGTGATGCAATTGTACTTTGATGTTACATAATGATACTATGACACTGTATAATAATGATCGAGAATCTCGATTTCTCTCATTGTTATAGCTACGGATCTTCAACAATGGTGGTGCTAAACTTACAACCTCTGGGATCATTGAAGTACTTGGAAGGACGAAGATTTCAAGGAACGTTGAAGATTAGACTATGGAATAGGAGCCACTAAAGTTTATCTTTTTTGTATTCCATATGTATTAATAGTTTTGTCACTAAAATTCACAAAGAGGGAGATTGTTAGAGCATAGCTCGATCGACCTCGCATGCGTTGTTATATCAAGCATGTTTGTCAATGTTAGTGATCAAAACTATGAGTCCTGATTTCTAGTTTACATAGCTAAGTCTAAGACTAGGATAGAAAAGTGTAGTTGAGCTCAAGGACTTCATGGCGATTCATCATACAATGACGAAGATCTACACAAGGAACCGTGGAACTTCATCAACAAAAAGGTATGTGGAGACTTGAAATTATCTATCACTCAAAAGTTTATCTATTCTATCTCCTACTTCTTATGAGACAAAAAGTAATATGATATATAGACTGGATCATACACATTTGACATCTCAAGCTGAGTATTCACTACTTATCTTTTTCTCGAAATCGTGTGTTGGTAAAGCGTTTCGCTTTGATCAAGTTTATCTTCACCTAGTGACGAAAGTCATGAAAAGTTTCAATTATTTTGAGAATTGCTCTGACGCGAGACGTTCTGTGAATAACGGCTATATAACGTCCTCTGAGAATGTCTCAATGATTGGAATGAGAGTTTAGATTACATAACCATGTATTCCTTAATCCTAAGTTTTCGAACTTTGTTGATTGAGAGAAATCGGAGGAATTGGCTTTGCCAAGTCCGCGAACTGACGGAAGTTCTCTTACCGAGAATTTCTGCTGGGATTTTCCAAAAACTCGTTTGCGTGTTTAGTCCCCAAATCTAGTCCGCGAACTGTCGGAAGTCTCTTTGCCGAGATTTTCTGCTGAGTTTGGAGAACTCTGTCGGTTGCCTTAAGTCCGCGAACTTGTTTGTAAGCTTAAATGGTTATGATCTAAAGATGTGCTCTGAACATGAAACTTATATTACTAAGGAATGCTTTATGTAAACCGTGGCTATAAAGTTCATGAGCCGATTCATCGAATCGAATCATCTTTGTTTCAATTGTGTCTTGTGTAGTTACATAAGATCTCATAGCAATTGAACAACTCTCTAACTAGTTCATTTGAGTCAATTGAACTAGTTGTGGTGAAGAAGAACTAGGCTAATATGAAATGCTCATATGGTTAACCTTTTGGGTTACTATGTTGAACCAACATACACGTACATGTTTGGGCATGATTTTCACAAACCCAGTAAACGTCTACCCAAGTGTGTGTGACAAGCTAAGTTTTCGATCTAACGGTTGAGAAATATTAGCTTGAATCTAAATCAGGTTTTCATCTAACGGTGAATATGGATTGCTTTGTAACTAAGGCAAAACCTTGATATGAAGACTATATATATGAGACATCTAGCATTGTGCAAAACTAATCCTCACACGTCTGTGTGATACTAGTGCGCTCGTTAGAGTCGATTCTCCTTTAACCTTTGGTTTTCTTCTCTAAAACCAGGTTAACGACTTAAAGATTTCATTGGGATTGTGAATCCAGACCGATACTACTTTTATCATAGTTGTGTGATCTGATCTTGCATCTTCTATCATACGAGTACAATCATTGATTGGCTTGAGATCGCGAGAGTTCTCCGATAGGCAAGATAAAGAAGTCACAAACATCTTCGTCTCACTGTTTGTGATTCCTCGACAAACCGCTTGTGTAGTCAAGAAGGATTGTTGAGAGGTGATTGATTAATCTAGGCTGTTCTTCGGGAATATAAGACCGGATTATCAATTGGTTCTTGTTCACCTTGATTCTATATCTTAAGAGGAACAAAACCTAGGGTTTTTCTGTGGGAGACGGATTTATCCTTTGATAGACTTTTCTGTGTGAGACAGATTTGTTTATTATCAAGTCTGCGATTTTGGGTTGCAGCAACTCTTAGTTGTGGGTGAGATCAGCTAAGGGAATCAAGTGCGCAGTATCCTGCTGGGATTAGAGGCGTAGGAGTATAACTGTACCTTGAATCGGTGGGAGATTGATTGGGGTTCAACTATAGTCCAGTCTGAAGTTAGCTTGGAGTAGGCTAGTGTCTGTAGCGGCTTAATACAGTGTGTATTCAATCTGGACTAGGTTCTGGGGGTTTTCTGCATTTGCGGTTTCCTCATTAACAAAATTTATGGTGTCTGTGTTATTTCTTTTCCGCATTATATTTTCTATATAATTGAAATAATACAGGTTGTGCGTTAAGATCATCAATTGGAAATCCAACCTTTGGTTGTTGATTGATACTGATTGATCCTTGGATATTGGTCTTTGTTACCGTCCAAGTTATTCCTTGTGTTTGATTAAAGACTCGCTATTGTTTTAGCTTGAGTAAATCAAAACAAGTGAGAGATATTGACTTCTTGAGATACTTTAATCTAGATTGAGTTTGACTGTCTAGTTGATTCTCTAGCAAAGTATTTCGGAGTTAGTCCATACAGAATGCTAAGCAAAATATTGGGTGGTGTCGCTAGACCCCCGCTTTTTCAGTTTTCGCGTGTACACCTCTTGTAAAGCCTCACGAGACTAACACTCGTCTGATAAGAACAAATATGTGTTCAAAGGATTGTTGCACATGCTATGTGCAATCGCGATGCCTGCAACAGTAGTTAGGATTTTTAGTTTTCAGATTAGATTTGCTCGAGGACTAGCAAATAATTAGTTTGAGGGTATTTGATAGGCAGATTTTTGTGTCTGATTTGTTCTCAATTTTCTTTATTGTTTGTACTCGATTTTGTACTTATTGTGTTATTTTATATGTTTGTAGGTATTTTTGAGAAATAAATTTTTGTGGAAAAAATGACCGTAAATTATTAAAGGCACCCAGGAAAATTGAGAAATGCACCCAGCAAATGTATAGGGGCATCCCATTCTTTTTCATTTTTTTACTTAGGTTTTTGTGGGAAAATATTTTTTTTTAACTGAGTGAATTTTTGGACGAGAATTAAGACATAATTTTTGGAATTTACAGCATGTTTGGTTCAAGGAATTGAATTCTTGGTAATCCAATTCCGGGGGAATGTGTCCAATTCCTTGAACCAAACAACACAAATCAACTCTATGTAATTAAGAATTTTGATTCCTAGGAATCTGATTCCCTCCAAAATAATCGGTTTGCATTGCATTGGTCTAATAGTGTGATGGGATTGGATTCCATCATAAAAACATAAGTAATTGAATTACCTCAACCAAACACTTATTTTTTTGGATTTGTATTCAATTCCAAGAATTGGATTACCCCATAATTGAATTCCTAGGAATCCAATTCTTTCAACCAAACAAGGTGTTAAAGCAAAGATATCTTCTTACGTATTAAATGGTGTCTTGAAGTTGAAAGAACTCATATCTCTGTGAGTCGATTTTCGATTAAAAAAGGAAAGAAAATCCTAGGTTTTATTTAAAAACATAGAAAATATTCTTTGTAATAAAGAAGCTAATATCCTCAAGATTTGGTCCTATCAAATAAAGAAAGTTGCGTGATAAATAGAGAAAGAAATATTCGCGAGATATTTTTCTTTCAAAAGAGAAAATCTTGTGGAGTTATGGAATAAGATATGCGAGAAGATGTGACTTGGTGTGTGTACAAATAGGGTGTTAGAAGATCAAAGGCAAAAAAACATACAGAGCGGGTTCGAAGAAAAATAAGTTGCAGATTTTTGTGTTAGTTTCTTTTCTTTTCTTCTTGTAAACACTTTGAGATATGTATAAACTAATTGAGAGACTTTTGTACATGAAGAGTTAATCCCCATCACTGGGACAATGGAGGAATCCATATTTCACAATTGAATGGTAACTATATTTGATTCTTTATGACGTTTTGTATTGATTTTAGTTGATATATGATTTTCATTAATTAGTTGTGAATTTGTTTGATGGTGTATGCTTATACTTAGAGCTTTTGATGCGCCATGCTTATGACTTACGATTAATGTTTTACAAATATACTTTTGACAAAGAAATAGAGTCCATACAAGAACTAAAGTTATTAAGAATCAATATAAGTATCACTTGAATATGATTAATATTGGAATCATGAGTTCCAGTTTCTCTAATATTGTAATAATCATTTACATATTGTAATAGTTTAAATCATAATTAGGTCTAGAACGAATCTTCACAAGTCTGAGTGAACGAATAAATTTTTACAACTTTTACAAAACGAGTGGTAAATAAAGTACGTTCACTCAGACTCATGGGGATTCATTTTACACCTAATTCAAATTTAAACTAGCAAAAATGTAAAGGATGATAATAATATTCAAAGAAACTGGAACTCGGATTCCACCATCAATCACTTTCAATTGGTACACATAATGATTTTTAACAATTATAGCTCTTTTATTGACTCCATTTCTTTGTCAAAAATAGATTTTTAAAACATTAAATATAAATCGTAATCATGTCGCATCAAAAGCTCTAAATCTAAGCATACACCATCAAACAAAAAAAATTACAACTAATTAATGAAAATCATATATCAATTAAAATCAATGCACAAAGTCATAAAGAATTAAATATAGTTACCATTCAATTATAAAATATGGCACTTCCTTCGTTGCCTCAGGGATGAAGATTAGATCTTCATCTTCAATACTCTCTTAAATAATTTATATATAGCTCAAAGTGTTTACAATAAGAAAAGAAAATAAATTAACACAAAAATCTGTAACTTATTTTTATTTGAACCCGCTTTGTATTTTTTTCCTTACACCAAGTCATATCTTCTCGGATATCTCCTTCCATAACTTCACAGGATATTCTCTTTTGAATGAAAAATGTGTCGGGAATGATTTATTTCTTTATTTATCATGCAACTTCCTTTATTTGATAGAATCAAATGTTAAGGGTATCATATTTTTTTATTACAAATAATATTTTCTTTGTTTTTAAATAAAATTAACATGAGAATTTCTTCACTTTGTTTAATCGAAAGCCAAATCACAAAGATATGAGTTCTTTCAACTTCAAGACTTGGAAACTTCCTGTTTAATACGCAAGAAAATTCTCCCTCAATTCTCGTTCGAAATTCACGCAGTTAAAAACAATATTTTTCCGCCAAAAATCTGTTAGAAAATGAAGAAAAAAGGGTTGCCCTTATCCATTTGTTGGGAGCCTTTATAAAAAAATGGGTGCCTTTAAAAATTTATAGCTAATTTTTTTCACAAAATTTTATTCCTCAAAAATACTACAAACACATAAAATATAGTACGAAATCGAGTACTAACAATACAGAGAATTGAGAATAGATCAAACACAAAAAATGTATCTGTCATGTTCATCCCAGCGTAACTTAGCCCAGCATAACACTGCAGCTTCATGTGATGTGCTGGGCTAGACGAATCGGCACAGTAGTACATCACGTGGCACAACACGGCATGTTAAGAAAGCACGTCATCTATCTACAATATAACATAACACGGGGTTTTGAGCTTTGATGGATGGATGACATTTCGAGAGACAAACGTAACATCCGACCATCCTAATCTCATCTCAACCTAATACATCCTACGGATGTAATAACTGTAACCTTTCTATTATGAATATGCTTTGAGTGGGTTCCCTCATAATTAGGGTCATAAATAAATATCCACGTGTACGTGTTGTTGGCCGCTAGACCAACACCCTAATGAATATCACCCACGTGACATGATTGATGTCTCATGTATGTGGAGTCTACAAGGCAGACGTATATTTAATTGGTCAACTATTGACTTATATAGACGGTGGGTCTTATCCTTGATGAGTCGAGCATAATTGACGAATGTGATATGCAATGTGACTCGTGTATTGAGCATAAGGTGTGTGTTGGAACAACCATAATGCATAGACGTCGAGTATGATGAATTGTGACATGTCAATTTACCAGTTGAGGTTAAAATGATGCTTGGATGATTTAGATTAACGGACGTCGGTCTAATGAGATTTCTCAATCATGGACTTATTTCTGATATGTCGAGTATTTGACGGGAAATCAGATATTGCTGAGTTATTATAGAGTAATCATTTCTGATCCACTATATCATGAGTTTTTGGATGACAAAATAGGAATTAGAATATTGGTAAATATTAGATGATCGATGACTGTCCAATGAAATATTGAATGGTCGACTAAGTGGATGATCGTCCAATGTCATGTTGTTTCTTGGACAGACGAGCAACGAAAATGTTGGTAGCATGACCGAACATAAAATATTAATTAAAATATTGATAGATAATCAATATAAAGATTATTGACATTCATCAGAATTATCACAAGTCTGAAACCCTAATTTTAGGAATCCGTGGATCCACGAGGTGGAGATTTGTCCAATATGGGTAGAGATACCGACCAACCAATGGGTATGAAAAGAGGCCATTAGTGGTGGAGAGACCGGCTAGGCGATGTATGGAGAATTGTCCAACTGGTGGAAAAGGATTCACCAATCGAGGACAATCCAAAATATGGAGGATTATCCAAGTGAACGATTATCCAAAGTATAAATTAAGGAATGGTGGGACCCATCGGCCGCGTGGTGCACAAGCCACCATGCTGACGTCCGTCCATTCCTAGGAATTCAGGTATTTTTGTTGGACGTTTTTGCAATATTTTGTATTTTCAGAAGAGTTTGATCTTAATTGAAACTCTCGATTTTGCATGAATGAGCAAGTAGGATTTTGATCACACGTCCAATATTTGATAATATTAAAAAAATAATATCTTAATATTTATTGGTGAAAAATCCCGACGGTCGTTGGGCCATTTGATTTGTAAGATTTTGGAGAATTGAGCAATATTTGGCAAAAATATGGAAAACCAAGAGTTTGCACGAATATGGGAGTCAAGAATTATGGAATAATAATAATAAAAAAATAAAAGAAGAGGGTAGGCATGGGACCGGTCCCGTGCGCCTCTTATTTTTTTGCCTTTCCTATTTTTCATAGCTCTCCATATATCCTCATTCATCCATATTTTTGGGTGCTTGTTCGTGCATTCTTACTAAGTACACTTGCACAATTTTCTCGAGGCTTACTAGGTGGCGGCCTATATGCCCGATAGGTAAATATTTATTACTAATCCATGGATTCCAGTTGAGAAAAGCCGTGAATTGAAGTAATAAAATATTCTGATGAAAATAGAATATTTTTTATGAATTCATTTGATGAATATTTTACTAGAAATTAATTAATTGATGGCTCTATACTAGCAGGCAATCTTTCTAGGAGCATTATATTTATTCAAGAATCGAGGTATGAGATAGTGGAAGCATCATACTCGTTCTGAACATTTATTCTGAACGTTGTGACATCTTGAAGACGTTATTGCTCTATACTAGTGGTCAATCCATTTAGGAAGCGTTCAATCATTCTCGATTTTATACAGAAGTGTGTACTGGAGGTGCTCAACATAAATGATGAAATATGCATAATATTGAAAACTCAAGTGAGAGACTTTAATAATTACATATTCATGCATGCTCTGAAAAATCTACACACTTAGTCATAGATCCTCGTGACATGGGATTTCACTTCTAAATTCTAAAACATGAATTTCATATATCTATCTGAAGCTAGGTCAGAAATACTCAAAATTATGATTTTACAATTTTACCCTTCGTCAAATCCACCATCAACAATGTGTTGAAGATGTGGTGTCACAAAACAACGAATGTATCGAATGGTCAATTGTTCTTCGTGTTCTTCATCAACAGCAACAGCAGAAAAATTCTGCAACTTCAATTTCTTCTCTTCTCAGCTCTCTGTTGGCTCCCCAATCACTTTGTATACCCTCTATGACATCCTAATACCCTTTTTATGCACCATAAGGTCAAGAAATCTTCAAAAATATTTTGCAATTACTACTCTTTCTTTCTCTGCAGGTCACGAAAAATATTTAACTTTTATTGCTCCTTCACGCATCTACTGGTGATGACACACCCCACCACATTAAGTTCACGTTCGGAAGCTGTTAACCACGCTCTAGCCCCAAGAAAACCTTCCAAAGATAAAGAAAATCCATAGAATGTCACACGGGAATCTATCCACGTTGCTTTACTCAATTTTGATTATCCAACCAATTTAATCGATTCTAAGGCCTATGCTAGGCTTATTTTATCCAATCGAGCAAACACAGTCAATTTCAGCCATTGAGTCTCCCTAAATCATGTCCAAAATTCGATAAAAATTATTCATAGCTGAAAGCAATTTTCCAACCAAAACGCTATTTTGAATTTGAGAAGAAGGTGGTGTGCCGCTATCCTCTACCGGGATCCATTTAGCACTTGTCCTGGGGGTGCCTTGCGTAGTTTTTCGGGTTCCTTTAAAACTTGAGATGATTTCTCCAAACATGTTTCTTTTCCAAAAATGCCTACACACAGATAAAACACCATAATAACTACAAAATCAAGCACTAACAATTCAGGAAAAAATGTGTCTATCACCTACCATCATTCTCGTTTAGTTTTATACTTGAGCCAAGCATAATGTTTTTTTATTTAAATTGCGGGTTTTGATATTTGGATAATACTTTCTCCATGTAATGTGTTTGAGATAAAGTATATCCTCCATAATGTTTTTTTATCGTTGGTACCTAATATTGAATCTACCTCACCATGATTTTATGTAAAAATTAAAGCAAAAATATATTTCAATTTCATCCGCACATTTCATGTTATTACGGATGATTATCATATTGTCAAGGTACAAACAAACAATGACAATATTGTCTTGATGAACTTTAGAATAAATCGATGCACGTATCAGCAGCGTTATGTTTAACACTAAAAGATAAAATAACTTTGTCAAACCTATTATGTTATTATTTCGAAGATTTCTTTAAGCCGTACTAAGATGTAACTAGTTTACAACCTATTTATCATGTCCGGAAAAATAAATCCCGGCGGGTCACTCCATATAAATTTCTTTATTAAGAAAATTACTAAGAATGCCGCTTTCACGTAATATGGAGGTTAAAGAAAAGCAAACTCAGACATAAGTTATTCTAGCAATTGATGAATAAGTATAAAAATGATTACATAAAGAGTCGTCAAGTTAGTTTTTATGTTCGCTAACTGATTTTCTCAGTACATGGACGTGGAACTTATAAACAATAAAACCTGATGAATTCTTCTCTAATTAACTCGCGCACATGAACTGAGTTGTCAGTAAGCAAACTGTTTGATTTTGAGATGTTCCTGGACACTTTTAAATCCTCAAGTACAGAAACTCATTTGGACGGTACACGAACAAGTTGATTTTTGGAGGTTCCTGAACACGTTTTGTAACTTGAATACACGAACTGACTTGGACAGTTCGAGAACTTATCAATACAAAAAGTTCATGAACTCTGGGATGACGAATTACTTAATAAACTGTTGTGGGCAGTTCACGAAATGATTTAGTCTTGTGAGTTATTGAACTCCATCCTATGCTTGAAAGCGCACGAAAAACTTAACCATTGTTCTTGGTCTAACCATTTGGTGCACATAGCTTATTCGACAATAACGATTCCACATTCTTCTTTGTAATTCAAGGAAAATTTCTCGCATGCTTACATGATCATTACATATGGAAAAGTCAAGATTGCTTTGTATCAAAGTAATTCGTAAACAAGGAAACAAGTTCACGGACTAAGCTTTGAGCGTAATCTACCTAACCTTATTCATCATTGTAAATAAATGACTCTATGCAAAGTAGAATTTGAATCATTGCACTTATTTGTCCTAGTTCCGGATAGAATCGTTTTCTAAAGACCAAGTTTCATTTTTGAAACTGTATTAGGTTACAATTTTTGAAGACTTCACTAAAGAATTCGTGAAGCTCGGTTAAACTATCTTTTACCTGATAGTTCTTGATATCCGTGATCTTATCTTGATCATATAATCCATGTCTATTCTAATGTCTGTCTATTATGTTATACGACCACTCATGAATTCTCAAACATGGCGAAAAACCGGGGGTCTAACAACCACACCCAATATTTATGTTAGAGCATTTCTCGGTTGAACTCGCATGCGTTGCTATCTCATGCATGTGTTGTCAATGTTAGTGATCAAAACTATAAGTCTTGATTTCTAATCTATTATAGCTAAGTCTCGGACTAGGATAGAAAGTGTAGTTGATCTCAAGAACT
Source organism: Papaver somniferum (assembly GCF_003573695.1). Taxonomy (NCBI): domain Eukaryota; kingdom Viridiplantae; phylum Streptophyta; class Magnoliopsida; order Ranunculales; family Papaveraceae; genus Papaver; species Papaver somniferum. The sequence continues at coordinate 95,343,292 of NC_039366.1, read as the reverse complement.
TCATGGCGATTCATCATACAAGTAGAAGAACTATTCAAGGAACCGGTGGAACTTCTCGACAAAAAGGTATGTGCAGACTTGAACTTATCTGTCACTCAAAATTCTATCTACTCTATCTCCTACTTCTTGAGACAAAAAGTCGTATGCTATATATATAGACTTAGATTATACACATTTGGTATTTCGAGCCGAGTATACCTCGCCTATCTATATCTGGAAATATGTGTTTGTAAGCTTTTCGCTTCGTCCAAGTTTATCTTTACCTAGTGACGAAAGTCATGATATGTTTCAATCACTTTGAAAATTGTTTTGACGAGGAATGGTGTAACAACTATATAACGTCCTCTTAGAATATTTCAATGATTGGAATGAGAGTTTAGATTACATAACCAATGATGGACATAAGCATTGTTGTGGAAACACATTTAAGTATAAGTCCTATTCCTTGAACCAAAGTTTTCGAACTTTGTTGATCAAGAGAACCGGAAGAATGGCAAGTGCCAAGTCCGCGACTGCCGAAGTTCTCAAACCCGAGAATTTGTGCTGGAGTTTACAAACTACTTGCGTGAGCTAAGTCCGCGAACCCAGTCCTCGAACCGGCGAAGTTCTCATCCCGATAATTTCTGCTGGAGTTTGTAAACTTTGTCCGGTGTCTTAAGTCCGCGAACCTAGTCTGCGAACTTGAGAGGGTTATATATCTGAAGATGATTTCTGAACTTAAACTTTAAAAAGACTAAGGAATGCAGTTTGCAAACCGTGGTTATAAAAGTTCATGAACCGATTCAAGTGAATCAAATCATCTTTGCTTCAATTGTGTCTTGTGTAGTTACATAAGATTTCCTTGTAATTGAACAACTCTCTAACTAGTTCATTTGAGTCATTTGAACTAGTTATGGTGAAGAAGAACATGGTTGATATGAAATGCTCATATGACTAACCTTTTGGTTAACTATTGTTAAACCAACAATGTACACGTTTGGGTACGGTTAACAAACCTAGAAGCGTGCAGTTCATTTGTGTATAACAAGCTAAGTTTCGATCTAACGGTTGAGAAATATTAGCTTGAATCTAAATCAGGTTTTCATATAACGGTGAATATTGATTGCTTTGTTACCAAGGCAAAACCCTTATTTGAAAGACTATATAAAGGAGACATCTAGTATTGTGCAAAACTAATTCCCACATCTTGCGTGTGATACTAGTTTGCGTACTAGAGTTAGTTCTCCTTTAACCTTTGGTTTTCTTGTTCTAAAACCAGGTTAACGACTTAAAGACTTCATTGGGATTGTGAAGCCAGACCGATACTACTTTTATCGTTGTTGTGTGATCTGATCTTGCATCTTCTATCGTACGAGTACAATCATATTGATTGGCTTGAGATTTGATATCTCCGATAGGCAAGATATAAAATGTAATCACAAACATCTTCGTCTCATTGTTTGTGATTCCACAACATATTGTTTCGCTACCATACGATTAAGATTGTTGTGAGGTGATTGATTAATCTAGGCTGTTCTTCGGGAATATAAGACCGGATTATCAATTGGTTCCTGTTCACCTTGATTATTATCAAAAGACGGAACAAAAACTTTAGGGCTTTTCTGTGGGAGACAGATTGATCCTTTGATAGAATTATCTGTGTGAGACAGATTTGTTTATTGTCAAAGCCTGTGATTTTGGGTCGTAGCAACTCTTAGTTATGGGTGAGATCAGCTAAGGGAATCAAGTGCGCAGTATCCTGCTGGGATCAAAGGCGTGGAGATCCTTCATAGGATACGCTCGTAGATTGTTCGACAGAAGCTGGTCGAAGTGCAGATACTAGGTTTCCTGCTTCATGACCAACTATTTGTGATCTTGGGCCTCACTTGATTTAAAAGGCTGAGGCCTGTAAAGACCTTTCTCTTCGTCTCAAAGTCGATGGAGCATTTTTTGCTGCCGAATAAACCAATTTAAAAATAGGATAACATGCTCGATAAGGCATGAGTTCTAGTATCATAAGTGTTTCCTCGTAGGAACGCGCACGAATCTGATCGATCACTCTTCGTGCTGAAAGAGGCGAAGGAGATGCATATCTGGTACTGTTTGAGGAAATCAAATCAAGAGAGAGATATAAACTCGTTGATATACTTTTAATTGATTGAGTCTTGTTGATTCTCTTAAAAGTATATTCGAGTTTATCCATACAGATTGCTAAGCGAAATATTGGGTGGTGTTTTAAGACCCCTGTTTTTTCAATTTCGGTTAGGAAATCTGTATGGACAACCCCAATATATTTCCAAGAAAATCAACTAGACAGTCAGACTCAATCAAGGAAAATGCATCCAAGAGTTATATCTCAATTTCTCAAATCAATCTGCAATCGAACAGATAGAAATTTGTGAGCTGGATTAATATGAGAAATAACTTGGATGGTACCAAAGACCAATACCAATTAAGCCAGATTTGAACACCACATTGTATTAAGCAGATACAGACTCTAGCCTATTACCAATTAACTTCGGACTGGAATGTAGTTGAGTCCAAACCAATCTCACATTGATTAAGGTACAGTTGCGTTCCTTACGCCTCTTGAACCACGTCGGATTCTGCGCACTTGATTCCCTTAGATGATATCACCCACAACTAAGAGTTTCTACGACCCAAAGTCGAAGACTTGATAAACAAATCTGTCTCTCACAAAAAAGTCTATTGAATAGATAAATGTGTCTCCCGCAAAAATACCTACAAGTTTTTGTTCCATCTTTTGATAAATCAAGGTGAACAGGAACCAATTGATACACCAGACTTATATTCCCGGAGAACAACCTAGTAATATCAATCACCTCACAATAATCTTAACTGTATGGAAGCGAAACAAGATATTGTGGAATCACAAACGATGAGACGAAGATGTTTGTGACTACTTTTTATCTTACCTATCGAAGATTAAATCTCGAGCAAATCTTAGAGAAGATAATATTCAATACGAACACACAACTACAGAGAAAATAGTTGGGTCTGGCTTCAGAATCCCAATGAAGCCTTTAAGTCGTTAACCTATAATGGTTTTAGGAAAAACCTAGGTTAAAGGAGAATCGACTTTAGTCGCAACTAGTATCACACAGGAGGTGTGGGGATTAGGTTTCCCAGTTGCTAGAATTCTCCCTTATATAGTCTTCCAATCAGGGTTTGCAATCAATGTTACCTTGGTAACAAAACATTCAATATTCACCGTCAGATGAAAACCTGATTAGAGTCAAGCTAATATATTTCAACCGTTAGATGAAAACCTGATTAGAGTCAACAATAGTTAACCGAAGTTATCCATATGAACAATTTCATATCAACCTTGTTTATCTTAATCACAACTAGTTCAAATGATTCAAATGAAACTAGTTATGGAGTTGTTCAATTGTTTATATTCTCATAGAAGTATACAAGACACAATTGAAGCAAAATCGATTTTGATTCACATGAATCAATTCATGAACATTATAGTCACGGTTTGCAAAAGATTGCATCCTTAATATATAAATGTATTAATTGAAGAACAAATTGATTTTAGAACTTAACCCACTCAAGTATACAAATGGGTACACAAACCTAAGTTGTCGGACATAGTTTGGGTTCGCCAGTATGCGAACGGGTATGCATACCTCCAAACTCAGTTGAATTCCCGGACTTGAACTTTACGCTGGTACGCATACGGGTATGCATACTAAGTTCCCAGACTTCAACTTCCAAACCAGTACGCATACGGGTATGCATACTATGGTTCCCGGACTTTGAATAACTTGCAACAGTTAGCATACAAGTACGCATATTGTGCAATATTAAATCAATAGTTAATCGTTGTAAACTCCATCTTAATCATGGAAACATTCTTGGAATACGGGAATAGTTGTCTCACACAAACTAGTAGCTTCAAAGCAATTTTCAAATGATCATTAGGTCAATACGAAACATTCCGAATCTACATCAAATGACTGTCTCACACAAATCATGTAAGATGTTGCTAGGAGATTTTCACATGATCACCTTTTGTCTTTCGTCAAGAATAAAGATGAACTTGGTTAAAGCGAAAGCTTACCAACACATATTTCGAGAAATATGTAAGTGATTTAAACTCAGCTCGGAATATCAAATGTGTATAGTATAAAGTATATATAGCTATACGACTTTTGTCTCAATAGGAGATAGAATAGAAATAGACTTCTGAGTGATAGATGAGTTCAAGTCTCCACATACCTTTAGTTGATGAAGTTCCACAAGCTCCCCTTAGTAGTTCTTCGTCTTCAATCGATGAACGCCGTGAAGTCTAATGCTCAACTACATATTCTATCCTAATCCGAGACATAGCTATAAGTAGACTATAAATCAAGACTTATAGTTTTGGCAACTAAACTTGACAACAAGCTTGAGATAGCAACGCTTGCGAGTTCGACCAAGCAGTGCTCTAACACATGGAATAAGATTTATTGGAATTATAAAGTTCTCTTCGTCTAAGACTTTGTAACTCCACAAGTATCATATTGTTTGATTGGTCATGTAAGGTGGAATCAATTAGGCATTATTGAACCTTTTGAATATAGTACGTTATCTTAGTTGTTAAGGTTGCTTGATATCTTATTTACCTCGAAGATCCCTCATAAGTAAACAAATTTCCATTACTTTGAGGCATATTAACCAAAAAAAATTCACTTTGGATGAAACAACTTCTAAGGTTGTAAAGGACGACAACTAGGGGTATCAAGTGCATAAGGTCTTACGAGATCCAAGAGACGTAAGGAGCACGAGTGAAGTTGAATTTCTCAGAGGTTCGACTCGATCTCAGCTGCATTCAGTCTGAAGTCTGATAGTAGGCTAATGTCCATAACGGCTTAATACAGGGCAGTTTCAAAACTGCACTAGGTCCTGTGGTTTTGTTGCATATTGCAGTTTTACTCATTAACAAAATTTATGTTGTCTTGTGTTATTTTTGTTCCGCATAAATTTTTTTATCTTTATAATACAAATATCACAAGGATATTTAATTGTTGATTTATACTTACTGGTTATAAAAGGTTTGTCCATAACGAAATATTAGTGGTGTACTTGGTACCATATCCTTTTCAATTTCATTGCCATATTAGCTTCAGTAAGTCCCTTCGAGGACATCCAATTATATTGGAACAATATATTTACTAAAATTATGAGGTTACCGGTACACCACAATCTTTTCATATCAACCTATACAAACAAATCTTGTGTAATTATCAAAACAATTATGGCCAACGAATTACTTCAACATGATGTAACTTGTTATATAGTCAAAGTTCTTGACCGAACTAACTATGGGATCGTACCAGGTACAAGTGTATTTACTTTAATTATGAAGATAAATAATACTATGTGGTAGTAAAATAAATCACACAATACACAAGATTTGTTAACGGGGAATACCGCCTGGCAGATAACCCCAAGACGTAGTCAATTTTGAATACTCCCAGGATTAAGTATCCATACAAATTGGGTACCGCAGACCAAGTAATTACTCATAGTTACTCAGTCCCTTCAGTATCTCTGCGCCTATAACTAATCTAGTTTATGCACGTGAATCCCGGGATAAAATATATTATCTTGAGTCGCTTCACATGCTATGAAGCTTCCGCTCTAAACTCCTTTGGATCGTAACCTGAAGCAACAAAGGACAAAACCTGCTTCAGTAACTAACTCACATATCAATCTCCCTCCTTTTGTCAAAGATCAAACCAATACGAAGATTCTCAAAATAATCAATCTTAGTGAATAAGATCTATCCAAGAAACTAGACAGATTGTTTGGTATTTGCTACTAGTCTTAAGTCTATCGAAATAAACTGTTTGTTTATATCTCAGAGAATCAAGTGTTCAAAAAGAAACACAAAGGTCAAAAACCAAAAGTAGAAAAGTGTTCATGTCTTCAATCTTCAAAGTAATCGCTACACAAACAAAATGATCCCTATTATTGATCAATGCATACAGAATGGAGTGTGTTAATATTGATTGATCTATAGTTTTATTTGTAGATATTGAATCACCTGTAATAGTGATCAAATCCTTAAACAAACTTGAGTGGCCTTATATCAAAAGAAAATGACCATAGAATAAACAATTTTGATTTATCAAGGTTAACTATGATGTTAGTTCTTTTTCAAATCAATTAATAGAAACATTATACGACTTAGTTTCCCACTAACGATCCTACGAAAAGCTTCCTTATACCAAAGAAGATTTTAAACGAATGCAACAGAAGATGTTTCGCCTAATTAGATATTACTCATATCTCTTAAAAAGTTGGATTCCCACACAATCATTGATGACGACATCATTGAGTAAGATGATACTAAGTAATGGGCATAAATTATTAATGGTGGTGTCTTTGGTGATATCAGTTGGAAAGTTCACTTGTAAAATTTGTGGCTCAACTCATCAAGGAGGTAACTCAGACTCGAAATGCGCATGAGCAAAGTGGGTAGTTGGCATTGTGCTAAGGTCGATAATACTAGACAGGGATAATGTTGAAAAGATGGTTATCACTGGCATGAGAACCGCTTTATGGTTGTGCTAGCACCAAGGTATAAGATGACGCTGGCATTAGGTACCTAGGCTGGATGGATTAGTCAGCGCTATGAAGCATTAAGTTGTCACTGGTTAGTACTCTTAGAGCATCGCTCGGTATGTCATGCTTTTTGTCAAATCTAGATAATCAAAACTACGTACATCTAGATTTATAGTCAACTAAGGTCATTTTTGGACTTGGAATATAGCATGGTAGTTGAGTATCAGAATTTACCAAACGGCCTTGAAGATTGGAGATTAAAAAACAACGACATCAATCGAAATTTCATCAATAAAGGTATGCGAAGACTAACTCTCATATCTACTCATATTATATACCATTTTATCTACTCATGTCGTATGACTTTAGTATTATAATGAACATTTCAAAGAAGAATTTAAGCAATATAGAACTTGTCGCATAACTGAGAGAAATTTATTGTTCAACATATCACAATTTCGTATTTAGTTCATAAGGAGCCTTCAAGTTTTTTTTTTTTTTTT